>NC_054877.1:43964150-44614150 GCF_018320785.1 Cheilinus undulatus
TTTCTCACAAATTTTGACACATTTTTGCCATTTTAAACCTTTTCCACCACTTTTTTCTGCCTGTTTTTGCCACTTCTAAACCAATTCTTGCCACATAAGCCAAATGTTGCCTCTGTTAACCCATAATTGCCACTATTAACCCCATTTTACCACTTTTTATGCCCCATGTTTGCTATTTTAACCACATTTCACTATCCGATGTGCCCATTTTTGCCATTTTGATCAACTTCTGCCAATATCTGCCATTTTTTTCTTTCTCAGCACTACTTTGCTAGTTTATATCAATTATTCTAACCATTTCACCATTTCTACCCGTGTTTGCCAATTTAAAACCTTTTCAGCCAATTTTTAATTCCCTTTTACCACTGTCTATGCTCATTTTTGCCTTTTCTACTTTGATAATTTTTGCCACTCCTAACCTATTTCTGCTACTTTTAAGATCCAGTTTTACCACCTTTTCCACAATTTTTGCAATTATTAACCAATTTTTTCCATATTTAACCCATTTCCTTTTTTTTTTTTTTAAAAAAAACAGATTTACATTTTTTAAGTAGGCTATATTCTACACAAATGACTTTAAAAAAAGAAATTTATTTCATTGATAAGAGCGGTTACTTTTTCAGGTTAAATATAAAATCAGGATATCACAGTTTAACTTTACAATAGACCATGATTTTGATGACCTTCATGGGCCCCCAGTTTGGCTGGGCCCTAGAAATGTCTCCCATTTATCTCCCCTTAAGGACAGCCTTGTCTCCACATGACTATTCTTGAATGTGCATTGGCTGTGTTCAACCACCTTCAGGTACAGTGGGGGTCCCTGGTCTCTGGAACCTTTATTTTGGCGGTCAGGGGCTAAAAAGGTTGAGAACTCCTGGTCTAGTCCACCATCCAGACTAAAACCCTGCAGTCTAGTCCACCATTCAGGCTAAAACCCTGCAGTCTAGTCCACCATTCAGGCCAAAACCCTGCAGTCTAGTCCACCATTCAGGCTAAAACCCTGCAGTCTAGTCCACCATTCAGGCCAAAACCCTGCAGTCTAGTCCACCATTCAGGCCAAAACCCCTGGTCTAGTCCACCATTCAGGCCAAAACCCTGCAGTCTAGTCCACCATTCAGGCCAAAACCCTGCAGTCTAGTCCACCATTCAGGCTAAAACCCCTGGTCTAGTCCACCATTCAGGCCAAAACCCCTGGTCTAGTCCACCATTCAGGCCAAAACCCTGCAGTCTAGTCCACCATTCAGGCTAAAACCCTGCAGTCTAGTCCACCATTCAGGCCAAAACCCTGCAGTCTAGTCCACCATTCAGGCTAAAACCCCTGGTCTAGTCCCCCATTCAGGCCAAAACCCTGCAGTCTAGTCCACCATTCAGGCCAAAACTCTGCAGTCTAGTCCACCATTCAGGCCAAAACCCTGCAGTCTAGTCTACCATTCAGGCCAAAACCCTGCAGTCTAGTCCACCATTCAGGCCAAAACCCTGCAGTCTAGTCCACCATTCAGGCCAAAACCCTGCAGTCTAGTCCACCATTCAGGCCAAAACCCTGCAGTCTAGTCCACCATTCAGGCCAAAACCCTGCAGTCTAGTCCACCATTCAGGCCAAAACCCTGCAGTCTAGTCTACCATTCAGGTAGGGTTAGCTGCAAGTTACAGCTACAGCTGTAATTACATTAGTCTGTAATCTGTGCTGATGAAGGCTGGACCAGTTTCTATCAAGTTCATGACATGAGAGCATCTTTAGACCTTATTCAAGTAGCTCTTCTGTGTGATCATGGGGAGGTAAAAGAACATTTTAACTCTGCGTCGTCTGTGTTTTGAACTCTGAGATAAGTCTTCGTAGCTGTGGAGAAGAAGATTACATTTGTCCACTGCTGGGCCGTCTTCTCTCTGACATGTACGACTCTGGTACAGTTTTCAGCAAAAGGATCATGCCCATGCAAACCACGTATTCTGGATGGAGTGTGCACCATTATTCAAAACAGTTCCTGTCTGCACAGACACAGAGGCTAACATCACAGCCCCTCTCTGTCTATAATGGGCCATCTCCTCTAGTACACACATATAGTATATAAACAGTACACATATACAGTTGCAAGAAAAAGTATGTGAACCCCTTGGAATTACCTGGATTTCTGCATAAGTGAGACGTTTTTGAAAATGTCCAGAGATGGAGCGCTACGAATGTCTGCAGGAAGAGTGTTCCAGAGGGTGGGAGCTGCAGCACTGAAGGCTCTGTCTCCATAGGTTCGGAGTTTGGTTTTGGGTATGGAAAGTAGGCCGGTGTCTGAAGACCGAAGGTTGCAGGATGGTGTGTATGGATGGAGGAGATCAGAAAGGTACTGGGGAGCCAGAGCATGGAGAGATTTGTATGTGAGGAGGAGGACTTTGTAGTTGATACGGGACTTGATAGGGAGCCAGTGGAGGTGGATGAGGGTCGGAGTGATGTGTTGCCAGGGTCTAGTGCGGGTGAGAACTCTAGCTGCAGAGTTTTGGACATACTGAAGCCTGTCCAGGGTTTTGCTGGGAACTCCAGACAGGACTCCATTACAGTAGTCCAGGTTATGAAAGCATGAATGAGTGTTTCAGCCACAGAATCAGGGAGTGATGGTTGGAGTCTGGAGATGTTCTTGAGATGATAGAAGGCAGATTTGGTGACAGATGTGGGACTGGAAGGAGAGGGTGGAGTCCAGGATGACGCCCAGGTTTCGGACCTCAGAGGACGGACAGATGGAGGTCCCGTCCACATCGAGCATGAGATCTCCAACCTTCTGCAGCAGCGCTTTGGGGGCCAAAACCATGAGCTCTGTTTTATTGCTGTTGAGTTTGAGTTGGTTAGAGGTCATCCAGGCTTTGATGTTGTGGAGGCAGTTTACCAGGGAGTGGGGAGGGAGCTGAGTGGATGGGTTAGTGCTGAGATAGAGTTGGGTGTCGTCTGGAGTGGAAGCTGAGACCGTCTTTGTGAATAATCTGTCCAAGGGGAAGCATGTAGATGGTGAAAAGGAGAGGTCCAAGAACAGAGCCTTGAGGCACACCCTGGTTAACTGGGGCGGGGGATGAGTGAGAGGTGCCGATGGTAACAAACTGTTACAAGTTCAATATGTTCTCCTGCAAATTGTCATGATAAACTTTAGAATTCATTTTTCAGTTGATGCAGCAAACCACGATGCCCCCTCCACCATACTTCACAGCTGGGATGAGGTTTTGATGTTGGTTTGCCGTGCCTTTATCTCCACACATAGCGCCGTGTGTTTGATCAGAACAACTCAGTTTTGGTTTCATCTATCCACAAAACATTTTTTCAGAAGTGCTGTGGAACATATAGGTGCTCTTTTACAAACTTGAAACATACAGCAATGTTTTTTTGGACAGCAGTGGCTTCCTCCACGGTGTCCTCCCATGAACTCCATTCTTATTTAATGTTTTACTTAACGTAGATTGGTCAACAGAGATGTTCTGTAAGTCTTTAGCTGACACTCTAGGATTCTTCTTTACTTCATTCAGCATTCTGCGCTCTTGCACTCATCTTTACAGAATGTCCACTCCTAGGGAGAATAGCATCAGTGCTGAACTTTCTCCATTTAGAGACAATTTGTCTCACTGTGGCTGATGAACATCAAGGCTTTTAGAGATGCTTTTGTAACCCGTTCCACCTTAATGCAAGTCCATGATTCTTAATTGTAGGTCTTTCGAGAGCTCTTTAGTGTGAGGCATGGTTCACATCAGGCTATGCTTCTTAAGAATAGCAGACTCAAAACTGTTGTGTGATTTTTATAAGGCAGAGCAGCTTTAACCAGCACCTCCTATCTCGCTACTTTTGAAAAGCAGATGGATACGCCCGTTTACGTGTTTCTCACTGGTGATTCCAACTTGCAAAGCTCCCATCTGAACCGCTTGGGCCCAGTTATAAAGTGACAGGACCAATCAGCGACAAGGGGCAGTACTTACGGGCCCCGCAGGGTCGTGACGTTAGCAAGCAACAACAAGAGGCCGGTGCAATTGTGGCAGAAGACATTAGCATGGATGCTGCTAAAATGCCAGTTCTATCAGAACTTGATGACATTTCTTCATTAAAAGAAGAACAAAGAACAGCAGTGAGTTGTTTTCTTATTAAAAACAACATAAACATGTCTACAGTCGCCATGGCTCATGCTACATCTTGGTAGCATCTACGATGTCACGTGTTTTGTTGCTCTGATAAACCCGTAAAGATGTGACAGACAGAACGTTCATCCAGTCACCCTCCAAGTTTTTTTTCAAAGCTTCTGCCCTTTCCTAAATGCTGTATATGAGAGGTTTTCCAGATGGATCTCGCCTCATTGGTTGGACTCCATGTTGGCTGACTCCTGACTCCGATTAGCTCTGGGAGAAGTCATTATCCTAGGGGGTCACATACTTTTTCCACCCTGCTCTGGGAATGTTTACATGTTGTGTTCAATAAAAAATCATTGTGTGGAATTGGTTTTAGAAGACTGTAGCTGGGTTTCCATTACAGTTTTTCGCAAAATAAAAGCAATATTTCCTAAATTTCGACTAAGTACGATTGCACTTTAAATGTGTTTCCATTGAAGGGAGCATGAGCCTCGCAATTCTCGTAAAATCTTTTCTCACGTGACTCCGCTGCAAGGAAGCTTGATGCTTAAACCGGTTGCATGTTGGTACGGTTATGATTTTATCTACAGTGGTTGCCTTGATCATTTTGAACAAAAGACGAAGGCAACAGGTGATAGTTCAGAGGCAAAGTTTGTATGTACAGCAAAAAACACGTATAAAGGTATGATGTTAAGAAAAGTCTCATTCTCTTCTTCTGTCCACACGTACCGCACCATGTTGTCTGGGGGTGAACTGGTCATGTGGCACCGTACGTCACATTCTGTGACTTGTCAATGCGGGAAGAAGTGTTTCCATTGCACTTATGTGAATTATTTTTCTATATCGAAATGTCCGGAAAACCTCCTCATGAGAGCGTAAAAACTTTTTTGTGATATTTGGAAGGTTTTTCAAAATTCAGGTGTTTCCATTACCATTTTTTAATGCTATTTAGATTTTGCTCATTTCTAAGGGTAATGGAAACTCAGCTTGTGTTTGTCTGTTGTTGTGGCTTAAATAAAAATTGATTTAATCTTTAAACATCCTGGAAAGTCGTGCCCTTATCTGACACCAAGGGAAACAGTGGTGAGTTAAACTGCAGTGTTCAGGTTGGTATTAAGAAGAGAAAGAACTTTCTAGTTGTGCTTCTTTAGTGGAGCTTCCTTGCCTGAAGTTGTGTATTTCCATGGACTCTACCATGTCCCTCTCTGTCACTACATTACTAGATCACAGGCGTAGCTTCATACTGCGCCCACAGTTTAACATTTTGATGCTAATCATTCTGAAGTGCTCGTGCCCGAGGGCTCGGCTGATCCACTGAACTGACTTTAGGTTTCATTCCTCCCCTCCTTGTTCCTCCATCCTCCAGCTCATGACCGGCGGTCCTTCTGTGGTCTCGACATTTAATGAACCAAGGGCAGATGAGGAGAAAGGAGAGATCCAGGAGGATGGGAAAAAAACGATCAATTTACAGGAAACATCACAGTTTAATTCAACTTCTTCATGTGTGACCCTCTGAGGAATATTTTGGTCTAAATATAAAATCTTTTTCTGACAGATTTCACCAGGAGACGGAGCTGAATGTGTGACTATCCTGCTGGAACAGAATCACGATTGGGACTGGCATGATTGTCCTTTTGTCACTATTTAAATCTCTAAATAAGTGTTTTTATTAAAATAAATCAGTTTTTTTTCTCTTGTTTGCTCACTTTTATGCATTTTTTAATTTAATGTTCAGAGGGAAAAGGAGAGATTGATGTTGGAACACCTTAAGTGGGAGTTTTGGGTCTGTCAGTTTGATTCAACATTGCAGGAATGAAAATATCAGATATACTCTTGTTTGATTAGGGTTTCTTTTGTTGTTACTATAATTTTTTAGCCTGTCACTCTGACCAGGACATGGGTAAATTCATTTTGTGAAAGCAGAGAGGGTTGAAGAGTTACAGCTGCTAGTCCACTTTAAAGGCCATGAGTGGATCTAGGTAGTAGAGGAGTCCACGAAAAACACCAAAACCTGCTGTTCTTCAACAGGAAGGTGACCACAGCTTTATGCATCATAAATATGATACACTGATGCAGGGTACACATGCAACCCCAGGTCCAGAAAAGTTGGTACGCTTTGTAAAATGTCAATAAAAATAATGCATTCACTTGCAAATGTCATAACCCCATATTTTATTCACAATAGAACATAAACAACATATCAGATGTTAAAGCTGAGACATTTTACCAATTCATGAAAAAATATAACCTCATTTTGGATTTGATATTAATAATACATCTAAAAAAACACATGGGGATGGGGCAACAAAAGGCTGGAAAAGTCAGTAGTACTATTTAAAAAAAAGCTGGAGGAGCATTTTGCAGCTAATTAGGTTAACTGGCAACAGGTCAGTAACATAAGTGGGTATAAAGGGAGCATTTTAGAGATGTAACTGGGGCACTAAGGTGGCTCTGCATTGAAAACAAGCTTGGTTCTGTACTGAATATCACTGCATGGGCTCAAGAAAACTCCAGAAATCATTGTCTGTCGTCACATTTGGTTGTATCATCCACAAATGCAAATTAAAGCTATGGCATGCAAATAGTAAAAAACCATATTTGAACACAATCCAGAGACACCACCATCTTCTCTGGGCCAAATGGAAAACTGTTCTGTGGTCAGATGAATCAAAATTTGATATTCTTTTTGCAAACTACGAATGCTGTGTCCTGTGGACTAAAGAGGAGAGGGTTTTAGCCTGTTCTCAGTACTCAGTTCTAAAGCCTGCATCTCTGCTGTGATGAGGTTGCATTTGTGCCTATGTTGTGATCAGCTTACAGCTGGAAAGGGACTGTCAGTGCTGAAAAGTAGATAGAGGTTTTAGAGCAACATAAGCTTCCATCCAGACAACATCAGTCTATGGGATGTCTTGACTATTTCAGCAAGACAATGCTAATCCACATACCACATCCATCACAACAGCATGGCTTCACAGTGGAAGTCTGCTGAACTGACCTTCATACAGTCCAGACCTTTCACTAGGGCTAGGCAATTAATCCAAAACTAG
The DNA here is from genome assembly GCF_018320785.1 of Cheilinus undulatus. Lineage (NCBI taxonomy): Eukaryota > Metazoa > Chordata > Actinopteri > Labriformes > Labridae > Cheilinus > Cheilinus undulatus. The sequence goes on from NC_054877.1 coordinate 43,971,284, forward strand.
AATAAATCACAAAATGGCCTGCTGCAATCTTCAAATCGCAAGAGGTGCAATTTTTTTTTTTTTTTACTGAAATTTGTGTCAAAACACTAGTTTTAAACTTTTTGCAGCAGTGATGTTATGCATGACTTATTATGCAATAATTCAAGTGCCATTTCTTTTTAGAATAGTCAACAAAAAAATCCTACCTTCTTAATTGTTGTCCTTTTGCCTTATTAAATAATGACAAAAACGCTTGATGCAACAATTCATATCCAAATGGCAATATGAGTCAAAGTCATCAAAGTGTGATATGTACAGTGCTTAACAAATTTATTAGACCACCCTAACCCTAACCAAAGTAAGGTTTATGCCACAGCTGCCCTAAATTAACAGCATTGGTAATTACCAGAATCATTTTTTATGTTTCTGCAATGGTCAATACACCAATATGTAGAAGCTCTTTAACCCAAAAGATATTTTTAATGCTAATATATAATTATTATTGTTATCCATGAATTTTCAAATTTACTGTTTTCCAAAAAAACTAAAAAAAAAAAAAAAAGGGAGAAGCACATTAATATTTCTTGATTTACATGTAAAAATTATAGTTATTTACTTGCATTCCTGAATGGAAAAATGAGTTTTAGTGGTTGAATGTTAGGCTTGATTAATTTCTGAGATCTCAGAGAGGCCCAGTGAGCCGGCTCAAATTTGGGTGAATTCAGTTTGAAATCCCTCATTCCAGTTCAAAATGGTAAAACGTGGAGAGCTCACTGAAAATGAAAGTGTCTGCATTAAAGCACTTCATGATGCTGGATGGTAGTGCCTTAAATCACTCAGCCATCTGTGTGCCCAAAGTGCGATATTTTTAAAAAATTCTCCAGCCCTTGTTTAGGAATTTAAGAAAGTTAAGGAATAGTTGCATATTAAATCTCAATTACAATATGGGGGGAAAAAAAATCACAATTAGATTTTTTTCCAAAATCGTTCAGCCCTACCTTTCACTAATAGAAAACATTAGGAGCATCACAATGAAAAATCTGGGAAAGAAGATCCAGGACTGTTGAGCAGCTAGAACCCTACATCAGACAAGATTGGGACAACATTCCTCTCTCTGAACCCCAGTTACTGGTTTCCTCTCTTCCTAAATGTTAGAAGAGTGGATGCTACACAGTGGTAAAAATGTCCCCGTCCCTACTCTTTTGAGATGTGTTGATGCCATCATATTGGAAATTCAATTCTATTCAATTTATTTAGGATAGCCCCTTGAGATGCAGCATCACGTTTTGGAAGGGGTCCCAAAAAATGAGGTAATATTTCTATGAAATGATAAAATGTCTCAGTTTCAACATCTGATATGTTGTTTATGTTTTGCCTGTTGTACAAAACACCATTTTAATGTAAACCCCGGGTCCCAAGCACCCACTAGGATGTGCTCGATCAGGCCCAGGAAAGCGCCAGGTGTCCAGAGAAGTGCAGATGCTGCTCCCTTATATGCAGCTGACCCTTCCCAGTGCTCTCCTGAGCACATCAGCATTAGACACAGTCTTACCATCGACCCGTCAGCAAGTCCAAGTGTGTGGTTGATCTCAGCCTTACAGTTAGCGGATCTATGGATTACCCTGCAAAGACAGGGGACTACTCTGCAACTTCCACACTCTCGGCGTTCACAGACACTGATTCAATGGCAGCATCCAAGTCATCTCAAATTTACCGGGTCTCTGTTTTGGCCCAGGAGAAGCACAGTCTAAACAGTTCAGCCACAAGAACATCTACAGCCTCCGCAAGGATCACAGCATCATCAGCAAAGTCCACATCAGTGATCGAGACATCACCAAATACCTCTACAGGTTGTGGCCCCTGTTACCTGCCCCATTATCCAGTCCATACAGGTAGAGCGTAGGAACTGAGACGCACCCCTGCCTCACCCCAGAATCAACTGGGAAGTAGTCAGAGATGGAGCCACCACACTTTACAGCACTCTCTGGACCAGAATAAAGGGCAGACAAAGCACTCTATCACTTTTTTTTAACTTGGCTGATAAGTTGAGCAAATTTATCCAACACTGCTCAAAAACACCCACAACAGGTGGAAGCTAACTTTCAGCACTGTTGTTCAAAAGAACCAATAAAATGAGGGAATAAAGTACAAATAAATAGAATTATTACAGCCTGTAACAGCATCCCAGCAGAGCTACGACCTAGCAAATCTCTCTAACTCTGAATGAAGGATCAGAAGGATCTGGAAACACTATATTGCACATTAAATAAAACTTATTGTATACTCCGACAGCAGACTTGTGATTTTTTACCGTTGTGTTCAAAATCGTCTTTGAAATGATCACAGAGGTTTTCACAAGTTGTGATGCAACACGCTGATCTGGTTTTATCCCCCCGGAGATTTTCTTATCAGCCATTCCTGCTCTCTCTCCTGTTATTGTGAGAGTTTGGTGTGCGTGTGTGTGTCCGTGCAGCGGTGCATGACCTCAGCTTATATGACGAGCTGGCCTCTCCTGATAAGACAGAATGTCTTCACCTGAACCCTGCGATGGAGCTCAGGATAAGACGAGGAGGAGACAGGCAGAGAGAGAGAGAGAGCAAATATGATGGAGGAGGGAGAGGAATTTTTATTAAAGTCTAGAGAAAAGAACACAAGACTCTTCAATCATCTCATGTTCCTGGAGATTACAGGTTTACATCACTTATTTTGACAATATGACTTCAGTTTAAAATCAGGAGTCTGAACAGTTTTAGCTTTTTTGTTGGTTTAATGGTTCACATTGTCTTAAAAACATCTGAAAACATGACATGAAGGAGTCATGTTGGTGTGGGGATGATAAAAAAATGAACTAATTTAAAGGTTAATCAGCTAAAATGTTAACTTAGGGATCAACTTTATGTCTAATCCCTCAAATTCCACATACTCTGTGCAGCAATCCGGTCCATCCCTGATAATTCACTAAGATTCATTAACAGCTAAAATGTTTTCATTTATTATTTTAGGAAAGACACCTTAAAGTCAGAGGGAATAAAAGTGATTATAAAAATTAAGATGATGAAAATGTATTTGATTTGATTTACTGAGCATCAGAAATGAACTTGAATTAAAACATTAAAGGAAAATAATGTTTGTGAGTGAATATAAAAGTGATTAACCAGGAATTAAACATCACTTTTTATATTTACAAGTCATTTTTGTGTGACTCCACTTGTTTTGTGTTTACACATACAGCAAGGCAAATTAAGTATCTCATAATGTTTGTAACACACAGAGAGCGTGTGTGCGTGTGCTCGTGCATGCATGTTCGTGAAAGAGTGTACAAGAGAGTTTAACTTTTGACCTAGAAGCAACACCAAAAGCATATATAAGCAGCGCCAGTCTAATCCAGGGGAAAAACTAGCACACACCCATCACTTGTAGATAAAATCCATCCTCATTCTGCTCCAGGCTTGTTGTTAACCACTCATAGTGATCACGATTCACCGCTGTTAAATGGTGCACAAAGCACTTCTTGGCTTTGGTCTTCCTGTAGCTAAGCTAGACTAAGATTAAGTTTAACTAATCTCCCTTTTTTCGGCGAACGATTGCCTTGAAAAAAGCACCCGAAGCAGGTCCGTAACTGTATCAATGCCTGCTGTCAAACCCATCACCATTCCCATAATACCCGGCCAACAACGCGTCATCACCTTGCACCTGTCCTCAGGCCAATCACCTCTGCTCATTTGGATGGCAACACCCAGGCCAGCACAAGAAACTCTGCTGGCCCTTGGGCGTTCTGTCAATAACACATCAAAATCTGATTGGCAGATCACACTGTCCCTCAATGCAATGACTGCTGGCTCCAGCAGAGGAAAGGGGCTGTGATGTGTCTAGGACATAGGAAATTTCTGTTCAGTGCCACAAAATATAGCTATCCATTTTATTTTTAATTAGACAAAAAAAAAAAAAAAACATTTTTAATACCCCTGATTGCACAACTCTGCTCTGAGGCTGCCAAAATTGTATTTGCAAATATTGACTAAAACCATGATAAAGCAGCTATCAAGTAGTTTATACAAAGGTCTTTTGATAAGAAAAGCATGCATATGCCCTTTTTAGGGTTTTATCAGTGAAACTAATAACTATGCTGTTTTTTTTATGGCAGTGTGTCACTTTTTCTTCTCTCTTGGGTCCTGGGGGGTCTTCAAGGAAATATGATTGGTAAACACTGTTATAATAATAATAATAATAATAATAATAATAATACATTTTATTTGGAGGCGCCTTTCAAGTCACCCAGGGTCACCTTACATAAAGTAAAAGCATTATAAAACAACATTAAAACATCAACATAAAAGACAAGTGAAGTGCACAGTGTCCAGTTAGAGGGAATATGCCAGTTTGAACAGGTGGGGTTTGAGTTGGGATTTGTCTGACTGTCTTATGTGTGGGGGGAGGGAGTTCCAGAGTCTGGGTGCTGAGCAGCTGAAGGCTCGGGCACCCATGGTACTGAGGCGTGACGTGAGGATGGTTAGTAGTCCAGCAGAGGTTGAGCGGAGGGTGCAGGAGGGAGTGTATTCATGAAGGAGGTCGCAGAGATAAGTGGGGGCTGGGTTGTGGAGAGTTTTATAGGTGAGGAGAAGGTTTTTATAGTGAATGCGGTATTGTACAGGGAGCCAGTGAAGTTGAATGAGAACAGGGGTGATGTGGACAGGATTTGGTGCGGGTAATGATCCAGGCAGCCAAGTTCTGAATGATTTGCTGTCTGTTGATGAGTTTGGCGGGGAGTCCGGTGAGGAAGGCGTTGTAGTAGTCGAGGCGGGATGTGACAAGTGAGTGAACCAGTATTTCGGTGCTGGATTGGGATAGTGATGGGCGGAGTCTGGAGATGTTGCGGAGGTAGAAGAAAGTAGTCTGGGTGATGTTATGGATATCAGGTGCAAATGAGAGGGTGCTGTCCAAAATGACACCGAGGCTCTTGACTTGGGGGGAGAAGGGTACAGGGAATCCGTCAATGATGATGGGTGGAGCTGGGGTGTGTTTGAATTTGGTGAGGGTAGATTTGGAGCTGATGAGCAGGGCCTCGGTTTTATTGCCGTTAAGCTTCAGGAAGTTCCTGCTCATCCAGCTCCAGATGTCTTCTAGGCAGATGATGAGGGAGGTGGGAGGGATGGCAGCGGTGGGTTTGGAGGAGATGTAGACCTGTGTGTCATCGGCGTAGCAGTGGAAATGGACCCCATGGTGACGGAGGAGTGTGCCCAGGGGAAGGAGGTAAATGATGAAGAGAAGTGGACCCAAGACTGACCCCTGGGGGACACCCAGTGAAACACCCGAACACCCAGACTTGTGGTTCCCTAGTTGCACAAATTGTTGGTGGTCGGTGAGGTATGATGTGAACCAGGAGAGTGCAGCACCAGTGATCCCAATGCCAGCCAGGCGGTCCAGGAGCAGTGGGTGTGAGATGGTGTCGAATGCTGCGCTGAGGTCAAGGAGGATGAGAATGGTAAATAGTCCAGAGTCAGCTGCACAGAGGAGGTCGTTGGTGATTTTGACTAGGGCTGTTTCAGTGCTGTGTTTTGGATGGAAACCTGATTGGAAGGGTTCATGGAGGTTGTTTGTGTCGTTTGTGTCACACTTTCAAGTGTTTTTGAGATGAAGGGGAGGTTGGATATGGGCCGGTAAAGGTTAAGGTCAGCTGGGTCAGCACTGGGTTTTTTCAGAACAGGTGTGATAGCAGCCAGTTTGAGAGTGAGGGATACAGTACCAGTAGTTAGGGAGGAGTTAATTATGCTGGTGATCATGGGAGAAATGGACGGCAGACAGGCTTTGACGAGGGAGGTGGGAGGAGGATTAAGCTGACAGGTGGTGGTTTTGGCTTTATGGATGAGTTCGGAGATGGTGTGTTCTGATACTTGGGTGAAATTGGAGAGGGAGCTGATAAGAGGTTGGCCAGTAGTGATCATCCAGGGAGGGTTGTTTGAGAAAATGCAGGATGAGGCCAGTTGTTGGTGAATGGTGTTGATTTTAGAGCTGAAAAAGTCGAGGAAGGCAGCGCACTGATCGGTGGAAATGTCTGGAGGGAGGGTTTTAGGAGGCTGAAGTAGGCGACTGACTCTGCTGAGAAGAGGACTCTGTTGTTACCTGAACTAGTGTTGATGAGGTTGGAGTAGTATGAAGATTTGGCAGTGGCGAGGGCGTTCTTGTAGTGATGGAGGTGGTCCGTGTACATTTAGCTGTGTACAGTGAGTCCGGTCTTTTTGTACAGTCGCTCCAGTCAACGTCCGGTGGCTTTGAGCTGGCGGAGATCAGGGGTGAACCAGGGAGCAGTGTGAATAAATGAGACTGAGCGGGTTTTCAGGGGAGCCAGGGTGGTGAGGGAAGAGGAGAGACAGTTATTATAATGAGTCAGCAGGTCAGCAGGGGAGGATGCTGGGGGAGGGCTGGGGGAGGAGCTGATCAGGGTGGAGAGATCTGTGGTGTTGATATGTTTGATGTTTCTGAAGGTGATGGTCCGTTGTTCTCTGGCTTTGTGTAGTTGGGTGTGAATGTTAAAAAGTACAGCTTTATGGTCAGAAATGGGGAAGTCAGTGACATCAAGGTTAGTGGGAGTGATGTCAGTGCAGCAGATTAAGTCCAGTATGTGACCTTTCTTATGGGTTGGGAGGTTGACATGTTGTGCGATACCGAGACAGTCCAGGGGTGATGTGAAGTCATTAGCAAAGACACTGGATGGGTTGTCAATGTGGATGCTAAAATTGCCGATGAGGATAACAGAGGGGGACACTGCACATACAGATGTTAGTAGTGATGAGAAAAACAGTAGAGGGTTTTGGTGGTCTGTAGATGGTAACAATGATAGTGGGTTTGGGGCCTGTGAGTTTTACAGCTAAACATTCAAAAGAGGAGTGATGGGGGACAGTGACAGCAGTGGCTTTGATGTTATCACGGTGAAGGAGAATGAGGCCGCCCCCCTTCCAGTTGTACGGGGTTTACTAATAAAACAGGTAGCTTCGTTAAGCTGGAAAAAGTCATTTGGATGTTGCCAGGTCTCAGTGAGGCATTAGATATCAAGGTTGCGGTCAACAATAAAGTCAGGGATCAGCAGAGCCTTATTACTGAGGGATCTGATATTCAACAGACAGAGTTTCAGACAGGTGAGCGGTGTGTGTGTGGTTGCTTTGAGCAGGGGGGACGGTACACTGTGATTGACAGGACGGGCAGTGCGGGGAGGGGGGCAGGGCTTAGTGGACCAGAAGGAGCGGATGTTTGTCTTACTGTTATGTTGAGTGTACTGAAAGTTCCGTCCAGAGCCTCGGTGGATGTATCTTGGTAATAGAGGTTATGGTTATAGAGGGAAATGGTCCTGGATTAGTAGCAGTTAGAGGCAAATCACTGAGAAAAATGAATCTGGGCAAAAGTAAATTTAACTTAATATAATCTGTGATATCAACAATAAAAATACAAGTTTCTAGCTTGACATAAAATGCCTAATTTTGTAGTCAGTTTCTTTGGTTAAAAATACAAAACACTGTGATTTTTTTCCTGAACATGAATAATTTAGGTAATGTTAGCCAATCTTCCAAGTTTATCCATGTAACTATGCCTGACTTTGTTACCTTTACTCAGTTTCATTCTGTGTTTCAAAACTTCAAAAAACTACATTATCCATGAATAAATGCCCCCTGTGATGCATTGTGGGTATTTCAAATTAGTGATAAATGGCTTTTCTAACAATCAGGAATAGATGAACTGCAACCTGAAGACATGGCAGTGATGATAGATCAGATGGGTGGGGTTCAAATCTGGGGAAATGTAGAATTTTCCCATGATGCCCTGGTGAAGAGTGTTTATATGTGCTTAGATATGTTTAGATATGATCAGGTGAGTTTAGAGATCCCTGCTGGGATTCCTTTGTTCATCTTTCTGATGGATTATTGTTGATTTGCTGGTCAACACTTTTGCACCATGAGTGAAAAGAGGACTTCCTGAAAATGAGTTCGACTACCTGTCTGGTGTGTGTAGTCAAAAATTTAACCATTCTGTGATAATTTTAGTTATGAGGTAACATCAAGAAGTTGTGGAAACAAACGCAGACGCTTCCCTTGCAAGCACTGTTAAGTGACACTAATGAATACCATCGATGGGGGAGATCTTAAATCATATAATATGAATTATTGTGTTACACTGCGTTGAAGGTATTATTCATTTTTACAAGCTGAGTTTAATTGAAAGTACACATATTTCAAAGAAACAAGTGAAACAAAGATTAGTCCTGTTGAATCTTCTTGAAAATGTAAGTAAGTTGCACTTTGATTGCCTAGTTCTTGACCCGAAACAGAGTAATAGTTTTTAAATATATATTTGGTTAATCTACAAAAATAATTTATGCAAAAAGTTGCCTAAGTTTTCTAGTGGGTTGGGCTGAAAATTTTTATCAGTGTAGCACCATATTGTGAAGTGCTGAGCACATAGGAATAGGTGAGCCAATGACTGAAGAAATAAATGCTTTCTGAGGCCTTCCTCCCCATTAATTGAAAATAGATCAGGAGGCAGCCAGCTCATCCCAATTATCACCTCTCAGCTCCCACAGCCAATCACAGCTCTTTCCCTAAAGCCAGTGGTGTATTTGAATATGACTTACTTTGCACTGCTTGCATTTATAGTGATGCATCATGCTGTTGCTGCTGGTAAAGCTTCACCTCCTCCACCCCAGCCTCCTCCTTTATAGCTTAAAGCTTGTATCACCCTCATATTCAGGTTCATGCTACTATGGACTGCTTTTGAGCTAATTTTATTGTATTCAGTACACACTGTCATAAATGGAGCATCTTTTGAGCAGAGCCTTCTTCACCAAGTAAAATTGTACATCTATTTTGCAATAAAACGGTTAAATGTATGATGAGAGTCAAATTTTGATGCTGAATTGGAAATTTGTTCTATTGTTTTCAGAGTTAAAACGCTCCTGGCTCAGCCTGGTGAATTAAGCCAGCAGGTCTGTCACAGAGGCCTCTGTCACGGTGACTTAGACCACAGCAGGGTTTCAGCAATAAGTTATTTTTCAAAGCACTGCATGTATACATATTTAGCTACAATATTTACTCGGCAGGGTTATTTAGCAGAAACACATCTCAAGAAAGTTTTACCTTATCCACATTCACACATCTTGTTTCTATGGTGAAATAATTCAGACACACCAAGTTGGTGTCTTCTTGCCTTTATTTAATCATCCAGCCAGTTTATCACTCCACACACACACCCACAGTAAGTTATCTGCAGCTGTCGTCCTCCCCGAGCCGTATACGAGGAGCGGAGAGGAGATTGAAAAGGTGAGATCAGTTGAGCATGATGGGGGAGACAGCTGGAATGGGAGCGAGGGATGATGCACGACCCGTGTCATTCCTCCCACTATTTTCCTCATCTTACATCAGAAACCATGACACCCTGCACATATGACTTTCAAATCCAAGTTGTGCTTGACTGAATAGTTTGAATTAAAAGCATATATCTGCTCGGTTGCAGTTCAAGTCGTTCCATTATGAAGGCTTGTGTACGGCTGCTCCTCTGTTTTATTCATGAGATATAATGCTTTGGCCTTGCAGTGAAATGAGGGCAGAATCCACCCTATGCATTCTGGGTATTTATATGTGCAATCAAAAGTGAGTCTGCTGCATTTGTAACTCTTCACTGAAGTGTGGAGACTAATCCAATAAATGACTCTATTCTGTCTGTTTTCTTTGTGGGTTAAAAACTTTCATTGAACTCAGTTATTAATGCTGTCTAGACTTTTACAGTGCCTATAGAAATTATTCACACCCTTGGCTATTTTACTCTTTTATTGATTTTATACATCAATCACGGCCAGTATACTTAGAAAAATTAAAGTGAGACTGAAAACAGAATTCTACAAAATAATGTCGATTAAATAAAAATATGTAATGTAATGAAAGTGACTGCATAAATATTTACCCCCTTCCAGTCGGTATTTAGCAGATCCACCGGTGTCTGCAATCACAGCACTGAGTCTGTGTGGATAAATCTCTATCAGGCTTTCACATCTAGAAACTGCAACTTCACTCCATTCCTCCTTGCAAAGCTGTTCAATCTCTCTTCAGTTGCATGGTCATCAGGCGTGAACAACCCTTTTCTAGTCCAGCCTCTATTGGATTGGGGTCTGGGCTTTGACTCGGCCACTCCAGAGCATTCAACTTACTGTCTTTGTTCTCTTTCGGACTGAAAAAGATTGTCCTCCAAGATTTTCCTATTTGCTGTATTCATTTTACCCTCTACCTTTTAAAAGCCTTTAAGGGACGGCTGCCGAGAAGCATCCCCACAGCATGATGCTGCCCCCACCAGGCTTCACAGTGGGGATGGTGTGTTATCTGATGGCCCAAAAAACACCATTTTGGTCCCCTCAGACCAAAGAACATTCTTCCACTTGACCATGAAGTCTCCCACGTGTCTTCTGTCAACTCTAGTCCAGATTTAAGGTCTTTACACACTGGGTCTGTTATTTTTGGATGCTTTTTTTTTTAGAGCTGTAATCCGAAAAAATGTCACGCACTGCGAAAATTCGTAGAATGTGCCAAATTGTTTCGTACTGCTAGCCTGTATCTCCGTCACTCCTTTGAAATCCCGCTGGATCCATCCTGACAGAGCTTCATTCAGCACCCATTCATGCATCATAGCACTGATCCACGGTGGAGAAATAGAGCGAGCAACTTTTTAATTCTGTCTCTGTTATGAGCTGTGAGTAGGCTACAAACGTACACCTTTATCTGTTATACTTCCATGGCTGACATCCACATTACACACCTGCAAACTACGATGTTTTAAGTGAGGTTTCCAAGTGGGAGAGAGGGAGGAGTTGGACGGGGGTGAATGAGAGAGAGAGAATAAAGTAACGGCGCTCACCCATCTGTCTGTTATATTTCCATGGTTTATATCCACATAATAAATAAGCAAACTTTGGAGTTTAAAGTAAAGTGTCAGGGCAAGAGAGGGGGAGAGAGAGAGGGAGGAGGGGTCTAGTGGGGGTGAGCAAGCGAGGAAGAAGGAGCGGGCATTGTTTTGAATCATCACTCACCCATTGAAATTACTTGAACTGATGTGAAATTTTGCATAAAATCAAGGCTGTTCCAAAAAAAAAAAAAAAAAAAAGACGTACGAAAATTTCAGCGTTAGTGTGCAACCTTGATTAGAACAACATAAGCTTGTTTTTATTTTTTAACATGTGAAAAATTCGGATGAAACAATCAGACCCAATGTGCAAAGGCCTTTGTCTTTGCCTTGCGTCTTTGTTTTTGTTGAATTGGTTGTGCCTGCTGTGTGTGTGTGTGTGTGGTGAGTGGGGCGAGTTTGCTTCCTATCCGCTCAATTAGGTGTGCCATCGCCTACTGCTGATTGGCTGCTCTGAGTCCCGTGCGGACAGGTGGTAGGCTGCTGCGGAGCTCGACCTTAATATAAGGAGGAGACGTGACGTCATCGCCGCGCAGGGGGAACCCCGTTCCTTTTACTTCTCAAACGGCCACGCCACAGCATCTCATACAGTCAAGCTCACCTAATTGTTAATTTAATCAGTGTATATTGTACCTCCTGGTAGTGAAAGGGTTAGATTTATTTGTGTTACAGGGTAAAGCAGGGTCGCTGCTAAATGGAGCGATTCTTTAGTTCTTTACAGATTCGGTTGAACCTCTCTCCTTTTTTAGTTAGGCTGTCTTTGATTCACCCTGAGCGGGTTACCGTTCTTTGTTATTGAACACTCTTCATATGTAAATAAATTTTATCATTGTTAAAACCTTGTAAACTTAGTCCTGTGGCTGTTTTGAGAAATGAATGAAATGGGTCCTTTTCATGTTGTGTCCTGGCCACCCCTAGACGGGGCGTATTCTTTTGTCTTCATGGTGTAATGGTAGCCAGGAATACTGATTAACCAATGACTAGACCTTCCAGACTTGGGTGTCTTTATACTTCAATCATTTGTGACACATTGACTGCACTCAGATGATCCCCATTTTACTAATTACGAGACAACTAGCACCAACTAGCTGGACCTCTCTTTTATTTCAATAAGAATTATAAACATGCACTGACATCAGTCATATTAAATGAAGGAAAATAAAAGTAAAGTGCACCCTGTAAACAAAATAATGATGCAGTGACAGGGATGAAGTGCTTTAGGCATCTACTTTCACTCTATTAGGCATCCATAAAGCAGGACATTTGCAAAAGATATTTTTGGGTGAATGAGATATTGTACATGTAGGCACAGAGAGAGACAGTGCACGGCTAGGCACTCTCTTTGAGGGGCTCACACATTCAATTTTGTAATTAAACACAAAAACAATGTTAAATGAGTAAGCATGACTTCTGAATTTCTGTGTGAACTAGTCATCATTCAGAACTCTGGCCCTTATTGAGCTGATTATTTCTGCCTTCAGCTGATAAATCCAGCCGTTCTTATGAAACATGAAGTATTGGACAATTCTGCTGTGTGTGAAAATCTGCAGCACTGGCAGCTCTCCTGTTTCCCTAAAACGTGTTTATAAAAGTAAATTGAATCTTAAATCTTTGGTTGAATTAATTTCCCTGCACAAATCAATAAAATAACGGACTAATTGGCAGTGGTTTTCCTTGCCATGCGGTGCAGACACCGTTTTTATCTCAAAGCGCTCTGCAGAGCCAGTCTCATTGATGTTAAGCTGTCAGTGCTCTTGGCACCATTTGAATGGGACTGTCTGGAATCTCTCCATCTCACAGCGCCTGTGGAGCAGCAGTGAACCGCACTGATGAAGGAGATAATGCTGCTGACGGCCCGATGCATCATTCACACTGTAGGATCTGCTGGAGGAGGTCCACATAATGCTCCATTCATACCAGTCAGACACTCCAGGCTGGCCGTGTTGGAAATAAAGTACTCAACCAAAAGATTACTCACCTTTTATTTATTTCCTCACCAGCGTTAATGAATATATGATTAGTTATTTAGGGCATTGTTTCAATCACTTTCATTAAGCACCGTGCGGATAAAGAGCCAGTAATCATTAGAGTGTGAGGAGGGAAAAGTTCCTAGTAAAGTTTATCCTAATATTTATTTTTACGCCAAAACAAGTTTTACATCAGGATCAAAACAATGCTAGAGCACTATGGGGACATAAGGTGCAGTGATTATTTCTCTGTCACATACATCGCTTGTTTTGAAGCCTGACCATTTCCCTAAAGACACCAAATTTTCAACAAATTGAAGAATGACGGAGATTAAATTATGTGTGAAAGTTTCGTGTGAGAGTTAACATGCTGAGGTTTGGATTCTTTTAATGGATGATGAATGGGGCATAAACAATTTTATAGGTTGGTGTGTGTGTGTGTGTGTGTGTGTGGGGGGGGGGTAACTATTACACAACAGCATTAGGGCCTTTTATCCATTCATTCATTTATGTGTTGAGATCCAACTGTGTTTTTTCTACAGACAAAAGTAAGAATTCAATATTAAAGTCAGAGATTTAAATTAAAAAAGCCAGAATTCTGACCAAAAAAAAAATCCTGATTCCAAAAAATAAAGCCTTGACAATTTTTTTTTTTTTAAAGGAACATTTTAAAGTTGTATTTCTGAGAAAACTCCACATTCAGAGGGAAAAAAAAAATAAAAAATCCATTAATTCTGAGTAAAAAGTCAGAATTCTAAGAAAAAAATTCTGAATACTGACTTAAGTTCAGAATTTAGATTAAAAGTCAGGATTCTAAGAGTGAAAAAAGTCTGAAAATTGAGTCAGAATTAATTCTGAGAAAAAAAAAACAAAAAAAACAAAACAGTTTAATACCAAAAAAAGTCAGAACTCTGACTGTACTTTCAGAATTTGAAGAAAAGAATTGGTATTCTGAGGGGTAAAAAATAAAATCTGAGTAAGAATGATAAAGAATTCTAATAAATAAATAAATAAATAAATAAAGGATTCCTGAGTAAAAAAAAAAAAAAAAAAAAAAAGGTAAAAAAAAAAATTTAAAAAAAAACAGAACTCTGAGAAAAATATGCAATTCTTCAAAATCTGGATTCTTAGTTCAAGTAAAAAAAATCCAAAAAAAGGTCAGAGTTCTAAAATTAAAAAAAAAAAAAAAATCTGAATTTAAAGAAAAAAAGTTCATATTCTAAGAAAATAGCTGGAATTCTGAGTGGTTCAGAGTTAAAAAAAAAAAAAAAAAAAAGTAATTCTAAGGCTCAAAAAGTCTGAATACTGAGAAAAAAAAAGAAATTCTGAGTAAAATTACAGAATTTTGAGTTTAAGTCCAGAACTGGAAGAGTTAAAAAACAAACAAACAAACAAACAAACAAAAAAAACCTGTAGGTTAAAAAAATATATTTATATCCGCATCCACCTCAAAACTCTGGGGAAAATTATAGAATTTCAGGAAATAAATCAGAACTCTAAGAAAGAATCAGAGTTCTAAGAATAACGACGTAATTCTGAGAAATAAGTTGGAATTTTGAGAAAAAGTCAGAATTCCAAGGAGAATAAAGTCAGAATTGTGCGTTAAATTTTTGAATTCTGTGAAAAAAATTTGCTATTCAAGAAAAAAAGTCAGAATTCTGCAGACAGACCGCAGTCAAACATGGATGAGTCCTGCAGGCTGCAGACATGTGCTTAATACCGGCTGTGCAAGAAAACTTTTTAACCTTTTCTGAATTTTTTAAACCTTTCATTAAGAAACTGCAACACTGAGTCAGTACAATGTCAAAACTACCATGAAACCTCTGACAGTGGATGCAATAAGCCATAGTCGGCATCATCTCATCTCTCTTCCTTCATGCCTCACACCATCTTTATTGCATGTGTGTTACAGTAACAGTGAAAATATGGGCGTGGTTCCAGACAAATGACCGTCTGTGGTACACACAGCTCACCGTGCAACTCTCATAGCAATATCCGTACGTAAACCATGGGTTTTTATGGATACATGACTGATATGAACAGTCTTAGGGCAGATAATTTGAAATTAATGTGAGTGGCTCGAATTACTAAAAAAATCATTTCAGCCCTAAACTGTAAGCAGCCAATGTCCTCAGACAACCGCTATCCTGGGGCTGTGTTTGATGTCAGCCGGGGCTCTCAGACATCACCTCTTCACCTTGGTAACTTTGTGACCTTCAGTTCATCCTCATCTCTATGCATGAGCCCATCTCTGAGCAGGTCCACAGTTCAGCTAAGACTCACACAAACCTCTCCTGTCACGCTCCGACTATCGAGTTGGTTTTAATCTTTGCTGTGTCCGAAAGTGAAAGGGTTAAGATAAGGGGTTTTGTTCTGTACTTTTACTCCTTTCACAAGCGCAGCACCTTAGCCCTGCAGAGATATCAGCATAAACTTGAGTTTAATGTGTTATAAGACTACATATTTTAGTCCTCATTAGAGGAGTAAACAGTAAGAAATAAAGGCAAATAAGTCTGGCTGCTGCTAAAATCACTGATTTATTTCAGATAGCCTAACAGAGATACTTCACTCTCCTTTTCAAAGACATGGTGGCTCTCCATCAGTGAGTTTATAGAATAAAAGAAACATTATTAGTGAATAAAAGCTGTTAGAAACTGATTAGCAGGTGAGAATCTGATGGTGAAATCATTCATCCAGACAGTAAAGCAGATCCTGTCCTCAGGGACTATGGAGAGTTGTATAGATAATTACAACAAGCCCATCCTTCAAGTAGTCATCTAAACACTCAGAGCCTTTTAAAATCAAATTTAAACCTTTTTTTCTGCCTGTAATGTAAAAATATTCCTCAAATCCGGATCTGTACATCTTCTGATAGTAAGGCATGTCTTTGAGGGATGTAATAAAGAGTAATAGTTTAAGAGTTTAAAGTAGGTAAATATAAAGTATATTGCAAAAAGAATGGATCAGAACATTAAATGCAATTATATGCAACAAATGAAGGTCCTGCCTGAGTCTCAGCTCTTTAATGCCAAAGTGAAAACAGATTTTTACAGAGTTTTTTCAATAAAATCAACATTTAAGGTGAGACAAATGACTGCTTAAATATTCACCTCCTTTAAAATGACTGACTCTATAGAGGTCCAGCCAGTTTGGGCTAATAGTCTCATAGTTAGTGAAATGAAAACACCTGAGGGCATTGAATGTGTCTCACCTGTGTCTGGGAGGTCCAGTTGCTGGTTAATCAGTGTCCATGGCTACCACTACACCAAAAGAACACTCCAAGGCACTCAGAGAGTCTGGGGATGGATCTAAAAACTGCCAAGGCCCTGAACATCCCCTGGAGTTCAGTTAAATCCATCATGAAGGAAGGGGAGGAAAAGATCTGTAACAACAGATCGAATGTTAAGTCATTCTAACACTATTTCAATATTAATTATTTGTGGGATGGATTAAACAGCTGCAAACATTTAAAGCCAAAGGATACTCTTAAAAACACAGCATCTTGCTTTCCTCCTTTTCTGAATTTAATGATCTTTCGGGGGCCGGACAGGAAGCTTTGGGGGGCCTGATATGACCCCTGGGCCGCCAGTTGATGATCAGTTCCATATACGCTCAGTTTCCACTTCGTCAAACACTCTCTGAAAATATAGTCCGACAATTTCTGAACATTTCTCACCGTGCAACTGCAAATAATTTAGAGATTTTACCTGTCGTTATATAGTCAGTAATATCATCAAATGACCCCTCTGGTGGCACAGAATTAAAATCCATCATCATTCTGTGATGATATGACAACATGGGCTCAGGAACACTCAGAAAACCAGTGTCAGTTATTAAAGGACGTCACTGGGTCTACAAATGTCGGTTAAGGCAGTAACACTTTATTTCAGTGGGCAAGAGTATTAATTACCTTCTAATAAGTTTGAATTTGGAAATATCAAGGAAGTATTTACCTGTTAAATATGTATTAACTGTCAAGAAATTCCTTGTAATATTGTGGGAATCATCTGGTAATTAGGTGAGGTTTTACCATAACCCCTAACCCAGGGGTGTCAAACTCAGTCACAGCAGGGGCCAGATTTTGGATTCAGGTCTGATCTGAGGGCATAACAGGGTTACCTTTTTATCCAGAAACTGACAACCTCATTTTACCAGTAATAAAATTTGAAAAAAAAAAAAAAAACCTTTAGCACTGATGACAAATGATTTTGACATTTAAAAAGTCAAAAAGATAAGTTTAAAGGCTCACAATCTGAGAAACCTAGATTTAATAGTTCAAAAAGATCAAAACATGAAATTGAAATTGAAAAATAATGTTTTTTTAAGGCAAATATATTAGAAAGTCAAAATCATGAGTTTAAAAGGTCAAAATATTACATAAAATTTATAATTGTGAAATTAAAAGTCAAAATATGATTCAAATTTTTTAATTGTAAATCTAAAAGGTCAGACTATGGGATTATGAAATCAAAGTTTGAAGTTGAAAATATGAGATAAAATACAATTAATTGGTTTAAAAGGTCAAAATATGAATTAAAAATTTATAATTGTGAAATTAAAAGTCAAAATATTAAATAAGAAGTCGAAATTATGGGTTGATATGCTCAAAGTACGAAATAAAAAGTAAAGATCTAACTTTGAGTCCTAACTGTGAGATGCAAAATTGAAAATAAGACATTAAAACACAAATTAATTATTTTTCCCACATCCCTGACTTCTTCTCTAAATATTTTTACTCCTTGTGTTTTCAGATTTTATGACTTATCAAGGATATCTTAAATCATCAAGGGTGATGGGCCAGTTATAACAGAAATATAAGATCATCTTGCATCTAAGCATTCCACGGCCTGGATTTGGCCCCCGGGCCTTGAGTTTGACCCCCGTGCCCTAAACCCCGAAAATAATTGAACATTTTTCAGGATTAACTTTAATTACATGGGCCAAATAAAGCCATTACCTGTGAAATATCAAGTAACTTATAATGAAAGGTATCTTCTAATTATGAGAAATTACCTGGTGAAATATTACCTAAATACCAGAGAATTCCCACAATATAAGGAGAGTCATGGTTCAGGTTTCAGGGTTAGGGTTAGGGTAAAATACTACCTAAATACCAGAGAATTCCCACAATATAAGGAGAATCATGGTTCAGGTTTCAGGGTTAGGGTTAGGGTAAAATACTACCTAAATACCAGAGAATTCCCACAATATAAGGAGAATCATGGTTCAGGTTTCAGGGTTAGGGTTAGGGTAAAATACTACCTAAATACCAGAGAATTCCCACAATATAAGGAGAGTCATGGTTCAGGTTTCAGGGTTAGGGTTAGGGTAAAATACTACCTAAATACCAGAGAATTCCCACAATATAAGGAGAATCATGGTTCAGGTTTCAGGGTTAGGGTTAGGGTAAAATACTACCTAAATACCAGAGAATTCCCACAATATAAGGAGAGTCATGGTTCAGGTTTCAGGGTTAGGGTTAGGGTAAAATACTACCTAAATACCAGAGAATTCCCACAATATAAGGAGAGTCATGGTTCAGGTTTCAGGGTTAGGTTTAGGGTAAAATACTACCTAAATACCAGAGAATTCCCACAATATAAGGAGAGTCATGGTTCAGGTTTCAGGGTTAGGGTTAGGGTAAAATACTACCTAAATACCAGAGACTTTACCACAATACTGTAAAATGTAAACTTAACCCTGATGATATAAAAATCCTTAAGTCATACAAATGTGAAAAAATAAAGAGTAAAAAAGAAAAAAAACATCAATTTTGCATCGCACAATTATGACTTCAATCTATTATTTGGACTTTAATTTCATATTTTGACCATTGTGCATTGCATTTTTTGACTGTATCTAATATTATGGCTTTTTCAATTTATATTTTTTAATTTTTATCTCTTAAAATGACTTTGTCAATTTATTATTTTCACTTTTTATCTCAAATTTTGACCTTCTTAATTGATAACATAACTTTTTATCTAATATTTTAAACTTTTAAATTTATTATTTCAATCTTAATATCATATTTTGACCTTTCAGGTGCACCGTTTTCGATTTAAAGCCATATTTTTGCCTTTAAAACATGATTGTGACTTTTTTATATATACATTTGCCTTTTAAAAGCATTATTTTAACATCTAATTCAGTGTTTTGACTTTTTATCTCAGATTTTGAGCCTTAACTTATCATTTTGACCTTTTAAATCTTAAAATCATTTATCATAATTGCTCACTTTTTCCCCCATAATTTATTCCTGGTGAAAAATGAGGTTGACAGTTTGGTTAAATGCGGACCCTCTTAGGCCCTCAGGTTGGACCTTAATTCAGAATCCGACCCGTTCTCTGAGTCTGACACCACTGGTGTAGAGGTGTATTTGTATTCACTTACACTGTGAAGGTAACATTAATCCATCCATCCCGTTGAGGGTTGCAGGGGACTGGAGCCTATCCCAGCTGTCACTGGGCGAGAGGTGGGGTACACCCTGTACTGGTGGCCAGTCAATCGCAGGGCTGACATATAGAGACGGCCAATTTAGCGTGATCCATCAACCTACAAGCATGTCTTTGGTGGTGGGAGGAAGCCAGGGTACCCAAAGAAAATCTAGGGAGAACACGCAAACTTCGCACAGAAAGGCCCTGACTGGGAAGCAAACCAGAAACCTTCTTGCTGTGAGGCAACGCCGCTAACCCCTGTGCCGCCATACAGCCTGATAATACTAAGAGGTAACTACCGGTTTTATTCAGGCAATGTCTTTTTCAAGGATGTCCCTGCTTATTTCAGCAAGAAAATGCTGAGAGACACTTTTCACAAGTTACAACTGCCTGGCTTCACAAAAAAAGAGGGCAGGGCCTAGACTGGCGTGTTTGCAGTCCAGATCTGTCTCCCACTGAAATGTATGGAGCATTATCAGGCTGAAAACGTGACACAGGAAACCTCACACTGTCGAGCAACTTCAGATAAACATCATGCAAGAATGGGAAAGAATTTCACCGTCATACTTGAATAATTTGTCTTCAGCCCCCAGATGCTTACAGAGTGTTGTTAGTGGTTAACATGCCCCTGTCCCAACTTTTTTTGAGTGTATTGCAGGAAAAAGGCTCAGGAAATGTGTGTATTTAAACAAATAAAAACATGTTTTTTTGAACATGCTATTTTCAATAAAATAAAGGTTTAAAAGGAACTGCAAATCACTGTATTTTGTTATTTTTTAGATTTTACATAGCATCCTAACTTTTTTGGAATTGGAGTTTGTATGTTATAGTGCATGCACCTTAAATTATAGTCAGACATCATGCAAGAAGCCTTTAAGTTTACTCTTCAGCCCTTTGCTTTTTGACTCCTTAGCATGACAAAGTTCCTGCATCATTAATCAGGATCACCTCCACACTTTAGGAGATGTTCTAAATAAAGTACTAAACCTGTTAGCTTAATGGGCACTTGTTCAGAACAGGCTGCACACAGTTCAGTGAGTCTGCTCTGCATGCAGTCGTTGTTAAGAGCAGACTGATCAGTGCATTGTCTGATTAGAGAAAGGTCTCTATGTGTGACTCTCTCTCTCTGCCTCTCTCCTCATGTGTGTTTCATTATCTCAGGCCCTGTCTCTCACACTCAGTTAACCAGAGGAAAAATGACTCCACTAAGTCACAGCAGCTGTGTCTTCATGCTGAGCTTCTCTCAGGGCTGCTCCTACATAATCCCAGCTGCTAAAGCGGGAATTTCTTAAAAGCTTTTTTGATTTAAACCCAAACAATCAACTTGTCACTGGGTGTGACATGTCTGGGATACGCCGACTAGAATCCAGTACATCATCCAGGTTTCAATTTTCACCTCATTCACAGCCCATAGAGGTCCGGTGTCCTAATGTGGCCCAGATGGGACGGCAGAGTCATGGCCTGACAGCTCGTGCATTATCAGATTGTGAGTTACTGTACATGAAGGTAAGATGTCCAAATATTTCATCTGTCGGCTTCAGAGTTGTCATAACTGCTCAGCGTTTCGCTGACATGTTTTTCTTTATTCTAGAGGGTCGGATGTTAAGATGACTTGCAAGTTTCAGAGAGTTTTAGTTACACCAGTTCAATCGACTGTATGGAAATGTCGACCATATAGGCTGCTTGAACTTACCAAAAGACAAAGGACCCTGTTCTGAGGGTAAGAGACATGTTGATTAAAGGGCATGGTGAAGAAAATGACATGAAATTAACTACAGAAAAGGAACAGAGGGGGTAACAGTGCGAAGGTAAATGTTTGATAAGACAAGTGCAGATGTCTTCTGACTTGTCCACTGAGCTGTTCGTGAGTTTTTAAAGTGAAATGAGGCATTAAGGAGCAGCGGTGGACTTATTTTACATCACCGTGGCTGCAGAGATTTGCCAACTTCAATGTTGTCATCGGGAAAATCCTTCTTGAAAAACTTAAATCGACACCATTTGTGCCAAACTAAACGCCATACCCGCCAACTGTCACGCCTACCCCAAGTTTCTGACATATTTTTGGGACATCTGTTCACCAACTTTCATGGCTCTATTAGAAATATAACTATTCTTAAATGTAGAACAAGGTTATAATATTTTGGGATTTTTCATCAGTTGCTGTTTTTATTTCGTTTTCATTTTCTGTGTTCGATTTTAGTTTCGTTTTTATTAGTTTTGACTGCTGGTTTTTTAGTTTCATTTCGTTTTTATTTCGCAAAAATGCTTCATTTTAGTTTAGTTTTTCTTAGTTTTAGTTTTTTATGGATAGATGTTGGGGCTGAGTGAGCATTATACATTTTTAAAAACATTAAAACAGGCTTCTCTTCACTCATCATTTACAGTATTTATTTAATGATGGTGTTTGAATACAACTCCTAACATAAAACTACCACTGTGTGAAGTCTTAACCAATCAGATCAGGCCATTTTACACTCCCCATTCACTGGTGTAGGTGTCAGTCAGTATGAATGTGTCAAAGACTAAAACTAAAGATATTTTATCTCCATTTTTATTTTATTTTAGTGAGTTTTGTAAGCATGCTATACAGTTTTAGTTAGCTATAACAACCTTGAAGCAGAATTATACATTTTGTATGTCTGTCTGAGGACACCAAAGTTGCCAGACCGTGTAAAAATAGTGTAAAATGTTGGTTCCCAACCTGGGGTCCAGGACCCTCCAGGGGGGTGCCAAAGATCTACGGAGGGGTTCGAGGCTTTGTCTGCCCTGAGACTGCCAAAATTAGCAAATATTAACTAAAACCACGATAAAGCAGTTCGTAAGTATTTTATACAAAGGTCTGTTGATAAGAAAAGCATGCATATGCCTTTTTAATTGGTGAAACATTTAAAATCTGTGTCAATTTTTTTATGGCACTGTCACTTTATCTCGACCATTTTCAATTCATTATTATGATTTTTTGTCTCATATTTTGACTTTTTCAATTTATTATTTTTACTTTAATCTCACATTTGAGCTTTTCAGTTTGTAATTTTCATTAATTAATAATTTTGGCTTTTTCAATTTAAAATTTTGACTTTATAAATCATAGTTTGACTTTGTCAATTTATTCACTTTTTGTCTCATATTTTGACATTTTCTATTTATAATTTTGACTTTTCATCTAATTGTTTGACCTTTTTCTCATATTTTAACCTTTTAGGTGCACCGTTTAAATTTTAAGTCATATTTTTACTTTAAATACTTTCTTTTTTTGTATATATATTTGCCTTTTAACTCATTGAGTGCCAGCCCTTTTATAAAATGGAAAGTGGCTTGTGCCAGCATTTCTGGCCATTTTGAGTCATCTTTCAAGACCCACAGAATATTTTGTACTATGACTCTGAAAACACCGAAGGGCTCAAATGAAAGAAGAAACTCTTCATTTCATCATGGAAAAAAATGTTTTTTGCACCTTGTTCTGTTCTTGATTTATCTTGAGTTGAATAGAGGCTAGTTTCACCAAAAAGGCCACTTTTTTAACTAGAAAGCTGAGAAAAATGCATTTTTGTGAAAGAGTCTGGCAAGAAAAACAGTGATTTGAATGTTATAATTTTGCCTTCAATGACATAAAAGACAACTGAAAATTGTATTACAAATGTTATTCTATTAATAAATAACAATGCTTCCAGTCACTGTCATTCACACTCTGGAACGGGACCTCACTATACGCCCACGCCCTCTCCTGCTTGTGTGTCCCCTGGCACTGCCTGTAAATTATAGAAATAATATAATAGGGATATAATCTATAATATAGAATTTTTTTTGTTTTTACCTTTTTTTCTGCCAACAGGCGGTGTTGCAGAACTGCACGGGGCTTGCTCTTCTCTCAAGTCTGCTACTGAAATCACAGGAGCATTAGTGATGGTTTCATTCGATAAATTTGGCTGAATAATCAGTGGGTTCCTAACCAGGGTTGCCACCTTTGATTTGTGAAAAAAAGGGACACTTGACCAAATGTTTGGGGTGGAGGGTTCGGGCATTATTACCAGTTCAGACTGACTAAATTAACATAAAATTCGGCTCGTTTTATTCGTGCTGGTGGTTTACACGTATTTGCTCCATCTCCTTCCTCGTCAGTCGTCTCTCCTCCCATTTCAAATGAAGACGCCAAAACTTGGTGAAAAGAAGACCTCAGCGCGGACGTCTGCTAATTCAGCTTGCTGTCTCTCTTCGGTCAACTTTCCCTCCCTGCTTGCGTAAGCTGCTTTGAGCGCTGGGGCGCATGCGTGTGACGTACATATAGACGGGAAAAAAACAGAGACAATTTTAAAGAGCCACAGAAGCACGGGGGACCTTTCTAGACAACAGAATGAAGGAAATCAAATGAGGTTTTTGCATTTTCCCCAAAAAAAGGGACAAATTGTGTCCCCGGAAAGATTTTTTTTTTTTTTTCCCAGGACAGCTGGTAAAAAAAGAGAACAATTCTGGGAAAAACAGGACGGGTGGCAACTCTATTCCTAACGTTAACTTACCTTCATCCCTCTGGGACGGAGAACAAGATCCGCTCCGCTCACTCGGCAGCCATTCCTCAGGGTCTAGGTCGGAAAAGTCCATCTCTGAAGAGTCGTCGCTGTATGCATCCAGCGGGCGAGAGGCTGCCTTATTTCTCCAACACACGGGGGAGACCTCGCGTCATTCTTTAGCCTCTTGGCCGGCATAGGCAGATGAATGACCGCGTTGATCCCTGGATTCGCTGTCGTTAAGTTCAGTGTTGGTTTCAGTGGGTAAGCGACACCCTGATTTAGAGTTATCTTAAATGACTGTATTAACCAAGTATTGAAAGCTAAACATATTTCCCAGCAGGATTTTAACTTAAAGAGGTTAGTCACAGAGTCATAATGCTCATTGGTGGAGCCCATCATTAGTCTGATAAGCTTGCTGAAGGTATCGGCCTGTTTTTCGAGCAGATCTTCATAGTGAGCTTCTTGTTGTGCCAAACTCTGGTCAACGAGTTTCCTCACCACATCCATGGTGACTCAGAAACTGACTCAGCTCCTTGTGTATTCTTCCCATCTTTTCCTGGCATTGGGAGAGCAGGAGGGTTTCTCTCTGGTGCGGGAACCGAGTTGAGTGGATGAAAGGGCTAAGCACAGGTTAGCTGTTAGTACAGCTGAAGTGGAGAGGTCTGCCTGGCTGCTGGAGCTCCTGCAAACTGATTTGCGAGTCCTGCTGGTATAGAGGAGAGGTCTGCTCGGCCACTCTGACCCGCTTAGCCTATCTCACAGGTCTGAGAAGCGGGGGTGGGGCGGTGGGCATTTAGGCATGCAAAGGTCTCATATTATGAAAATACACTTTTTCAAGTGTTTCTAAGAAAAAGATGTGCCCCTGGCCTGTCCAAGAATCAGAAAAAAATATAGCAGATGTAGCTGTAGTTTAAACACAGTTTGATAAGAACTGGACCACATTTCAAAGAGCCACCCTGAAGCCCGTCTTGGTGGAGAACATTTTTTTGGACATACTGCCCGGCTTCAGCATGACTTTTATTCACTGAGAAGCTCAGACTTCATGGACAGCGTTAGCTCAGTTTGTCTTGTTGCTCTGATAGGCCCATAATGAAAGTGACAGAACATTCGTCCAATCACCTTCCGATACATTTTTTTTTAAGTCCCCCCCTTCCCAAACACTTTTGTAGATGGATGTGGCCAACGACGAGCTGTCTGTACACCATCATTGTCACAGCCTGCTTTGACAACATGAGGTCACGCTGCCTTAGAACAGTGGTCCTTGACCTTTTCAGCCCATGACCCCAAAATAAAGGTGCCAGAATCTGGGGACCCCCGCTGTACCTGAATGTGGCTGAACAAAACCATTCACATTCAAGAGTGCATGGTTGTCATATAGTCTTACAGTCTTATAGTCATGCAGACTATAAGTGGGATATAGGGGAAAGTGGGTAAAACTTGCAGAAATGGGCATAACAAATAGTCAAATGTAATTAAAATGGGCAAAAAATGGGTGCAAAAAGGGATGAAAATAGGTTAATATCCAAATAATGGGTCATAATTGGTTTGGAAGTGGGAAAAACAGTCAGAAAAAAAGTCTTGGAAACGGATTAGAAATGACAAAAATGGGTTAAAATGAGCAAAAATTAGGGGTGAAAGTGATAAAAAAAAATGGGTGGAAAATAACAGTAACAAAATTGGGTTGGAAAAAAACTTTTTTTTTTGTTTTTTTTTAAGGTGTCTGGCGACCCCCTCTAAGAGTCTCGCAACACCAAATGGGATCCTGACCCCAACATTGAGAACCACTGCCTTGGAAGAATGCAGTATCCTTCGTGATGGGTATTTGGTGGATTGATAATATCTTTGCAGACATTTGCAGCCAATAAGTGAAAAACTCTCCCTCAGAGTCCCTGTAAGCTGTGTGCAGATTTGTGGGAGTTTGTGTTCGATGATGTTTGAACCAGGAGCATCCACACAAAATGTTTTTTTTTTTCTCCACAGGAGCGTCTGATGACTGAAAGGCCTGGTTCAAGAACATCCTGATAGCCGCCTTAAAGAGAGAGTGGTTGTGTTTGTTCTGGGAATCAAACTGATGATACTTCTCTCTTAGGTTTACTCTCCTCCAGGCCACTGCCACTCAAATCTAACAATAAAAGAGATCAGATGTTTAAGAATATTCACTCAGCAGCTTGTTTTAGAAACAGCGTTAGCATGTACTTCCTCTCTCCTCCCACTCAGCGACAGACCAACATCTGCTGCAGGCTGACGGACCAATCCAGAGGTGGTGAGGAGAGAAGGTCGAAGTATGTGCGAGTGATTTCTTTAAATCTCTGTCTCCCTTTAAATCATGGATTGCTGTTGTGCTCATGTGCCTGTCTGTCAAGGACAAAACAACTTGCAGAGAATTTTCTCTCTCACAGTTCTGAAAGATCAGGCGGGTTTCACTTTACAAGCTGCTCATGGAAAACAGCATCTCCATAACAAGCCTGCAGATGTGTAATGATTACAGCGTTTGCTTTTGTATCTCACTTTGAAATTCAAAGGCACCGTCTTATTTGGTTTTTGAAAAGCAAAGTTAGTAGTCAAATCAAAACAGTGAGCAGACAAGGATGATCCACACGTATAATTAGGCAACAAACAGCCGGATAGGAAAGAACGAACCAGAAATGTCCTAACAAGATTGTACTCTTTCCTTATAACGAGGTAAGACTCTCCTTCCAAACAGAGCAGGTTCTTTTACCAATTATCAAAGTGATTTATCAAACAGATTTTCTCAACACAAAATCATAAATTTGTCCCCAACAACTTAATTTTTGTCACAGTCTGTCACTGAACAAAAGGAGAGGATGCAACAAGCAGAATAAAAATTACTTCAAAGAAAAGACAACAAACGCAAAAAGCCTCACTGTTTAACAGCCCAGAAATCTCACGTCCTTCTAAAGAAGAAGAAAATCAGCAATGCAGTCATCCTTCACAAACATTTGTGATCTTTAATGGGTTGTTCTGAAGCTCACTGACTTTAAGCGTGGTACTGTGATGGATGCCATCTTTGCAATAAGACGGTTCATGAAGTTTTATCCATGCTGGATGGTCCACAGTAGGGGTTGCATGACTTGAGAATGTTTTAAGTCGACAGTCGTGATTAAAGTCCCATCGAGGTTCAATAAATCTAATAAGTTTGTCATGAATAAATCCACGGAAGAAGGGAATAGTTTGCAACAATCAAAAATGTGTATTTGCAACCATAATGCATATAACAAGCAACTCCAGCTCAATCAACAACAGGTTATTAAGACTGCAAAGACTTAACCATAACTATTGCAATAACCCACAGCTCTGAGGCAGCACTGCTGCAGGACTCCGTGTGACGTTCTAGCATGGGGACGTCACTGTCACTCTCGCCTCATCAGGAAAACCCCGCCCTCTTCTTCTCCCTCATCTCCGTACCACACTGCTCACTTTCTGTGCATTTTTTTGAATTACAGAAGTGGGCGGAGTTAGCTTTGAGCTGGGGGTTCACGTACACTTTAATATACGCTGCATTTCACACATTATGACACAACATGACACCTGCGGCCCTCAGCGGTACCTGATAATGCATCCTGTTTGTTACACGGTTAGGTGGCCTATGAAGAACTCTAAAACTAGATAGCCTAGTTCATTCACAAAGAAAACACTCTAAGTCTCAGTCAGGACAAAGGGCACGATTAAGACTTTGTGATGAATGACTCTCATGCACTCATGTGTGATAAAAATGTAACATGTTATCAACAACACATGAAAAACAGTGAATGTGCCGTACTGTCCTTGTTGTAGAGACAGTTTTATTGTGCAGTAAATCGCCTTACTACAGTGTTTTGGTGTTTCCTGCGTTCTCATGTAGATGGAGATTGTTTTCAAAACGTTGTCATGTAAACAAGGCCTAAGACCAGCACACCATGAAATCATGACGGTCACATGATCAGCACCAGGATCAGCAAAAATTCAAACAATAATTCCAAATTTATAGTCAACACAAGGAAACATTTTACAAGATTATATGATATGATGATAAACTACATGAACCAAAATGGATTCAGGAAAGCTCAGGGACACTTACAGAAATCATTGTCTGTCACCAGAGTTCAACATGCCATCCACAAATGCCAGTTAAAGCTGTATCATGCAAAGAAGAAGCCATATGTGTACAAAGTACAGAAACACTGTTGTCTCCTCTGGACCAAAGCTTATTT
The DNA here is from genome assembly GCF_018320785.1 of Cheilinus undulatus. NCBI lineage: Eukaryota > Metazoa > Chordata > Actinopteri > Labriformes > Labridae > Cheilinus > Cheilinus undulatus. The sequence continues at coordinate 43,999,318 of NC_054877.1, forward strand.
AAAATGGACTGAGGCAAAATGGAAAACTGTTCTGTGGTCAGATGAATCAAAAACCACAGACACATTGCCCCGCATACTTAAGAGGACAGGGACCATCCAGCTTGTTATCAGAGCAGAGTTCAAAGCCTGCATCTCTGATGGTATGGGGTTGCATTAGTGCCTATGGCATGGGCAGCTTACACAACTGGAAATGAACTACAGTATAATGCTGACAAGTAGGAAGAGGTTTTAGAACAACATGTGCTCTTTTTCAGGGAAGGCCTGGACTATTTCAGCAAGACAATGCTAAACCACATCCATCACAACAGCATGGCTTCACAGTAGAAGAGTCCGTGTGCTGAACTGACCTTCCTGCAGTCCAGACCTTTCAACAGTAGAAAACATTTGCAGCAGCAGAAAATACCCAGGACTGCTGAGCAGCTAGAATCATTCATTAGACATGAGTGGGACAACATACCTCTCCCAAAACTTGGAACTGGGGTTGTCAGTAAGCCATCTAAGGTTGGCCCCATTTTCTGGGCTTTCGAGGTCCCAACCATTTCTGTGGGCAGGCTTTCTTGTAGCAAGCATATCACGACACGGTGTTAAATAAATAATACACAAGCTTTACAAGTTAAAGAAGCACTTGAGTGAATGTTCTGCAGCTGTTCTGCAGCCGACAACTGCGGCTCACTGCAGCAGGAACTGCAAAACCATTTGAGCCTTGTCATCATTTCAAACAGGAAGACAAACACAGAAGAGGAACCCAAACTTCCTTTGCCCTCCTCTACAAATCAAACCAAGCGGATATTCTGTCGATACAGTAAATATTTAATGGTGTAGCTATGTAAAGATAAATATGAAGTGATGCTTTACAGCAGTTCGCCTTCCCTGCACAGCAGCAGAGGACTTTATATCAGCAGGATTTAAGTCTTAGCCGGGCTTTATGGCTCATATGATCCCACAGATACAGTGGCCTATTCTCAGGCTCCATTGTCATGCTGCACACGCTCACTCACACAAATATAAATAGTATGTACAATGTGGACCAAAATTACAATCTCCAACTCTCAAGTGGAGGCAGGATTAGCTGATCTGCCTCTGCGGTGGCAGTATATCTGCTAAGAAGAAATGATAAAAGATTTTGGAGCGTATTCTCCGGCTGCAGCTCTAAAGCTGAGTGTCAGTTGTGGGTCAAAAGGATTTACGGGCTTCAAGACGGCGGAGGTGTGTGGTTATGGAATATAGATGTGGAGATTGATCTGTCTGCATTAGATATTAGAAACATCTGGATGTCTCCGCGGATCAGCTCCTTATCCTTCGACTGAAGATAGGGAGGGTGTGTATGTGTGGCTCAGAGAAAAGGTAACACAACATTCACCTGCAACCTCAAAGAAGACGTCACAGTCAGGAGACGTCTTGAATATTTCAGAGGTGGAGAAGTTTGAGCAGGTCGTCTTTATCTTTACAAAGTGAGAGAGAAACTAAATCACTGTTACATGTGAAGGTACATCATATCAGTGAAAGAACAAGTACCTGTTGGCTAATAATAGCTATGTCTGATTGTCCGCTTGTCCTTCTTATAATGAAGTGTGTATCACCTGCCTCTTACCTCCATTAGGACTTTAAAGGGACATTACATGAGAAACCCTCTGCTATTTCAAACCTTGATGGACACTCAGGCTGTGCCACACTCATCTACTCCTTCTCTCTTATATAGAGTGCTGTCTGTAGTGGACTATAGAGTGAGCTCACAAGCACATTCTAAAAACAGACCATCAACACTTCTTCAGCCTGCATGGAGCAAAAACAGCAAGAGACTGATGACGGAAAAATTTAACTGAAAACCTGCAATAAACCTAACATATCTTCTGCTTAACCCTTAGAGCTCATGTGGCACGGATCCACCTTTGTAAATCTCCTAGTAACTTTTGAACCGTAGGTCATAGGCACTAACTTGTTTTCTCCCATAAAAGCTCTACATTGTGCCTTTCTAGTCATGTCTTCCATGCATTCGTGGCTCTTACAGAACATTTTCTGGTGAGCCCTGATCTTGGCTGACCTTCCAGGGTCTCTGAGGACAGCATTGTTATATACAACAAGAAGTTACTGTTTATAAAAATGTTGATAACTTTTGAACCATAAGTCATAGACACTCATTTTCTCCTCCGAAAGTTGACCATTTTGCCGTTCATTTGCTACCATCGATGTTTCCGTAGCCCTAAATGACGCTATTGTAGCGAGCCCGAAACTTCATTGACTTTTCAGGGTCTTTGGAGATTAAATCCGCAGCGCTACATCCGATAATACGAGGCTTTATATCCATTTTTAATCCATTTTCGATCATTTACTTTAGCTTTCTTCAGCAGGCAGTGCCATGTTTGTTGACATGCAATGCATTGTGGGAGGGGCGGTCAAGAAGTTGTGTCTCTACTGCTTTGAGGAATGGCACAAATGAATCTAAGTGCAAAAAAGGGCGTGGACTATTTCTTTGTACATATGCAGATATCTTGAAAACCGTTAGTCACAGAATGTTTATTTTTTTCACCGTTGTGTCCCCAAGAGAAGGGAGAACAAGTCTGTGCAAAAAAGGCTTAGTCACTACTGTTTACTTTGTGTTATCAATAAGAATTGTGAGTTCCAAATTCTGATTTGTTTTTTTCTTTTGTTTGTAGAATCCTATAACTTCTTTCACAATGGCGTAACCCGTTCCATTTTTCATCTAGGGGCAGGTAGGTTTGGGTGGCTTTTTTCCCTTAATAAATGAAATCATCATTTAAAACCTGTATTTCACATGTATTTTGGTTATCTTTGTCTAATATTAAGATTCTTCTCATGTCACATCACTGCATCATTTCAGCTTTTAAGTGTTTTTTTCAGCACGACATCAATGAAAAACCCTCCCCCTCTCCACTCCCATGTGGCTGAATCTCCAGATTTCACTGTGTTTACTTCGTTTAATTGGTTGTGTTGTAAATAAATTGCTTTGTTAATTAGGGCTCCCTCCAGTTTTTGTCTATCTTGGAGTTTGGCAGTGGCATGCTGGCATTTTAATGAGAACCAGAACAGCACACATTTTTCCTGTTCTTAAATCTTTAAACTGGCTCCCAGTTATTTACAGAATACATTTTAAAGCTGCTGCTGCTTTAAACAATCGCTCAATAATCTTCAGCCTAAATGCACAGCTCATCTTAAGGGGAATATAGTAAATCCAGGAGGATGCTTTCATCTTTACGTAGCTGGTTGTTCTGGCTATCAACAAACTGTGAAGCTGCTTTTAGCCTCTACTCTGCAAACAATTGGACCCAACCTCCAGATGATCTCCAACGTAGCCCGCATCGGCCGCTGTCAAATCTAATTTAAAAACACTTTTGTTCTCCTGTGCCCTCGATTGTTCCTCTGCTGCAGTTTTAGCCTTTTTTAATAGACTGGCTCAGACTACCCACTCACCGCTACGCAGATGTACACTCAGGGAACAAACAGACTGAAGCTAAATCCACCACATGATTCCAAAACAGCAGAGATGATGAGTGCATTAGTTCAAGGAGGGGAGTGCTTCTGTTTGCTGCTTCAGGTGTAATGGATGCTGGACACTGGCTGTCTGCACTGTAAGTGACACTTGTAGTCATAATGTAATCTTTCCTGGTATGAGTTTGTATGTGAGCTAGAGAGTCCAGGAGAGAGCTCTGAGTCCATAGAGGGGGGCACATCTTATCAAAAATGGAACTATGTTAATCTATTATGATGTTTCCTTCCACAGTAGCCATGAAGTTAATGTTGTTTAAACTTAACTGAAGTTGTCCTTAACCAGTTTAATCATCAGCTTTTTAGAGTGGCAATTAACTGGAGTTCAGAAGAGGTCATCATGACTTAGAAATCTTAAAATGACACTCATGCATGACCAAAGCATCCCCAAAATGTGAGGCATTTTACTTTAGCTGAAAGCACTTTGATCTATTAATGCCTATTCACAATAATAATAATAATAGCAATAATATATTGGATGCAGGGCTTTATTTACCACTCTATCTCTACACTGTCAATGAGCCAGCTACAGCCTAAGTAAATGTTAAATAAAATATCTCACCATACCAGGGACTAGAGGTGAATCTTGAGCAAACAAACACGACAAACCCTTAAAAACCTTGGAGAGAGGGTCATATTATTCTAAGTCAAAACTTAGTGAACCTAAGGAGTCCCAGCAGAGTAATCAGGGTTACTCAGACCAGTGGTTTTCAAACTTTTTTCACCCAAGGCACACCTAAGGTAAGTCAAAATCTCAAGGCACACCACATTTAAATCAATACAAAATAGACTTTTTAAAATAATATAACAGTCAAGGTGGCCTATATGGGGAGATAAAGGGGAAAGCTTTCTGGGGCCCAGCTAACTGAGGATCATGAAGATGGCAAAAGCAGGCAAAACGTGGCAAAAATGGGTTAAAAGGGATTTTAAAAAATTGCAAAATTGGGCAAAAAGTGGCAAAACAAAGTCAGAAATAGGTAAAAATTGGTAAAAATTTGCTGAAAGTGTCAAAATAGTGGCAAAAATTGGTTACAAGTGGCCTAAAAAGGTTAAATGTTGTATAAAGGTGCTAAAAATGGGTTAAACGTGATCAAAAGGGCAAAATTGGGCAACAAAAAAGTGGTCAAACAAAGCCAAAAGTGGGCAAAATTGGCACGAACGTGGCATAAATAGTTTGAAAGTTTCAAAAAGGTGGCAAAATAGATCACAACTGGCATAAAAGTGTCAAAAAGGGTTAAAATTCCTGGTTTAAGTTGTCAAAAGAACCTGACCTGTCAATAAAGATTCTTTATTTAAAAAAAAGATTTTACAGTCATTAAGCAACAAGAATACTTTGATGCCATGGCCGGTTGGATAGAAGATTTTATGTAAGTTTTGAGTATATTTTTTGTAGTTTATTTGCACAAAGTGCAAAAACAGCCCCTGATGTGGTTTGTCACTTTGCTGTTCTGTCAGAATATATTTAACTGAGTTTAATTCATGTATAATATTTTATTTTATCTTTATTTTAAGCTATTTATTCAGACCTTTCTCAAATGAGATTTAGTTGGCTGATCTGCTCATATGTTGACATTAAAACAATAAAATGAGTCATTAAAGATCAGGCTTTAAAGCTTGAATAGATGGTTTTCTGTAGTATATCTGTGTGCAAACACAATGACCTCACATGTTTTCTGATGTCTGTAAATACAACAGTGAACCCCCAAACAGCAGAAGTGGGACACTGATGACGTCTTTCATCATTCCAGTCTGAAGGAATGAGGCCAATATTTATTTTATATCTCTGTCCTCTGTTTCCCCCTCTCTTTATTTTCTCTGGGAGCTGGAGAAAGACTTTGACTCAAGCACTGAATGTGCTTTAATAAAGAAAAGAGATTGTGTTTAACACTCTGAGAGAGATCAGGTGAAGGACAGGAGTCAGGATAATACTCCCCTTAATTATAAAGATATTCTACATGATGGTTCTGGCTCTGCAAGCTTGTGACATTTGAGAGTTTATCAGCTGGATGGAGGTTCCTGGTTTCTATTTTGTGTGGCAAAACAGTTTAAAATGTCAGAGCAACAGAGGAACAGACACTCCAGTAATATACAACAGTTTATGTCACCCCAGTCTGGCTTTGAAGAGAACAATGCTTTTTAGTTTCTGGCTCAGGAAAGCGCCTTACCCTCCAATAAAAAGCTCTGCTTCTGAAGACATCAACCTTGAAACACTGCCATTGCTATTGTTGCCCTGCCCTGCAAAGCAGCCAGATTCCACATCTATCATCAGGTGGATCCACCTGTAAAAGCTTCAAACTGATGTGTTTGTTCCAGGTCAGAGAATTAACGGACCAATCAGCATCGCAAGAGAGAGGCGGTAGCTCCAGGTGTGGTTTTGTTAAAAGTCAATGTAAGCCTGAAAACAAGCTCGCTAAGGAGATTTGGGGGAATGCAACTCCCAAAAATCGCCAGAACTAAATATTTGCATCATAAGCTTTGTTTGCATCTAAAAACAAGAGATGTCATTTATCATAAGGGTTATAATCATCAGGTCTGGGCTCTAAGAAGGAAACTCAATGTGCACTTTCTAGTTCAAGGAATGTAAGATATACTTCAGCAGTTGTGCGGTGACACAGGGATTAGCACTGCTGCCTCACAGCAAAAGAGTTCTGGTTCAGGCCTTGCAGTGTGGAGTTTGCATGTGCTCCCCATGCATTTGGGTGTTCTCTCCAGGTACGCCTGGTGACTCTAACCTGGGTCCATCTCCAATCCGTCACAGCTGTGTGCCCTGTGATATGTCATTCTATATGCTAACCATGACAATAGATTAGCCAGGGCTGAACAAGTTTGAAAAAATATCTAATTTTGACTTTTTTGACTTATTTTATAAATTCAGTATAATTGTTGTATCTGATGGAAGGATTGTTTTTATGTCATTCTCATTTTGATTAAGAAAAACATTTTTAAAAAAAATTTAAATGTGATTGTTTTGTAAACTATTCCAAAAAATGCACTTGAATGATTGCAGGACATCTAGAGAAGTGCTTTTGTCCACGGCCCACTGTCTCCATATGCATGTAAATCTCTGTTTTATATCTTTATTTGTATCTTTATTGGTATAGTTGTAGTAATGCATGGTTGTCAAATTCACAACATACCTCCATATCCCTGGCCTTCAACATTTGGGAACAACTGAAGTACGCAAATACACTCTAAAACACAGGTGTCAAACTCAAGGCCCAGGGGCCAAATCCGGCCCATGGAACAGTTACATCAGGCCCACAAGATCATATCATATTTTTATTATGACTGGCCCTCAAATATGAGGTCTGCAGATTTCCTCCAGTATAAAAAATGTAAATTTAACCTTGATGATATCAATTATGTTTAAGTCATAAAAATGTGAAAAATTAAAGAATAAAAACAAAATTATAAAAAAAAAAAAATGTTGGAAAAAAATGGTGTATATATTTCATATTTTCAATTTTGCAATGCACACTTATGACTTCAATCTATTATTTGGACTTTTATTTCGTATTTCAACCTTTTACATTTATTATTTTGAATTTTTATGTGGTATTTTTACCATTTTCAATTTATTATTTTGACTCTTTGTCCCATTTTTTGACTTTGTCAATTTACTATTTTCACTTTTTTATCTAATTTTTTGAGCTTTTCAATTTATTATTTTAATTTATCTAATAATTTTGGCTTTTTTAATTTAAAATTTTGACTTTATACAGCACTTTCCACATTATTATGCAAATGACATTTCTCTCCTATTTTCCTAAATATTAATGCAAATGACAACTATTTTTCAAGTCATCAGTCGTTAGAGCATAATTCAAATGTTTTTGAACAAACATAATGATAACCTTTTTTTTTTTAAATAAAAACCTCAAAATGCACTGGTCCACATTATTATGCAAAACAGAGTTTTAAAAGATCTTAAAGGTTGTAAAGAACTGAAAATGGTCGTTTATTGAAATTGCAGACTTAGGAGGTCATATTTGGTCATACCTGCCTCAACCCTCAGGCATTATTCTGGACATTTTTGTCCATTTGGGGAAATTTTTCCTCCTTATCTGTTCATCATTTTGGCTGTGTTATGGTCCAGTTTTTTGTAACAAAGTCTCTTTCTTTGCAAATTTGGGGATTCAAATTTCAATTTCTCTAATAGGTCTGCAGAACACTGATGCTACCCAAGAAATAACAATGCATCAAAGTCAGTTTTTTGGCAAACCGTTGACATGTCCAAGCAGGATTTGAAAATAATGGCCCAGGAAGCCAACATTTGATATAAGGAAGATAATTCAGTTTTTTGTTGTTTTGTCATAAATAACAACATTGGTAATAAATAATCAAACTGGCATTAAAGGGTTCATAATGACTGAATGTTTGGTAGTTCCATCAGAAGATGTGTCATAAAGGCATGGACATGGTCAGCAATAGGGCTGAACGAGTTGCAAAAATAACCGATTTGTGATTTTTTCCCCAAATATTGTGATGTAATATGTGATTATTCTTGGGTTAATCGTATGTATTTTTCGACAAATTCAAGCAATAAATAGTTCCATTAATAAGACCATGAGTATTTAAAACAATGCAATTATTTCAGAAGAAATGAATCCATAGTAACATGAATCTGAATATGGGGGTGCAACAAGCTTTAAGCTTCAAAGGAGGCGGCTGGGGTGGGGAAGGTGAGGCTGGCTACCAGCTGATCACAGCTGGAGTATGACTTTCATGAAGTAACGCTAGGCTTCATCAGTTTTAGATAGAATGAGCTCACTATTTTTGCTCATATTGCAAATGTGATGTCATTTGCTTTGTTTCAGGGCATTTTTATGTCACTCATTTTGATTGAGAAAAACATACATAAAACACAAAAGGAGGATTTTTGTAAACAATTATAAAGAAAATGACACTTTAATGTTTGCAAAATGTGCTTAAAATCTCTGCTGCTGCAAAAATGGATTTAGTAAACTGGTATTTTGACACATTTCAAGTTAACCCTTTACCTACTGAGTTTAAAATGGCGATTTGGACATATTTTGTTTTGATGGCTGGAAGTTTGAAAGTTTTGGTTCCCAGTAGTACCTAAACTTGACTTTTCAACATCTGGTTAATGATTATTGCACATTATATGGAATTGTCAGCAGTTTGAAAGAAGAACAATAAGAAACTGATGTTTTGCTATGAATGCCCACATCATATGGTTGTAAGTACCGTAATGAGCCATATATGTGCGCATGCCCACAATTCTCAGCTTTCCAACACCGCTGGAATTTTTCTGATTGGACAAACTTTGACAGAGTTATGGTAATAATACTCCAGATGTATAAAACACAGCGCCAGGGCCGGGTCAGTAGGTAAAGGGTTAAAGAGGGGCCTGAACCTTCTATTGCCCAGTTTTGGTGAGCCTGTGTGAATTGTAGCCTCAGTTTCCTGTTCTTAGCTGACATGAGTGGCACCGGCGTGGTCTTCTGCTGTGTCGCCCATCTGCTTCAAGGTTCCACATGGTGTCTATTCAGAGGAATCTGTCGTGAGCTAGAGGGGCGATGCAACAAGAGAATGAGAGAGAGAGAGATGCAGGGAGAAAGAGGGGCATTGTGAGGAGAAACACTACTCCAGGAACTACTACTTAACCAGCCTGGCCCAACAGGAATTCACCCGGTTCTCCAGATTACCCCCTCAGGCCTGCTAACAGCTCTATCAGATCAGATCTAGCATTAGTGAAGAGTCCACGAATAATTGCAGAGAAATAATAAATAAACAGGACAAACATGTTGTCACTTTCTGAACTACTTGTTTGTGCGTGAGTGTTCAGGGAATCAAGGCTGGTGAGAGATGGGATAGAGATGTTTCAGTAACACTGCAGCAGAAAACCCAGCACAGGTAAAGGCATGATGATAAAAACAACAGTTTCAAAGGCTGAGGAGGTTAATAAACTAGAGGAACAGTCATGAAATCTTTAGCTTGTAGATTTGGAGAGCTCCTAAAATATTTAAACACCCAGTTTCCTCAAGTGGATATATTAGAGCCATTAAAGCAGAAGAAGTGAGAGAGAAACATCCTCATTAGCATCTGGTGAGACATATTAGTATCAATGAAATCCAGGCCAGTACAGTCAGATCCATGTAAAGATACTAGTATATATTTTCCTCAGCCAGCAGAGGATGTTGTGATGTTTCAGTCAAAACCACTGAATCAGTGGTGTGGATCAATGAGCTAAATCAGGACTCAAGGGCCATAAAAAAAGTCAAGAAAGAAGCAATAAAGAGAAAATAAGAGCAAAGTTTAGGGCACACTGAAAGACTCATGACAGGAGGGCTTCCAAAGGTTGTCTGGTCAGTGACCAGAGCTATTAGCCACTTTGGAAACACCACACAGTGACAGAGTTTATATGGATTTTCAGTCCATATATCACATATTTTATCATGCTGGGTCTGGTTACTGGAGACAGAAGATGGCAGATTTGTACAAATTAAAGTCAATAAAATAAAAATATAATATATAAAATAAGTGACAGGATAAATCAGTGATACTCAACCTGTGGCTCTTGAGCCACATGTGGCTCTTTTGTGATGATTAGTGGCTTTTTTATGTCTGAATTTGAAATATTATCCCCCCCAAAACCTAAGAAGCTGTTCATTAAACAGTTTGTTTCCCAAGCTTGTACAGTTGGCTTAAATTGCCAATTTTATTTTTTTATCTGTATATTTCCATTGCCCTTATTTGCTTTATTATTTCCTTTTTTTGCCACTTTAAATCCATTTTTACTGCTTTTAGCCCATTTTTGCCACTTCTTTTTGCCACTTTTTGCCTGTTTGTATCCTGTTTATACCCTCTTTCACCATTTTTTGCCTCTTTTATCTTGCTTATCTTGCTTTTAGCCCTTTTTTCTACCCTTTTGCTTCTTTTTGCTTGTTATAGTCACTTTTCACTTATTTTTTGTTGCTATTTGACCCTTTTGTTCCACCTGCAACATATTTTTTGTCAGTTCTCATCCATTTTGCCACTTTCTGTCCTTTTATGCATCTTTTTTCACCCCATTTTTTTCACCCGATTATTCCAATTATAACCCAACTTTGCGCCTTTTCACCCATTTTTGCCCCTTTTTCCATTTTTTTGCCCCTTTTTTTACAGCCTTAAGCCCACTTTTGCCACTTCATTTAGCCTCTTTTTGCCCATTTTTGCCCCATTTCACCAGTTTTAGCCTCTTTTATCCTGCTTTAGGTTATTTGCAAATGTTTTCCCCCTTGTTTGCCATTTTTCCCACTTTCACACACTTAGGCTGCCTTTTGCCATTAAATGCCATTTTTTCCCCCTTTGTTGCCCATTTGTCCGACCTTTTTGCTGCTTTTTGTCTGCCTTGGTCACTTTTCACTTATTTATTGCCATGTTTTTGTTTCTTTTTGACCGTTTATGCCACCTGTATCTTTTTTTTGTCATTTTTTACCCAATATTTTCCATTTCCTGCCTTTTTGCCACTTTTTCTTCCCCATTTCTATCACTTTTCACCCATTTTTTTTGCCATCTTGTGCCCACTTTGCCCCTCTTCACCTACTTTCACCCCTTTTTGCCATTTTCACCACTTAGATTGTGGCTCTTGCAAAGGTTTTTTTTTTCAAGAATTTGGCTCTTTGCTTGAGCAGGGTTGAGTAACACTGGCATAAATATTCACCCCCTTTAAAGTGACTAACCCAGTTCAACAGAGGTCAGGCCATTTGGTGCGAGTCTCACAATAAATGAAATGGGAATCGACTGAGTGCAGTGAATGTGACGCATGTGATTGTAGAATAAAGACGCCTGTGTCTGGAAGGTCCAGTCACTGGTTAATCAGTATTCCTGGCTACCATTACTAGTGGTGGGAATATCGATACTAAAGCATCGAAATATTGATATTTACAAAGTGCTCTTTTGGTATCAACCCTTTTAGCAAAGGGTTGATACCAAATAAGTACTAAAAAACACGTCTCACCACCTCCCTGCTTCACTCTCTTCCAGACTGTTTTGGCTTTACTGCCAGTCCGTGTCACGTGAATTTGGAGACCAGTCTCACAGAGTCTCACATGGTTTTAAGGACCAATGTCGACATGTTGATCCTGCCGTACCATGTGACTTTGAGGTCCAGTCATCAATGAGTAAGCGGGGAGGGCCAACCTGACATGGGGGCGGGGCTAACACCCCACATGACATCATGAGGGGAAAATCTGAGAACGACTTATATTAGCACATATTTTCTGAAAAATGGAGAAAGAGAGGGGATTTTTCTGCTACTTGAGGGGATTGTGGACAGTCCAGGGGGCACATATTTATACTAAAAAAGCCTGAAAAAGTGATTTTTGCCTAATATGTCCCCTTTAACTGACCAATGACTGATTTTTAAACACAGTAGTTTGTACAATAATTATGTTTTCTGTTATTTAATAACAACAGCAGAGAAAAAAGTGTTTGGTATCTGTGCTTTCCTTTTTTTCCCCAGTCTCTGAGTCACACATGATCATGTAATTTTGATTGAATGTGACTGAACGTGCATTTCACTGCATATATGCATGAACAAGTTCTTGGTATCAAAATAGTATTTTTTTATTTTTCTGTCTCATCTGTCATTGTCATGTTGGTGATCTATTCACACAGCCACTGATGTGCCACTTTGCCTTTGGCAAAATACGCGCCAAGTATGTCAACATTTGGAGACGTTTTACCACCTGCATCTCATTAGTGCAAATTCTTTACTGGAAGAGGTGCAATTAATAGGCGCAAACAAATCTTAGTAGATCTCACATTAGTTCAGGATGGAAATGTTCAGGGATCAATCCAGTGAGTATTCATCCTTGGAAAGCATGCCCTTTTTGTACGTACTAAAAGCATGCTATTGTATCAGTGGTTTACGTGAACCTCCAGCATGATGCTGTCCAGTTGAATTGTATAAATCCCTGTTTGGATTCTCTTCCTGTCAAATGGTTTATGTGTAGGATGAGTGCATGTCAGCCATCCCATTTTCAAGGGCAGCAATAAGCTAAACTTTGGTCTGGTGTAGAGAGGAGAACTGCTCTCCTGAACCTCTGCCTTCTTTAAAACGTTCAGCTGAGTGCTGCGTTTTCAGCTCACCATGGGGTCAGTGGTCTCTGCTGGTGTATAAGTGCCTGTAGGGTTTCATTACATCTTTGTTGAACTGCATCTCTAATGCCTTCGGTGGTAACATCTATTCATCAGCGCTTGAACTGTAAGTTCACCGTATGCTGCAGTATTGATTTTTCCATTTCCCATTGAACTTTAAATTTACAACAGGCCCATTTGTCTACCATACTATGTCGAGCTCTTTAGTTTACTGGTTTTTATTTTCTACATGGTCTATAACAGCCTGAGAGTGAAGAACGCTTTATTGTGTTACTTGATCCCACTGACCCATGATAAGGTAGACCCTTCCTCCGCTTAATGTCAGACTGATTGGCGGTGCTACTCTCCAATGCATTGTTTATCTCAGCTGCTGGTTATTCATGCCAAAAGGGTCCACAGGAAGTGAGAGGTTGATTGTAAAAGCTGTGATTAGAGCATTATTTCCAGTAGTTAAATATGGCAGCTATAAAAAATAGGACAAAACTACCACTTAGTTAAACCCCTTAGTTTTGAGCCTTTACCACCAGTGGTAGGGTGACTGGATTCTTGTTGGAATGGAGATGTAGGGGACATATCAGGGCTACATGGCATTCAAATTAACCCTTTATGGGGCAGGGCACCCTATATGGCCACTTAACTGCCTGTGGCCTCCACCAAACTCTCTCTGATAAAGCAGAACCCGAATGTTTTTCTCTCAGCCAATCAGTGGAGATCGGTCAAAGTCATGGAAAGTGGCATCATAGCGTCTGACCAATCAGCAGTGGCCCAGAGTCTCTCAAACTTCCTGTTTCCTCCAGAACTAGCAAAGTGCAGTTTTACGTTTCTTTTGATCCCATACAAACAACCTTGAAATTATAATTAACCATGATTAGTGATTTCTAGCAGTTATTGCAATTTAAGTGTGAAAAATGGAGAGACAGTATTTGGACATACTCCCGTTTAGGGGTGTAAAATGTTCTCTATATTGAGACATATGGCCAGTTCATCTAACAACTAAACTAAGGATATTTTATTGACAAATAACTCATCATATATAGGATAATTGTGCTCTAATGTGCAATATAAGGTGCAATATAAGGTTATTTTTATAACCTTACAAGAGCTGTATTAAACTAATTTAGTTTATATTAATTTTTATTTTCACTGTGAGCCTTATCTCGTCCAAAAGTAAAATGTAGTTGAAAAAACTCACAGAAAAACAGCTGCAGGCTGGAATAAAAAAATAAATAAATAAAAAAAAAGCACAGTGTATAGCAGCAATCCCCAAATGGTGGCCCGCGGGCCACTTCTGGCCCGCCATTAGGTGTCATCTGGCCCGCGAGACATTCACGAAAAAGACAGAAATTTTAAAAAATATGTTCATTTTCAATCTTTACCATCTTAGGTGTTTAAAAGACAAATTTTCACTCATTTATCGTGATCTCTTCTCAATTATAGCAAGGAAAGGTCATAATACTATGCAATAAATGAGATGGATATGGTAAATTGAACTTTCTTTAGAGCAGGGAGGCTGCTTCTTCACCTCAGCTCCCCAAACACGTCCAAAAAGAGTCTGATACAGACTACATGATTTTTAAGACTGACGGAGAAGGATTATTTTGTTTAATTTTGATTTTTCTTTTTAAAGATGAAGGATTTAACCACCGTGCGCAGCTGCACGGATTCTCATTGAGTCCAGCCCTGCCTGCGCCTCTGACAAATTTTCTGCATCTCAGGCCTTAACGAATGTCAGAGGTTTTTGCCTTTTAAAACCAAACATCTATTCTTGTTGGGGATTTAAACAGCTGCTCTCATGATAGCAAACACTTTCCCTGCGTAATAGTCCGTCAGCCACAAATGCAGACATCGTATCTTGCTTTTGTACAGGCTGGAAGGTCACTGCTGGTAACAATCAACTTACACCAATGCAGTCCTTGTGTTTTCTGATGTTATATAATCCTGTTTTTTTTTTTTTTCTTTTTTTCTTAACATAAAGTTTGTTCATTTACAGTGGTGCGTCTAACACCATTACTCTACTATCTGAGTTTACGGTCTCTGATGCTCTCTGCAGAAGTAAAAACTGGGCTTGTCTCTTCATCCTGAAGTTTGTTCAGCTGGATAACAACTTTATTTTATTAAAAACAAATGAAAATAAAAGATGCAAAAACAAGTTGATGGCAATCAAATCTCTCAATTCTCTGTTGTGCACATCAGGGGGTGTGTCCATGTGTGTTTTCAGGTGTCATGTCAAAGCTATAAATTAAAAGGCTGCAGCAGAAACAAAAATCATCAATCTGACCGCAGGGAAACGGTTCCTGCAGAGCTGGAGATTGATAACTGTGCGTTTCATGTAGACTACATATTTAAATACGTAGATGAATTAAAATTAGAAACCATGACCACTAAAGTAAACGTTTTTAATCACAACATCAAAGTGTGACAGCTGGTAGCTTATCATTTAGCACCAATCACAAAGTAACACTACTGACTTTCTCTTCCTGCTGCATGATAAGTGACTGCTAATTGTCCAAAGCTCTGCTTCCCTCCCAGCCGTGTGTGGGAGTCTGTCGGCGTGTGTGAATGCATGCTTCCTTGTTAGCCCTTTTTTGTTTGTAAGATCAAATAAAATGACCAGAAAAAGCAGCTGCAGTGTTTGATCTCAGGGCCTGGTGGGCTACAAAAAAATCTGGGCATGTTTCATGGACGCCGCTTCATTATTTTGTAACTTTGCATCCTTTGAACCCTTTAACCGTGTGATTAATTCAGTGATTTCAAGTTAAAGGTAGGACACGGCGCAGAAAAACAACTTTGTCTCAAAGTACAGCAAAGGACTTGGCAACTTCAGATTCTAAATAAAAGGACCATTGGTGCGCTAAACAAGGTAGATAATGGAACAAAAAATAATGGACAAGAACACTGGGATGTGGGTGGAGACCAGGGAGGGGAAAACATGTTGTTTTTCACAAAACTAAAGATTAAAACAAATTTCTACAAAGTAATGCCAATTAAAAAAAAACATAATGTAAAAAAAAGTGACTGCATAAATATTCACCATTTTCAAGTCAGTATTTAGCAGAGTGACCTGTGGCTGCAATCACAGCACTGAGTCTGTGTGGATAGGTTTCTGCTCAGGCTCTGTCAGGTTACACTGGGATCAGGCGTGAAAAGCCCTTTTCAAGTCCAGCCACAAATTCTGTGTTGAATTGAGGTCTGGGCTTTGACTAGACCACTCCAGAACATTCACCTCATTGTCTTTAAACCATTTCTGTGTAGCTTTCTCTGTAGTCATCTTGCAAATTGAGTAAAATCATCCTCCAGGATTTTCCTATATTCTACATTCATTCATTTTACCCTCTACCTATACAAGGCTTCCAGGGCCAGCTGCCGAGAAGCATCCCCACAGCATGATGCTGCCACCACTATGCTTTACAGAGGAGAGGATGTGTCGTGGTGATGTTTAGTGTTTGGTGTCTTGTCTGATGGCCAAAAAGCAACATTTTGGTCCCATCAGACCAAAGAGCTTTCTTCACTTGACCATGGAGTCTCCCACATGCTCTTTGGAGAACTCTAGTCCAGATTTGATCAGAGTTTTCTTCAACAGTATCTTTCTCTTTGCCTCTCGCCCATACAGCTTTGACTGGTGAAGAATCTGAGGAACAGTTGTTGTCTGCAGAGTCTCTCCCATCTCAGCTGCTAAAGCTTGTAACTCCTTCAGAGTAGTCATAGGTGTCTTGGTGGCCTCACTAGTCTCCCTCTTGCACGCTCACTCAGTTTGTGAGGACGGCCTGATCGAGGCAGATTTACACATATGGCATATTCCTTCCATTTCTTCACAATAGATTTAACTGAACTCTAGAGGATGTTCAGTGCCTTGGGAATTACTTTTCTATCCATCCTCTGACTTATATTTTTCAGTAACATTTTCTGAGTTGCCTGGAGTGTTCCTTTGTCTTCATGGTGTAATGGTAGCCAGGGATACTGATTAACCAGTGACTGCACCTTCTAGACTCAGGTGTATTTATACTACAATCAAACACATCTGTTTTGTGCAGGTGACCCCTGTTTCATTCGTGGCGAGACTACTAGCACCAGTTGGCTGAACCATTGTTGAATTAGGTCTGTCACTATAAAGGGCATGATTATTTAAAATTTACTTCCCTTTCGAGTCACTTGACGTTGTCCTTAGTGACTTGAAAGGATAGTAAATTTTAAATCGGATGCTACACAAAAACTAAAAATGCATCAGAGTCAGTATTTTGGCTAATCATTGACATGTCCAAGCTGGATTCAGAAATAATGCCCTAGCCATCCAACATTTGGTTTAAGAGAGATATCACTTTTTTTTTTCACTTTTTTTTTCATAAAAAAACAGTAATAAGTATCAAACTGGAATTTAAAGCGTCAAAATTCTCAAAATGATTGAATGTTTGGTAGTTTTGAGCACAGCTGAAGTTGCTGAAGAGATTTATGCATAAAACACAGAAAAAATATTAACCTGTTAAGTTTTTATGGCAGTTTTTTGTAGGTGGACATTTTTGTCCTATAATTTTAAAGGGTAGTAAATTAAAGTGATGCCTGAGGGTTAAATCAGGGCTGAACAACAGCATGTTTGAACACTAAGCTGATGAAGATACCCTACTACCCCACTACCTCACAAGTTAGCAATTTTTTTCTGTTCTGTAGGGTTAAATGATTCCCAGAAGTCTAAGGAGGTAGCCTGTCAGATCTTGTTGCTCCATTAAGTTCCAGCAGACTGAGTTGAAGCTTCATTGCCGTTTGATGGTGTTTGATCTCATAACAGCCACGTTTGCCTCCCTGACAGTCTCACCTGATCTTTATTCTCAAACTGATCTAATTATTTTAGCTGACAGTCGAAAGACGGAACAAAAAACCACAGCACATCATTCTTCATACAAGAGCTCCAGCTTTCAGTAAAAGATCCAATTATTTTACAGATCCGCCTTCAACCTTCACCTTTGATGAACCGAGGAGGCGGCCCTGTAACATGAATATGCATTGCATCAGAAGAGCATCACTAACCTGACATGCCAGATGCACTGTTTCATATAAATTGTATGGGATATATTTCACAAACATCTGGGAAACCTCCTTCCTTTGAGAAAGGCAGATGCTTTTAAAAATTTCTGTGAGGGTGATTGGACAAATGTTCTATGGGGGTCAAAAGAGATGACGTAGTCGAATTAGCACAGGGTCAAAAGCCAGGTACGGTACCCACATAGAAACAGTTTGGGGGAGGACAGGAAGCAACATGACCGGGCTTAGGGTCAGGATCCAGCAGGTAAGTGTGCTCACATAAAACAAGATGTGGTGACACTGTGAGAGTCTCTGAGCCACGGGAGTTCACAGGTGAAACACAGATACTTCCTCTGAAACGCTGCTGGAAGGGAGCGCCAGAACAACAGAGAGGGGAGGCAGAGATGTAGAAAGCCAAGGTGGTTTCAGAGATAACAACAAGCCTGCCTGGTGAGAGACGAACAGGGAGGGCAATGAGGAATCAGCCCAAATATAAGGTGTCAAAAAGTCTGACAAAGACTGAGTGAGTTAGAGAGGCTTATACTGACCTGATTACTGATGAGGAGCAGCTCTGTGCTAGCAGGTGAGCTGATGAGGGGAGTGTAGCTGCTGAGACAGGACAGATGAGCAGAAGAGAATTACTGTTAACCACACATGACCACACAACTAAATAGTGGTTATATTTTTATCTTTTTTTAAATTTTGCACTTCAAGGTAGACTAGAGATCAGGCCTGAAAATTTCAGCCTAATCCTCCCTGAGCTCTTGCACAGTCTCTCTGAGCCATTAACTATATTCATGGTCATTATTACCATTTATACCTAACATATTTTCATAATTTAGCTGTTATATTAAAGTTTAAACACCAATACTTTTGTTGTTTTAATGACAAGTCTGCTAAGATGAGAAGTGGCCTATTTATAGTTCTTGATCATCAGACTGTTAACAGAGACTACAGTCTGCAGTGTTGTTCTCTCACTACATAGTTAATATTAGTTACATTACAACAAATGATCAACTGGAGTTTTTTAACGCCTTTGCAGTTTTTCACTGTGTGCTTGCAGAGTGAAGAAAGCTGGCAGCGCCACTTTTTAACAGTGTTTCGCCTTCATTTTGACAAAAACAAGCATTTCAAGAAAAAAGTAAGGAAAACACAACTTTTTGCAGTGGATACACCTTTTGCTAATACATGCTGACATTTCTTGATCAGGGTGATGAAGTAAGCCCCAAGTGCTGTTACCATATCTCTTCACAGAGTGCTACATTAATGCTGCGTTCCAGTTGTACTGGGAAGTAGGAATTTCCGAGTATGCCTTGATGGCTATTTACTGGCTTACGAGGCAAATAGCCAATCAATTTAAAGATTTTGGGGAGGCCAGTTGGTCCTGGCCATAACTGGCTCTGCCAGTCAAGCACTACCTTCATGTTCTGAATTGTTAGCTCAGCTACTGTTTACCTCTGTGTTAATGGTACGACCACACTTAGCACGTCCAGGCCAAGTAGCCGGACAGTTAAAAAGCAGTGACACATTATTGACTGTGGTAATGACGGTAACGTGTCTGTGAATGTCTCTGGGAATACTTTAATTAACATGAATGCTTGTTTATTTTTTTTAATTTCCAACTTTTTTAAACATGGTTTTAAGTCTTCAATTAGAGCCTAAAATGTGGCTAGCTAAAGTTAGCATTGTTCTGTCTTCCAGGTAGTGTACGGACTGTTACCATGAAAAGTCACCTTTCTATTCTGCTGTGTTACGTACAAGGTAGATGTCATGAATTAATCATAAATTAACTGTGATTAACCACATTTTTGGGAAGCTGGGTTTAACTTCACTGCCCACACCCAGGCCTGATTACTGCCAGGCCTGTTGAATCACGAAACCACTTAAATAGAACCCGTCTGACAAAGTGAAGCAGGATAAAAGATCTCAAAAAGCAACACATCATGGTGCCATCTAAAGAAATTCAAGAACAGATGAGAAACAAAGCCATTGACATCTATTAGTCTGGAAAGGTTTGATATGCCATTTCTAAGGATTTAGGACTTCAGCCAACCACAGCAGAGCCATTATCCACAAGTGGAGAAAACTTTGAACAGTGGGTAACCTTCCTAAGAGTGGCCTGCCTATCAAAATTACTCCAAGAGCATGTTGATGACTCATCCAGGAGGTCAGAAAGAAACCCAGAACAACATCTAAAGACTTGCAGACCCAACTTGACTCAGTTTAGGTCAGTGTTTAGGATTTAACAGTAAGAAAGAGACTGGGCCAAAATGGCATTCATTGAAGAGTTCCAAGGCCAAATGTACAAAGAACACAAAGGCTGATGATCCCCAAGACTTTTGGGAAAATATTGTGGACTTGACGAGATAAAAGTTAAACTTTTTCAAGGTGTATGTTCCATTACATCTGGAGTAAAACTAACACAGCATTTCATCAAAAGAACATTATGCCAACAGTCAAACATGGTGGTGGTAGTGCAGTGGTTTCAGGCCTGCTTTGCTACTTCAGGACCTGGACCACTATAAATGATGAAACCATGAATTCTGCTCTCAACCAGAAGATCCTGAAGGAGAATAAGAGAATGTCTGGCCATCAGTTCATGACCTCAAGCTCAAGCACACTTGGGTTATCCAGCAGGACAGTGATCTGAAGTCCACCTTTATATGGCTTAAAAAAACAAAACCAAGGTCTTGGAGTGGGCTAGTTAAAGTCTGGACTTAAATCTTAATGAGGGGTAAATACTTTGTCACAGCACTGAAGGTCACAGAGACACACTGTGGTAGTTACAGGTAGGTAGGGTCACCTGTTTTGCTCATTTATTTGTACATTTGAAGTGGAATTCCTCTTCTCTTGGCCTTGTTTCTATACACACATTCGCTTGTTTCTCTCCTGAGATCTGGCAACTCCGCCCAGCACACCCACTCCTACAGGAAACATAGTGTAGAAATGAGGCATGACCACTGACAGAGTAATGATTTAAAGTATTTTGACTCCAGCTTACATCATAATGTGTAATCTGCTACACTTCTGCTCAGACGTGAAAGCTGATCTGTTACCTGAACCAGGGTTTAAATATTTAAACAGCCCACTGGTGTATGACTGTGTACATTTGTGTGAAGGGTTACTGATATATCTGGTTTTCATCACCAGTCAATACTTTGGAGACAGAGGTTTTACTTTAGAGTGTATCTGCATATAGATCCAGAAGTCTAAAGGATGAATCATCCAGCTCTCTGCTCTCAGCTGACTGTGTGTTCACCACAGATAAGGCCGTATATGGGTTTCATAGATAGACTGTGATTACAACATGCTCCTTGTTCTGTTCTCAATATTGGGAGGGATTTCTTATCACATACAAAAGTTTTTTATAATTCATTTTTTTGTATCAGTGCTAAACATGTATGTCCAGGTAAAATTCCCTATAACCAAGGTGAAATAGAAAAAGAAAGACAATGTGTTTGCTGGGACAGAACGATTTGGTTTCAGATCTTAGACCTGGCTGAATTAATGTGGATTGTCATAAAGAAATCCTTCATTCAAAATGTGACCTAGCTGTTTTTAAGTTAAGATACCAATGTAAGGTTTCATCAGTCAAAGCTTTATGGGAGAGTGGAAAAGAGTAAGTCACTGTTAAGGAAAACTCATATCAAAGTTAGATTAGAGTTCACCTAAAGGCTTGTGGGAGACTCCATGGTCAAGTGGAAGAATGTTCTTTGGTCTGATGAGATCAAAACGGTGCTTTTGGCCAGCAGAAAAGATAATACCACAAACACACTATCCCTACTGTGAAGCACAGAGGGGGCAGCATCATGCCGTGGGGATGCTTCTGAGCGGTTGGCCATGTAAAGGTAGAGCGTAAAATGAATGCGACAAATATTGGAAAACCCTGGAGGACAATCTTATTCAGTCTAAAAAAGAAATACAGCTTGGAAGAAGAGTTATTTTATATTTTATACGGTCATAAAGAGAATGACCGAAAGTATACAGCAAAAGCTTCTCAGACAACAAGGTGAATGTTCTGGAGTGGCCAAGTCAAAGCCCAGACCTCAATCCAATAGAGAATTTGTGGCTGGACTTGAAAAAGGATGTTCACGCTTGATCCTTGGGCAATCTGACAGAGCTTGAGTGGCTTGGCATAGAAAAATTGAGTCAAATCGCAGTGTCCAGTTTTGCAAGCTTGACTGAGACCTATCCACACAGACTCAGTGCTGTGATTGCAGCCAAAGGGGCTTCAACTAAATACTGACTAGAAGGGGGGTGAATATTTATGCAGTCACTTATTTTACATCACATATATTTTTGATCAAATTGACATTACTTTTTTCTCCTTGACATTAAAGAGTTTTTTGTGTGTGTCAAAAAAGCCAAATTATATTTACCATGATTGATATATAGAATTAATAAAAGAGTTAAACAGCCAAGGGGGTGAATACTTTTTACAGGCACTGTACCAACACTCCACATAGCAATGTATTAATGACACATGGCCTCACATCTTTTAGCCCAATGCCAAACGTCAGAAGGAGTGGTGTAACGCACACCAACACTGGATTGTGGAGCAGTGGAAACACGTTTCTTTGGAGTGACTAGAACTACAGTATGGCATTATTGAGTCTCAGGACCGGTCTATACCCCGAAAATGGTTTTACCCATCCACACTGTGTCATATTGAACAGCAATCATGGCCACATCTGAGAAGTCTCTTTACAGAAATTCCAGCATGTTTGATTTGATCCCTGCCTGCAAGAGTTTGTCCCATCATTTCAGTGATGTTGACCAATGAACAGTGCCCTTGTGATGTGATGTTAACTGACTTTTGTGGCAGACCGATGATATGAAATGTTGGAAAGATATAGCAGATGCACTTTAGCATATCATTCATCATTTGGACAGACAAGAAATTTAGTGTCACCACGCTGGAACAGGTAGGCTGTCATGTCTGTTGGTCAAGTCACTGCACATTGCAGCTCTATGGTTGCCTAATCTGACAAAGTGACCATCTTAAGATGGTGGAGTCTGACCTTGGCTTAAGAGAAGTCAGAAGCTGCTGGTTCATCCCTTCTTTATCTGATTAGATTGATGAGGAACTCTGACTTTTTTTAGCAATATTTCATCTCAGTGGAAAATTATGCACCTATTCATTGATAAAACCAAGTGATCTACCACTTCTTAACTCAGCCTTCCTCTTAATTGTGCTCTTCTGCTTTTGTGAAACAAGACTTTAGTCGAAGTTGCTGCACTTTAAGTTCTCCTCTCCCACTGTAAAACAAGCTGTTCCTGTCATCTTCAGATTTCTGTGTAGTCCAACTTCGAGCACCGTCAAATGTTCCCACAAAGGGAGTGAAGGATGTGAATCAAGATGAAGCGAGGAAGTCAAACTGAAAAGTGCAAAATGTGTAAAAAGTGGAGAGAGGATTCTCAATCTAAAAAAAAAAAAAAAAAAAAAAAAAAAAAGATAAGAGAAGCGAGGCAGAAATAGACTCATAGATGAGGAGTAAAATCCTGGAGAAGCACGGATTCTTGGAGAGCAGATAGAGAGCCAAAGAAGAGAGAAAGATGACAACTTAAACAAGCTGAAATACCAGCACTGAAGAGGTAAGGAGAAACTTTTACAGAAGAAAATCCTTCATGAGCAAGGAAAGGAGAAATAGAGTAGTACATACCCAATCCAAAAAACTTGGGACATTGATTCAAAGGGAATAAAAACAGAACACACTGATTTTCAAATGGTTTTCAGCCTGTTTAACCAAATCAGTCAAGATATTTCATACTCAAACTTTACTGTTTTTTGGAAATAGAAACACATTCTGAATTTGATGTGTGCAAGCATCATGTTCCAAAAAAGTTGGTACAGGAGCATGTTTTGTCATCTCTACTTCTAACACTCAAACACGCTTATTGTTGAAAAAGTATCAAAAGTGGAATTCTTTCCCTGATGTCGCTCAGCAGCATGGGATTTTAAAGATGTATTTTAAGCTTCTTAAGGCTCTCTACATTTTCAATGAGAGACAGGTACAGTCTAGGCTCTTTCAGTGTGAAGCCATGCTGTTGTAACTCGTACAGAATATGCCATGGCTTTGTCTCACTGAAATAAGCAGGGGCTGGAGCAGTGTTAATTTCGTCAACTAAAACTATGACTAAAAATGTTCGTTGACAACCTTTTTTTTCCATGACAAAAACTAGACTAAGACTATCAAAAATAGATCTGTGATGACTAAAACTGACAAAAACTAAATTTAGTTTTCATCAAGACGGCTAAAACTAGACTAAAAATTTAATGTAGTTTTCGACAGACATTCAAATCCGTGATATTTCTCCACTGTGGGTAAATCTGTCAAAAAACAATGCATCTGTAGCTCTACTGCCTCTCAGCTGTAGAAAGCAGGGAGCCCAGGTTTGGCAGAGTGCAGAGAACACACTACCATGACTCTGTACCAGATTCAGGCAAGAAAATAAACGCTTGGACTTAAAGTAAAGACTCAAATGTGAGGACTTTTTATGGACTAAAACTAGACTAAAATGTTTTTGTTTTTGTCGACTAAAACAAAAAAGGGTGGAAATGACTAAAATGTGATTAAAACTAAAAGACATTTTATCTAAAGGCTAAGTCTGAGACTAAAATTAAAAATAGCCGCCAAAATTAACATTGGGTGGAAGAAAACGTTATCCGCATAAGGGAAGAGTACCAAAATCCAGGACCAGCGTGACACTCCTGCCAACACATCTGATACCTACTGGATCAAATCAAAAGTTTTGGTCCTCTCTTTCTGGTACCTTGCCACCCCAAGGCAAAGCATGAATGTCTTTTAGTTATTTCAATGCCAACAACTCCGCTCTGCTCCAGTGCTTCTTATTCAATTTACTGAATGAGTTGTCACTCAGCAGAGGCTGAGTTTTTACCAGAGGCAGCCACAACTGTTTGTTTTTTTTATTTTATTTTATTCTGTGCATCTTTTTTTTAATAAACATTTCTGGATTTTATTAAGGCCTATTGAGCAGAGATGGCTGTATGCATGTACCTTCTTTTCTGTTTAAAACTGAGTCATGTACGTGGGCTGCAGTATGCCACTACTATAGTGCAGAAAGTATTTAATTTTGTTGATAATTTAGACTCTTTTTACAAACACAAGTTAATGAGTTGCTCAACTTTCCAGCTAATCATTTTCTGATGCTTAAGCAAAAATAATAGCACTTCAACCAGTGAACTAAAGACAGTGCGTATTGGAAACTTATAGCAGTTGTGTATAAAAATCATGTTATCTATCTTTCTTTAAAGTTTCAACACAGAAACTTCAGTCTGTTAGATCAGTTCAGGCTGAAGATCAAAACTTTAAAAAGACATATGTAGGCCAAATCATTTCCAAGAGGCATTTAAATATGAAAAAAGGAAAGCAGCAGCTTTTTGAGATAATACATGTGTAAACTTAATTATTCTCAGCAGAAAGCTTTGCTATAGTAAGACTGAGATAGCAAAGCAGTTTTGTGTTTAATCTGCAGTGTGATTTCCAGGAGTACCTGGATGCAGCAGAGGATCTCCACTTCAAACGGGAAGTCAGAAAATCCCCACCATATCTTGTTTTCTAATACCACAAGTCATTTGACGGAGCATCTTCTTCGTGTGTTGCCGCCACATTAATAGAGGCATGTCCGCCACGAAAGTAAATATGAGTAGACCAAAAAAAAAAAAAAAAAAAAGCAAGTTTTCAGGTTAACAAGCACAGCAATGTTAAACTAATTTTAATGAATTGATTTATGATCCAAATTCACATATCACTTTGCACAGACATAATATACATAGGGAGATAAGCTGGCTGGATGTCCACACCACCACCATGTTGCCAGAGGCAAGTTGCTACATCATTCAATACAGTAGACAAGGATTGTGCAAGTTTTCGGAATAAAAAGCTCAAACGACGAGATTACATGGATTTTAATTGATTATTTATAATAAATGATCCATATTAAAATAATAACTGACAGTGAAACATAAAAGCAGAATCACATTTCTTGTATTTTCTCAGTTAAACGAAAAGATGTACTCCATGATTTAGAATAAAATAACTGTATATATAATACAGTTTCATTTATGTATTGGTATTTTTTATTTTGAATGTATACATTTATATATATCGACTGTATTGAATGATGTAGCGGACTTGCCTCTGGCATCATGGCGGCGACATCGGTGTCCAGCCAGCTAATCTCCTATCGTATGTCTGTGCAAAGTGATACTTGAATTTGGATCATAAATTGATTTATTAGAATTAATGTTATGTAATTGCTGTGCTTTTTAGTCTGAAAAGTCATGTATTTTTTGGTCTACTTACATTTCCCTATGTAGGGGACCTGCCTATATTATCCCTTTAAACGATTACAATACATATCCCTAGGGAACATTTTCTGCACCTAATTTGAAGGCTCATATTCACAATTTGAATTTTTTTTTTTTTTTTTTGTCATCACCTCCAGTTCTGATAATGACATAGCAAATCTTTGGTCATTTTCAGGATTATGTGTGTTTTTAACCCTTTAAATGCCAGTTTAGTCAATTTTCAATTCAGCAGAATGGGGTATTTTCTATATAACTAATGCTAAAACATTTAACAGTCATAAGTCATCAATTAATAACTACATCAAGTTTGGTGCATTATTATTTTTTGTGCAGTGTGCAGAAATTGTTGGAAATTATGCAAAAAATGTCTCCCTAGCAAACATTTTTGACCCTTTACATGGTTGTTATTTCAGAATTTTAACCCTTTAAAGTCTACACCTTTTAATATCCTATCATTTCTACAAATAAAGTAAAAATAGAAGCCAGACTTCAAATTGAACAAAAATTGAACATTTCATTTACAAAAATACAACGTTTTTTAAAAAGTTAACAATAACAATTACTTAAAGGTACAGTGTATAATATTTAGCCTATTAGCATTTAGCAAACAAGCTTGGTTAAAATGAAACATAACATTTATAAGTAGATTGATCTAAATTAGTGTTGACATCTGATAACACATTTTTTAAATTTATGTTTTAAATTAACTCAGAATAAGCCTTTTATTCATACATAGGGAGGGTCCCCTCCAAGGACGCTGCCATCTTGGATTTTTGCATTTTGCCTGTTTCTATGGCACCATAGAAGGAACCAAATAACAGTTAAGCATGTATTGATGTTTAAACTTCACTGGCTCCCACAGTTATCACCAGAGAAATGATCATCACACTCCAGAATTGACTGTTAGATGTTGATAGTCCCATTTTTACACACTGTACCTTTAAAAGTAAGAACATAACAATGAATAAAAAATTCAACAAATATTTTCTATCACCATTTCGACCCAGGGTAGTATGAGTGGTTGTTTTGCCGCCAGCTTAGCTTATCCAAGGTGTCGACCCCTCCTTTCTGCTGATTATAATTGAGGATGATGGCCGGCTCCTGCTTGTTTGTGTCGCTGATCTCTGCCTCCCTGTGCGCGGTGCTCAGAAGGACCACGTTCTTCCCCTTCTTTGCTAGGTAAGAGACAGCAGTGTTGGTGCTGGTGAATGCGAAACGTGAGGAGTGGATGGCCCTGGACTGCGTCTCCTGGAGCGCAGGGGGCAGCTACGGTCCAGATGAGACCAACTTTCTTTTCTTGCAGCTCCTCTGCCAAATTGTAGCTGCAAAAAAAAAAAAGTTGTCTACAGTCACTGTGTGGCCCCGGAGACCCCCCCATCAGGTCCAGAACAACATGTTTTCCTAGGTTCTTCTCTGGTGATCCGCCAGGGTGTCAGCCTGTGTAGATCTGGAGCTTCCAGGTGTATGATGTCTTCACATCACACAGAGCCCAGATCTTCAGCCCATATCGGGCTGGCTTTTGCGGCATGTATTGTTTGAAAGAGCATCAGCCTCGGAATGGCTCGAGCTGCTCTTCCACACAAACATCCTGATAGGGGTTGAGGAAGAGGGGGAGCTTCTCCGTCCAGCTGTCCCAGATGTCACGGATCGGGGCCAGCTTGTCTCTCACCTGGCGAGAGGGTCTGGTCCGCCTGTTGTCAAACCGAAGAGCTGTTCAGATGGCTCAGAATCTTTTCAGGGGCACGGTTATCCTGAAGATGGACCTCCCGTGCTGCTAATCCCACAGGCTCGTGACGGCTTCATTGCGGGACTGGAATAGTCCTGGCAACATCTGGAGCCCAATGAAAGCTGCCATCCCCACCCCGTCTACATCCATCCAGTCTTTGAACTTCTGTCTACCGAGGAGGCTGGTGTTAAACACGATGTCGCGGGCAACGTCAACCTCCACTGGCAGGTCAAACGCCAAGCATATAGAAGTGATGCAAGACACCACATACTGTGTCGGGCCAGGTCTCACTGTGGCTGGTGGCAACCACCGGAGCGTTTCCTCCGGTGTGGGGAACCACTGGATCTTCCTGTTCCTCTTCTGACTCGCCACGCTAAATTGCAGGTGACTGCATCAGACAGCTTGATTCCAGCTGCAGTGGCTCAAATCAGACTGCTTTGACTTTCAGCAGAGATGTTCTCAAACTGTTCTGTCGCATTACAAATTACTAGTCTGAACTGGGCTTAACTCTACCTTTTAAATAATAATTTATATTTAAGGGAGTGAAAAGGTTAAACTATTTCATTGTTTATTTCACGGATGAACATCATCATCAGCAAAGCAGAGCATGAGTCCTTCAGCCACAACAGGCCCCTTTGAAGCTTTAATGTGATTTTAAAAATCTACTATTTATATTTCTATAAAGTTCAAGAATTCAGCGCTCAGAATTAAAGTTAAAAATCCTTCAGAGGAAAAACAACATTTGAAAAATTGAAGTCAACTCAGGCTTAAAGTTGAAAAAGAAGTACACATTGAGAACAAGGATCAGAAAGCAAAATGGTAAAAGTAAATCACATAAAGAAGAATCAGTAGAGCGAGACTTTCTTAAAACGTGTCAAACCTTCACAGCAATGACTTTCATATTTCACCTCTTATAATTGTACATTATCACAAACTACCTGCCTTTCTCAAAAGTTTTTGACTTCACTGTATAAAAATGTGGAGGCAGGACCGTCCAAACTTGGTGTCATATTAAGTTTATAAGGATCATTTTAAAACTTGGGAAAATGTAGAATAAAGAGAAGAAGAATTACTAGACCAGGCAGTGATTTGGCTCTGCAAACTTGCTAACCATAGTTAATGCTCTTCTGTGTCTCTTTATGTTCATAGGTTTGTTCTAAAGCATCCTGCTGGCAGTATAAATTAACTTTCAAAAAATAAGAACTACCTGCTAAACATGCTAATCTTCACTCCTAAACAGCTCACCGGTATATCATTTCTTTTTTTTACTTATTAAACATGATAGCTTGTTACTTTTTGCAACTTCAAGCCTTAATTTATAGGTACACCTGATCCATTGTCCTTTTCCCGGTCACTCTGCTTCTCTGCTTCTTCTCCCATGACACATCCTCCTAATCTCATCTTGGTTTTTTTCAGTATGACATTTTAAACATAAATCAGTATAACAGCAACACTCACATAAATACAAAGAAACATAGAGAGAAACATTCATTTTCAATGAGCAAATAAAACCTGCTGTTTTCAATGATATGACATACCTTATGATAACCT
Organism: Cheilinus undulatus; assembly: GCF_018320785.1. Taxonomy (NCBI): domain Eukaryota; kingdom Metazoa; phylum Chordata; class Actinopteri; order Labriformes; family Labridae; genus Cheilinus; species Cheilinus undulatus. The sequence goes on from NC_054877.1 coordinate 44,028,549, forward strand.
CATTTTAATTTATGCTTTAGGTGACAATGTCACAGCATAAATGGACACAGCAAAGTAAATCAACAACACATTAACAGAAACAACAAATTCTGCTTTGAAGAATGAGCAAACAAAACCTGCTGTTTTCAACTATACACTTTCTATGACATACCTTTTGATAATCTCATTTTAATTTATGCTTTACGTGACAATGTCATGGCGTAAATGGACACAGCAAAGTAAATCAACAACACATTAACGGGGACAACACATTCAGCTTTCAAAAAATTAACATGAAACACTTCCTACAGCCATTTTTGCCCAAACAACGCCTCTTTCTTTTGATCAGTGTTTTAAAGTAATGATGTTGTTGTTTTTATTTTTAATGTAATTTTAGTCTCAGTCCCAGTCATTAGATTTAACCCCTTGTACTTTCAGTCAAAATTTGCACATTTCTACTCTTTATAGTTTTAGGAAAAAAGGCTGTCAACAAAAGCATTTTAGTCAGTGAAATCAGCACTGCTTGTGACCACTTATGATTAAAGTCTTATGTCCAACTAGATCCAGGAGTAAGCAGAGGTCAGTCCAATAATGTTCCTTCCACAGTTCCAGCAAGTAAAAAGTCTTGTGTCATCAAGAATTAATTCTAGGATGAGAGCAAGGCTTGTTTTGTTCTTCTAGCAGTGGCAGAAAGGTTGCGTATTCTTTTTAGACATTGATGCACTATCTGCAGCTTTTCTATCCAGAAGACATTGAAAGAAAAAAACTTTGTATTCTACCAGCCAGTGGCTGACTGTGCCAAATTTTTAGGTGAAGCTGGGAGCACAAAGCATCATGGTGGAAGTCAGCTGGTCTGCTGCTTGAGCAGCGATAGAATGGCAGATGAGCAGAGGTCACAAGGTCTTTTAGATTTCCTCCTATCAGAGAAGAGTCATACGCTGTAAGGACTACTGGGAAGATAAGTCCCTGAGTTTTAATGACTCTTTGTCTGACAGATTCCTACAAACCTGTCACGACTCAGGCTTCAAATCTGCCATGAAGCCCAAGTCTTTGTTCACATATGGTTGGTCACAACATTATGCATGCATGCATGTTTTTGCAAGGTCAAACTCAGCTGCATCTCTTTTGCCCTGACCTTTTCACCCCTGGTAATACGTCTGAAGATGGTTTTCCTTGGGACATCCACAGCATGACCAAGAGCTTCTACCCCCCATGCCTTCTCACTACATCCACCCTTACTTGCCCCTAAAGATGTGAACTCTGCTTATTTTGTTTTCAACAGATTGTTTTCCCATGCACATGGTCCCCTTGCAGGGACATCCAGAACACTACCAGGTTGTGTCAATCCTCCTCTCTGCTTATAGTTCCCACCAGCTTAAAAGTTCTGCACAGTACTGTAAGTCTGCAGGTAGGGACGTAGAATCTTTAAAGGGCCACAAGAAATTGCTTTAAAACTTTTGCTCTCTGGGAGACCCATAATGAAATGAATGGTAAAAACTGTTATAACTTACATTCTGGATTTTATGGAAGGTGAAGAGTTAAGAAATTTCTGCCACATTTTCTCATTTACTAATGTGTGACTGACTTCATGCTATCTTTAGAGGGAAACTGTGTTTATAAATCCTTCAACCTTGTGCACCCACTCGACTCTCGTTCACTCCACTTGACACTCTGACTCTGGCTGCACTGGGTCAGTGCTGCCTTTTCTCTCCCTGAACTCCACTTAAGTGAGACAACAAACAAAAGCTTGTGTTAAAGAGGTGGACAGATTCAGATTGCTGCTTCCATCCTGTCTGTTTTTCTGTGTTTCAGGAAAATGTAAGGAACAGGAGATTAACTTGTTTGTAGTTCTTACCTGGGTCTTCTTGGTTGGTTTACAGCTGGGCTGCCAAACTACCAAGACCCGGACCCGGCTGACAAGACAGTTTCATATTTTCAGTATAACTGGCCCATGTATGAGGACAGCAGATTTCCTCCAGTATAAAAATGTAAATTTAACCTGGATGATTTAAAATATCCTTAGGTCACAAAATTTGAAAAAGTAAAGGATACAAAAAATTAGATAAAAAGTCATATTTTCAATTTTGCATCTCACAGTTCTAACTAAAACTTATAATTTTGACTTTTTCTCTTAAAATCTTAACTTTAAAGGTTTACAATATCAAATTATAAATCGTATTTTGACCTTTTAAGCTCATAATTTCTAACAGTATCTCGTGTTTTGACCTTTTCAGCTCCTAACTTTGACTTTCAGTCCCATGTTTTGACCTTTAAGATTCACAATTCAAAATCAGATCTTATATTTTGACCAAGTAACATGAAAACTTTTTTTTTTTTTTTTTTTTTTTTTTTTAGAGTGATGCAAGACAGAACATGACAAGTGAGGGACAAAACATTTGCAATTCAAAGAATACAAACAGTGGGAACAAGTCAGAGACAGGCAGGAATTTGTAATGTATGTTGTAACGTATGTTGTTCTAAATTTGAGGGTGTTGAAGGGCTGTGTGGATGCATGTGTGTATAAATAGGTGAGTGTGTGTTGGACTGGTGTGCGTCTGTGTGTACATTTATTTGTTTAACAGAATGGTGAGGGTATGGGAAGTCAGTTTAAGCTGAGATTGAGTTGTATGAATACATTCTAGACAAGAAGAGAGAAGAAAGCAGTATAGCCTATATGGATGTAGGATATATAGGTAAAGGAATAGTTCAAGTGGAGGAGATATAAATAAAAAACTGATAGTAAATGATAAAGAAGGAAAAACAGGGGAAAGAGAAGAAAAAGGAAAAAAAAACAATGGGGTAGAAAGAGGAAAAAACATGGCAATAATAATGATGAGAAATAATAATGCTTTGCATTTGCATTCTATCATTAGTATTATATTTCACCATACTATGTCCAGTTTCTGGTCCCTTTCATTTATTTTTACCCCCCTCCCACAAATTATATTGACCATGATTGATTTATTAAAATCAATAAAAGGGTAAAACATCCAAGCAGGGGAATACTTTTCATAGGAACTGTATGTAAAGAAAAAGAAATGTAGGATTTGGTGAGAAACTTGATTAAAAGCAGCATACTAAATATAATCTATGTCCATCAATCTTATTGGTGCTGGTATCTACAGCCAAAAGATGTGAAAATGGATTAAAATAAAGTCCTGTTATAGAGGGTTTTATTTTATTGGTAGAAAAAGTCTTCCAGCACAGTAAGGAATAAAAATCTCTGCAGAAATATATCAGATGAAGTATTTGTGAGAATGTTTATCTTGGAGCAGCTCTGACAGGAAACAGATTGATGGAATCGACCACACAGATGCATCAACCTTTAACGTACGAGCTTGGAGATAAGAGCGCCAATCGTCCAAACCCAATCCTCCCCGGCTGTTTGATGAAAGCTTGATGTGAGGAGCCGAGTCCTGGGGTCAGATTCAAGGCGACAGATGGACCGTTAGCGCGCTTTAAAACAGACGCCACACTCACATTTATCCAGCATCCCCTGCAGGCTAACTAAGTGGTCTTTCTTCCTCTCTAGAGGCTTTCTATCCCTGCTGTTTCACCCCTCTGGCATCTTTACCCCCTCCCCCCACCCACCAGCGCACACACACACACACACACACAGATAAACAGAGACACACACTCCAAATGGCTATCAGATTTAAGATCAGCCATTTCCAAAGTCAACAGATGTGAAGCGATTGAGAGTGGATTGCAGACACACTCCTGCTCTCTCACATGTGTAATGCAATCAGAGCAGAAGGGCGGCACACGGGGGGAGAGATCGTCTCATTACTTCTTTATTTAAACAGAAATCTGACCCAACACAAGCACTCAAACACAAACTTTCTCATTAGACACAATTGTATCATTCTTTAACCCCACTTATGGCCTACAGTCAGTTTCAGCTCCAGATAATTTCCCTTTTAATCATTTTTAAATATTTGATATCCTAAAGTAAAGACACTAAAATGAAAATCCATCTTTTGGGCTCTGTGATGAGTCACATAAACTAAAATGCAACAGCAAATCATCAGTGAGCCTTAAGAAGCATCAGAGAACTCAAAAACACAATATGTTGATTTTTAAAATGTCTATACTATGGCTGTCAGACTATTAGAGCTCAAATCCATATTAATTTCTGAATTTTAATAGTTAATAAAGTTTCCATGTCCATATTTTGAAGTGATTCTTAACAGTGTCTTGACTTGTGACTCAAGAGAGGAACAGTGTAAACCAGAAGTTTACACCCACAGTGCAAACGACACGACCTTTTTTGACATTAAATCAGGCTCAACTTTTCCTGTTATAGGTCAGTTAGGATTGCTAAAATTATTTCTATTTGCTAAATGCCAAAAATAATGAAAGAATTTTGTATTACTTTCTTCAAAGTTAGAAGTGTACATTCATTCCCTCAGTATTTGGTAGCATTGCATTTAAACTGTACGACTTGGGTCAAATGTTTTGGGTATCCTTTGCTGGAATTTTGGCCCATTCCTCCTGACAGAAGTGGTGCAACTAAGTCCGATTAGTAGGCTGCCTCGCTCACACATGCATATACACTATATTGCCAAAAGTATTCACTCACCCATCCAAATAATTGAAATCAGGTGTTCCAATCATTTCCATGGCCACAGGTGTATAAAATCAAGCACCTAGGCATGCAGACTGTTTCTACAAACATTTGTGAAAGAATGGGTCGCTCTCAGGAGCTCAGTGAATTCCAGCGTGGTACTGTGATAGGATGCCACCTGTGCAACAAGTCCAGTCGTGACATTTCCTCGCTCCTAAATATTTCGCGCTCAACTGTCAGTGGTATTATAACAAAGTGGAAGCGATTGGGAACAACAGCAACTCAGCCATGAAGTGGTAGGCCACGTAAAATGATGGAGCTGTGGATGCTGAGGCACATAGTGTGCAGAGGTGGCCGATTTTCTGCAGAGTCAATCGCTACAGACCTCCAACTTCATGTGGCCTTCAAATTAGCTCAAGAACAGTGTGTAGAGAGCTTCATGGAATGGGTTTCCATGGCCGAGCAGCTGCATCCAAGCCATACATCACCAAGTGCAATGCAAAGTGTTGGATGCAGTGGTGTAGAGCATGTCATCACTGGACTCTAGAGCAGTGGAGACGCGTTCTCTGGAGTGACGAATCACGCTTCTCCATCTGGCAATCTGATGGGCGAGTCTGGGTTTGGTGGTTGCCTGGAGAACGGTACTTGTCTGACTGCATTGTGCCAAGTGTAAAGTTTGGTGGAGGGGGAATTATGGTGTAGGCTTGTTTTTCAGGAGCTGGGCTTGGCCCCTTAGTTCCAGTGAAAGGAACTCTGAATGCTTCAGCATACCAAGAGATTTTGGACAATTCCATGCTCCCAAATTGGTGGGAAAAGTTTGGAGATGGCCCCTTCTTGTTCCAACATGACTGTGCACCAGTGCACAAAGCAAGGTCCATAAAGACATGGATGAGAGAGTTTGGTGTGGATGAACTTGACTGGCCTGCACAGAGTCCTGACCTCAACCCAATAGAACACCTTTGGGATGAATTAGAGCGGAGACTGAGAGCCAGGCCTTCTCGTCCAACATCAGTGTGTGACCTCACAAATGCGCTTCTGGAAGAATGGTGAAAAATTGCCATAACCACACTCCTAAACCTTGTGGAAAGCCTTCCCAGAAAAGTTGAAGCTGTTATAGCTGCAAAGGGTGGACCGACATCATAATAAACCCTATGGATTAAGAATGAGATGTCACTTAAGTTCATATGCGAGTCAAGGCAGGTGAGCGATTTACAAATTTTGACTTAAACCATGATAGAGCAGTCATTAAGTATTTTATACAAAGATCTTTTCATAAGACAAGCATGCATAGGCCTTTTTTAGGGTTTTATCAGTGACACAAAATCTACATTGACTTTTGATGGCAATGTGTCATTTTCTCCTCTCTCTTGGGATCTCAGGGGGCTCCGCTTTTCTTAGGTACATGTTGGGGGCCTTCAAGGAAATATGGTTGGGAAACACTGACTTACAGCACACCAATAAGACTAAAAAAGGCAGACTACTTACAAGGTACCCAAGGGGACATCTAATTATATAGCATAAAGACATCCGAAAGGGCAGTTTCACTGTTTTTTTTTCCAATCACTAAGGCACCGAGGGCCCCCTTGCCCCCCCTCTGAGTCCACCAGTGTGATAGTTCCGTGTGTCCTCTCAATATGTAAGGTCCCTGTGATCTTTGACCTCCAAACTAGACAAAGCCTTTATTTAATAATGCAAATTCAGATGCTAAAAATATTTTTTATTACGTTACCCAGTACCAGTAGCAGCTACAGTGAGTCGGATAGTCTGAGTATTTACCTGACAGCGATACCTTGTATGTGCTTGTCCTCCAAAGGGTTCAAGCACAACACTGAATTTAATTTGGGTCTTCTGCATAGGTGTTTGTTTTTAGACACAGCAACAGAGCGGAAACTTCCACGACAAGTTCCCTTTTTCTGTTGTAGCAGTGTTTTGCAGTATCTAGTATCTGCATAGCAAAAATAACCATGTGTCTGTTGGAAAAGATATTTCCTGTAATAAAGAATTTCTCTGCCTTTTAAAATTATTGGAAATATTTAAGGCAATTAAAGTTTTCAACTAAACACGTAACATATAGGCTTATCTTAATTAATTTAGACATTACGGTGCAAAAAAATTGTCTTGTTCCTTTAAGTTGAGTACAAAACCATGCCATAACTAAAGTTTATTATGTATCCCTGTTTCTTCATAGCGCTGAATGTCTATGGTGTTAAAATGAACACATCTATTATAAACAAAAGAGAGTTACACAAAGTATATTTTTACTGTGTTAATCTAATGAAGGCATCTCTGCTGTCTGTCTCCGATTCCACCTTAAACTCCTCGGGAATAACGTTCTAACAGATTCCATCCTGACTGCACTTGACTCAGAGGTCAAGGTCTAATTAAGAAACGGTTTAAAATGAATCACAGACTGAAACATTGATCACATCAGCATTAACATAAACTGCCCTCAAAGTGCCTGCTAATGGATTTGATCCATATGGTGCTAAAGCCCCCAGGGCCCCTAGGGGAAAGGGAGTGTATATGTGTGAGGAGGGGGGTGGGATGGGCGGAGGGGTCGTTAAAAGCTTACATCAATCTGACCCACAGTGAAGGAAAGATTCTCCATGTTCAAACTGGCAGACGACATGACAGGAAGACTGTTCAGCAGAGAGAGAGAAACTTGTCTCATCTAGATCCATGTGACAGACTGGAGGAAAACAGAAGGAGGTGAGACAGCTGCAGGTTCCTCCTGCTAGAACTAGAAAGTCTGACTGCTGGTCATCAGCCTCAGCATGGTTTATGACTGTCAGACAGTGAAAGTACAGTGGTGGGTCGAGAGGAGGGGCTGGGGTGGTTTCTCTGGTAGTGTGAGAGCTATTAATATTATTTATTTAATTGTGTAGGTAAATGACTAACAAACTTTAAAAAATAATGTAGAGCCACTTCAAAAGGCAGTGATCTGGAGAAGGCATCGCTCCTAAAAGCTACAATATGACACCACAGTGGCAGAGCCAGAATGTCTGAGAGTCAGGGGCCAAAATAATCAAAAAGGACCTGCTGTGAATGGCACCACACACAAACGTAACACATGATAAACTTCAGTTGACATTATACATAATGTATTATGTTTAAAAAAAATATATGTGACTATGATAAAACAGGTACAGAAATATTAACTAGTTAAACATTTATTTTACACAAAGACGAGGCAGGATGACATGAAAAATGAACCGAATAGGCTGCTTTGTCTAATTTTGTCCACTTACAGGACACCATAGAGGGTGCTTTGTCTAATTTTGTCCACTTACAGGGCACCATAGAGGGCACTTTGTCTGATTTTGTCCACTCACAGGACACCAAAAAGGCACTTTGTCTAATGTTGTCCACTTACAGGACACCAAAGAGGGAACTTTGTCTGATTTTGTCAACTTACAGGACACCAAAAAGGCACTTTGTCTAATGTTGTCCACTTACAGGACACCAAAGAGGGAACTTTGTCTAATTTGTCCATTTATAATACACCAAAGAGGGTCCTTTGTCTAATTTGTCCACCTACAGGACACCAAAGATGGTCCTTTGTTCTAATTTCTCCATATTCAGGGCCTTAAAGAGGGCGCTTTACCCCCTTTAGTGAACATATTAGACAAAGGGTCCTCTTTGGTGCCCTGAAAGTGGACTCAAATGGAGACTTCTCGAAATTCCACCTAATGACTTTGGCTGGTGGGATTTATCAGTGTCACAACCTCTATTTCACTCCTAGAGTAATTTTAAAACCCACAGTGATTAGTCTGCAGGTTGGGATGTAAATAAAAACCTCTAAGGGACCTGGAGACATGGCCGTCTCTCTTCTCTGCTCTCTCTCTGGCTCTCTCAAACATTAACATTTAGATGCTAAAGAGTCTTTGCACAATGTATTTACCAACCCGTGAGTTAAACAGTTTTTGGGGCATAGATCTGTGATGGTGGGCAGAGCTGTAGGTTTAATTACCTTAGCCTTACAAAATCTAAGCTGTGAAGAATACCCCAGATAGATGGACAGGTAGTCAACCCCAAAACATACAGCCACCTTCTCTGGCTATCAGCAGCATGGAGGCATAAAACGGTGTGTGTTTAAAACATTAGCATGATATTTTAACGGTTTAAAGAGAGAGCCTTGGAGTTTTTTCATCTTTTCCATGACTGTATGCCCACTCCACAGAGCACTTTAAAAATACTCCCTTTTTAAGTCCAGGATGAGCTCCTATTCAGAGGTTTTTAAGGCCCCTAGAGTTGTCCTCTTTGTCAGCCCAAATAGCAATCTTTTCAAGTTAGCTTTGCAAAGCCTTCAGTGGCCAACTCTGAATGTTCAGACTTTATTAACCTTTCCTGAACTTGGACTTCTCAATGACTTTAAAGGCTTTGAAAGTTCATTCATGTCCTGTACTTTCCAAATCTTCTTCAAGATCACTAAGCTGAATGTATACTCTCAAAGATTTTCTAAGCCATCAAAAAAAAAAAAAAAAAAAATGAAATAACTAACCACGACTAAACACATTGAGACAAGAATTGTGAATTCAAAGCAAGCATTTTGTTACATTGAATTTTCTCAAGAGCACGTCTTAAACAGAAGAAGTTGGACACAAGCAAGACTCCTGTAAGAGCTGGTCAACCAGCCAAAATGAGCAATCATGGAAGAACGGCCTTAGAAAGAGAGGTGACCAAGAAACCTGGCTCTGGCTGAGCTTCAGAGATCCAGTGGATCCTGGGCAACAGTGACAAGCACTAATGTAACCCCATACAATAAGAGATGCAGGCTTTTGAACTGTGCACTGATAAAGGAAAGGATGCCCCCTCTCCATTCTTGTCAGCAAGACACAGTGTCTGTGGTTTCCAAAATGAATTTCAAATTATGATTTATCTGACCACAGAAAAGGGTTTCCATTTTGCCTCATTCCATTTTAAATGAGCTTTTGCCTGGAGAATATGGCAGCATGTCTGGAATGTGTTTACAAATGGCTTCTCCTTTGCATGATACTGCTTTATGATGCATTTGTGGATAACAGACAATGATTTATGGAGGTTTCCTGAGCCCATGCAGTGATACCCGGTAAAGAATCATGCCTGTTTTTAAATGCAGTGATGCCAAAGCAATCCAACATTGACTTCTGAAGAACAAATAACAGCAGTGAGGTTTTTTTTTTTTTTCTTTTTTTTCAAAAACAACAAAAGTCATGTACTGACATGTCTACAGTCACCATGGTTCACATTATGCAGTTAGCTCCTTCGGCAGGGCCTGCAGCTCGGCAGCAGCTACATCACGTGTTTTGTTGCTCTGATTGGCCCGAAAAGACGTGACAGACAGAACGTTCATCCAATCACCCTCCGAGTTTTTTTTAACCCTCACGCCCTTGTAATTTTAACTGTGGTTGAGGCCAATATGTCCAGAAATCGGACATGCAGATAAGTATCAATAAAATAATCATTTTTCAAGTTTTTTTTTTTTTTACTTTCACTGCTTCAAATCTCTTCAAAAACTTCAACCCTGGCCACTACAATAAAGAAAGAAAAAAAAAATTTACACCCTTTTTATGCCAGTTATTGTATGTTATGCCTATGACTTGGATTCAGTGAGATAGTGTCCATGCTAAACAGATGAGTCTATTGGAGCCAAAAACACGCCAGTTTTACCATCCTTTTCCCAAGCCTTCTCCTCTACCAAATCATATGAGAGTGAATGCATTTGTTCATGTTAGGTTTATTTTATGTACGGGCATAAAAAAATCAGAGGATATATGTAGGATATGAATCATGAACGCGCACATTTCCACCTCTAACCAAAATGTGAGTGCGATTATGCTCATTACGCACATACATAAACTTACTGCATATCTGAGATATGATTTATTCTCTCCTATTGATTGAAAGGACCCGTGCATCCTCATGCATGTCCATCCACTTGCTATGAAGTGAGGGCAATGTTGAAATTGTCCAAATGTCCCCCTTTCTTAGTCCAAGACTGCAGAACTCGGAGGTAACATTTTCCACTGTAAACGCTCAACTTACAGCATGTCCAGTTGTAAACATAGATGCAGATTCGCACCCGAGCACACACGTAGGAGCACACAAACATTTCCTTACACGTGTAGCCCACTCTCAGACATCCATATCTAGTGGCATGAAATGGTTCATTTAATTCTGATGATGTTCAGTGGATGAAATAGCGCTTCAAACACTCTAAGTCCATGGAAGAAGTCCTGCATGCGCGTTGCTGAAGGGGTTAAAACGGTGCGCTGGCACCAGCTGCTGGATCACTGTGGAATGGTGAAATTTAGAGCCCTGGTGATCAAGTGACTGCATAGAAAAGGTTGCTATACGTTGTTTTGGTGCCATAGACACAGTCAAAAACGTGATTTTAATGGAAGTCTATTGTCCAGATTTCAGACAAACAAGGATGGATGGTGCTATTTGGTGTCAACAGAGTTCTATGGGCAACACTGTTTTTAATATGAAGAAAAATAATAACTTTGGCCAAATTTGATGCCTCAATCTATAAAAATGTGACTATTAACTAAAAAAAAGATGATAAAAATGATGAATGTCCTCAAAATGGACATAGTAGGATCCGAGGGTTAAAGGCTCCGCCCTTTCCCAAACCCTGTGTTTAAGTGGTTTACCAGATGAATGTGTCAAACCAACCCATCTGGCATGCCAGGTTAGATCACCTCAACCCCAGGTAAAATAGTAAACCTGTGGTAAAAATCACTCTTTTTGTTAAGCTAAGGAATCATACCTCATGTATGTAGAAATGTTCTGATGACTGTGTGCACATCCATTCAGAGACTAAACGGACTACTTCTTCTGTTACCATTGATTCCTAACTTCTGTTCTTCAGTTCCTGCCCCTCATCTGACTGTTGTGATCACATGATTGCAAACTTTCTGTAGATACTGGAGGGATTTCTACTGTTCACACTATCACAGAACCACCCCAGCACTTCTTCCAGCTCCACAAATGTACTGTACTTTGACTGTCACCGTGGAGACATAATCGCCAGGCAGTAGCTCTAGTTTATCCCTTGAGTTTGTTGCTTTAGAAAAAAACAAGATTGCTCATTTCAGGTTTTAGCAGCAGTAAGCCAAACTGGGAAAGTGCTGCCAAGTGAAATGCTTCCTGCTGTTTAAAGGCTGATTAGAATCAAAGCAAATCAACAATAATAGCTCTCTCCTGAGCTTCACAACAATCCATCAGACATATTTTAAATCACTGTATTGTTATAAATGGATCCAATGTTAAAACAAGAAAATAGAGTCTTGTTTTGCAGTGGAATCCTGCAGAAAGACATTCCAGCTAGACTTCAGAGCAAAAACAGAGCAGCACATGTGAGCAGCACAGTTTAGTCTTTATGTATTTGGCTGTGCATTCACGTCTCCATGCACCTGAAAGTATATTTGTGTGTGCCTACTTCCCATCGGTGCATGTGGGGGTCGATGAGCTCTGACAGTACATGTCACATTGAACATGAATGCTGTGCAGCCAGTGTTCAGTTTCTGCCGTGAGCTTTTAGCCGATCGCTCCTCGCAGGGAAGCAGCCGATTTAAGGAGTCAACCGGGTACACAAGTCAAAACATTACTTGCTCTGTGTGAGAGCGTGTGGATTACTGTTCATGTCTGAACACAGCAGTGCATCAGAGCATCTCTGACAATCTACTTCTCTTAATTCAGCAGAAGTTATCATCTGTAATTTACTGTGCATCCTGTAATGGAGGTTTCTGTGCAGTCGAACATCTTATACTCAGTGCCTACGCAGCGTTTCAGAGCAGTCCAGGTCGCTCTGCATTAAATCCCTGTCTCGAAAATGCTGTAATGCATTATTTGGAGCTGAGAATCTTTCTGTATTGTTAGTGTGGATGTGTCACCTTAAGACTAGTCCCCACGTGGGCGGTAATTCTTGAAAATGGAGGTTTTTGTATGTTGTAGCCTTCATAAGCATGCAAACAGCATTTTAGATGACTGAAAACCCACTTCATGGAAACCTCCTCCAAGGGTTTTAGAAACTCAGTTTACAGTGTTTATGTGTAGATGAAAAAAAAGGTGTTTTGGGCTTGTAGTCTACAAGCTGTGAGAATCTTTGCCCCTTCCCTATTTCTTCTTTTTTGCATATTGTCACACTTAAGGCCGGCTCAGACTAAACTCAGGCCTAATTTAGAGCGTACAAGACGCCCCACAACCACGATTCAACAAGACTAGCATGTCAGAATGTTTCTTACATCGTCGTCTACGTCAACGAAGTGAATCCTGACGTCTACCAACAGGAGAGAGCATTTGCTTCTTATCTTTTCTTATCATCATTTACAAAAATCCCTTTCTCTCCATTCAGAGAGCTAATGTGTAAATTTTATTTTATTCACGTTATCACATGCATACCTTAAGTTCTACCTGAAGGAGAGCCAGTCCATATTGTCCTCCTCCTGGCACATTATTTAAACTGTTATCCATAATCCAATCCAAAATTGTTTCTTACTTTCCTTTTCAAATGAGCAAAAGACCACCACAATCACATAAAGCATGTTGCAGAGTGATTGACACTCTTGGCCCTGCCCCCCCTTCAACCTGTGAACTTGCACTCAGTTGCAGAGACAGTGGTGAAGTCCACATAAGGTGAGCGGTCGGAACCACTCTTGTAGTGTGGCCAGGATGTCGGCCAAGACATTGGGACAAGATTCTGGTGGCATAGCCTGGCCTTCAACTGATTCAGATCATCTAAGAAATTTTGTATTTTTTGTCAGCAGGAGTTTTGGTCTTGGAACCCCCCATGGATGCCGTTTTTACCCAGTCTCTTCCTTACTGTTGAATCATGAATTATGACCTTAACTGAGTCAGGTGAGGCCTGCATGTCTTTAGATGTTGTTCTGGGATCTTTTATGACTTCCTGGATGAGGAGTCAATGCACTCTTGAGTCACTTTGGCAACTCCTGGGAAGGTTCACCACTCTTCCAAATTATCTCCATTTGTGGATAATGGCTCTCAACATAATTGGCTGGAGTCCCAGCAAACCACATTGAGAATTGTCCTGGTAACCCGTTGTGACTGTGTTTCTGTTTTTATTCTTGAATTTTTTTAGATAGTACTATGATGGTTTGCTTTTTTTTTTTTATTTTTTTTTAGAGTTGTTTTTGGGCCTTTTCGTGCCTTTATTGGATAGAGAAGAACAGTGGATAGACTCAGAAACAGGGACGAGAGTGGGGGAGAGACATGCAGCAAAGGGCCACAGGCCAGATTCAAACTCAAGCCACCTGCGTACATGGTGCGCGCCTTAACCACTCAACTACCAACGCGCCCAATGATGGTTTGCTTTTTGAGAAATGGTAGCCTACGTCACTTTTTAGGGCCAGGAGCTTGGCAGCAAGCACTGTTGTAGTTTACAAACTTTGGAGCTTGTTGGCGAGTAAAACTCATGCTCAGGCTAGTCGGTAGAAGTGCACAGACATCTTCCACAACCAAGAAGACTCTCGGTTTGTTTCTGTTCTGCTGTTATGCAATAAAGAAATGCTGTCCAGATCTGATGAAAACTGTCCCTAAAGCGACATCTGAACTCATCGCTTCATTGACAGCGGTCACTGCTACTGGCTTGCAATACACCTAAACCAGTGGCTTTCAACTAGTGGGTTGGGACTCAAAAGTGGGTTGCTGGGCTCTTTCCAGTGGGTGGCAAATGTGTGCCAGAGTAAAAGAACATATGGCAAAAATTCTAAATACAAAAGACCTAAGTCAGAGATGTCCAAACTTTTTCGACTGAGGGCCACATACAGAAATATCAAAGAATGTTGGAGCCACTTTAATATCCACAAGGTGAGGTATATGACATTGATTAAGTCAGAAGCAGAATAAAGGAGGAGCGGGGGTGGAGGAGGGTTGCAAGAGCTACTTGCAGAGAGAACGGCAGAGCCTGACCAGGTTAGAGCAGTTTGAATAAGGCAGCATGACAGTCCACTGGTCAATAGCATGCTTAGGGCAAATCAGCGTGCCGTCAGCTGATGAGGGCTTGCACTAGATCAGGTGATGAGGCCAGAGTTTGACTCTGTACATTTGGCCCTTAGGCCACAGTTTGGACACCCCTGACCTAAGTGGATGTTAAGTAAACTCCTGCATGCACTTTTCAAGATTTCCCTATGATGGTGAGTAAACTTCAGTATTCATCTCAAGGTTTCTATTTATTTATCAGCTGTTTTGGATAACACAGCTAGTTTTCCCAAGACAGCAAGGAAATTCCTCAAAAATTACAAAATTTCCATGCTGTCTTTTCCAAAGATGGTGTAAAATTCAATGTATGTTTGCTTATACTTCTGTTTTGATGAGCTTTAAACATGGTTATTTTGTCTTGTCTCTTAGGGTCCAGTTTTGATTTTAATAAAACTGAGTAATTGAGCATTTTTCAAAAATTTGGGTCACAATTTCTCATAAGAAAGTCGTGGTGGGTCCTGATGTCTGACCAGATGAGAACCACTGATGTAAACCATGTCAGTAACTATTGCAAATTTATGGCGAAGTAGGTCTGGATAGAAATGTTGTCCAGTACTGTTAAAACTGCTACTTCGCTATAGCTAAATCTGAGCCAATCACTACACAAGCGCCAACCATGACTACCGGCTTCCAGCACAACTAATCCTCAGCTGTAGCTACTGCCTCTTCTCCTCAAGTGCAACGCTTGGTCTGGTCTGTTCTCAAACCTGGCACAAACGTTCCAGATTGGAGATCTGCAAGATGGATGTGCCTCATGACAGACATGGAATCGGACCAATCCATCTGCTTTGCAAGGTTACAGCTCAGAGTTATGTGCAGGAGGGTAATTTTTTAACACATTCAGGAGTATGCAGAATAAAGACAACACAAGGGTTAACCTCACTGACTGAAAATCCTTCCTCAGTATTCAGGACTGACGTTTTGGGGATCACTGAGAGGACATGTAGTTCCACAAGGTTTTACATCCGCTTTCAGAGGCTGGACTGCAACAAGCAGACCCATCTCTATATGTAAATTGGAGTGGATTGTCTCTCTCCAATGGATATGCAGGCAGTACTTCTTGTCTAGTGGATTACATAATATTGACTGTGCAGTGCCAGGACGTTGTAAGCTTCCCTCTGGAGGCTTTTGGCCGCACACTGCCAGCTGATCTGCTGCCTGCCCGTCTGCAAACAGAGGGCTGAAAACAATCTCCCACACTGCTGTCTAACCACCACTCTTGGGATATGAAGGACAACTCATCAGGCTTATATCTGACTTCCACTAAAGTCTGCGACAAATTTGGTGAAAGTGTTACTTGCACAGAGTTTGCAAAACAATAGAACATGTCTGGGATGTTTTTCTATTAGCCTCTCACTTAACTGTAACTAATCACTTTCTGTAAATATTTCGCCACTACCTTGAAAGACTTGTTTCTTTATCTGGACAACAACCAACTGTGATGCTGCTCAAACCCACTTGAAGGGCTGTATTCTTGGGGACGCTGTGGACCCGTTTTAGAAAGCAAGAAAGGGCTAGAATTTATAGCTTTTCACCACGACTGAAATTTCTGCAGATTTCACTGAGTTTTAGTTGGGAAACAGGAAGAAACAGAAAAAGGGGTAGAGAAAGCTTTCCCTTGTACCTTACCCTTTGAACATTCCTTCAAGGCAACCCACTGATTTGCTTCTTTGGTTTTATTGTCCACATCTTCTACCTGTCCATTTACTGAGACGCTGGGATCAGGATGCAGCTGGAGCTCTGCTGTGTGGAGAAAAAGGAGCCGCAGGGAAGCTTTCAGAGTTCAGCCATTGTGGAAACTATAATAAAGACAGAAACACCAACTTCCTTACAAACCTGACTCCTCCTCTCATCCCCCTTGGTTCACTTTTGAGTTCACAACCTAAACTCTTACTTTTATTGCAGCTGAACATTTTTCTTGAATTACAGCTTAAGATTTAATAACTTTAAGTCACCTTTTTCGGTCGACAACAACTCAAAAAAATTTTAGTCCAGTTTTAGTTCACAAAAAGTTTTCACAATTGAGTCTTTACTTTTAGTCTAAGCATTTATTTTCTTGCCTAAATCTGGGACCAAATCATGGTAGTGTATTCTCTGCACTCTGCTAATCATGGGATCCCTGCTTTCTACAGCTGAGAGGCAGAAGAGATACAGCTGCATTGTTTTTTTTGTCAGATTTACCCACAGTGGAGAAATATCATGGATTTTGAATGCCTGACAAAAACTAAATTACATTTTAGTCTAGTTTTAGTCATTTTGACGAAAACTAGACTTAGTTTTTGTCAGTTTTAGTCATCATGGATCTATTTTTGTTAGTCTTATTCTAGTTTTTGTCATGGAAAAAAGGCTGTCGACGAACATTTTTAATCATAGTTTTAGTCGACAAAATTAACACTGTTTCTAGTGGGTCGTGAATGTGTGCCAGTGGATTAAAAAAAAAAAAGACAGAAACTCCATCTACGGAAGCTCTAAGTGGACATACATTAATTTCATACATGCTTTTTTTGTTAGGTTTTCCTATGATGCCAAGTAAAATTCAGTATTTTTCTTAAGATTTCTACCTATTTATCTCCGTTTTGTTAGGAAATTAGGCTGGTTTACCCAAGATAACGAGGAAATTCTTACGTAATAACCAAACTTCCATGCTATCTTGGGAGAACTGAAGTAAAGTGGAGTAAAATACGATGTACGCATGCAAATCCTTCTGTAATGATGTGCTTTTCTATCGTGTTTGTTTGCTCCCATCTCTTATTTAAAGGTTTATATGTAAAGTTTTTCTATTTAGGGTCCAAATATCAACATTTTTTGGAGTGTTCTTCTGCATTTATGGTGTAATGGTAGCCAAGAAAACCAATTAACCAACATTAATAAAAACTAGAAAAGCACTCAGAGTGCAGACCTCCACCATTAGCCCTAACTCCCAATAGTGAAGAAAAAATTTTTAAATAATTCCTGGATCCAACCCCTATATGCCCTCCACCACGGCATTTGCCAATTTCTCCCTCCCCGACGCACTGACAGTCACACCCATGGTCACTGGATGACTGAAATTCATGGCAGAGGGTGAATATTCCTCTATTCCTCCCAGCACTGTGAGTATTCTCGCTACAATTTGCTGTCTTTCCCTCTGGTACTCTCCGACTCATCTCCTCGACCGGGCGTGCATCTTTCAAACTCTATAAACTCCAAAACTTCGACTAGAAACACACCAACAAATGCAGCTGGGATTGAAGTTACTCATGTCCGCCATCTCCTGGTGTAAAGCGGAAACAGCGCAGACCTCCTCCATTAGCCCTATCTCCCAATAGTACAGAATCCTTTCAAAAATTCCTGGATCCAGACAGTGATCCGGATCAGTCCCAAAATCGAATCAGTTCTTCCTTATGCTATTTCTGACATTTCCTGAAAATTTCATCAAAATCTGTCCATAACTTTTTGAGTTATGTTGCTAACAAACAAACAAACCCACCCGATCACATAACCTCCTTGGCGGAGGTAATTAAGATTTTTTTTTTTTAATTTGGGCCATGTTTTCTCTTAAGGAGGAGGTGGTGGGTCCTGATGTCTGACCAGTTGAGAACCACTGGTCTAGGCCTTCCCTAAAAGAAACGTTGTTTGGATATGTTGCTCTAAAACCTCTTATCTACTTTTAAGCATTGATAGTGCCACGCCAGGCACTAATGACACCCCATACCATCAGAGATGTAGGCTTTTGAACTGTGCTCTGATAACAGGCTGCATGGTCAATTTCCACTTTAGTCCACAGGACACAGCATCCGTGGTTTCTGAACACAATTTTAAATTTGGATTCATCTGTTCACAGAACAGTTTTCCATTTTGCCTTAGAGTACGGCACGACTTAATTAATCTACCTGGTGCCATGGCAACCAAATTGTGAAGACTTCAAATATCTCCCCATCTACAGTACATGATATCAAGACGTCTCCTCTGAGGAAGACCTTGCATATTTCTGCAAAACAACATACTGCATCCATCAAAACAGCATGGCTTCACTGTAGAACAGTCCAGGTGCTGAACTGGCCTCTCTGCAGATGTTTCACCCATAGAAAACATTTGGGGCATCATGAAAGAAAAATCCAGCAAAGACCAAGGACTGTTGAGCAGCTAGAATCCTACATCAGACAAGAATGGGACAACATTCCTCTCCCAAAACTAGTTTCCTCACTTCCCAGAGGTTTAAATTGTTGTTAAAAGAAGAGGGGATGCTACATAATGGTAAACATGAACCTGTCCCTACTTTTTTGACATGTTGCTGCCTTCAAATTCAAACTGGGCTAATATTTTTCATGAAACAGTAAAATGTCTGAGTTTTAGTATAAGTTGTTGTGAATACATTATGGCTTTATGAGTCATTGCATTCTGTTTTATTTACATTTTATACAGCGCTCCAACTTTTTTTGGAATTGGGTTGTGCTAAACTTTAACTTTAAAACTAAAACTTTACCAAACTGATGTTTTCATACCATTACCCTCTAACATACAGCACTGCTGAATACAAACTCTTAAAAACAAGTTTGTGAGTCTGAACATGTCCAGACCAGCAGAGCAGGCCTGCTGGCCCTGACCACCCACCACTGATGGAGCGACAGCTGCTCAGTCTCAGGGGGTTTGAGTTGGAACTAGAGGGCTGCTAAGTTCCAGTTATGGATCACAGCTTGGAAGTACGGTTACTGCAGAGGTGCCAGCTTAGCTCCTGAGTACTGCCTAGGTGCCTTAAAGTAAGGCCCTGATCCTTCAACTACTCGGGAGTGTCGCCCCCCTTCTGTCACAGGATCCTGTTTGTATTTCTGAGCTTTATGTTTGCTGCATATTTAATTACTAAGAGGGAAAACTGACTTTACCATAAAGTATGTCTTTTTTTTTTTTTAAGATTTATTTTTGGCCTTTTTTGCCTTTATTGGATAGGACAGTGGATAGAGTCGGAAACAGGGAAGAGAGCGGGGAGAGACATACAAGAAATAGTGCCATGGGCCGGACTCGAACCCGGGTCGCCCGCGTATATGGCGTGTGCCTCTACCACTCGACCACCGGCGTGCCCACAAAGTATGTCTTTAAATAAAAGCTGATCTCCAATACCAAGACCACCCTGCAAAACAAAATCCTTTTTTTTCCAATTACAAAACCACTGATGGTCAAACTGGTGCAGTTTTTATTCCAGACCAGTTTAAACCGGATGATTCAAACTTAGCTCTGGTCAGCTGGGGCCTCTCTGTGTGGAGCTGCATGTTCTGGTTTCCTCCCACAGTCCAAACACATGCAGGTAAACTGGAAGCCGTCCTGTAGGTGTGGATGTGTCCGTCAGCTTCCTGGTGTATGACTGGCAGTCATTAGAGACCCGCTCCATCCACCTACAGCCGCGAGAAAGAAGACGGAGCTTAAAATTGGACCGGCGGATGGATGGCATGGAGATTTATATGAACTTGTTTCTTTTTATGACATGATGAGGAAGCAAACCCTGCTCCTTATGAGATGTTCTTATTGGCGAATTGATTTTCATATTATATCTTTTCCCGGCAGAGCTCATCTCTGCAAACACACGACTCAAACTACAGAGTAAAAATTCACCACGCCACATATGGACTGTTATTCTCCAGGTGTTTTCTGCATGAGTGCTAATGCCTGCCTCGATCTGATCTGTCCATCAGCCTCGACTATAAAAAGAAAAAAAAGCAGGGGTGTGCGTGTGGAGGCAGGCAGAGGAAGGAAGCAGTGCACTGTCAGCGTCGAGCTGCTGCTGCTGCTGCTACTGGTGGAGGGGGCTGTGCTCGCTCTGCCTGCAGGCCGTCCATCTGTCAGAGGTGAGAGGGAAACCCCGGGCAGCTCCACGTTGACCCCTCTAACCCCCCTCTCTGTCTCTGCTTTCATCCTCTCTGGTCAATGTGGCGATGATGAAGCTGCATTTCCTCCCGACTTCAAACAGAGCAAACCATTCAGCATTCAAAATCACACGTCAGCATTTTCTCTGAAAAAAAAAAACCTTCAGAAACTCTCCTGCTTTAAACAGATTAAAAAAAAAAAAAAAAAAATGAAACCGGGTAAAAGTAAAGTCAGAGAGAGACAAGGTTGTTTGCAGTCACATGATCCTGAAGATGAGTGGATATCAGATAGGGGGCAAAAGTGAAGGACAAAAGTTAGGAATATGCTGGGGCAGTTAATTGAAAATTAGATCAAATTGCCATACGACCTTAACCTTGCAAAGCAGATGGATACGCCTGTTTCCTTGGCGAATCACTAGCGAATTCATCTTGCAAAGCTCCTGTCTGAACTGTTTGGGCCCAGTTAGAAAGTGGCAGGACCAATCAGCAACAAGGGGCAGTACTTTCAGGTGCGGCGGAATCGTAAGCAGCCAACAACAGTATGCAGGTGCAATTGTGGCGGAAGACATTAGCGTGGATGCTGCTAAAGCATCAGTTTTATCAGAGCTTGACAACATTTCTTCGTTAAAATCAGAACAAAGAACAGCAGTGAGTTGTTTTCTTTTTAAAAACGACAAAAGTCATGTACTGGCATGTCTACAGTCACCATAGTTCGCGTTATTCCTCGGTAGCTGCGCACGTGCACCTCAGTTGCGGCTACGTCACATGTTTGTTTGCTCTGATTGGCCCGTAAAGATGTGACAGACAGAACATTCATCCAATCACACACCAAGTTTTTTTCAAAGCCTCTGTCCTTTCCCAAACGCTTAGTACTGAAATTGAAATATTTCTTTAACTCGAAATATGTCAAAATACTGGGGCCTTAGTCAACCAAAGAAAAACTTGGTCAACTAAAATTGCACCAGCTCATGAATTAATTGATTGGTCGTGGGATGGACCAAAACAAACAAACAAAAAAAACCATGTTATTTCTACATCAAACTTATCACTGACAATGTAGTCAGTGCAATTAGGTGGTAATTAAAATTCAAAATGAACCCAAAACGAACTTAAAAATCTTACGATTTAAATAATCCTTTTTAACAAATGTGCTTCACGGGCTTTGGTGGGAGGGTCCTAGTGATGTTGTTTTGACTTTCTGGTTTTTAACCTGTAATTAATTACCCTTAAAGACATGAGTAAATTATATTTGAATAGTTAAATTCATAGTTAGGTTTTTGGAAATTAAATTTTGTAACACTAGATAACTGAAAAAAATAAAAACACGTCTCCCTTCTTAGCCCTGCAAAAAATTGATTCTTCCGATTAAAGTAGCATGTGCAATTGTTCGACCAATTGGATTTTGGTCAGACACGAGGTCATCGACCAATTAACTGATCAATTGAATTGAGGCTGTCAGCGATGCAAAATACCAGATTAATACTTTTTTTTTTTTTTGCATCAGAAATTTCATGCGCATTTTTCTATAATGTTTACAAAAGGTCCTCTTTTTAGTTTTCATGTTTTTTTTTATTTCAATCAAACTAGAATGACATAAAAGGTTAGTCCTCTTGAATAAAGCAGTTGATATTAACTTTCCAACATGAGCAAAAATGATTTCAATTTGAATTGTTTTAAACCGTTCTTACCTTGATAATTCTAATATTATTGAAACTTAGTACATGGAAGTCCGACACCAAGCCGCGATCAGCTGATATGCAGCTGATCCCAATCATCCCCTCCCAGCTCCTACAGCCAATCACAGCGCTTTCTCTCAACACAGCGGTGTATTTAAACATGACACACTTCTCACTAATCCCTGCATGTATTAATGCTCATGCACAACGCTGCTGCTGGCAAAGCTTAACCTCCTCCACCCCAGCCTCCTCCTTTATAGTTTAAGCTTGCTGCATCTTCATATTCATGCTGCTATGGATTAAATTCTTCTGAAGTAATTTCATTGTTTTCAATGAGCTCTTTGGTAAGTCAAAGCATGCTGCTTGACTAGCATCTTTTGAGGAGAGCCTTCCCCACCAAGCAAAACTGTATATCCATTTTAAAACAAATGTAATTATGATATGAATTAAAATCCTGACTGAATGTAGGTTATAACGTAGAATAATGTAGTGTTTGTATAAATTGAAAAATACATAAGATGAAGAACCTAATAAAAATCCAATAACTATATAGCAGTTGCAATATTGGGGGGGAAAACAATCGCAAGATTATTTTTGCAAATGTTCAGCCGTAGTTAGGAATGATTGGAAATAAAGTTAGATGTAAATGTTAATTAAATAATATTTTGTTTACTCCCATGGTTATTCAAAGGTTTATATGTAAAGACAAAGCAGTGAGTTGAGCAGCATCCTCTGTTGGCTTCACCTTTATCACTGAATCAGAAGCACACCAAAGAACTTCACAGTAGTAATTTAACTCAACATTAACACTGATGTCATGACATCCCATCTTGGGTAAAATGTATTTGAATGTGTTCTTTTTAGTACACTTTTTTCCGCCAGGAAGTTCAGACCTTTTGTCCCAACTTTGGCCTCCTGTGGCAGCGTTGTCTCAGAAGTCGTCAACCCATCCAACTGTGTTAAGTCTGAACACTGCTCTACTGTGTAGTGATGCAACTTCTGTATCATGTCTCTGTGTGCATTTGTGTGATTGTGTATGCGTTGCTGTGTATCAGGAGAAAGGTCCCCACTGGGGCCACGGGGCCACTTCTTCAAAGGCTTCACTGCAGTCCACTAGACAAAGGCTCTTTACATACACCGCGGCATTTCCCTCGCAGTGGACTCCCACACTTTTCCTTACATCCTGTTTTTGAACGGACAGGCTGAGGAGATGTCACCAGGAGGGAAAGTTTCAATTTTTGACTGTATAATAAGACATCCCATCTGAACATTCATTTTAAGATAAAAAAAAAAAAAACAATGAAAATACAAACATGCAGACATGTATTCAAATTCAAACATCTCATTTCACAACATTACGAACGCACAAGACGAGGCCTGTAGTTGGCGTACGCCACTTCAAAAACAAAGTCTAAAAAGAAAAAGAACAGCCCTGATGGTAAAATGTGCCCAGCATTAAGCAAACTCTGACCCATACATACTAATGAAGGAGCCAGGGGAAAACTGGCGACACGCACAGTGGTGAAGTGAAGCCAGTCATTAACCCTCTGACGCCTAAAGTCCACCAGATGTGTGTCTGCTCTGTCCATCTCTGCTTAGTCACAGCTGTAGAGCTGATAGGTTTTAATTTTAGACAATGAGAGTGCTTCCACCCATAGATAGCAATACGTACATGCTGCAATCTGGCTTCTCAGCTGCGTCACGTGGGCACCATATCCAAAATGACGAGTTGATGCTGGTGATGAATGTAAATCAGTGAGAGAGGGAGGTCTAGCCATGAATAAAATGCTCATAACTCACTGAGAAACTTTTTTTTTTCTTCTTAAAATAAAAATAGTGACTCAACCCCATTGGTAAGGGTATAAGTGTATATAATTCTTTTATATACCTTTCCCATTGAGGCTGAGTCACTATTTCAACAACAACAAAAAAGGTTTTGTACCTGTATCAGATCAATATGCTGGCTTTGTTGCAGAAAAGATAGAGCTTTCTTTTATTTGAACCTTCATTTGTGGTTCTAAAATTATAATCCTGTTAACTGGGAACAAGAACTGTAGTTTTTTTCTTACTTAATGTAATTTGCTTCCATACATACATTTGCTGGGTATAATGGCCTTCATAATAATTGCATTGCTGTTTGATCTATAGAGAAAAACTCAAACCTTGTATTAGTTGAAGGCTTTGAAATTCCCTGTTTTTCATTGGATCAGGTATCCTGGATCATAAATGCATGTTTGATATCTGTGACTAAACAAACATCTTGAGAATTGGTCTGTTTTTCAGTGAGTTACAAGTGTTTTATTCTTGGGTAGACTTCCCTCTGTCATTGGCTTAGGCTACATTCACACTGCAGTTAAAAGTGACCTAGTCTGCTTTTTTTTTTTGCTCAAATGTGGCCCGTATCTGATTTTTTTCTGACACTGTTAACAGTGCAAGTCCCCTTGAATCTGACCTTTAAAATCTGATTCAGGCCACTTTTGTGTTTGGTTCAAAATCACATACATATCTGGTCTTTTGGAAGTTGACTGCAGTGTGAACGTCCAAACAAAAAAATCAGGTGTGAGAAAAGATCAAAATTATGCATCAAGGCCTGCAGTGTGAACACACATCCATCTGGAAAACCTCTCATAGATGGTGTTTGGGAAAGGGCAGAGCCTTTGAAAAAAATACTCACAACTTCGCCACGCACAAAGGTACTGCCCCTTACTCCTGATTGGTCTTGTCACTTTCTTACAGGGCCCAATCTGTTCAGATGGGAGCTTTGAAGATGGAGTGCTGTAGAGCCCAGGATATTCCGACACCAACATTATGAGCTCCTCCATAGTCTGCTTTGACCTGCGAAGCCTGCTATTTCTGGGTTCTCTCTCTCCTTCGATGTGATTGGCTGCTGCCAGGCTGCCGCCAGAAAGTTCAATATGCTGAACTCCGAGCGGCAGGGCAAAATCTGTGCACGTTCACGTGGGCGGAAACCACTTCTGGGTCCTACCACCACAGTTAAAACCACTTCCTGTCAGCCGCCCTTCCCTTATTAAGATGACTGGAGGTGGCGAGTTGTCACGTGGCGATGTGAAAAGGGCTTTAGAGAGGGTTAAGGAGAACCACTTTTCATCTCTTATATTAGGTGTTGTCCAAACAGGGTCAAATGCTAAAATGAACTCAACCATTAAACCGGTTACACCTTTTGCGCTTTGTTGGCCTAGAGAACTTAAACATGTCTGATAATGAGAGTCTCAGCTGTCTGATGTTAAAGCAGCCAAAAGAGAAGAAGAGCACAGGCTGTCCCAGGATAGGCTGCTTCTTAAACACATTGAAATGATAACATATGGTTTATTTCAAAGCATTTCTTCTCTATGTTGTTGAGTTTGTTGGTTTTGGCTGTACTTATGTCGACTAAGGTACACATTTGCTTCAGTTCAAAGAGATTTTTCATCTTGTGTCCCATCCATCTGAGTAATTCCAAATTCTTTTCAAACAGTATGAATACGGAAGATTCAACATTTTTCTACTTCTCCTTAAGTGACCCAAACACAGCTTGGATAAAAGCAAATGTTACAATCTGCCTTCCTTTCAGTACGGGAGGAAGAAAGCAGCTGCCGGATCTTTTCAACAGTAGTGATGCTGCACAAAGATAGACCAAACCTTGTTTTGCTGCTCTCTGTTCGCGTCATTCACAAGATGTCAGTCAATAAAAGGATGCTGTCAACATGAACATCAAGGAATTGCACTTTTGATTGACATTTGCCTTCCCTTTCTTTGCAGAGTACACGCTTTTAACTGACAGTCAACAGATTTCTGTGCACACAGGCTCGCTTTGGTGGAGTTGTAGGAGGATTTCTCCATGATAAAATACTGCATCGCTTTTGATTAAAGAAGCTTTAAAAGCAGAGTAACTGTATTCACAGAGGCAGTGACAAAAGCCAAAGCATTTCTCATGGTTTGTGGGAGATGAGGAGTGACAGCGAGCGGAGGAAAGGCTGCAGGAGATGTCAGCAACTGGAGAAAGTTCATCGCAGTTCAACTTCATGCAAATGTAGAGACACAGCGAGTGATCAGCTGAAGGCTACAAGTGTTTGTGTGATATTACTCTGCTGCTGTGTATTTTGTGGTTTTCAGTTATGGCCATGTCAAAAATATAAGAAAGTCTTTCTCTGAGTGTCCTTGGTTAATTTATGAAACATTTGACAGAATCTGAACAACGTATACAAAATGTGCGTGGACAGGTCAGGGTTGGTCACAGCTTAGCAATCTGCTACGTAAAAATGCCCTTAAATTAAAATCTTAGTGATTAGAAACACATTTGCCACATATTTGAGCTGAAAAGATGTGTATGTTTACACTGGGAGGAATGGAACATTTGATTACTACAGTTTATCCGTTTGAATAGGTGTTTGATGGTTTTCCTTGGTTTAGCTGACATGAATTATGATTCAAATTTTGGTCCACAAAGCACACTTAGTGCTAGGCTACAGTCCCCTCCAAAAGTATTGGAACTGTGGGCCCAATTCCTTTATTTTCACTGCAGACTAACATTTGGGTTTGACATCAAAAGATGAATATGAAACAGTAGATCAACATTTCAGCTTTTATTTCCAGGTGTTTACGTCTGGATCCGATGAACCATTTTGAAGACAGCAGTCTTTGTTTGAACCCACCCATTTTCATGGGAGCAAAAGTAATGGAACATGTGACTGACAGTGTTTTGTTGATGATTCACGCAATAAATAGCACTGAATGTCTACGCTTAGTTTCAGAAGTGGGTTTGTCTTTGGAGACTGTTAAGAGGTGTAACCAACATGAAAACCAGAGAGCTGTCGATGAGTGAAAAACAAGCAACTGTGAAGCTGAGAGGAGATGTAACATCCATCAGAGCCATTTCACAAACATTGGCCATAGCCAGTACAAACATTCAGAATGTCCTAAAGAAGACAGAAACCACTGGTGTACTCAGTAACAGAGGTTGAATGGGTAGACCAAGGAAAACAGCATCAGTTGGTGACAGAAACATTGTGAAAGCTGTATGGAAAGACCCTAAAACAACTGTTAGTGACATCAGCAACAACCTCCAGAGGACAGGAGTGAAGGCATCACCATCCACTGTTAGTGACATCATCAATAACCTTCAGAGGACAGGAGTGAAGGCATCACCATCCACTGTTAGTGACATCATCAATAACCTTCAGAGGACAGGAGTGAAGGTATCACCATCTACTGCTAGTGACATCAGCAACAACCTCCAGAGGACAGGAGTGAAGGCATCACCATCTACTGCTAGTGACATCAGCAACAACCTCCAGAGGACAGGAGTGAAGGTATCACCATCTACTGCTAGTGACATCAGCAACAACCTCCAGAGGACAGGAGTGAAGGCATCACCGTCTACTGTTAGAGACATCAGCAACAACCTCCAGAGGACAGGAGTGAAGGCATCACCATCCACTGTTAGAGACATCAGCAACAACCTCCAGAGGACAGGAGTGAAGGCATCACCATCCACTGTTAGAGACATCAGCAACAACCTCCAGAGGACAGGAGTGAAGGCATCACCATCCACTGTTAGTGACATCAGCAACAACCTCCAGAGGACAGGAGTGAAGGCATCACCGTCTACTGTTAGTGACATCAGCAAAAACCTCCAGAGGACAGGAGTGAAGGCATCACCATCTACTGTTAGTGACATCAGCAACAACCTCCAGAGGACAGGAGTGAAGGTATCACCATCTACTGTTAGGGATATCAGCAATAACCTCCAGAGGACAGGAGTGAAGGTATCACCATCTACTGTTAGAGACATCAGCAATAACCTCCAGAGGACAGGAGTGAAGGCATCACCATCTACTGTTAGAGACATCAGCAACAACCTCCAGAGGACAGGAGTGAAGGTATCACCATCTACTTTTCACAGAAGACTCCATGAACAAAAGTACAGAGGCTAACCTCACGCCAGATGGTCAGGAAAACCTTCGATATGCTGAGTTTGGGAAAGGGCAGAGTCTTTAAAAAAGAACTCAGAGGGTGATTGGATGTATGTTCTCTCTGTCACACCTTTACAGGCCAATCAGAGCAACAAAGCACATGACGACGTCGTCATTGCTACCGAGGTGCGCGTGTGCAGCTACTGAGGGGTAAATTCCTTACAGAACTGCACAACGCGAACCATGGCGACTATAGACATGTCAGTACACAACTTTTGTCGTTTTAAAAAGAAAACAACTCACTGCTGTTCTTTGTTCTTTTTAATGAAGAAATGTAGTCAAGTTCTGAAAAACTGGCATTTTAGTGGAATCCACGCTAATGTCTTTTGCCATAAATGCACTGGTTTTTTGTCGCTGCTTGCTTACATCACGACTCCGCTGCGCCCGAAAGTACTGCCCCTCGTCGCTGGTTGGTCCTGTCACTTTCTAACCAGGCCCAAATGGTTCAGACGAGAGCTTTGCAAGATGGATTCACCAGGGAGAAACACAGAAACGGGCGAATCCATCTTGCTTTGCAAGGTTAGTAAACACCTGGAGGTGAAAGCTGAAATGTTGATCTATTGTCTCATGTTTATCTTTTGATGTCAAACCAGAATGTTTTTAGTCTACAGCAAAAATGAAGGAATTGGGCCTACTGGACAGACGGACGGACACACAGGTGTTCACTCACCAACCAAGACTTTACAAAATGGGAGAAATATCAGATTGATTCTGCATGCAGAATTCTGTAACTCTGTCCTCCATGTCCAACGAAAAACACCAAATAATGCATGCAGAGCATAACTAGGACGATATCCTTTACTCATCAAAACACAAGTGCACATTCAAATTTTGCACCAAAAGCTCCAGAACAAAAGCCTGACCTTCAGAGAGACTGCTGAGAGCTTCCCCCTCAGACAGCTGCTGCAGAGACCCTGTTCACCTGCAGAGTCCTCAGACACAAAACCAGCCAGCTAAAACCAAATTATTCAACAGCAAAAACAAAACTATCTAATTCACTGTCAAGGAAAGGGAGTATGCAGTTGCAGAATAATTGAACACTGTGACTGAGGACATGTTTGACTATTTACAGACTTAGTGAACGCAACCTCACCATGGAGAGAGGACGCCACAGACAAAGCTGCTCACTAAAGAAGAAAGACTGAGCACCCACTGCAGCCAACAGGAGGTGGAAATGGAGCTGGACTTCCTAGCTACCTGACCATTATACATGAACATCAGAGACAAGGTCTTCCCACCTCACCAGCGAACAAAAGTAATCCATCGAACTTCCATACCTGCTGGGTGAAGTGTGCAACAGTGTGCAAATGCAGCACACTGCATGAACTGTTGCAACCAAAAACGAACCTCAACCATAATTTTAGGTTCAACTAAAAATTTTGATGCATATACCAATTTATAATACTTTTTTCCAATATCATTATCATAGAATTGAAAGAAACTACTATATTATATTTGTTTATGATTTGAGGTATTGCAGGCTCTCACGCCGCCCTGACTCAGGACGTACCCAGAGGAGTCTGTCTGTCACATCTTTACTGCCCTTTACTTACTATCAGAGCAACAAAACACGTGACGTAGTTGCAACCGAGGTGCACATGCGTAGTTACCAAGGAATAACACGAACCATGGCAGCTATAGACATGTCAGTATGTAACTTTTATCGTTTTTGAAAACAACTCACTGCTGTTCTTTTTTCTTCTTTTAACAAAGAAATGCCTAAAGTTCTGATAAAACTGGCGCTTTAGCAGCATCCACGCTAAGCTCTTTTGCCATAATTGCGCTGGCCTCCTGTTGCTGCTTGCTTACATCATGACTCCGCTGCGCCCGAAAGTACTGCCCCTCATCATCGATTGGTCACTTTCTAACCAGGCCCAAACAGTCCAGACGGGAGCTTTGCAAGATGGATTCACCAGTGAGAAAAACGGGCATATCCATCTGCTTTGCAAGGTTACATTTTTTCAGTCTGCAGCAAAAATAAAGGAATTGGCCTCATCGTTCCACTACATTTGGAGGGGAGTGTATGCCATCAATGCCGTGGTAAATAATGAGGCAAGGAAACAACAAAATTGTTGTAATTGTAACATTAATATGCTTAGAAAGACATCTGGGATCAAGATTTTCCTCCTTCTTGAATCCTCCTGATTTTTGGCATTGTCTCCACTCTAATGCTAAACTGTTTGTTTGTTGGGGCCAGTGCTGTGTTTATTGGCAGGTTAGTTAATGTAGGTTGTAGCAGCAGTCACATTGTGAGATGGTCGTCCTAAAATTCTGACATGGTCAGAATTTTATCCCAGGCTATGTTTGGTCGAAAGACCATGACAATGGCCATCAGTCAACCAGTCTCCAGTGCGACATACGACTACCATTTTAGAGCCAAAGATATCGCCACAAGCGGTCTACTTTCATCCAGCACAGCCCAAAATCACAGTGCATACCAGGCTTTAGTCCGTCCTCTTGGGAGAATCTTTCATCACTGAACAATTGTTAATGCATAGTGTGGATGCATGGACTAAAGTGCAGTCAGTTGGAATCTGAATGCCCAAAATGCATCATTAATGCTAAATATAAACATGGAGAACTGTCTGTAAAATATTCACACAGTGAAATGAAAAGAATTGTTATTAATTGTATATCTTACTGCCAACAAACACTCAGAAAAATCCCTCTGCACTTGACAACTGTGCCAATTTTAGCCTTCAAAGGTCTGCATCACAAAGGTTTCTAATGGAAATGTTGTTTATTGCCGTTTCGTCCTGGCAGCGTGTGCTGCATGCAGTGATAACATTTGGCGGGGCAGAGGGCCTCACAGAGGGCTGCTGTGGAGGGGCAGGGGGTCAGAAAACTAAATAACTGTTGGAGAGATGGATGATGGATGGACTTGGCCAATGGGCACTCTCACAACTAAGTGCTTATATTGCTTGCTGTGCTGCCTGACAGGAAAAGCGTTTAATGTCAGTGGTTTGGCAGCCCACATCTTATGATCTGAAGAGAAGTTAGCAGGGAAACAAACAAACACAAAACAAGGAAACTTGTCTGACTTCAAGGTAAACTACCTTTTAATGAAGCTGAACCTTGCTTGTACCTTTTGTAATGTCTTTAGCCTGCAGCTGGGAACGGAGCCAAATGTTTCATAACACCGCCCATTCACTCAAAGTGAGTTTTTGTCACTGCAAGGCTCAGATTTTTGTTTTATCAAGAGGCCGTAATGAATTACATCCTGTCGGGCCCCTCATATTTCTCCCAAACCCGCTGTGTCTCAATCTGAATTATTTTATCGTCCTTGGAAATAAATAGCTCCAACACAGAACAACACCACATCACCAACACACTCTCTATTCTGTTGGCCAATCTTTTTCGGCAGCACACATTAAAAATTACTCCCATGGATGTAGAAATGGCTTGTTGAAGCGGAGGCTCATAAAAGGCTGCTGTGTGTTTTATTCTGAGTGCTCTCAACCAGAGGGCTCGCAGCGTTTGAGTGCCGGGACGCCAACACAAAGGGAAGGAGAGACGGATGAAAGAAGAGAGAAAGGCAGAAAGGGAAAAAAAGGAGAACAAGATTAGCGTGCAAGGAACAGGTTGATAAAAAGGTTTCCTCTGGACTGGCAGCACTTGAATGCACACACAGTGGGCTCTTGCCTACACAGCCTTAAAGCACACAATTCTCTTATTTATTTTGAAACAGCTTTTGTGGTTGACTTGCAAGAGATGTTGGCCGCGCTCTATCTACCAAAGAGAACAAAGAAAAACTCAAGTGGGGCTTGTTCCACTGTTCCCACTTCCCTTTTTGCGAGTATCAGCAAATGACTAAAGTGGTAAAACGCAATTCCGATGGTTCCACAATCCCACATCAATGACCACAAATACCTGACGAGCACTTTTTTTTTTAAGCTGACGGTTAGTCAGAGGACATTTCTGCTCAAGCTTCTGCAGCTCCTTTGTTCTGATTTTCCCTTTTCTGTCTGTTCTTTAAACTGGGCACATCACACACAGGCAGCTCCAAATAACAGAGAGAGAGGAAGTACTCCGACCTAGTCTTTGTCAGAACACAAACTCTGAAGAATAAACATGGTAAACAAATTGGCCACTTATATAGAGTGTCAGCTCCTGTAAGAGTGTAAAACACTATGTTCAGGTTAATAGTTAACGGGAGTTAAACCTACAGTGCTTATAAGAAGAATTCACCAATGTGGATGTTTAACTTTTATATAAATCATATGCAATCATGGAAGAAAGTATTGGCACCCAGGGAATTTATCCAGAAAATACACAATTTTTCCCAGAAACTGTTGCAATTACTAATGTTTTTTGTACACACATGTTTACTTCCTTTATGTTCATTGGAACAACACAGAGAAACAGAAGGAAAAAAAAAGCCAAAATTTAGATAATTTTACACAAAACTCCAAAAGTGGGCCGGACAAAATTGTTGGCACCCTCGACTTAATATTTGGTTGCACACCCTTGAAAAAAAGTAACTGAAACCCATGGCTTCCTATAACCATCAACAAGCTTCTTACACCTCTCAACTGGAATCTTGGACCACTCGTCTTTTGCAAACTGCTCCAGGTCTCTCAGATTTGAAGGTTGCCTTCTTGCAACAGCAGTTTTAGATCTCTCCGTCGGTGTTCAATGGGATTTAGATCCGGATTCACTGCTGGCCACTTCAGAATTCTCCAGCTTTGTCTCCAACCATTTCTTGGTGCTTTTTGAGGTATGTTTGGGGTCATTGTCCTGCTTGAACACCCATGACCTCTGACACAGACCCAGCTTTCTGACACCAGGCCCTACATTGCAGCCCAAAATCTTTTGATACTCTCCAGATTTCATGATTCCTTGCACATAGTCAAAGCACCCAGTGCCAGAGGCAGCAAAACAACCCCAAACATCCTTGAACCTCCACCATGTTTGACTGTAGGTCCTGTGTTCTTTTCTTTGTGGGTCTCATTCTGTTTTCTGTAAACAGTAGAATGACGTGCTTTTCCAAAAAGCTCTACCTTAGTCTCATCTGTCTACAACATGTTCTCCCAGAGGGATTGAGCCTTACTCAGGTACATTTTTGCAAACTCCAGTCTGGCTTTTTCTTATGTCTCTCTGTCAGCAGTGGGGTTCTCCTCGGTCTCCTGCCATAGCGCTTCATCTCATTCACCCTGAGTCTGCAGGACAGCCTGAATTTGTGTGGAAGTTGACTGAGGATGTTTATCCACCATTCCAACTATCCTGCGTTGTATTCTTTTGTCAGTTTTTCTCTTCCGTCCACATCCAGGGAGATTAGCCCCAGTTCCATGGGTTCTAAACTTCAGTGGACAAAGGAATTTCAAGATCTCTAGAGATAGTCTTGTGACCTTGAGATTGTTCATATTTTCCACAATTGCCCTTCTTAAGTCCTCAGACAATTCTGGGCTCTTCTTTCTCCATGCTTGATGTGACACACACAGGCACACAACACAAAGGTTGAGTCAACTTTCAGACATTCTAACTGGCTTCAGGTGTGATTTCTAGATTGTCAGCACCTGTTACTGCCACAGATGAGTTTAAATGAGCATCACATGCTTGAAATAAAATGATTTAAGGGTGCCAATAATTTTGTCCATGTTCGAGTTTTGTGTGAAATTATGTTAATTTTGTCTTTTGTCTTCTGCTTTTTTGTGTTGTTCCAATGCACATAAAGGAAATAAACATGTGTATATGAAGACATTTGTAAAATTCCAGGGGTGCCAATACTTTTGTCCATGACTGTAAATCAATCATATTAAAAAAAAAAAAAAAAAAAGATCTGCCTTTTTGGATAAAATAAATGCAAGAAAAATCTCTTTAATGTCAAAGTGAAATCAGATTTCTTCAAAGTAATGCCAATTAAAGATGATACATAAGGAAAAATAAGTGACTGCATAAATTTTCACCCCCTTTAAAGAGACTGACTCAATTCAACAGGTCAGCCAACTGGTGCTAGTAATCTCACAATTAGTAAAATAGGGATCACCTGAGTGCAGTAAATGCATCTCAGTGATTGTAGGTTACAAAAACTAAACTTAGGTTTTGTCAGTTTTAGTCATCACAAATCTATTTTTGTTACTTTTAGTCTAGTTTTTGTCAGGGAAAGAAAGGCTGTCAACGAATAGTTTTGGTTGAGGAAATTAACACTGCTTGCCTGGCACTGAGAGGAGTGTTGATACACTCTCACACATCACCCTAACCCTTCCAGACAGGAACAACAACGCTCCTCCTCCAGTCAGTGCTTTCACTGCTCGTGAGGAAAACTGAGCTGAAAAGCTATTTGATACTGAAAAGTGGAGTTAAACCAATAACAGCATGTTTTTGTGCTGCTGCTGCCCAACACTGTACATCCTTGGAGCCATTTTCCAGATCTCATATCAGCAGACAGGATGCATGCATGAAGAGAGCTTCACTGCTGAAATTAAAGATTACATCCTGATAAAAACTGCTTCAATTACAAAGCGATTACTTTTATCAACTCATGAGTTTAGAAACTTCACTGAAAATGCAACTCCACTTCTCCGCTCCTCCACACCAAACATACAAACATGCCTGAAAAGAAGAACAGAAATGCAAACACATTTATTTATATCCAGAGTGGAACCGTGTTGAACTCCCCCAGAGGTTACTCGATGACCGCTGACTTTTCATGAATATGTCTCAGATTTAATCAATACAGCCGTCTACGCTCTGGGTGTAAGGACTCAGATTTCATTCATGCAACAACAGTACTGTTTGTTTCATAATCTCCACCTCAGATGAACCAGAGAACACAGACTTTTTAGCACGTTTTTCAAAGCTGACAGAAGTTTAATTATGAAGATGAACAAACTGTTCATCTTCATAACAAACGAGTCAGTTTGCAAAGTTAGCACAGTTTTCAAGCCATTTAAAATATCAAAAACACCCCCCCCCCATCTTAAACTATCACCATTGTTACAATGCTCAAGCATTCCCTTATTTATGGAATATAATAGCACTCAGCAAGCAGTCTCTGTTATCAGTGATTGTAGTATAAAGACATTTGTGGCTGGAAGGTCCAGTCACTGGTTAATCAGTATTCCTGGGTACCATTACACCATGAAAACAAAAAAACACTCCATGCTACAAAGAGAAAAGGTCATTGAAAAGTC
This sequence comes from Cheilinus undulatus, assembly GCF_018320785.1. Lineage (NCBI taxonomy): Eukaryota > Metazoa > Chordata > Actinopteri > Labriformes > Labridae > Cheilinus > Cheilinus undulatus. The sequence goes on from NC_054877.1 coordinate 44,063,694, forward strand.
AAAGTCAGAGGATGGATACAAAAAAGAATTTCAAGGCACTGAAAATCCCCCAGAGTTCAGTTAAATCCATCATCAAGAAATGGAAAGAATATGTCTTATGAGTAAATCTGCCTAGATCAGGCCCTCCTCACAAACTGAGTGAGCGTGCAAGAAAGAGACTAGTGAGAGAGGCCACCAAGACACCTATGACTACTCTAAAGGAGTTCCAATCTTCAGCAGCTGAGATGGGAGAGACTCTGCAGACAACTGTTACCAGGGTTATTCACCAGTCAAAGCTTTTGGGGAGCATGGCACTAATGAAGAAAACTCAGATTAAATCTGGACTAGAGTTCACCAAAAGGAATGTAGGAGACTCCATGGTCACGTGGAAGAAAGTTTTTTGGTGGCCATCAGACACTACGTTCGCTGCACATCACCATAAACACACTATCCCTACTGTGAAGCACAGTGGTAGCATCTGTATGTGGCTTGTGGTAAATCTTACTTTCTATTAAATGAAAGCTTGTGAAAGTGTCCTTTGGCGCCAGCGCTCATGATGGAGAGCTTGGTGTAAGAGCAGCTGGCATTTTTGGCTCTTTTTGGCTGAATTCTGTCATTGCCACACCGGCCTCATGTTGAAATGACTATAAAGACGACAGAAGATGAGGAGACAGCAGCTTCCATCCTCCGGCCCTCCATGTCATTAAAAACTCAATCTGAATGTTTCCGTGGATGGAAAGGTATTTGGAGCTCTGCTGTGTGTTCTTGTGTGTAACAGGAAAAGTGGAAGTCCTTGATGAGCTCACTCATGTATGCCCATCTTTCTAATGAACACTTTATGCAGCAGGAACATTCAGCATCACAAAACCTAGACTCTGAGCCAGGTTTTAGGTGGTCTTAGACTGGGTCAACTTCTACATCCTCCAGATAGAAACGAGCCACCTGTGCTTCTAATGACACCTAACTTTAAGACAAACACAACCCTGCCAATTTGGGTGCAAGCTTGTTTGCTTTTCACACAGCAGTTGTGCTGGCTGTGAAGAAGGAACTGCATCAGGTGGAAGACTGGAGAGTAACTAGCTTAGGGCGTCTAGACAGCCTGTGGTGTAAAATAGGGCCCCTCTGTGTCTTTTCTTCACTGTCAGCTTATTTTATAGACAAGTTTTCATCATGGCATGTTGTTTTTTCCTCTGTGATTATTGGACTTTTTTCCAGTTTTCTCAGATGTTAAATTTCGTAGACTTTTTAAAAATTTCTTCCCCTCATTGTTAATCTTTATCCGTCTGTGTTTTATAGCAAAATTATCAGAAAGGTCTCAGTTTTATGAATAATGAGGCCAATTTTTGTTCTCGAGGACGGTGTGAAGAGTTATTTTAGCCTAAATGCTGACTTTTGAAATCAGATTTTTTAAACCTTTTGATTCTCTTCAGAAAACACACCTTTACTCAGGTGGACAAATTGTTTTGGTGCTTGAAATAGTTTTATTAAAGTCTTAACCACACATAAGTAGTGGACTATATGAATTAGATGATACATAAGAGCAGAAAACATGACAAATTAAATTTCATCGGATCATTTTTTGAGTATAAATGTCATTTAATTTTCACCAAAATGAAGAGGTAGACAGAGAGACAGACAGATGGAAGAGAGAATGAGCCGAGGATGGACTTTTATATACGTTTTGAAAGTCATTACACTGTAATAATACTTGTTGCCAGTTGTTATATCAGGAAGAGAATATTCCCTCCCTTCTGGTTCTGATTCCCCCCTCTGATGATCTTCATCCTTGGGGGAGTTACGTTTTACCCCTGCCTCTGCTCAAACTGAATGCCTCCCACTCTTGGTTGGAAAAGGTTGGCAGACAAGAGATTCAACCAAATTTTGTATGTGCAAGTTGATGGACAAAGGTTCATCCAGTGACACACAGGGAGAGGCGACGACATGTGCCAACTGCTCTCTTATTAGCCCTGTAACTCTGGCTATTGATCACGTAGGATGGCAAGTGAGGATGGAAGTGAAAGATGAGATTCTCCCATTCACTGAAGTGTGTGGACCCCATTTCTGTGACATTAAACGACAAAGATATTCATAAAAACAGCGAAAATGCACCGGCGAGTGTTTAGACCTCAGAGGGTGACATGCCTAAGAAAGTCCCCCAAGTTCCAGGCTCTCTAGAAAAGCCTTAGTAAGAGCTACAAAGACAAAGACAGCGTCATTAGAGCAGCAAAATGGAGGGCTTCAAGAGGAAAGAAAGGTAAGTGGCTATGATTTTTGGTTCAACAATAAACCTTTAATTAAGCTGTGTCTCTTCCTGTTGTAAACAACATCAGACTGTTTAACTTCTGGGATCAATGCTATTCTTTTTTAACCATTTTGTCTCACCTGGACTTATTGTCTTAAAAAACTTGTGAAACATCAACCTTGTGGTGTACTGTCAAGCTCTAAACATTATTTTTTAGGACATCCTGTGCTTGAAGAATATGTGTGCGGCAGTAATGTCACTTATACAGGTGCATCTCAAAAAATTAAAATGGCAACCTGGGCTTCCATTTCACCTGAGCAGTGCCACAGGCTGATTGCCTCCATGCCACGCCACATTAATGCAGTAATTCATGGCCGGTTTGGGCTAGAGCTTACCCCTGCAGGATAGACCTCCATGCACTCAATCCCCTTTGCCTTAGGATAGAGAAGCTAGGAGACAGAGTAGGAAGGAAAAACAGGAAAGGGAGAGTCGGGGTGAGAAGCCCGTTTGGGCTCAGAATTGGAGAATTAGGCTGTGTGCACTACCTCCCTGAAGTCTACCGTCATCATCACAGAGAGATGAAAAAATGTCAGAAGAAAAAATGGGGAAGGTGAGAAGGCCGTCCCCCTTTGAGGGTAAGCCTGCCCACACTCCCTCCCCCTACTCTTTCATCATCTTGAGGAAGAGACAAAAACAGTAAGAACATTGATCAAGTTGGAGTTAACCCAGGGGTGTCAAACTCAATCACAGCAGGGGATTCTGAATTTGGGTCTAACCTGAGGGCCTAATAGGCTCAATATTTAACCATTGAGTGTCACCCTAAATAATTTTGAGATTATAAGGGTAGGGTTAGGGTATGATAAGTTAAAACTCAAAAAATGAGATAAAAAGTCAAACTTATAAGTTTTAAAGGTAAGAGCATGGCAATTAAAGTCAAAATAATGTTTTTAAAAGGCAAAAATCATAGTTGTAGTATTCTATGTCATATTTAAAGAGTCAAAAAATGAGATTAAAGTCAAAATTTTGAGTTTTAAAGGTCGGCTTAAATACAAGACAATTTTAAAATCATCAGTTTTAAAAGTCAAAATATGAAATAAAATCCAAAAACACAAGTTTAAAGGACAAAAAAAAAAATGAGATAAAAGTCAAAGGTAGGAGTTGAAGCGGTCAGCAAAACTGAGATAAAATTCAAAACCATGATATTTAAGAATCAAAATATGAGATAACAGTGAAAGTTGGGAGTGGAAATGTTAGCAAAACTGGTAAAAATCAAAATCATGATATTTAAAAATCAAAATGTGACATAAACATAAAAATGGTGAGTTTAAAATGTCAAAATTTTAGATAAAATTTCCAATTCATGAGTTTTAAAAGTCAAAATATGAAATAACATTAAAAATCAAAGAAAGGTAAATAACTGAGATAAAGTAAAAGTTAGGAGTTGAGAAAGGTCAAAACATAAGATAAAAGTCAAAATCATGACTTTAAAAGGTCAAATAGGGTTTAAAATGTTAATTAATCTAAAAGGTAAAAACCTGAGATAAAAAGTCAAACTTAAAAGTTTTAAAGGGAAAAACATGACATTTAAAGTCAAAATAATTTTTTAAAAGGCAAAAATCATAGTTGCAGTATTTTATCTCATATTTTAAGAGTCAAAAAATGAGATTAAAGTCAGAATCTTTTTTAAAGGTCAAAATTTATGAGATGTAAAGGTTAAAATATAAAGTAAAAGGTCAAAACCATAACTTTAAGTCATGGGAGATGCAAAATTGAAATTATAAAGAAAACACAAATTTCTCCTATGTTCCTGCCTTTTTATCAAAGTGTTTTTACTCTTGAGTTTTTCTAATTTTTACGACTCAACAAGGATGTTATAAATCATCAAGGCTATGTTTACATTTTTATACTGGAGGAAATCTGCAGACCTCATACTGGTGGGCCAGTTTTAATAAAAATATCATATGATCTGGTGGGCCGGGTATAACTGCACTATGGGCCGGATTTGGCCCCCAGGCCTTGAGTTTGACACCCCTGAGTTACCCCATGCTGGATAGGAATGATAACACTAACTCCCCATTTCCTTATATGGTCATGGGGAAAGACAAGAGGCCTTTTTGGGCTAGAGCTGTATGCACTACCTCCCCTAAGCCTCTCATCGTAATGAGATAATTATACAAACAAACCAGGTCAAGGCAGCAATGACCCGTCAGTGTCTGCAAGCTTTGATTAACTGCTTGTATGGAGCTGCTTATGTTTCAAATATCGAGAGTAAATAGATTATTTTAAATTCAGTCCTACAGTCAGGAGTCAGCCAGAATAGGCACAGCTCATTTTCACATTAGTTTATTCACACTAAAGTTCAAACACAATAACAGCTGTCTGAGGCCTGGCAGCACGTGCCCACATACTAATCATTTATGCATATGTGTCTCCTAACACATGATCCTGTTTTTAAAATATTGAATGTGGTGCTTCTTTGTTTGTGCATAAAGATTTAACCTCTGCAGCTCCATAGTGAGTTGAGCATGCTGTAAATATGCAGCTCAGTGGTGTGGGGTTTCTGTATTGATTCAATATAGTCTCTCAGGTCAGTGAGACTGGCGAGGAGTGTAACTAGAGGAGGAGGGTGAGAAGAGCGAGCGCACAAACACCAGCAACAGGGAGCACATCAAACAGCAGAGGAGAGAGGCAGAAGCTAGTGTTTGAGGAGGACAGCAGAGGATTCTGGGAGGTGATGTCAGAGGTGCCAACAGGTCTCTGGCATCAAATGTGCTGGAGGGAACCATGTCTTAGTAAAGCTCTATTTACAGACCATAATGTGTAGTGTAATGGGTATGATAAATACATAATGGACACTTTCTGTGGTAATATTTTTCTCTGTCAGATCAATCCAGGATGAATGATCCATCACACAGATTTTTACCTGGTGTGTTATTGTGTTAGTCTGGCTAAATTGGGCCTTCTTTTTCTCTGGTTGCTCTTAAATCTTTTTTTTCCTTCCCTCATTCTCCATCCATTCTCCTCTCATTCAGGTTGATTCTGCTTGTTTCTGAAACTGCCACCCTCTGATTTTTCCCTGTGTGTGCTCAAAACCTCCTCCATGCGAACTGAACATACTGTACTCTTAGCTTTCATGTGACATTAAACACTCGCAGGCAGAGTGGCTCCCTGCTGCTCTATACTATAGCAGGCACGGATGCTTAAACAGCCTTATAAAGTCTTAGTGAAGTTAATTCCAACATGTACAATAAAAAAGAAAAATTGTCCTATACCGTCTAAAGACACATACAGAATAAATAAAGTGTTCAGAGAGAGAAAAGAACAAAATCTAGAACACTTCATTAACAAGATTACACGTTTGAAAAGGAGCCAGAAGAAGTGAACATTTATTTAATCCCACCCCATTTCCATAAATTACAATAGCCCATTATCACGCTATCGTTTCAAACAGAATTTTTTAAACATTATTTCAACATATTTTACAAAATATAAATAAGCTACGGACCATAACAACCTATAAATGATACAACAATCTTTCTAAATCAAGATGTGCACTTTTATATAAACACCCTAGTGGAAAACATTGAATTGTTCAGAAGATGAATATGGCCACTGAAAAAAGACAAGGTACTTTTTTGTCAATTCAAAAAAAAAAAAAAAAAAAAAAGTCAAAATTCTTCTATTTAAGTCAGAAATTTGACTTTTCTTAGAATTCTAACTTTAATCTCAGAATTCAAACTTTAATATTAAGATTCTGACTTTAATCTAAGAATTCTGACTTTAATCTGAGAATACTGAAACAAGTCTCAGAATTTTGACTTTGATCTGAGAATTCTGAAACAAATCTGCAAGTCTGAATTTATTCTGAAAATTCTGAAACAATTCTGAGAATTCTGACTTTCATCTTAGAGCTCTAATTTTTATTGGAGAATTCTGAAACAAACCTGAGAATTCTGACTTTATCAGAGAATTCTGACCTTCATCTGAGTCTTCGGAAAAAAAATCTCAGAATTTTTACTTGAATTTGAAAATAATGCCATAAATCTTAGAATTCTGACTTTTATCTGAGAATTCTGTCTAAATTCTGAGAATTCAGGAACAAATCTGCAAATTCTGACTTTAATCTGAAAATTCTTTTTCATCTGAGAATTCTGACTTTAATCTTAGAATTCTGAAACAAATCTGAGAATTCTGAAACAAATCTGAGAATTCTGACTCTAATCTGAGAATTTTGAAACAAATCTGAATTTAAATTTTAATCTGAGAATTCTGCCTTCAATCTGAGAGTCCTGATTTAAATCTGAGAATTCTGAAACAATCTGCAAATTCTGACTGGAATCTGAGAGTTCTGACTTTAATCTGAGAATTCTGACTTTCATTTTAGACTTCTGACTTTAATCTGAGAAGTGTGTCTTTAATTTTAGATGTGTGACTTTAATCTGAGAGTTCTGACTCTAATCTGAGAATTCTGAAACAAATCTGCAAATTCTGACTGGAATCTGAGAGTTCTGACTTTAATGTGAGAATTCTGACTTTAATTTTAGAATGCTGACTTTAATCTGAATATCCTGACTTTAATTTTACAGTACTGACTTTAATCTGAAAAGTCTGACTTAAATTTTAGAAATTTGACTTTAATTTGAGAATTCCATCTTTAATCTGAGATACTGACATTAAAATCAAAAGTCTTAAAGTCAGACTTCTGACTTGTGAGTCCAAGTCTGCTGTTGACCTCAGCCTTGCAGTTTACGGATCTCCAGTCTCTGCAAAGATCACAGCAACAGTCCAGGTCAGTGATCTGGGCATGACCAAATAACCACAGTTCACTTGTTACTCACCCCATTATCTAGTCCTTACAGCTACTAAAGAGCATAGGGGCTAAGACGCACCTCTGCCTCACCCCAGAATCAACTGGGTAGAAGTCAGAGATGCAGCCACCACACTTGACTGCACTCTCTAGGGCAGACATCAGTTAAATGAGCGAACATGGGATCCTGTGGAGCCTCAGAATCCTCCAGATGGTATCTCTACTCATAGAGAGTAGATAGTAGGTTGACAGCAGTCCTCTATTGAATTCCTGAAAGCACTCAGTGAGGACCCAAAGTGTTCCACTGTGGACCTCTTAGGTGTAAAACCTGACTTTTCAGGCCGCTGGTGTTGGAGTAGCGGATCACAAATCCTGCTCGGCTGTAGTGCAAGGACCTTGCACCCTTCCAGATAGGAACAACAGCGCTCCTCCTCCAGTCAGTGCTTTCACTGCTTGTGAGGAAAACTGAGCTGAAAAGCTATTTGATACTGAAAAGTAGAGTTAAACCAATAACAGCATGTTTTTGTGCTGCTGCTGCCCAACACTGTACATCCTCGGAGCCATTTTTCAGATCTCATATCAGCAGACAGGATGCATGCATGAAGAGAGCTTCACTGCTGAAATTAAAGATTACATCCTGATAAAAACTGCTTCAATTACAAAGTGATTACTTTTATCAACTCATGAGTTTAGAAACTTCACTGAAAATGCAACTCCACTTCTCCGCTCCTCCACACCAAACATACAAACATGCCTGAAAAGAAGAACAGAAATGCAAACACATTTATTGATATCCAGAGTGGAACCGTGTTGAACTCCCCCAGAGGTTACTTGATGACCGCTGACTTTTCATGAATATGTCTCAGGTTTAATCAATACAGCCGTCTACGCTCTGGGTGTAAGGACTCAGATTTCATTCACACAACAAAAATATTGTTTCATAATCTCCACCTCAGATGAACCAGAGAAGACAGATTTTTTTAGCACGTTTTTCAAAGCTGACAGAAGTTTAATTATGAAGATGAACAAACTCGAGTCGCTTTGCAAAGTTAGCGCAGTTTTTAAGCAATTTAAAATAAAATCGTGGCTTTTAAATCTCTCAAAATCTTTGTATCAGTTGAGTTAAAAACATCCCTCCATCTTAACAAATCACCATTATTATTTCTAATGTTCAAGCATTCCCTTATTTATGGAATCCAATAGTGTTCAGCAAGGAGGAGATACAAGCTAGAGTGGCAAAGAGAAAGCCACTGTTGAAGAAAACTCAAACTCATCTAGAGTCACCAGAAGGCATGTGGGAGACTCCATGGTCAGAGGAACGTTCTTTGGTGTGATGAGACCAAAATGGTGTTCTTTGGCCATCAGACAAGACACCAATTACTAAACATCACCATAACCACACCATCACCACTCTGAAGCACGGTGGTGGCAGCATCATGCTGTGGTGATGCTTCTTGGCAGCCCGCCCTGGAAGGCTTGCAAAGGTAGAGAGTAAAGTGAATGCAGCAAACTATAGAAACAAATCCTGGAGGACGATATTTGATCTGCAAGAGAACTACATCTTGGGAGAAGATTTATTTTCCAGCAAGACAATGACCTGAGGCATACAGAGAAATCTACACAGAAATAGTTTGAAGACAAGGAGAATGTTCCAAAGTAGCCGAGTCGAAGCTCAGACCTCAATCCAGTTGAAAATTTGTGGTTGGACTTGAAAAGAAGAAAGGGGTAGAATTGCAGTGTCCAGATGTGCAAGCCTGATTGAGACCTATCCACATAGACTGTGCTGTGATTGCAGCCAAATCAGCACCTACTAAATACTGGCTTAAAGGGGATCAATATTTATGCAGTCATTTATGTTACATTACATATTTTTATTTCATTGCCATTACTTTGTAGAAATCTGTTTTACTTTGATGTTAAAGATGGGTTTTTTTGTATTTTTGTTCTGTCAAGAAAAGCCAAATTATATTGAAAAAGCACTCGAATAGCGCAGACCTCCACCATTAGCCCTATCTCCCAATAGTACAGAATCCTTCAAAAAATTCCTGAAACCAGATGGTGATCTGGATCGCAAAATCTAATCAGTTCTTCCTCATGCCATTTCCGACATTTCCTGAAAATTTCATCAAAATCCGTCCATAACTTTTTGAGTTACCCTGCCAACAAACAAACTAACCAACAAATAAACAAACCCTCCTGCTCACATAACCTCCTTGGTGGAGGTAATAAAAGGGTAAAAAATCCAAGGGGGTGAATAATCTTCATATGCACTCTCCATGCTGCATATCCATGTCTGTGCATGAGCAACCGTGGAGTGCCAAAACCTCCCACTTCAATCAATGCCAGGTCCATAAAGTGGACTTCAGGGGTCTGGTGTTCTTCAGCACAGTATGGATTTCCTAGCGTGAGCTCACTGGATGAGCAGATCATGGTTTAAGGAGGATTTACATTTGCCTTCTCCTCAGCAGTCTTGATAAGTGCCTTTAGTCACTTCAAGCTCCAGTTAAGCTCGATTTTAGAATTTAAAGGGGACATATTTTACCCTTTTATTACAAGTTTATATTGTTCTCAGAGGTCCCCAAAACATGCCTGTGAAGTTTGTTGCTGATAAAACACTCTAGTATAGGATTTTTGCATGTCTAAAAAAAAACCCCTCTGTTTCAGCCTTTCTCAGAACGAGCCATTTCCTTGTCGGTGGGTTTGAATGTTATTGAGCTGTCTGACTCCGCCCCTGACCACGCCCCCTGTTACAGACACTTACAAACTTAGGATTCGAACCATCAGTCTCCCAGCAGGGTAACCCTATGAGCTATCCAGCATCTCAGCTGGCAGCTGAGAGGAGGATCAGGAGATGAGGGTGGAACTTTCTTTGGTTGGAGGGCCAACCAAACCTGGGGGCAGGGCTTACTCCCCACATGAGGTCATAAGGGGAAAATCTAAGAGCGGCTTGTTTTGGCACACATTTTCTAAAAGCTGGAGAAAGAGAGGGTGGAAGGGAATGGATTTTTTTTGGTATTTGAGGGGATTGTGGGCAGGCCAGGGGCACATATTTTTGTTAGAAAAGCCTGGAAAAGAGATTTTTGCATAATATGTCCCTTTTAAGGTTTGCCTAGAGTGATGAATGCAAAACAACTCTATTCTGAAATTGGAATATGTATTTAGAGGAGCCACAGCCATGCAGGAGTCATCTCATCTTTGTTTACCTCCTGGATATTTTTGCTGGAATTTCTAACCAATTAGAGAGTGTTGTCCTCACACATTGTGTTTGGCTTGTAATTGTCCCCTTGGGAACAGAGGCCGAACTTGAGGTAATTATTCAGCATTGTAAAATTAGTCCATGATTCAGACCAGAGCAGACAAACTATAGGTGAGGAAACAGAGGTTTCTGGGTGGTGGTGACTGTGTACCGTATGAGAAAAACAACGGGAGGGAAACTTATTTCAACAGATTGCATTTTACTATCAAGAAATTAGTCATTTATGATTGTCTGCTCATGCTGGGAACATCATAAATCAATTTCAGCAAAGCAGCAGGACACAATAAATATGTTCCTTTCTGAGAAGTCTGTCCTCTTGCCAAATTCAACTAAAATTAATCGCTTTTATTGGAAGAATCCTTCTGTTGAAAGCTTAAAGAAAAAAAAAATACACACCAATTAAAAATAAAAGAACATTAATGTCTGTAGATAGATTTATTTTATGCAGCACTTGGATGGAACAGCTTATTGAGTTTGTCACATGTGAGTGAGTATCCTGAGTATGAGTCTTATACAGAGGCATACAGAGGAAAAAAAGCAAGATTAGAGGGTTAACCTGATCTGTTGAACCTAAAGTCAGAGCTGGAGATGCAAGAAGACCAGGTCATGTTCAGAGTTACTGCAGAAAATCATCTGCAAAGAGCATCACTTTTTATTCATACTCACCTAAGAAATAATCAGTGGCCCTATCAGTCAATTAGAAGCTTATTAATAAACAGATTTATCTCAAACAATTAGAAAATCATGAAAAAGTCAATTTTTTTTGCTGTGATTTAATTAAAAAACAAGACTTTTGTATAAAAGTTCAATTTAAAAAGGTTTCCTGAGCCTCATTCTGTCACTATGGTTCAGTACACACAACCACCATCATGGGGAAGACTGCTGACCTGACTGTTGTCCAGAGGACAATCATTATCACTATTCATAAGGAGGGTAAGCCGCAGAAGGTCATTGCTGAAAGAGCAGGCTGTTCTCAGAGACTGTATCAAAGCAGATTCAAGGAAAGTTGACTGGAAGGGCAAACAGTGGTAAGAAAAGGAGCACAAGCAACAGGGATGAGCTCAGCCTTCAGAGAATTGTCAATCAAAGCAGATTCGGGAAGTTAGGGGAGCTTCACAAGGAGTGGATTGAGGCTGAAGTCAGAGGATCAAGAAAGCCACACAGACGAGTCCAGGAGATGGACTAAAAGTGTTGTGTTCTTGATGTGGAGCTACACCTGAACCACAGACGAGGTTATCCGCTTCTCACCTGGCTCATGACTTTTTTCATTTTTGCAAAGAAAACAACTCACTGCTGTTCTTTGCTCTTCTTTTAACGAAGAAATGTTGTGAAGTTCTGATAAAACTGGCGCTTTAGCAGCATCCACGCTAAGCTCTTCCGCCATAATTGCACCAGTCTCTTGCTGCTGCTTGCTTACATTATGACTCTGCCGCGCCTGAAAGTACTGTCCCTCATCGCTGATTGGTCCTGTTACTTTCTAACCGGGCCCAAACGGGAGCTTTGCATGATGGATTCACCAGTGAGAAACAAGGAAACAGGCGTATCCATCCTTTTGCAAGGTTACAGTTCGTGATGGTTTGTGGTGCCAGGTCATCTGCTGGTGTTGGTCCTCTCGGGCTGGGCAATTAATCGCAAATTAGATTAAATCACAGTATGGCCTGCTGCAATTAAAAATCACACAAGTTGCAATATTTCTTTAACTTGATATCTATCAAAATACCAGTTTAATAAATTCAATTTTTTTTTTTGCAGTGACAGAGATTTTATGCACATTAAGCAACCACTCAAGTGTAAAAATTTTTATTATGGTTTTTAAAAAATCCTCTTTTTCGTGTTTCATGAATGTTTTCCTTAACCCTTTTACTCCTAGCGCGTCGTCGATGATGCGCTGTTGAAGCACACTTTACATGACCTAATTGCATTGTGCTATCGGAAAAATTCAAACAATTTCTGAAAGCTAAGAAACTGTGCTTTACAGCCAGAATGCAATTATTCCTGTAATTTCCCCTTTTCCCACTAAGATTCTAGCATAAAGTTCCCCCGTTTTTTGTGTTTCTTCATTTTAAATTGTTAAAACACTTAACATGCAGTAATATGTAAATAACTGTCATATATTAAAAGTTCTAAGTATTGTGGAAAAATGGACAAAAGCACGTACTCACAGGACATTTTCTGGGCCTTTTATGATTAAAATAAGAAAAGAGCCCAGAAACTCAGTTTTAATTTAAACAGTTAAAAAAAAAAAAACAAACAAACAAACAAAAAAAACACTTTTTAAACATGCGGTACATTATACACAACTTCCAGATATTAAAGTACTCTACAATAATGGGCAAAAGCACTTACAAGACATCTATTGTGCCATTTATAGTTAAAATAAGAACGTGTCCAGAGGCTCAGGAGTTAAAGGGTTCATCAAAATGATTGACTTAAAAATAATAATGCCCTTCAATAAAGAAAATGACATCAAATTTGCAATATGAGCAAAAATAAGTTCATTCTTCCTAAAATTGATGAAGCCAGTGTAAGTTCACAAAAGTTCTGATCAGCTGATTGCCAGCTTCACCTCCTCCACCCCAGCCGCTTCCTTTATAGCTTAAAGTTTGTTACACCCCCATGTTCAGATTCATGCTATTGTGGGTTAATTGCTTCTGAATAATTTCATTGTTCTCAGTACACATGGTCATAAATGCATCTATCTGTATGAGGGTTTCTAACCATGCACTCCCTGGAAAGTCACAGCATGCTGCTTGACTAACCCAGGGAGCATTTTTGAGCAAAGCATTCTCCATCTAGTAAAACTGTAGATCCATTGTGGATTAAAACGATTAAATGTATGATGAATGTTCCTGGCTGAATGTAGGTTATAATATGGAAAGATTTATTGCTTGAATTTGTTGAAAAAATACATAAGATGAGGAACCTAAGAATATTAAAGCGCAGTATTGGGGGGAAAAAAATTGCACTGTGATTGTTTTTACAAATCCTTCAGCCCTATGATCCACTGGTCTTTATCAAGTCCCGAGTCAACTCTGTCAGCCATCTACCAGGAAATTTTAGAGACCTTCATGCGTCCATCTGCTGAGAAGCTTTATGGAGATTCTGATTTCCTTTTCCAGCAGGACCTCTCACCTGCCCACAGTGAAGACAGAAATACCAGAGACTGGTTTACTGACCATGGGATTAATGTGTTTGATTGGCCAACTGGTCAGACCTGAACCCTGTAGGGAATTTCTGAGGAAATGTCAAGAGGAAGATAAGAGACTCATTAATCCAGATGAGCTGAAGGCTGCTATCAGAGCAACCTGGACTTCATAACACCCCAGAAGTGCCACAGACTGATTGGCTCCATGAATCGTTGCAGTAAGTCTTTCTAAAGGAGCTACAGCCAAATACTGATCAGATGCCTGCTTGTCACCTGTGGAGAAGATGTGAAGAACGCTATGCTGATTGCTGCACTAATAGAGGAACATCTTTTGGTGGAGGCAGAGTGATGGTTTTGGGCGGCGTCTCTTTATCTTGTCTCTTTATTGGAGGCAATCTCAGTGCAGAGATAACCTTGCAAAAGGATGCATATTCCCATTTCCATGTTTTTCACTGGCGAATCCATCTTGTTAATCTCCCATTTGAACCATTTGGGCCCGGTTAGAAAGTGACAGGACCAATCAGCAACAAGGGGCAGTACTTTCAGGCACAGCAGAGTCATGTGTAAACAAGCAGCAACAAGAGACTGGTGCAATTATGGCAGAAGAGCTTAGCGTGGATGCTGCTGAAGCGACAGTTTTATCAGTACTTGACGACATGTCTTCATTAAAAGAAGAAAAAAAGAACAGCAGTGAGTTGTTTTCTTTTCAAAAACAACAAAAGTCAAGTACTTACATGTCTATAGTCGACATGTTTCACGTTATTCCTCGGTAGCTGCGCACGCGCAGCTTGATAGCGGCTATGTCACATGTTTTGTTGCTCTGATTGGCCCGTAGAGATGTGACAGACAGAACGTTCATCCAATCACACTCCAAGTTTTTTCAAATCCTCTGCCTTTTCTCAAACGTTTCCTATTGAAGCTTTCCCAGATGGATGTGTCCATCTGGCGTGTCAGGTTAATGCAGAGAGATATGGAGATGAGATTCTGCAACCAGTGTGATGACTGCATCGTATTTGTGCAAGTGGTGCAATTAGCTCATGTAATTGCAAACACTGGGTTGCAGGGGAGATATACCACATCTAAGCTATGTGCTAGGACACAAGTATTCTGTAGCGTGGTCACCACTGACTCAACGTCAGAACCCATCAGCAATCGTCTAAGTTTGAGGTAGCTAAATAGAACAGAGGCTTAACTCAGTTTCTGAAAGGATGTCTCCATGCCCAAAACCTGTTCAGAAACCTGTAAACTCAAGCACATGAGAAATGAGCAGAAGAAAAAAATAGAAAACACCGTAAAATCATAAAGTGTTTCTTTTGCTTTAACGCTTTTTTGGCTCCTCACCGTCCTGGTTCAGACTCAAGGGATGAATCTTATTCTGAATCAGCCATGCCACTGCATCCAAACAGATTATAGCTTCACATTTCTGCCTTCACTCAATTGTTTGTTAATAATGATATTTTTATGGGCACTGCACGCTCTAATGATGCATGATGTAGCACTTTTATTTATATTACTGCAGTAAACAGTGTTATTGGTTTCTGGGTCATAAAACAGAGGCTGGATATGGAAAAACAATTACAAGCAGGACTAAATATAGTCGTTGAGGAGGTGGACAGCAGTGATGTGTAACTGAGAGGAGGATAAAAAACACTTCAGAGAAAACAGCCATGTTTCTGTTGTCTCTCTGGAGGATTAATGTATGAAACATTGAGTCAGATCAGTCATTTTTCTGTTGGTTTAAAGTTTACTATTGTTGAACTGATGCTGATTGTTTTATCCCTCATTAAAACAAAAGATTCAAAAGCTGTTTGGATCACAGAATGGATTGAAAGGAAGCATTTTTATCAGAGCTGAAGGGTCTAAAACAGAATAAAGAAATATTTTAGCTTTTCTTTGTTTGGCCTGGAACACTCTGAATCGTTTTTTAAATTCTAAACCAATTTTAAAAAGATTGAGACATGATGTCCATATGGATTATCAACACAGTACACCACAGATTCATTCAGAGGGATGGATGGATGGAGGGATGGATGGATGGATGGATGAAGTTGCAGCTTTAACAGCCCCCACTCTTCTTGGAAGACTTTCCACAAGATTTTGGAGTGTTTCTGTGGGAATTTGTGCCCATTCATTCTATAGAGCATTCATGAGATCAGGCACGAATGTTGGAGGAGAATGCCTGGCCTTCTCTGTTCTAGTTCATCCCAAAGGTGTTCAAAGGTCTAGTTATGTCATTTAGCAGATGCTTTTCCCTAAGACCATGCCTTGGTATGCAGAAGCAATAATGGCCTTCACTGGAGATAAAGGGCCTAGCCCAAACCCTGAAAAACAACCCCATACCATCATCCCTCATCCACCTAACTAACAGTAACCCACCAGGAGCAACAGTACGTTTAGGTATTAATGACCAGGGTCTGGGTTTGGTGCCAGAGTGGGAATGAAAGGGATTTGACAGACACAATGAATGACTGAATCTGCACATTGTCCGTCCTGATTTCACTCGCCAGTGTGGGAATTCAGGCCGTGCCCAGCTATCGGGCTGCAGTATGAGAACATAAACCTCGAGTTTTGGTCTGGTGTCATCAACGTTTCAGTCGTATAGTTCAGTGGTTTTCAACCTTTTCAGCCCACGACCCCCAGAATAAAGGTGTCAGATACCGAGGACCTCCACTGTACCTGAAGGTGGTTGAACACAGCCAAGCACATTCAAGGATAGTCATGTGGAGACAAAGCCGTCCATTGGGGGGGGTGAACCAGCCAAACTGGGGTCCAGCAAAATCATGGTCCATTGAAAAGGTAAGCAGTGGTATTTAATAGCTGACCTGAAAAATAACCACTCTTATCAGAGAAACAACTGTCTTTTTAAGTAATTTGTGCTGTAAGTAGCTCTCTTAATCCTTTTGTTTAAAACTGAATTAAATTACATTAATAACAGCTAAAATGGGTTGGCAAAAATGCTGGAAAAGGTGGTGAAATTGGAGTTTAAAAGTAGCAGAAATGGGTTAGAAGTGCCAAAAATGTATAGAATTGGCAAAAAAATAACCAGAAATGGCAAAAATTGGTTAGAGTGGCAAAAACGGGGTTATTAAGTGGTAAAAGGGGATTAAAAAATGGGCTGAAATGGCGTTAAAGTAGCAAAAATAAGTGGAAATTTGGTGAAATGGGATGAAAAATTGATATAAACTGGCAAAAAGGATTAGCTGAGGCAAAAATGGGTTAAACTGGCAAAAATGAACATTTTAAATTGTGAAATGTGGCATAAAAAGTTGTAAAGAGGGGTTGATAGTGGCAATACTGGGTCAACAGAGCTAAGTAGTCAGTAGTCAGTTCAATTGAAGGCAGGGATAGAACGTATCTCCCCGTGGGATGAAAATTTATCATCACAGAGCGGGATATCAGAAACAGAAGAGGTAATTCACCCCTGCAAATCGCACCCTGCAAACCCCACTTGGAGGAGGGGCTAGCTCACTTTCGCCCTGCTCTAGAGCAGGACCATTCTCTGCACGGCCTGGTACGGCCAAACAGGTGATAGAAAAGTAAACCAGCACGGCTTGGTTTGGCTTGGCGCCAATAAAGTCAGTGGAAAAGCACCATCAATCTGCCTGCTGAGCTCATGAGCATGCCTACTACCTCATTATTTATATCCCTTAATTTATGTGACTGACTGAATGTTCATCCAATCGCCTTGAAAGATTTTTTTGAAAAGTCTTGCCCTTTCCAGGTAACTCAGATTTATGTGGATAGATGCAATGGATAATATGAAACAGTCTAACTGGCGTGTCAGGGTCAAGGTTTCAGTGGGAGAGAGAGGGGGGAGCTGCAGCCACTGCTGAGTAATCAATCACCTATTAAAATAGCTTGGACAGTTGTAAAAGGATGTAGAAAACTGAACCTGAGTGAAGGCTTTCAGACTCAGTACTACTGATGTTAACAGTCATGTAAAACACGTCAGCGTTGACTGTAAAACAAAAATCAGCCCCTGAATAAAAAGTACCATTTTTGTTTTATCTCTACAACCCTACAGCCACCCTGAGCAGATATTAGAGTTTTCAATGCTTCGTCTGCTGACTTCACTGACACTTCAAAACAATAACCCAGAGGACAGTGTGCAGGAAAGACAAGAGGGGAACCTACAGTGTCATATTTTGAAGAATTTCATGAGTTGTGAGTCAGAACGGGCTGTCAAAGGAAGTGTATCCTCGGTGTTTGCAGCGTGTGTTCAGTGCTGGAGTATCTTTGACATCTCAGTCAAAGCTACACTGTCAGATCGGCTGCTGTGTTGTCGCTCTTGGATGTAGTTTTTGCTTACATGTCTGTTAGTCATGCTGCCTCACACACAGCTCTGATCCACAGACGTCCGTGACTCAGCCTTGGCTACACATGAGTGACAACTGGAAAAGGTCATGAATGTTTTAACACAGGAAAAAGCCCTGCTTTTCTTTATCAAATGCCATTCACGGGAAAACTGGCGCCTTGTTGTCAGGAAAAGGCTGAGTCACGTCACCCGGTTTGTGTCTTTGATGAAGCGGCAAAGATCAACCTTCTGTATCTGCAGCTCAAGTCGAGAGGAACGCACAAAGAGCGTGTTAGAAAGGGGTGAACTGTGGTCAGACTCGGCCCACACTCGATCGGCACGTCTGAAAG
This sequence comes from Cheilinus undulatus, assembly GCF_018320785.1. NCBI lineage: Eukaryota > Metazoa > Chordata > Actinopteri > Labriformes > Labridae > Cheilinus > Cheilinus undulatus. The sequence continues at coordinate 44,081,767 of NC_054877.1, forward strand.
GATTTATTTTAATTGAAAAGGCAATGTCAAATCAATATGTGTGTCAGGAAAGGAAATGGTAATTCCTACATCTCTTTATTCTGCCATTGAAGAACAGTCACAGAAAACAGAGGGTGCATTTGATTTGCCCTGTTGATAGTGCGCAGATCTGTGGATGTCTGATGTGGGTGTGTTTCATGACAGAAAGGAGCTGTGGCATCACAGATAAAGGCCAAAGTTTAAGACAGAGAGGAGAGGAAAAAGTGAAAAATATGCAGCTTCACTGAAGACGGGAGACAAATAATTGTGAGCTCAGAAACCTCTGTAGGTCTGACAGAAAGAAGAAGTAAGCACAAAACAGTTCTTTAGATGTGCTGCACAAAATACAGTCATGGATGAAAGTATTGGCACCCCTGCAATTTCTCAAGAAAATACACCATTTCTCTCAGAAATCGTTGCAATTACAAATGCTTTTGGTATACACATTTTTATTTCCTTAAGTGTACTGGAACAACACAAAGAAAAACAGAAGAAAAAAACCCAAAATTGAAAAAAACTCAAAAAATGGGCCAGACAAAAAACAATAAACTGTGGGTAAATCATTTTATTTACCTCCACCACGGAGGTTATGGGATCAGGAGGGTTTGTTAGTTTGTTAGCAACATAACTAAAAAACTTAAGGACGGATTTTGATGAAATTTTCAGGAAATGTCACAAATGGCATAAGGTATAACTGATTAGATTTTTGGAGTGATCCAGATCACCGTCTGGATCCAGGAATTTTTTAAAGGATTCTTTACTATTGGGAGATAGGGCTAATGGCGGAGGTCTGCGCTCTCGGAGTGCTTTCCTACTGTTGTTACTACATTACACCAGGAGATGGCGGACATGAGTAACTTCAATCCCAACAGCATTTTTGGGTGTGTTTCTATTCAAAGTTTTGGAGTTTATAGAGTTTCAAAGACGCAAGCCCGGCCGAGGAGACGAGTCGGAGCGTGACAGAGAGAAAGACAGCGAATTGTAGCGAGAATACTCACAATGCTGGGAGGAATAGAGGAATATTCACCATCTGCCGTGACTTCCAGTCGTCCAGTGAGACCATGGGTGAGACTGTCAGTGCGTCTGTTGGCATCAGCAGGCAATGCATCCGCCATGACAGTCTACACGTAGCGAAACCAGTGCTTTGCCTCACCCTGCTTCCACCCCACTGAGGAGGGAGAAATTGACAAATGCCGTGGTGGGGGGCACATGCACGCAGCTGCATGAACTCTCATTGAGTCCAGCCCTGCCTGCACCTCTGACATTTTTCTGCTTCTTAGGCCCTTCGTTCAGCTATCCAAATGTCCACTTATTCCGGCAACAAATAGCTATAGACTCTTCCTGAAACATCACTAGGTAATCAGTGACATTTTGTGGCTGCTCCAATCACATGAAACGGTACCACTGAACGAGATTCTCACGAGAATAGGACATTTAAATGAAAGAGCACCATGATGCAGTTATGTTTTTCTTCTCCGTTCGACATATATCTTGCGTGAAAATGAGTGATGTTAGGCGTCACCTGCTTGGCTACGAAACACCTCTGGGTAAGAGACAACCGGCATTCAAGGATCTGATTCATACCCCTTCCAGCCCCGCAACGAAGACCGATAAAGTACTGTTGATCACGCTCAACAAAGGTTTTCGGTAGATGGCGGAAGGACTTGCTTCCCTAAAGGCAGAAATTTTGACCCTTAAAAGCAACCTTGAAGAACTTAAACAGAAGGTCGGGGAGGAAAACACACCAAGGGGAAATGGAAACTGCAGCTGTGGGGAGTACAGGAGGAGGAAGAGGAGGGCACACAATCCCAAAATTGTGGTAAGAATGCAGCAGAGTGTGGTGCTGAAATGCTTATACTTATAACATAGTTTAAGGTGTGCTCACTAAACAAATCCCTTCTTTGCAGGATGCCGTCTCCACAGTTCAGAGGGAAACGACCCACAAGAAGGATAAGTACACTTTAAGCCAAGCCCAAAATGCGTTACTACTGGACTCCTCTGGGTAATAGGGAAATACACTGGCAGAGCTAGGAGGTTGCTACATGGGCTTTAGCATAGACATTATATACGTAGACGCCTTACTGACTGTGTTTGCCCGTTGCCACTATACGTCAACGTGTCTGCCATATTACCAGAGGAAAGACTGTTCCATAAAACAATGTCATTCAATGAAAGATGAAGGGTTTTGTGATTAAAAACACACAAATCTACATTTACGTGGTCGTTATGAGTCGTTTGTATATGACATGGAATGCCATACAGCGGTGGTGTTGACGTACGGCCCACTGGCCAATGTGGCGTCTACATATACAATGTCTATGGCCTTAGCCCCGGATGTTTTCCCCGAACCTTTTTGGTCTCAGAGCGACTCACTCATCCATTAAGTTATTGATTGCGCATGAATTGGGGATGAAGTGAGTGCTCTTCACATCAATATGCAATCTTTGGTAAATGCCGCATTAGGGAAACCAAATCTTAATGAAGAAACGTTCAAAATAGAGGACAGCAGATGATCAAAATACAGGTAATGTCTCTGAATGATGATTTAGGCAGCCATTTGTTAATTTGGGCTTTTCTTTTTTTTTTAACAGGTTGTGCTCGTCACACAACGAGGCGGTGACATCGTTTCTGGTTTCGACCCTCATAAGTCCTGAATTGGAGCAAGTTGTTAAGGGATCCGTATTATGTATGTCGTAAGTTATTATTGTGATTTTTGCAATGAATTGATTGTCTATTTGGGAAAAAAAAATATATATATATATATATTTTTTTTTTTTTTTGCTCACCAATCACACTGTTTTGCTGGTAAAACAGCTGTAGTTTTAGCCAATCCCTCCACTTTTTAGTGAAGGGCTAGGGAATGCAGCTTTTCACATGCTAATCATTCTTTCACACCTACACCCCAGGATGGTGTGTTTGTGGTGATGTGCCAAATACAGCAGCTTGTCTGACGGTCAAAAAGCACCATTTCGGTCTCATCATACCAAAGAACTTTCTTCCACTTGACCATGGAGTCTCCCACATGCCTTTTCGTGAACTGTGGTCCAGATTTAACCCAAGTCTTCAACAACGGGTGGTTTTTTGCCACTCTCCAATAAAGCTTTGACTGGTGAATAACCCTGGCAACAGTTGAATGCAGAGTCTCTCCCATCTCAGCTGCTAAAGCTTGGAACTCCTTCAGAGTTGTCGTAGGGGTCTTGGTGGACTGTCTCACTTGTCTCAATCTTGCACTTGTCACTCAGTTTGTGAGGACAGCCTGATCTAGGCAGGGAGTACTCCAGTGTCTGCAAAATTCATTTTAATCCATCCCCTGACTAACACTTTTCAATAATCTTTTCTCTGAGTTGCATGGAATGTTCTTTTGTCTTCATGGCGTAATGGTAGCCAGGAATACTGATTAACCAGTAACTGGGCATTCCAAACACAGGTGTCTTTTTACTGCAATCACTTCAGACACATTCACTGCACTCAGGTGATCCCCATTTCACTAAATGTGAGACGACTAGCACCAACTGGCTGGACCTCTGTTGAGTTAGGTAAGTCACTTTAATGGGGGTGAATATTTATGTAATTACTTATTTTATTTTAATTATTTTTATTTAGATGACATTACTGTATAGAAATCTGTTTTCACTTGACATTTAAGAGAATTTTTTTTGTAATTTTTTGGGTTAAAAAAGAAAGCCCAATTATATTGACTATGATTGATTTATAAAATCAATGACAGGTTACAACATCTAAGGGGGTGAAAACTTTCATAGGCACTGTATCTTGGCAGGGAAGCAGCTGGATGCCTTTCACCTCAGCGTTTGGAGGTACAGAAATGTCAGACATTCAGTAAACAAGCGACAGCTGTCTTTTAAAGGAGAATATTCTCCTTTTCTTTTCTGGAAGGAGTCTTATGGCTTTGTAGAGACTGACATCTAATGACTGCTTCCTGTTTAAAGAAGCGCTTTTGATCTGTGTTTACATTCAACTTGTTCTTAAACTAGCGATCAGAAGCTCAGTGAAGGAACACTCCAGGCAGATTCTCATAGAAATCTGCATGAAAATGTGGATAAACCTGTTACATTCCAATCAGAGGGAGAAAGCTGTTATTAGAGGACCTTTCATACCATGACTGAATCTGCATTGCTCACATTTACCTGTTGAAACCATTAAAGTGGGGGTATTATGCCTTTTTTCAAGGCTTTACACCATCTCCCTGATACCCACATAGTAGCATTACATTGTTTACAGCTCAAAAAACTTCTCATCTTTCTCCCACTGGCGTCCTGAAAAACCCTTATTTTAACCTCCGTCTGAAATGCTTCATTTTCGCTGCTGTCTCTTTAACACCCCCAGCTCCACGGATCTGCTTTCCTCTGATTGGCTGATTTTCTGGAGGCTGGCCGGCGGCAGGACTCAATGTTTTGTGCCCGCCCCCTCTAATGTGGCTAACATTGTTATGCTAGTAGTTGAAAACTTTGAATGAACCAGTCTGACAGTAAAATATGGCGAATTGTGATATACATCCATATGTGTTAGACCCGGAGTCTGACCCTGATAGTTTGGAGAGAGAGGGGGAAGAAAACCAGCAGCAGCGAAGGACAGAGCAGGACATATCCGTTTAGTAAGTGTTTAATTACGGTGTTGCTAAATGGCTAAACGGCTAAAAGGCCTTGTGGGGGCAGTCTGTTCTGCTTTGCCGGCAGCACGAACGAACCACGAACCAGTCAGGAGATCCTATTGCAATGACCTCATCAGTTTGCTCCAAATCTCGTCTCTCAACGAACCGTTTTCATCAGTTTACACGTTAATTCCAAGATTACTGCCACATACGTTTATCTTGCGGTTTGAAAATTTGCATACGTGGAGTATGGACACCCAACACTGTGACTTTATGTTTATGTTTAAAAATTGGAAAAATATAATACCCCCTCTTTAACTTTTACAGTCTGCTCTGTTCCTATTTGTAATCTACTTCAGTCCAGACTGTATCTTTTAACATTCAAAGCAGGGCAGGGGATATATTGAATGCTTTATAACATGATTGTTTTGTTTCTGGGGGGACTTTGTGTAACAGCTCACATTGGATGAAGCTAAAGAAAATTCAGAACATCAGAGCGAGGATTTACACTTTACAGGAACATTCATATTGCAGGCTGCGTTATCCATTTGCCCTTTAGTTTTTATTATGCTTCTCATATCTTATGCACATAAATCCTCCTGTGGGACAAAAAAAGGCTATTTAATTTTGTTTTGTTACTCCTCTTTCACCTTCTGACTCTGCTCCCCTTGCACACGTGAAGCCATTCAAGAGCTTTTTGTTTTCTGTGAAGATGCAGACGAAGAGGAACACAGCGGCGTCAGATATGAACTCTTGAAGCGACATCATTTCCATAAGGAAAGCTCAAACCTGCAGCAGTACAAAGGTGACAGTGAAGCTCTAAAACGCCATCAGACATCAGAGAGAGGGAACATGAAGGTGAGGCGGTTAGTGAAACAACACAGCAGAGATGAGACTCTTCCCCGTCACTCCCACTGCTCTTATTTCCTCTGTTATGAAAACGAAACGCTGCAGGCACTTCAACATTCATACACAAACATCCTAACATAAACAACATCCTGTATTTTACTCCTAATTAGATTGACGTATGACTCATCAACATCAATCATGCAACAATTTAAATATGTGAAAGCCTTCAGTTTTTGATAAATCCCTTTCTTAAGGACCACAATGAGCTGAAACATATTCTATTTAAATTGGGCTTAGTACTCTTGACATCAGTTTCTTTCATATTTAGGACACTTCCTATTATTTCTGCATATTTGACCTCAGAGCTCTACCAATTTTGGGAAAGGAATTTTGTCCCATTCTTGTCTGACGTAGGATTGTAGCTGGGTCTTCTTTCTGGATTTTTCCTTTTCTGGTACTCCAGATCTTTCTCTTGGTGAAACTGAAACTGACTGTAGTTGGGCCAGTTCAGCACCTGGACTCTTCCACTGTGAAGCCATGCTGTTGTGATGGATGTGGTATGTGGTTTAGCATTGTCTGACTGAAGTATGCAAGACCTTCCCTGGAAGAGACGTTGTCTGGATGGGAGCAAATGTTGCTATAAAACCTCTCTCTCTTTTCAGCATTAATAGTGCCTTTCCAGATGCATAAGCTGCCCACGCCGTAGGAAACAATGTAACGCCATACCATCACAGATGCAGGCTTTTGAGCAGGACACTGTTCGAATTTCCCATTTTGACTCATCTGACCACAGAACAGTTTTCCATTTTGCCTCATTTTAAATGAGCTTTGGCTCAAGGAACAAGGTGGCGTTACTGGATTGTGTTAACATATGGCTTCTTCTTTGCATGACACAGCTTTAACTGTCATTTGTGGATGACACAGCCAACTATGTTGGCAGTAGGACTGACCAATTAAGGACAAATGGACATTCCTATAGGTTTTCCCTTTGTGATATATACTGCAATGTTTAAAGTTAAAAGAAATAAAATAAAAACAGATCAATGAATACCTTTTATGTAAATTTATGACATTTAAATGAAAAAAAAAATATATATATATATTTTTTTTCTGTTCAGCAGGATGAGGATGAGACAGAGCAGGTGGATGGAGGATTTTTAATTTAGGAATTTAATTTCTTCATCAGCTCTACAAATAAACTCACACGGTGTTCCCTAAATGTCATCAACCATGATGACATCCAGGCTCATGAGTGCAACTGACGGTTAAATGTGTGCTCACAGGGTGGAGCTGCTGTGACCGTCAGGATGCAGCATTCACATGTAAGCTGCAAAATAAGCAATCAGCACATCAGTGCTGTGATTGGTCTATTTACTAGCGAGGTGTCATCTGTAGCAGGAATAAATTCCCCAAGGATCAGCCATACGTAACTAAGCGTTTGCCTAAAGGGACATACCACCGTAGTGACAACAGCAGCATCACCTGTAGCCTGACGTAAGGAAGAGACTCACCGACTCTGCTGCACAGAGCTCACTTCTCTGACTTCTGATGGCGATTTCAGGCAGACTTGAATGCATCTTTGTAATAGAACCAAGAAAATTGTGATTTTGGCTGAAGACCAAAAGCACAAGCACAAAAACATGCACCTGGTCATCCAACTATTGCATGTCCTTGTGATGTGACTATTGCACATGGCCACATTGCCATCGCAATAGCAATATGAGATATATATATGTGTGTGTGTGTGTGTGTGTGTATATATACACACACACACACACACCCATATATATATATATATATATATATATATATATATATATATATATATATACACATACATACACGATAATATCTGGAAGTGTTCCTGTGCCCTTGCAGTGATTTCTGGTGAAAAATCATGCCCGTTTTTAATGCAGTGCCGCCTGACGGCCCCAAGACCACCGGCATCCACTACTGACCTTCACCCTTGACCCTTGTGCCAGTGTTAGTTTTGGCAGCTATTTTTAAAGTTAGTCTCAGTCTTAAGATGACTTTAAGATGACCACCGGCATCCACATTACATTTTAGTCTTGTTTTAGTCATCTTGACAAAAACTGGACTTACTTTTGTCAGTTTTAGTAATCACAGATCTATTCTTGTTAGTCTAGTTTTTGTCATGGAAAAAAAAACAGGCTGTTAACAAACATTTTTAGTCATAGTTTTAGTTGACATATAACACGGACTTGTGGCCGGAGATTTGTCCAGAATCTCAACATCTTTTGATGACATCATGGACTGTAGATGGTGGGATATCCAAAGTCTTAGCAATTTGATTAAGTAACATGTTTCTGAAATTGTTCCACAATTTTTTGACAGAGTTTTTCACAGATTGTTGAACCTCTGCTCATCTTTACTTCTGTCTCCTCCTCTCTAAAATGCTCCTTTTATACCCAGTCATGTTACTGACCTGGCTCCAATTAGTTGCAAAATGCTCTTCCATTCTTTTCCATTCTTGAACTAACATTCAATATTTCATGGTCAAATATGTTTCCAGCAGACTGAGGTTTACATTGGAAATCTTAGAAAGGACAGATTTTTTTGTTGTGCTTTCTGACCCACCTCTCCTCTCATTAAGTTTCCACTATCTGGTTTTGTGTCTACATTTATTACTGTTCCTTTATCCTCATATATCTGCCCTTAAATAAACCTTGAACACACTAGACAGGAGACAAAGGGCCAGTGTTGATCCTGGAGCAGATGCAGCGGACACACTCTGCTTCCTATGAAGCTGATAAACAAGACATTTGCATTGTCTACACCAACACAAGTCATATAAATGTCATCAACATGGGGATTAAACAATGAGCCATTCATAGGTCTCAATGGAAAGACAGTTCTTACCAAAGTTTTGTTATTCTTGCCTTTTGTGAACTCTCCAGATGAGCAAGTTATATGAAAAGATATCGCTGACATCAACCTTCAGTGTACTTATCCATCTGGCTGCTCTGTTAAATATTTCCCAGAGATTCAACCTGAATGCCTAAGAAAAATCAGTGATAAGCAAGAAACTTTTTAATTTTAGAGTGCTGATACTTTTTATCTTTACCGATACCAGTCATTTCTGAAAACTTCTGTGTTAAAACTAAAGAAATCTGTTTAGACCTGAGAAAAAGAATTAAGATCTATATCGAAGATCCAAGATCTGTTTTTGGCTAGTCTTAGTCTGGTCTTTCTCATGGAAAAGAGGCTGACACCAGACATTTTTAGTACTAGATTTACTCAACAAAATTAACACTGCACTCCACCTTGCTGGAGATAAATGCCAGGTCTGTTTTTACCAATGGCTTCTGCCAACTGCATCAATCCATGTAGGCAAGATCGATCAAAACAGCCACAATAATGTGCAAAGTATCCAATCAGCTGCAAAGTACAACACAATTCACAGACTCCCAATAGTTAATCGTCACTATAGCAACATCTCATCCTGCAGTACAAGCTATAGGTCACTGGGAGGTCAGGGTCACAGAACTACAACAGCTCCAATAAAGAAAAAAAGTTAACTTTTGAGGTGGAACACCACAGAGTTTTACGTTAAACCACACACTATATGTAGCAAACTCAAATTTTTGACTTTATGATGTACTCACCCATGGCAAATCAACCCCAGGAAGGTAAAATAATCTGCTGTTTACATATTATTCCTTGTCTGAGCTTTCCCTTGAAGAAGCTCTTTGACATAGTCTATGTGGACTCAGGTACAGTAAACGGCAGATGTGAATGCAACCATTCCTGAGTACAGGGTACTCATCAGTGAGCAGAGCTGTGAAGTCAAATCTCATCCTCAAAAACTCCCAACAGAATGAGCCAATTTCACCTTTGAGCTACAAAGTAGATGAAGAAGTATGAAGAAGGTCGTTGTTGGCATCCCAAAGATAGCAGGATGGTCCCCTCCCCTCTCCCCCGTTGGTCTGTCTTCACATTAGATTGCTGGACAGGACCAGATTTGAGAACTCTTACCTCTATAAACACCACTGTTGCTGGGCAACCAGAGCAGTTGGCAGCAAGAAAGATGCACTCTTGAGTTACATCTTGGAATTGTGTGGTTATTTCACAATGAAGTTGACAACGTATGTTGAAACCTATGACAACAAAGAAGAAGGATAGTCCAGGACAACTTTGAAAAAAAAAAAAAACAGGAAACTTCCATCAGAAAAAACACAAAAAAGATGACTTGGAAAGACATCAGGTCGTTTTCACACCTGATAGTCCGGGCGACTCAGTCAATTTTGGAACATTCTTGCACTTTCCTTTGGTTTGGTTTGCATTCACACTGCTCTAGGTCAAACGGACCAAACCATCTGAATACCAACAACCTCTGTACGTTAGGGGCACTGTAGTCACAAACGGTGAGAACAAAGCGCGGAGGCAGTACGACACCTACAGCCGGATGGGGAGGAGGCAGAGATGGCATTGTGCGGCCCCACACAAACCTGCCGTACTGAGAATCTTTCTCACAGGTGACCGCTCCCTCGCTAGTGGGATGGACGACATAAGGTTGCGGGTTTCGCTTGGATGACTGTGTTTGCTGCTGACAATAATCTATCTATCTGAAGAGGTGGTCTCAGGCACAAGATTTTAATGCAATTTCTAGAGTACTGGGTGCTTGCAAGCAGATATTGAAAGTCAAGCAATATATTTTCAAATCTTGATTTGTTTGTGATGTCCTTTAATTCTGTTTCTATCTCTGAGAAATCCTTTGAATGCTTTTAGTTAGAATGCTGCTCTATAAATACACTCACCTGTTTTAAATTCTTTGTACAAGTAAAACAAGAAGACTAGAATAAATTTCCCATCCATCCATTCATCAGTGAATCCACCTTCTGTCCAATGCTATAAATAAATCCACTTCTGGAAGAATTTCATGAAAATAACTGAAATAATGATGATTTTTGTCCTGATAGTTTTGCTGATGTACTCTCCTGTTTCCATTATTTATTCTCCATGTCTAACTTTGTACATTCCCTCTTTCCTTTATGTCGATAATTGATGGTAAAACAGCTATGATTGAGTTTTTCACACCACGTTTAATTCTTCAGCTTTATTTTGTTCAGGGCCTTGGCTCATGCTGATCTCTGACTGAAGAAGGCTGCAGATCATCTCATATATTTTCACTGCTTCAGTGAATCTCTGACTGTTAGATTTATCCACAAAGCATAGCATTCATGGTTTAATAAACTCTCGACTTTTCATCAGGAGAGGTTGCCAAAAATGCATTAGGCACAAGGTCTTTCTTTATTTGTGACAAACCAGCAGAGAGACGACTAAATGTGCTGGGATATTAAAATAAAAGGACATGCTGTTTGAATATTTATTTGAATGCCTGTCTCTCTGACTCATTTTGACCTTTGACAGATAAGATTATGGTTTTCCCAATCCACAACTGAATGGCTGATCATGTTCTCTGTTTTACTGAGTTGGTGTCTGTAAAGTTGCACTTGCTTCCTGGTGTTACAACGGGTTTAGAAGCGACTGTAAGCCTGTCAAATACAAGAGCCAGTAATGGTGGGTGGAAAACTGGTATCAGTACTGTCACCACTGAATATGTCTGCCTGGGATGGATTTTCGCAAAACTGTCATCATCGGTTGAAATTTGTGCTTTGTGTTATAGTGCATCAATCACTGGCCACTTTATTGACAAAATATGTTGAAACCTGTGACAACAAAGAAGGATGGTCCAGGACAACTTTGAAAAAAAAAAACCAGGAAACTTCCATCAGGAAAAACACAAAAAAGACGACTTGGAAAGACCTCAGGTCATTTTCACACCTGATAGTCTAGGCGACTGTCAATTTTTTGAATATTGTTGCACTTTCCTTTGGTTTGGTTCGCATTCACACTGCTCTAGGTCAAACGGACCAAACCGAACAGACGCTATCATGTCCGTATTGACATGATAGCATCACACAGTTGCTGCAGATTTGTTGGTTGCACATCCATGATGAGAAGCTCCCATTCTACCACATCCCAAAGGTGCTCTACTGGACTGAGATCAGGTGACTGGGGAGGCCATAGGAGTACTCATTGTCATGTTGAAGAAACCAGTTTGAGATGATTTAAGCTCAAAGTAGCCTTCCATAGATGGGTCATTGAGGGACGGACATGGTCAGCAACAATACTCAGGTAGGCTGTGGTGTTTAAACGATACTTGGTTGGGACTAAAGCCGGGTATACACTGTGCAATTTCAAGCCGACTATACAACAGTTGTCATCTTATACTGTGTGACTGAATCACTTATGACGCACGACCATTGCGCACAAGTTGTGTGCTCACACTGTGCGAGTGAGTTTCCTTTTCAAAAAGTTTCACACCCTGAGAGTGAAGTGTTTCCAGTCATATTCTCTCACTCTCCTCTCTATCTCTCCTGCTACCTCTCCCTCTCCAGCTACCTCTCTCTATCGCACACATACAAACATCATCAGCTGCAGGTCCGCGGGCAGGAATATTTCCTGCTCGTTTATTTACTTTGTCATTGCGGGGGTGCATCAGAAAGTCATTCCAGCTGTTGTTATGGTAATTTCGGATGTTGTCTGACAGTTTACAGAGGAAAACAATCCCCCAAAGTTGTTTATTCTCTCACGTTTCTGCTTTCACTGTGAAGTGTCTGGAGTCGTGCGACCAAAACATCAAACATGCCAGAAATCGTTCCAACCGAGGCGCAGGTGGCTTAGTGGTTTAAGGCGTGCCCCATGTACACGGACGGCCCGGGTTCAAATCCAGCCTGAGGCCCTTTACTGCATGTCTCCCCCGCTCTTGTCCCTGTTTCCGACTCTAGCCACTGTCCTCATCTGTCAAATAAAGGCAAAAAAAATGCCCAAAATAAATTGTCAAAAGAACACAAAACCTTCTGAACAATCGGGAGCAGGTTGTAGTTGGGCCGACGCCGGATCTGACTAAAAGTCAGCCCGACTTCAAAGTGAGTCTTTTGATCGGAGGAAAATCGCACAGTGTACACCCGTCTTAAGGGGCCCAAAGTGTGGCAAGAAAATATCCCCCACACCATCACACCACCACACCCGGACCATTGATACAAGGCACAATGGATCCATGCTTCCATGTTTACCACAAATTTTGACCCTACCATTTGAATGTCACAGCTGAAATAGAGACTCATCAAACCAGGCAATGTTTTTCCAATCTTCTATTATCCAGTTTTGGTAAGCCCGTGTGAATTGTACCCATTTATAGGGTACTTGGTATTGCAAGGTGGGCGTTCTAAACCTAAACCTCTAAATTTCATTTCATGAGAATAAGAAAAATGACTTTTGAATATTCTTCAAAAACACCTCTTTGATATATTTCAAAAATAGGTAAGTAAAACATTTAATTTAAGATTTTTATTAAAAAAAATAATTTAAGAGTCTGTAACATCAGGCTGCACCATAACAAAAGTAGTTATAGTTTTCTTTTATTAGAACTTACAAATTTGCACTCATTACTGTTATTCATATGACTTTTCTGGGATCTCCCTGCTCTCCCATGAGTCTTCATGGAAAGCAACAAACAGGCACACCACACATTTCCGCCTTTCCTGTGCCTACGAAGGCAGCCTGGGGCAGGGAGAGGAGCAGCAAAAAAGCCAGAGTAGAGAATGCATCAATGACAACAGAATGACACTGATAAAGTCAGAGGTAGAATAAAGGAGTAGCTGGGGTGGAGGAGGGTTGTAAAATGCAGCTTGCAGATGGAGCAGCAAAGTGTAGCCAGGCTTTAAAATATGGCAGCATGAGTGTAATTCATCAGCTTGCCGTCAGCTGATGAGGTTTCGCCTGAGATCAGCTGTATCATGTAAGAGGCTATTTTGTATAGATAATGGTTTTGTTGTGCCTTGAAATTTGGCTTGATCTTAGGTGTGCCCCAGGCAAAGCAAGATTGAAAATCACTAGTTTAAAGTCTGGAAGGGCGGTGTCAGACAATGCTCCATATAATCGGTTTCCACCAAGCAGTCCGGTTAGTTCAGTACATTTTGGGAAATCCATCTTTTTTAAGAGATCTGTCCCATTCGGCTCAGCTCAGTAATAAGAGCAAAAATGGTGCTTTACTTGGTACCAGTTTGGCTTTATAAATGTGGATTTAAATGACAAAAATGAAAGAAAGGAAACCTGCTCTCTAACTGACGCCAGCTCCTCCTGAAAAAAAAAAACAAAACAAAACAAAACAGTCACCTTTTTTGTAACGCGTAGGGCTCTTACCTAATGTATGTAGAAATGTTCAGTTGATAACTGCGGCTTTTAGTTCTAGAGCTTTAAGGGACCAACGTTCCTCCTTTTCCATTTATCCTAACCTCCGTTCTTCCCTTTCCACTGTCTGACCTTTGCGTGTCATCAGGATCGCAGAACCGCAAATAACCTATTATTTTTTGACACCTCTTAACAGCATGAAAAAGTTAGAGCCCAGGTTTAAGAAATTAAAATCCTCTCTTCTCTTTCTCAAGGATGAGCCCTTATGTGAATCCAAGTGACATATTGTGGCTGACTGGCAATTATGATGCAATCTATCTGCAACATTGCATAAAGTGGAAGATAGGCCAGAGGAGGGAGAATACATTATAAGAAGGAGTATGAGTGGAAAGAGTCAGGCATGCTTCAATAAGGGCTGATCTCTCCTCGGCTCCTCTCAGCCCACTTTAAAGCAGAGGCAGTTTGATGGACGGTGAGGGCAGAGCGGGGCCAGGCTATCTGAGGAAACATTGTACTTATCTTCAGGTGGAGAATACAAGAGCACAAATAACACTATTTCAAACAACAACTAACTGAATGTACAGCATGGCAGATACAACAGATCATCCCAGTGAAAGCCTTAAAAGAGGAAAAAGTCTAAGAACTGCTGGTGTTTGGTTGTATTTAGCTGTTTTCAGGCTCATTTACATGTTTATAAGTTTAATTTGCACCGTTTGTGAATCCCTAAAGGCATAAGCATGCAGTGTAGTTCTCTGTGTACTTGTCTACATAAATTACTTGCCCTTTTTTAATTTTATAAATCAGTATTTTTGACTACCATTACACTAAGAAGACAAAAGAACACTCCAAGCTAAAAGCTGTAAGGCACTGAAGTCACTGGACGACTGACAGGCACCGATCCCCTGAAGTTCACTTAATTCCATCATCAAGAAATGGAAGGAATATGTCACATGTGTAAATCTGCCTAGATCAGGCCGTCCTCACAAACTGAGTGACTGTGCTATAAAGAGACTAGTGAGAGACACCTTTGACTACTCTGAAGGAGTTCCAAGCTTCAGCAGCTGAGATGGTAGAGACTCTGCAGACAACAATTGTTGGCCGGGTTCTTCACCAGTCAGAGCTTTATGGGAGAGTGGCAAAGAGAGAGCCACTGTTGAAGAAAACTCAGATTCAATCTGGACTAGAGTTCTCCACAAGGAATTTGGGATACTCCATGGTCAAGTGGAAGAAAGTTCTTTGGCCTAAAGAGACCAAATTGGAGCTTTTTGGTGATCAAACAAGAAGCTATGCTTGGCAGACACTAAACCAGATTTACAACTTTGACCTTTTTCTTCTCATATTGTGACCTTTTACATTCACAACTTTTCATTTTAAATCATATCTTAAACTTTTAAGCTCTAAACTTTGACTTTTAATCCCATATTTTCACTTTTTGAAGTCCTGATGGAGAATTTTATCTCATATTTTGACCTTTTAAACCCTTGATTTTGTATTTTGTCTCATATCTTGACCTTTAAACTCATGGCCTTAACTATCGCATATTTATGCCTTTAAAAAACTTTATTTCTATCTCAGAAACTTAAAAACTTTCTATCTCAGATTTTGCACCTTTAAACGCATTTATTTATTTACTTGACATGAACACACAGTAACATTGATGCTGTGATATTCAATCATTTTGACTTTTTTTTTGAATTCTTAAAATCATTTATCATCACTGTTCAATTCATTACCTTTGAAAACACAGTTGGCAGTTTTCAGTTAAATCTTGACCCTGTTTGGCCCTCAGGTTAGACCTAAATTCAGATTTCGGCCCCTGCTGTGATTGAGTTTGACACCCCTGCCTTAGCAAGACATGTGAACTTCAGTCAGTAGCTAGCAGTGAACTAAACTGTCGCAGTGAACTAACTGTCGCTTATTTGAAACCTACAGCAGTTGTGCGTGAATACCCATCCTTTAAAATAAAAAGCTCTGTGTGACTGTGAACCACGTGGATCCCTCCTCATTAGCGTGCAATGGGACAAACTGATGCATGATGCGGACCACAGCAAACTTCCTCTATGTGTGAAATCACCCTCAATAACAGCCATGCTGCGCTGCAGGGAGAATTTCTCTCATGTGGAGGCAGGAGCCCAAATCAAGAACAAGACTAAATCAGGTTTATTTTTTATGTACTTTTGTGTAACTCCACAAAGACAAATTAAAAACCGGGATTGGCCTTAAGCTGCAGAGCTCTGCAGATTATAATGAGGAGGACAGAGTATGTATGTGGAGTGGGTAAAGTCCTTTTACATGGCATTGCAGGCCGAAAACATTCACAGAACAAGGCGCTCCAAAATTTAATCCTACCTGGAGAGACTTTAATCTGCAGAATGGCTGATCTTCCTGCCGCTCCACTTGTTCTCTCTCCGTTCAGATGCGTCATTTAAGGGTTTAAAGCTTTTTCCTTTTATCTTAATCTGTTTATCCACTTGTTTCATTTTTTGTCTTTTTGTGTCGTTTTAATACCCGGGGGAGCTGTACTGGCTTTTCTTTTATAATAACATTGAAGCATTATGTGGATGATTTCTCTCCCTCCCAAACACGTACGGGCTTTATCGCTTTCCCTCGCTTTCTTTCTCTCTCCCTCATTCTCGGTGTCTAAATCCAGCTTTCTAAGTTACAATAGAGCTGTTTAAAGCCTCTGAAATGCTGAGCAGGCCTTGAAACTGTCCAATTGAAAAGTGGGCAACAGATGGACAGTGAGAGAGAGACCTTAAAGAGAGGAGATGGGGAGTGAGAGAGGGATGGAGTGAGAGGTTGGTCTGAAAGTGCCGTTAGCGGCGTTGGATTAAGGTCACAGCGGAGTTTCATAATGACAACACACAGCACAATGTCAGTAAATATCACAATCACTCACTCTTACACACAACAGCTACTATGGTCAGGGCCGTCCAATCATGCTGGATCTCTGCGCTCTGCTCTGGGTGGGGGCTGGGCTCCAAACATTGGAGTTTTTCACTCGCAGAGTTCCCAAAAGAGTGAAAAGAAATCCGTGCTAATCCCTGAATCCCCACTAGTTTCTACTGAATGATTCAATTTCCCCTCTCATTGTGTCACACTCAGCCGTGAGTGTGTGGCCCCGTATGTGTGTGGCTCCCAGTGTGTTTGTAGTCGGTCTCAGGTCACCAGACTCCAGCGCGCTGCAATGAAGCTTTCTGCCACGGGTGTCAAAGCATGGACAAAAACAGCAACGGAGCATGCTCAGTGGCCTTTTGACTGACAGCCAGGAGCGCTGGGCTGTGTGTTTGCGTAGGCGAGGGGGATGGACGCCAAGAGAAAAGTGCAGTAATGACTCGTATGACTCCCGTTTTCACAGCTGAAGCGATTACTCCTAAACACGTTGGTTTTTCTGCTGCCGACAGATACCTGAAGGTTTAATGAGAGGCCTCCTGTCTCTGCAGCGTTCACTTCTTTACATAAATATCTCAGACTAAAACTCAGATTAACTCAGAGGTGAGATTACTGGTTAGGAGATGAGTCTTCTCATGTCTAGAAACCACTAGAAGTTAGACATTCCCATCAGAGTTTTTTGTCTCTCCTCAAGAATTTCGGCCAATCAGAACAACTTCTGAACATTTGATTTGGATAGCCACCACAAGACAAGTCATGAGTTATTCAAAGTTTAATAACTTTTGAACAGTAAATAGGCACTTACTTCTTTTTTCCTCTCAGTTGTGTCATTCTAATGATGCTGTCCACGCCTTCAAAGCTTTTACAAAACATTTTTTAGCAAGCCTTGAACTTGGCTGACTTTCTGGGGTCTTTAAGGATTAAATCCACACCAGTCACTCCGATATTAAACGTCTTTTCATCAATTAATCAATTTTTTGATCGTTCCTGCAGTCAGCCAGTTAGCCCTGGCTATATTGTCTGTTTGTGTCCCAGAATGCTTTCTTACTGGGCTGTGGCAACCAATGGCAGGCTGCTCTGCCAATCAGTGCATGTGCAGACAGCAAAAAAGAGCATTTAAAATCACAGTAAAGAGAAAGAGACACAGAGAGGCTGTGTCTGTCACAGCAGGCAGGAACTGCTTTGAATAATGTATACAATCCTCAAAAGCACGATGACATTTTCATAAAAATGTGAAAATTTCAAAGACATTTTTTCACAGAAATAGTCGTTTTCTTTGGTCCCAAAGAGATAAGAGAACAAGTTTGTCCAAAAAAGTCAATAATGTTTCCTGCAGGGGTGTCAAACTCAATCACAGAAGGGGCCAGATTCTGAATTAAGGTCTAACCTGAGGGCCTAATAGTGTCCACATTTTTCACAAGTAATAAATTATTTGGGGGGGGTAGCACTGATGATAAATGATTTTGAGATTTTAAAAGTCAAAATAATAAGTTAAAAGGCTCATATCCTCAGATAAAATGTCAAATGTATTAGTTCAAAAGGTCAAAACACAAAATTAGATATTAAAATATTGCTTGTAAAAGGCAAATAAATAAAAAAGAAAGCCACGATCATGTTTTTAAGGCAAGAATATGACTTAAAATTTTAATGGTGCACCTAAAAAGGTCAAAATATGAGATAAAGGTCTAAAAAATAAGTTGAAAAAGTCAAACAATTAAATAAAAATTCATAATTATGAATTGAAATGTCAAAATATGAGATAAAAAGTAAATATAATAAATTGACAAGGCCAAAATATGATTTATTAAGTCAAAATATTAAGCTCAAAGCTCAAAATATGAGATAAAAAGTGAAAATAATAAATTAAAAATATGACATAAAAAGTCAAAATAATAAATGTAAAAGGTCGAAATATGAAATAAAAGTCTAAAAAATAGATTGCAGTCATAATTTTGCAATGCAAAATTGAAAATATGGAATGAAAACACAAATTAATTTCTTTTCCCACATTTCTTTTTTTTCTCCACATTTTTATGACTTAAGGATATGTGATATCATCAAGGTTAAGTTTACATTTTTATACTGGAGGAAATCTGCAGACCTCATATTTTAGGGCCACTTACGATAAAAATATGATAAGATCTTGCGGGCCGGGTGTAATTGCACCATGGGCCGGATTCAGCCCCCGGGCCTTGAGTTTGACACCTGTGGTTTACTGTGTTCAATTAGTAAAAATCTTTGAGTTTTAATTGTCGTTTATCATTTTCTTTTGTCTTTATAGTCCCATAACTTTTAAAAAAATAAACATTTTAAAACCTAAGTGTTAAAAACTGTGGGCCATAAACTATGGTCATAAAAAGATTATTTCTTAAAGGATGAATACTAATGCAGAGGTAGGTGAAGTAGGATGATAATGTAAGGTAACACAACATCACTATTTTTCAGCTCAGTCTCTCCATTTTGGGATTCAGCCTTCACTGTGCTCAGCTCACTGTGATACCAGCGTAGCAGTTCTCATCTGCTTTCCTCTGCTATCAATCAATCAGGGGTACGGTGAATCATCTTTACTCTCTCCAAATATTTCCAAAGACATTCATGGAAAATGTATCTGAAAACAAACCCTTGACTGAGGTTTTGGATTTTGGCAAACATGAAACTCTCTCTTGCCAACTGTTCATGTCAAACTGTCAGCTTTTACCAGCTCTGTTTTATTCCAATAAACAGACAAGCATTCAAAGTAAAAGCCTGATTGGCTGATGCTTTAAAAGCTGTTTCAGCTGCATATCAATATCTTTTCATATCTTTAAACCGTGCATTATTTTGCTTTCCTGTCACCTTTAAGACCTCAGAATCATTCAAACTTTGGATATAACTCTCAAAATCTCTGAATTTAAACATGGAAAATGTTCCAGCCTTAGAAGTTCAATAATACCACCTCCCTGGTTTGGGTTTAAATCCCTAAATGTGCATTTATCCGCAGATTGAGCCCCGCTGGCTGATGGAGCGGCGTCTCTTTCATTTCCTCTCGTCGTGGTTGTGCACTCAGACACCTGCTGCTCTGAAAGGACTCCACTCGAGTGTGAAGAGGCCCACTCCCGAGTCTTCTTGAACCGCGCTGAAAGATGCATTGAAATTCAGTGAATGTGGTAAACATTTGGACCCAAGAGGGACCCTTATGTGACAAATTAATAGAACTCGATTGAAAAGCAATTGCACATAAAGTGTAGTGTCAAAAATACTCATTTTAGTCATCTTTGTGAACGTCTGAATGAGACATCCATGAAAAAAACACTGACTGGCAGAAGACCGATCCTAAAAATGAAGCAATATTTTCACATTTCTGTTTCTGTCCTGTTTGATTCACATTCACAGACCAAAACATGGAGAATAATTACAAGTGTGACAGTGGGAGGTTTGCCTGGAGACAACTGTGGATGAAACCAGGAAATGTAACTTGGCAGAAAGTTTCAGCAGCCTTTAAAGTCTGTTATTTTTTTTCTATGACCAATTCCAAAAAAGTTGGGGCACTGTGCAAAATGCAAGTAGTCTCCTCACTTTCCAGCTGTTTATAACCTCGCAAAGCAGATGGATATGCCTGTTTCTGTGTTTTCACTGGTGAATCCATCTTGCAATGCTCCTGTCTGAACTGTTTTGGTCCGGTTAGAAAGTGACAGGACCAATCAGCGACCAGGGGCAGTACTTTCGGGTGCAGCAGAGTTGTGACGTAAGAGGCCGGTGCAGATATGGCGGAAGAGATTAGCGTGGATGCTGCTTAAGCGCCACTTTTATCAGAACTTGACATTTCTTCGTTAAAAGAGGAACAAAGAACAGCAGTGAGTTGTTTTCTTTTCAAAAACGACAAAAGTGGTGTACTGACATGTCTACAGTCGCCACGGTTCACGTTATGCAGTTCTCTATGGATTTACTCCTCTGTAGCGGCTACGTCTCGTATTTTGTTGCTCTGATTGGCCCAGAAAGATGTGACAGGCAGGCGTTCCCAAACGCTGTCTACGAGAGGTTTACCAGATAGATGTGTGAAAAAATCCATCTGGCATGTCAGGTTAATATGTGTACAGGCTGTTGTTAAAAGAAGAGGGGATGCTACTAAATGGTAAACATTGGTCTGTCCATACTTTTATGAGATGTGTTGCTGGCATCAAATTCAAAATGAGCTAAAATGTTCATGAAATGGTAAAATGTCTCAGTTTCAACATCTGATATGTTGTCTATGTTCTATTCTAAATAAAATATGGGTTTCCGTGGTTGAAAACCATTGTTGTAGTTGCTGGAGTTTTGGGAGAGGAATTTTGTCCCATTCTTGTCCAATGTAGGATTCTAGCTCCTCAGCAGTCCTGAGTCTTCTTTGTTGGATTTTCCTTTTATAAAGGTCTGGACTGAAGACATGCCATTTCAGCGCCTGGACTCTTTTATTTTGTAGCCATGCTGTTGTGATGGATGTTGGGTAGCATTGACTTACAGAAATATGCAAGGCGTTCCCTGAAAGAGACATAGTCTGAATGCGAGCATTGTTGTTCTTAAACCTCCCTCTACTTTTCAGCATTGATAATGCCTTTACAGATGTGTAAGCTTCCCGCACCATAGGCACTAATGCAACCCCATACCATCAGAGATACAGGCTTTAGAACTGTGCCAGCATAACACGCTGGATAGTCCCTCTCTTCTTTCATCTGCAAGACACTGCATCTGTGGTTTCCAAAGATTTTAAATTTTGATTAGTCTGACCACAGAACAGTTTTCCATTTTAAATGAGCTTTGGCCTAGAGAAGACAGCATTGTTTCTGGATCCTGTCCACACACGGCTCTTTCTTTGCATGATACAGCTTAACCCTCTGAGGTCAACACAGTTTAGAAAAAGTGAAATAACTTTTGAACCATAAATCGTTACCACTGACTTGTTTCCCTCTTGAGGCCCTCATTTTTTGCTGTTCCAACGACGCTATAAGAGCCTTAGTAGCCTCTATGGAGGCTTTTCTAGCAAGCCAGGATCTTGGGTGACCTTCCATGGTCTTTAAAAATTAAATCCACACCAGTAACTCTAATATTGAATGTCTTTTATTCATTTTCAATTGTTTCGGACGCTAATGCTATCCACCATATTTTCTAGTTTGTATCCCACTGGCTGTGACAGTGTGGCAGGCTGTTTGGTCGTCATACTTTGTCAAACTGTGCATGTCTTCACACTGACCCTGGTGGAGAAGGACTATATACCTCATAATAGAGAGAAAGATCCACAAAGAGCCTGTGATGTGTCCCTCTGTGTCTCTGCAGACAGGAACCGCTTTAATAATGGCTCAAATAGAGCTGGGACAAGGAAGCACAATGACTTTTTTTGTAAATACATGAATATTTTGACAATTTTGTTTTTTCACTTGTTGATCCCCAAGAGTCTGGGTTTAGCGGTTGCCAGGAGAACGGTACTTGTCTGACTGCATTGTGCCAAGTGTAAAGTTTGGTGGAGGGAGGATTATGGTGTGGAGTTGTTTTTCAGGAGCTGGGCTTGGCCCCTTAGTTCCAGTGAAAGGAACTCTGAATGTTTCAGCATACCAAGAGATTTTGGACAATTCCATTATCCCAACTTTATGGGAACAGTTTGGGGATGGCCCCTTCCTGTTCCAACATGACTGTGCACCAGTGCACAAAGCAAGGTCCATAAAGACATGGATGAGAGAGTCTGGTGAGGATGAACTTGACTGGCCTACCTCAGCCTGGTAGAACATCTTTGGGATTAATTAGAGCGGAGACTGAGAGCCAGGCCTTCTCGTCCAACATCAGTGTGTGACCTCACAAATGTGCTTCTGGGAGCATGGTCAAAAATTCCCATAAACACATCTCCTAAACCGTGTGGAAAGCCTTCCCAGAAGAGTTGAAGCTGTTATAGGTGCAAAGGGTCATATTAAACCCTGTGGATTAAGAATGGGATGTCACTGAAGTTCACATGCGAGTCAAGGCAGATGAACAAATACTTTTGGCAATATAGTGTATCTTAGGACTCAGAGGGTTGACTTTTATTTGTGGATGGCACAGCCAACTGATGAAAAACAATGCTTTCTGGAAGTTTTGCTAGTCTATGCCAGGGTTTCCAGTACAGAATCATGCCTGTTTTAATGCCCTAACCCCTGAGGGCCCAAGGATCACCAGCAGCCAATACTGACTTTGGGACTTGTCCTTTGCTCACAGATTTCTCCAGATTTTCTGAATCATTTGATCACAATTTTTTTAGCAAAGATTTTCACTGCCCATCTTTACTTCTGCAAGACTCTGCCTCTCTAAAGTACTCCTTTAATACCCACTTATTGTACTGACTGGTTGCCAGTTAATCTAATTAGTTGCAAAATCATCCTCCAGCTGTTTCTCAGTTCAACTTTCCAGCCTTTTGTTGCCCTGTCCCTACTTTTTTGAGATGTCCTGTCACTGTCAAATTCAAAATGAGCTAATATTTTTCATGAAATGCTAAATGCCTCTGTTTCAACACCTGATATGTTTATATTCTAGTTAATAAAATATGGGCATATTAGGTTTGAAAATGGTTCTCATTTATATTTCAAACAGCGCCCCAACTTTTTTGGAATTTCTGTTGTATTACTGGAGCCAGAAAGTAAAGCAAACTCATGCTGGTGTTGGTGCCACCATTTTCTCCTCATAAACGTGGGTTGAAACTCCATGACTCACCTCCCTATGATTTTGTGCACAGGGTCAAAGAGGGCAGATTACCTCCTGATTGGTCAGGATCACTTGGAGAGTTGAGTTGTCGGCAGAGACAGGACAAGAGGACTGACGTCAGCTTAGCCGACGTCAGTCATAAATCTGTAACAAGGTTACGTTCAGAGTCTCTGTTGATATTTCGTTGGAGTTTGTCTCCCACCGTGTAATAACACTCTCACACAGTGACGGGATCAGATTTTCTCCCTGATATCTGAAGTGTCTGTCTGTGAGGATTTCTTTGGTGTTCATTACCTTCCTGTCAGTCATGAGCCTGTTTGCTGACAGCTGCTAACGCTAACTACATGTAGTAAAGAGTAATTGGTGCCGGTGGGGTGGATCAGGCTAATGTGTCAGTGATGAAGAGCCAGCACTAAAGCTCCTTCTGTCTGAGTGACTGCAGGAATCAATGAGAGACATCTGGCAGCAGAGAGAGACGATTCTGACGTAGCCCAGCACCGTAACCAGAGACCTGGAGACAGATGGACACTTCAGGGACACAGGTGAGGCAGATGCAGCGAGAGCACAGCATGATTACACTTTTTAAAGAAAAACAATAAGGAGAGAGATGTCTGGATGGTTGTAGCTTTTTTTTTTCCACAATCAGATCAGACAGATTTATCCCTAACTGATGAGCTCCAAACCATCTCCTGCTGAGTGAAAGCTTGACTTTTAAATACATCTGAGCATGTACCTATAATATCCTTATGTATGTCCATTCTATCTGAATCCCAGGAACAGGGGCATCGCCGTGCATAATTCTGGATGCCTTTTAGGGCTGCGCCTCGACCTCTCATATCATAGCGACCGGATAAGGATTAAATGTTCTGTCATAAAGATGTTGTTTTTTTTTTTTACTGTCATGAGACGAATTTTAACCATTTGATGAGACATGGATTTAAACACAGCACATGATTTATAAACCATTCATCATAAGCAATTTAAACTAAAATTTCACCTCTTGTTGACACAAAATTAAGCTATATTTTAATAAATTCAGTTGATGTAAGTCTGGAATTGCAATTTAATTATAATGAGGAATTTAATCAGTCCGGAGATTGAACTGAGTCTCTCCCCAAAGTGAGATACAACAGCCAATTACACACGGAGAGTGTTTGTTATCCTGAGAGCAGCTGATTTTAGCCAGCGTAAGCCAAGAACCTCTCAAATTCGTTAAGACTTGACATGCAAGAAAATGGTCATAGACACAGCTGTGCACGGTGGTTAAATTCTTCATCTTTGATAAAATCTTTGCAACTTGTTGGAACAAAATGTGACCAAATAAAAAATTCAGTCTTGAAGTTCTGATAAAACTGGCTCTTTAGCAGCATCCATGCTAAGCTCTTCCGCCATAATTGCACCGGCCTCTTGTTGCCTCTGACGTGCTAGTCTTGTCGAATCGTGGTTGTGGGGCGTCTTGGATGCGTCGTTAATTATGTCACACTAAGATTGTTAGTCGTTCCCGATGCTCTAAATCGGGCCCGAGTTTTGACGATGAGCTGCGACGTTGCAGTCGGGCTTAAATCTGGCTGAATTCATGTAGTCTGAGCCGGCCATTACACGTCTCAGGATGTAAAGTACAGTGTCACATGAACAGTTACTCTGAGACAACATGGCACGGTACATGTGTACCCGTGTGGACTTAATATCATACTTATACACTTATTCGTGGCTTTTGCCATACATACGGACTTTGCCTCAGAATTATCACCTGTTACCTTCGTCTTCTGTTCAAAATTATTGAGGCAACCGCTGTAGATGTAATCATAACTGTACCAACACGCAACAGGTTTTGAACGTCCAGCTTCCTTGCAGCGGATACTGGCGAGATGAGACTTAAGGGAATTATGACGCTCGAAACGCTCGGCAATGGAAACAAATTCAAAGGGATATACTTTGTGAATTTTAGAAATATCACTTTTATTTTGCAAAAAACTGTAATGGAAACCAAGCTATTAAGACTGGACATGCAATAAACTGGTCAGAGACACAGACAGGACTGGACTCCATTAGGATGAGAGTCCAGCTGTGCATGGTGGTTTAATTCTTCATCTTTGATAAAATATTTCAGCTTGTTGGAACAAAGTTTGACCAAATAAAGATATCTCATTCAGTCTTGAAAAGCATGCCATCAGTATCAGCCTCTCTTTAGGACAGGGTGTATCCTGAGCTGAGGTGATGCTGCTGTGTGTACTTTTTTTTTTTGTTTGTTCTCCCTGCTCTAAAGAGACTTCAGTGTGAAATTGTTACGTTTCCCCCCCAAGACAAGACAAATTTTATAACCAAGGTCACTAAAGGGGGAACCAACAAAACAACTGCATGAACAATCCAAAATGGGTCTTGGGTTTCTAAACATTTGGCAGGGGATTATGTCTCCTCACTACCACCCACTTAGTCTATCAGAACGATAGAAGAACTAAAAAATATGACCCACAAACAAAATAGGTGGGAGTCTTTGACGTGTGAAACACACACAAAGGCACTAAACACAAATTTTCTTTTATTCAAACACAAAGAGAGAGCCAACTGATGATGTTGACCCTCACACACACAGCCCAACTGAATTGAGCAGCAACCTGCTCCCTACACAGCCTCCCAGCCCTGCTGATTACCACCAGCTCTCAGCTGGGAGCAGCCACCTCAGGTGCACCAAGTTTCCCTAAACGAGCTGGGTGAATTTTCACTGAGTTTATTGTGGGGGAAAAAAGTCATCCAGTTTCTTAAAAATCTAACCATCCAGAACACAATATTCAACTCATTTATTGCATCATATTAAGCTCTTCCTTTGCTATAATTAAAGGCAGTTCATACTTAAGTGAGTAAATATTGAAAATGTATATTCTCCAAAAATTTTCCCTCTTTTTCCCCAAATGTCTCACGAGCTGAATGATAACTGCCAGAGGGGCAGAAGTGGCCTGCAGGATGCAAGTTTGACATAGGGTCTTGGACTGACCCTTCAGCAGGACAAACTATCATGTTTCACCTCATTCCAAAGTTCAAATACGCAACCACACTTGAGAAACAAGCCCCCCCCCCCAAAAAAAACAAATATCTCTAAGCAACTTCATAGGAAAAGAAGCGTAAAATCCCTGTAACAGCCAGACTTGGCAACACTGTGATTAACCTAGAGATGTATTTATTTATACAGAGAAAAGGCAGCACACTTGACTCTGCTCACTTTTGTTTTTAAACATCTTTTCGCTGCCCTTTCTTTTACATTTAATGTAATGTTATTTGCAGTACTCTCCCTCTCACACACCTCTTATTAGATTTTCAAGGTAATAGAGAAACCTCGTTGAAGAGCTGATAAGCAGCATATTACAGTACAGTACGACTGCCTGGGCCATATTCATTTGTTTTATGCGGAGGAAGGAGCGTAATGATGTGATGGAGCTAAATAGAGTCAGACTGATGAAGAGTGTGGGGTGAACAGACTGAAATAAAAAGGCTCGGCAGGAAAAATGAAAGAGAGCGGAGTGGGGGTGTTGTGTGACGTTCTGTGTATGTTTGTACAGTACACGCTTATGCTAATGACACTCCTCTGTCTTCGTGTTTGACTGAACTCGACAAAGCATGAAACGGGCGATGACGACGAGGAGGGGTAAAGCTACGTTCATCAGCAGCTCTGTGTGCGTTCCTGTTTGTGTGTTTGGGGGTACAGCTCCTCTCTTTGTATCAGCGTGACAGCGCCTCCTCCTACAGATGTTTTTACCTGGCAGCTGCAGAGTATGTGAGGCTGTGTGGCAATGACACGCCTGGTTCACCCCGCACTAAAAAAACCTGCCGTGTTTGGATTTGAAATTATTCCTCATTTATGAGTTCGGGTTATTTCTGGGTTCCAGGAAAACACTCTTCTCTCCTGAGATGTGCAGAGGTGTGCAGAACATTTCCTCATTTATATTCTAACATTAAATGTAAATATAGTCTTCCTCTTAACCCACATCTTATGCTAAACACTGAAGAATACAGCCTACCAGAATAGCAGCAGGTACACAAACAGTACAGCTTGAGGAACGACTCCAGTGGTGGTTTTTATAAGACAGGCACAACTTTTGACAACTGCAATAAAATAAACTATTTACAATAATAACGATCCAATTTGTGGTCCCCAGAGCTGAGTGCACTGCTGCATGTAAATGAAACAGGGCTAAAAGTCCAGTCTGTTTATTCAGTGTGAACAAGGCCACCCCCTGTTCAAAGTGAGGCCCCCAAGCAGACTCTGGTATGAGGCCCCCCTTGGGTGATGAGGCCCTACGTGCTATGTATAGTCTGCGTACAGGCAGGAGCGGGCCTGAGTGTGAACTTGAGTTTCGGACCAGAAGAGATGGTCTCAGACATGATTCATGAATACTAAAGGAGAAGTGAACGTAGCTGTGCTGGAGTAAGCAGCATTCATCAGTGAGTAGCCTTTCAAGGCAATTCTAGATGAAAAATTCCAAAAAGGTTGGGACAAGACTTAGAGGGCTTTCACACCTACGTCGTTTGGTCCAGACTTTCAGGCTTTTCTGTTTGGTCCAAACCAAAATGATAGGTGTGAAACCTCCCCTGGACTGTGGTCTGGACCAAACAGCCGGACCTTGGTCCGACCAAAAGAGGTGCTTTCAGTCCAGACCAAACAGAACCAGAACAGTCTGGTTCATGCTCAGTGTGAAAGCATTATTTTGAAAGGTTTGGACATTCGTATCAATGACAGGAAGTTACGACATGACTACCGGCAAAGTAAATCCATCACCAAAACAAAATGAGCCGTGGAAGAGCCCACAACAATCTCACGCTACCGAAACTAACCAGCAGCCTGGACGGGGTGGGCTAACGGTAGCTGCTTAAAAGTGTCCGTTATTATGTTAAATGGGGATTGTCCAAGCACAGAAAATTTCATAAAATTGTAGATAAAGTTATATCTCACTATTGACAGCTCATTTTTTCAAGAGTTTTACAACACATACCTCGTCTCCCGAGTCAGTGTTGCAATAGCTCACAGGATTGCATACTTTCTTCTCCTTTCCTGTCGACGACGATAAAGATGTCGTCTAATGATAAAACTCATAAGACCAACTCGGACCAGCCTTATTTACAGCTCTTCAAGTTGTTGCTTTTGGTAGTAGAAAATCAACAATAATATGACAGTAGGAATGATGATTTCATTCATGGTTTACAACAATCAAGACTTGCATTATTCAACGTGTTGACGTCAGACGCCCGCCGGCCAAATGGCCAATCAAAGTAAACTACAGAGACATGCAAACCATGTAGCTGATGACGATATCACGTAGGTTCGTCATGTAAAGTCTGTTAGTCCGGTTGCAATAATGACAGTGTGAAACCCAAACAGACCGAACCAAATGTATACAATGTAAAAAAAACACGGACCTTGGTCTGGACTTAGAGGTGTGAAAACACCCTTAAACAATTCCTTTTCAACCTAAATTCAACTGAATACAGCACACAGGTAGATATTTATGTCATTCTGAAAAAAGGCACACATTCAGAACCTGATGGCTACAACATGTTTCAAAAAGTTGGAGGAGCATTTACCACTATTTCTAGTGGCTGAAGACACTAACTGTTAAAGTAAGCAGAACTCTTTCTCATCCTTGCTTGAATTATTTAACAGTGTGGGGTTTCCATTGTTCTAGTTTGCCCTTCATAATGCACTGCACATTTTCAAGGTAAGACAGGTCTGGACCTCATGCAGGCCAGTCTAGGCCCTGCCCTCTTTTATAGTGAAGCCATGCTGTTGTAACTAGTGCAGAATGTGCCTTGGCATTGCATTTATCTATGTTCATGTTTCAGTGCTGTTAAAGGCAGATGATTGGTCACATGGCTACCTAAAGTGTACGTCCAGTAGTTGCTCTAAATGGCTGAAATTCTCCAGGACTGTCGGTCATGCCAGCCTAGCAGAAACTCTGGCCCAAAGGATTTGCAGGTCTCAGACTGGGCTGCAGCATAATGAAGTTTTGGAAAGGCAATTATTATAAACAGGCACACATAACAGAGCAGGATTTTACATGATGGTGTTGACATAGTATCATGCTGTAGCCATTTTAAATTCTATCACTGTAACCTTAGACTCCAGTACATCAACATTAAATATTACGATTGAGCCGCAGGTGTGCTCTTTTTGTAACTCTATGGGCTGGCCTACAGAGATGAATGGAAACATTATAAAACCTGATGTGCAGAGCCAACATCAGTCCTTTTACCTGTGTCCATGCAGTGACAGCCAGGCTGGAGTTGACTTGTCTTTGTTTACTTCCAGGATTTTTCCTCCAAGAAATCTAGCCCAATTAGAGTGCATTTTCCTCATGCAGCACACATTTGGTCAGCTCATAAATGTCCTCATGCGAACCCACACCAAACCTGAGGTAATTACGTGACAACATAACACAGCCTATGATTCTGGCCCAAGGAAGTATAGGTGGGCAAGCTCCCAAAGGATCAGCTTTGTTGGTGTTTATGCTCCCATCCTGGGAGCAGCAGAATAAATATGAGAGGATGAAGTGAAAAAGCAGCACTTGTCCCTCGGTCATTACCACTGAGTTACCCTTAAACGAGGTCCTTAACTCCAGCTGCTCCAGCTTTGCTCCTCAGCGTCAGTGGCTCTGGCTGTGGTCTGAAACCCTCCATGTGTGAAAGCTCTCAGACATGTGAGCGGGATCAGAGATAAACTAGCTCTCAGGAAAAAACTTCCCCGAGTAAATAAAGGTTTAAAAATGAGTTCAGCATTTTCTGGGTAATTTGATGCATTGTGTTTAGTGCTGGCACACAGCGCCGAGGAGCTGAACAAATAAGGTCATTAATAAATTGTGTTTATTACGTTTGATGCAGAAGTGAATGGGAAATGAGACCCGAGAGGTGCTGTCAGTGTTTTGTTATGCAGTATTTACTCATAAGCACACAAATTAGTGAAGGCAAGAGGAAAAACTATAAATTTTCATGCAGCCAGCTGGTTTCTGACATTCATGTATGTTTCTTAACTGCGGGGGAGAAAGCAACGGCAGACAAACAAATTAAAACTTTGTATGCCTTCCACCTCTGGCAGAGTTAAACTATACCGCCTTAAAATAAAGGGAAGGTCCTATAAAGCAGTGCTTCTCAACCTTTTCAACCCCTGAAATAAAGGTGCCAGAGACCGGGGACCCCCACTGTACCTGTAGGTGGTTGAACAATGCCATGCCCAGTCAAGAATAGCCATGTGGAGACATTTAAGTGGGATAAATGGGAGAGCTTTCTGGGGCCCAGCCAAACTGGGGGCTATAGAGGTCAGCAGAATCATGGTCCATTGTAAATTTAAGCTGTGGTATCCAACAATTTGATTTAATCTGAATAATACCCACTCATTTCAGAGCAACAAATATCTTTTTTTTTATTCATTTGTGGCCTTTTTAAAAATTTAAATCCCGATTAGTAAATTCAGAATTAAATCTGAAAAGTACTCACCCAATGGTGGAAGCAATAATAGTCTGGACTTATACTGGAAAGGATGATAAATTAACCCCTAAAGGTAAATCGTCCACTGTTGACATACTGTTCTTGCATGAACTCGCTGTTGTCCCATGATCTCTTCCTGCTGATCAGGACTGCACGCCACAGCGCAGCGCTCTGAACTCACTTCTAGTGGGCAAGGTCGCTCGCCTTCGGTTGGACCAAACCTGCTGCGCTTTGGTGCGCGGCGCAGTCATCCCATATGGAAATTGCAGGTCAGTGTCTCAAGACCCCCAATGGGGTCCCGACCCTAACGTTGAGAACCACTGCTTTAAAGGGAGCTATGATATTAAGATATGATTCACTGTATCCTCCACCAAAAGGAAATCTGCCTTGGACCGTGAGTGCTGCACACATTTTTCTGTCATAGAAAATGAAAGCAAACCCTCAGTCCACACATGAACGGAGAAGCACAATGTAGACAAAAGTATTCAACCACCTGACCACAAGCAGCAGGGACTAAAATGATGATTTTCAAATACAGTGCCTGTAAAAGTTACCACCCCCCTGGATGTTTTACCCTTTTATTGATCTTATAAATCAATCATGGTCAATATTATTTGGCTATTTTAACAACAAAAAGTACTTATAGCCTCTTTAAAGCCAAAATCAAGACAGATTTCTGCAAAGTATAAGTACAAAAATATGACATGTAAAATACATGCCTGCATAAATATTCATCTCCTTTAAAGAGACTGACCTAATTCAACAGA
The DNA here is from genome assembly GCF_018320785.1 of Cheilinus undulatus. Taxonomy (NCBI): domain Eukaryota; kingdom Metazoa; phylum Chordata; class Actinopteri; order Labriformes; family Labridae; genus Cheilinus; species Cheilinus undulatus. The sequence goes on from NC_054877.1 coordinate 44,113,270, forward strand.
GGTCCATCTAATTGTGCTAACGTTGATCACCTGAGTGCAGTGAGTTTGTCTCAAGTGATTGTAGTATAAAGACACCTGTGTCTGGAAGCTCCAGTCTATGGTTAATCATCATTCCTTGCTACCATTACACCATGAAGACAAAAGAACACTCCAAGAAACTCAGAGAAAAGGTTATTGAAAAGAATAAGTGAATTTTAAGTAAAAACCATGGCGCTGAACATCCCAAAGAGTTCAGTTAAATCCATCATGAAGGGATATGGCACATGTGTAAATCTGCCTAGATTAGACTGTCCTCACAAACTGAGTGACCTTACAAGGAGACTCGTGAGAGAGGCCATCAAGACACCTATGACTACTCTGAAGGAGTTACAAGCTTCAGCAGCTGAGATAGGGGATCACATTTTAGTCTTAAGTGTCAGTCCAAGCATTTATTCTTCTGCCAGAATCTGGTACCACATTATGGTTGTGTGTTCTATTCACTCTGCCAAACCTGGGATCCCTGCTTTCTACAGCTGAGAGGCAGAAGACATACAGATGCATTGTATTTTGACAGATTTGCCCACAGTGAAGAAATATTTTGAATGCCTGACAAAACTAGATTACATGTTAGTCTAGTTTCAGTCCTCTTGACAACTTACTTTTGGTCATCAAAGATCTATTTTGGCTTGTCTTAGTCTAGTTCTTCTCATGAAAGAATGTAGTTCACGTTTTTAATCATAGTTTTAGTCAACAAAAGTAACACTTGGCAGGGTTCTTCACCAGTCTAAGCTTTATGAGAGAGTAGCAAAGAGAAAGCCACTGCTGAAAAAAATTCAGATTCAATCTGAACTAAAGGTCACCAAAAGGCATGTGGGAGTCTCCATGGTTAAGTTGGAGAAAGTTCTTTGGGCTAATGAGACAAAAATAGTGCTTTTTGACCATCAGACAGGACACCAAACATCACCACAAACACACCATCCCCACTGTGCAGCATCACGCTGTTGGGATGCTTCTCAGCAGCTGATGCTAGAAGGCTTGTAAAGGTAGAGGGTAAAATTGATGTGGAAAATATCAGAAATTCCTGGAGGACAGTTTGCAAGAGAACTACAGCTTGGGGGAAGATTTATTTTTCAGCAAGACAATGACAGGAAGCATACAGTGAAAGCTAAACAGAAATGGTTTAAAGACAACAAGGGGAATGTTCTGGAGTGGCTGAGTCAAAGCACAGACCTCAATCCAACAGAGGATTGGTGGCTGGACTTGAAAAGGGCTGTTCACGCCTGATTCTCTGAAACCTAACAGAGCTGGAACAGTTTTGCAAAGAAGAATGGAGTAAAATAGCCGTGTCCAGATGTGCAAGCCTGATTGAGACCTATCCACACAGACTCAGTGCTGTGATTGCAGCAGAGGTGACTACTAAATACTGACTTGAAGGGAGTTAATATCTAAGTGGTCACTTATTTTACCTTGCTTTTACATTAATTGACATTGCATTGTAGAAATCTGATTTCACTCTTACATTAAAGGTGTTTTTTGGTATTTTTTCATCAAAAAAGCAAAATTTAATCAACCATGGTTGATTTATAAAATTTAAAAATGGGTAAAAGATCCAGGTGGGTGAGTACTTTTTATTTGGCACTGTATTTGTACTTTAACATGGTTTTGTTTTCAAAATACTTTTAACATATGACCTTGTGTCTTCACAGGAATAAGTATCATCATTTCGATTGTTTAAATTCAGTAGTTGGTGGTTAAAAAACAACCGTTGCTTATTTCAGTAGTAGGACTCTAGGATTTAGGATTCCCCAGTATAGCAGTCAAACCTGAGTTCCAACCATTAGGTATGCAACTGTTTCACTGGAGGATTGTGGGTAGTGTTATTCTTTTACTGTGAGATTGCAAACAAGTGTCAATCTCCATGTTTGAAAAATTAAAGAGGGGGTATTATACTTTTCCGATTTTTAAAACATAAATATAGAGTCACAATGTTGGGTGTCCATACTCCATGTATGCAAATTTTCAAACCACAAGATAAACATATGTGGCTGTAATATTGGAATTAAAGTGTAAACTGATGAAAACAGTTAGTTGGAATCTCTCCAAGATCTTCCCGAGACGAGGTTTCGATGGAGTGAACTGATGAGGTCATCGCAATAGGCTCTCCTGACTGGTTCGTCCATGCTGATGGCAAAGTGGAACAGACTGCCCCCACAAGGCCCTTTAGCCATTTAGCCATTTAGTAACATAGTAATTAAACACTTACCAAACAGATACGTCCTTCTCTATCCTTCGCTGTTGCTAGTTTTCTTCCCCCTCTCTCTCCAAACTATCAGGGTCAGACTCCGGGTCTAACACGTATGGATGTATATCAAAATTCACCATATTTTACTCAGTCGGACCGGTTCATTCAAGGTTTACAAGTACATAAACATAGCCACACTGGAGGGGGCGGGCACAAAATATTGAGTCCTGCTGCCGTCCAGCCTCCGAAAAAATCAGCCAATCAGAGAAAAGCAGATCCGTGGAGGGGGCATAGTTAAAGAGACAGCAGCGAAAAACGAAGCGTTTCAGACGGGGGTTAAAATAAGGGTTTTTCAGGATGCCAGTGTGAGAAACATGAGTTCTTTTGAGCTCTAAACCATGTGAGGCTACTACGTGGGTATCAGAGAGATGGTGTAAAGCCTTGAAAAAAAGGCATAATACCCTCTCTTTAAGCCAATGCACATGAGTCTTACCCCTCACCCTCCCAGCCATATCTATGGGCATCTTTAAAATCTCCAGGGTAGATTCACCTCAGTTGAATCTCTGCAGTCCAGTTACTCTTCTATAACAATATGGATATTTTGGATTTGAATCAATCCAGTCAAAAGCAATAAGTAAAATCTACAATCCTAATTCTGCTTCCTTTTAAAAGTAAACGGAGCCTGCCAAAGTTTTTGTCAGTCAGCTCTTGTCCTCTCCAGACCTCACATGTCTTCACCTGTTCTGATGCATAACAAATGAGTGATTTCTTTGTTTCTCTCCTTTATTGCTCTTTCTGTAATCTCAGCGTGGCCTCTTGTGCTGCTGGGAGAATAAATTCTACACAACATCCAGACATCTCCCATGGCAACAAACGTGTGCTTTTTACATATGTTCCCTCACTAACTAACACGCCCATACGGAGACTGGATTCTGAATTCAGCCCTTGTTACTGCCACAGTGGAGAGATGGGGAGGGTAAATGCCTCTCAGATAATCAACTCCTGCCAAGGAGCCCTTAAGCAAGGCAGCGAGCGCTGTCTGCAGGGGCGCAGCGTGAGCAGAGGTGGGGGGAGAATGATGAGGAGAGTGTTAAACAGGTTGTTGCCTGGATTAAAGCCAGAAACAGAGTCATTCAAAAACAAGGTAACAATAAGTCAAAGTGGAGTGAGAGGAATAGGAAAGAAGACAGCAGAGAAGAAGCAGAGCCGAGATGTTCTCTGTTTGTTGATTAGACCTAAATAAACCTCAGCTGCATGGTTACCTCTGGAGGTGTGGCACTGCTGCCAGACAGCTCCTGTCCAGGGCTTTGATTTTGGATTGTTTTAGTCCCAAAGGGACCCTATTATTTCTCTTGGTTTACCTTACCTTCCCCCCGAGACACCAACATCCCTGCCATCCTGGTAGTAGCAGGTCTCCTATGCAAACAAAGACTGGTAGCATGGAACTTGACAGTCTTCTGAATGAAAAGACATTTTCCAGCTTTGAACAACTCATGGACATGTGCTGTTGATAGCTGTATGACTAATTTACATAACCTGTATTTAACAGCAGTAAAACATGCAGAAACATGAATGCTATTTCAGTATGTTGTTTGAACATGTGAAAGGGGCCCTGTGGGTTTTTTTTTTTTTTTTTTTTATGAAGAAGGAAAGGGTTCAAGTGATCACGAGACATGGGTGAACAAATAGATTAAAAGTGACAAATATTGGTGATAAAAAGCAAAATCAGGAAAAAATGATAATAATAAAAAAAGATTGGAAAGGCTTCAGAAAGTACCAAAATGGCTAAGATGTTGCAAAATGGGTTATCAGTGCCAACATGTGTTTAAGTGCAAAATGAAAAAAATAAAATGGATTAATAGGGCAAAAATTGGTGGGAAGTTGCAAAAATGTGAAAAAGTGGCATAAACACGCAGAAAAGGTAATAGAAACACAGCAAAATGGCTTGAATGGGTCAAAAATGAGCAAAAAAGTGGTCAAATAGGTCTAAAAAGTGGCAAAAATTTGCTAGAAATGGCAAAGATGGAAAAAAGCAGCAGGTATTGGTTAGGAAAGTAAAAAAAAAATGGGCATGAAAAATGGAGAAAAGTGGTCAAAAAGTGGCTAAAATGGGTTAAAAGTGGCAAAAATGAGTCAAAAGTGACAGAATTTGTCAGAAATAAGTGGTGAAAAGTGGTAAAGAAGTGGCAAAAGTTGGTTAAAAGTTTCAACAATTGGTAAAAAGTGTCAGAATTTGTCAAAAATGAATCGTTGAAAAAAAAAAAGTGGCAAATTTTGGTTAAAGTTGGCCAAAAAGAGATATAGCAGCAACTATGGGTCAGGAGATAAAAACTGGCAAAAATGGGCAGAAAAAAAGATGAAAATTGGTTAAAAACTGGTAAATAGGGGTTAGATTAGGCAAAAATGGATAAAAGGTGGAGAAATTGTCAGAAAAAAAAGGTGAAAAGTGGTTCAAAAGTGGCAAAAGTTGGTTTAAAGTGGTAAAAATTGGTAAAAAAAAAAAAAATAGTCAGAATTTGTCAGAAATGAATGGTGAAAAGTGGTAAAAAGAAAAAAAAGTAGCAAAAAATTGGCTAAAAGTGGCCAAAAATAGGTGGTATAAATGTGGTGCAAAATGGAAAAAATTGGTTAAAATAAGTGGTGAAAGGCGGTTAAAAACTGGCAAATCTGGGTTAGAAGAGGCAAAAATGGGTAAAAGGTGGAAAAAATTGTAAGATAAAAGTGGTGAAAAGTGGCAAAGGAGTGGCAAAAGTTGGTTAAAAGTGGCATTAATGGTTTAAAAGTGGCAAAGAGTAGGTTAAGAGTGGCTGAAATGAGTGTTAAAAATGGTAAAAAGCGGTTAGAAAGTGGCAAATATGGGTTAAAGGAGGTACAAACATTAAAGAGACAAGATGGGATAAAGCAGCAAATACAGTTTAAGAATGGAAAAAAATAGGGTGGTACAAATGGTGAAAAGTGGTTAAAAATAATGGTGGTGAAATAAGATTTCAAAGTGGCAAAAATAGGTTTATAGTGCCAAAGTGTGTGTACAGCAGCAAAAATGATAAAAGTTGCATAAAAAGGCAGAAAGTGGCGAAAAGTCTAACAGAGCGGCAACACGGCTTGAATGGGGCAAAAGTAAGCAGAAAAGGTGGTAAATTTGTTTAAAAGGTGGCAAAAATCAGTCAGTCAATATGGGTAAATAGTGGCATAATTGATTAAAAGTAGCACCAAGACTAGTGTCATTGCTACTGATCCAACTCAATCAACAAATCACCACTGGGAGGGCCTCTTGGTTTGTCAGGGGTTGAGCCAGCTCTGTGGGCGGGCCTGGCAGTACTTAGAGCCAGGACTCACTGCTCGCTCAGGCAGGCTCTTTCTCTCTCTCTATCTGCAGGCACTAATAGACAAGAGATGAGATAAAATCTGCTCGACTTGCCGTCTTTTTGCCTCTATGTCTACATTTACTCTGATTTATACAGAGAGTAAAGTCTTCATGATTTTTCTCTTCACTAACATCTCCATAATATAAAGATTTGATGCAAAGCCGACATCACACTACCACTTCACACTAATTATATCCAAATGCAGATATTAGGTAAGTTTTATAGTTCAACAAACATTTGGGAGATACAAATATCTATCCAATATGGTGACCTTATCTGATTGTGCAGGGTTCCTTTTACATAAAGTTCTAAAATTGAAAGTTCACTGACTCTTTTTCTTCAGATTCAGAGTTGTTGCCCTGGTGGATTTAAATGAAGTCTTCTCATAATTTTAATCATTGCCCAATCAGCATAATAACCCTGTAAAAACCTGCAGCAGTGGCATGCTTCCTTCATGTCTGACTTCATGACTCATCAGCTCCATAAAACTGAGTTAAGGCAGGCCAGAGTCCAGGAGACTCACTTAGGATCATCAGCCATACAGAATAATTAAATATCACTGATTAAGCCAAATGCTTGTTGCCTGATGCATGCTGGGATACGCTCTGGACCCCTGGGACCCTGAACAGGATAAGGGTTATTGAAAATGGATGAATGATTGAATTAATACGTTTAAATGAAACAGATTTAATTAGCCATTAAACAGGATGTAGAATGCCGAGCTGCAATCAGCGCCAAGGGGGGCGCATGCGAATGATAAAATCTGATCAACTCTGTTATGAAGGCAGAGTTTCAATCTTATGAGCCAATTACATCCAACAGAATGGATTGCTTTTTTAGAAAATACTTTATTTTTCATCAACCTTGAAAACATAATTGAGTCCTTGAGGCGATGAATAGAAGTCCATTTGGAGATTTGAGGTGAGTGCTGTTTACCAATTTCATCTGTGAGTGGGTGTACTGTGCTTTCACATTTCAATAACACAAGGGTATGTTGAGGCTATTCATAAGATTTGTACTTTCTTTTCAGCGCCGCTCAGTACTATTAAAAAACACAGCTAATGAAAAAAGAGACAGCATGAGGTAGAGAAAGCCTGGCCTGAGAGCGAGGTAAAACAACCTTGAGAAGGCACATTTGTGAGAAGGAGAAAGTACATTTGAGGAACTAAGTCCTCATACATGTTGTCTTTGTTTAATACCACACACAAATATACGATATGTAATAGGATAAAGAGAAAGAAAACTGAAAATGAACAAACTAAAGCGGCCTCAGCAGACCTTCAGCTCAGCCTGCCGATGTGAGGATATAGTTTAAACACAGTAAACATGTTTCAGTCGTTATTTAACCATTATACTGCTACATCTGTGTTTCACCCACAGAGTTCATGCTGCCTTATACTCACTTCATTACCTCCGCCAAGGAGGTTATGTGATCGGTAGGGTTTGTTTGTTTGTTTGTTTGTTAGCAACATAGCTCTAAAAGTTATGGACAGATTTTGATGAATTTTTCAGGAAACGTCAGAAATGGCATAAGGAAGAACTGATTACATACCAGGAGTGATCCGGATCACCGTCTGGTCCAGGAATTTTTTAAAGGATTCTTCACCATTGGGAGATAGGGCTAATGGTGGAGGTCTGCGCTCTCCGAGTGCTTTTCTAGTTTCTGTCTGTAATTATGAAAACAGAATCAGTACGTGGTTATCAGTATCTAACTTACAGATCAACTGTGCTGAAGAAAAAGAACTACTTCCTGTTGTAGATGAGCCTGAGTAAAGTACATAGCTGGTGAAGAGTGAGGCTCTGTGTGGCAAAACTGACCCAGTGTAGGAAATTCAAAATAAGCCAGTGCTAAAACTAGGACTAAAAATGTTCATCAACAGCTTTTTTTCCAAGAGAATAACTAGACTAAGACTAGCCAAAAATAGGTTTTTGATGACTCAAACAAACTAAAAGTAAGTTAAGTTTAAGTCAAGATGACTAAAACTAGACTAAAATGTAATGTAGGTTTTGTCTGACAGTCAAAATCTGTAACATTTCTCTACTGTACGTAGATCTGTCCAAATACGATGCATGTGTAGCTCTTCAGCTTTCAGCTGTAGAAAGCAGGGACCCCAGGTTTGGCAGAGTGCAGAGAACAGTACCATGATTTGGTACCAGATTCAGGCAAGAGAATAAATGCTTGAACTAAAAGCAAAGACTAAAATGTGAGAACTTTTGCAGACTAAAACTAGACTAAAATGTTTTGAGTTTTCATCGACTAAAACTAAGGGCGCTTTCACATTAGGCCCCGTTGTTTCGAACCATGCCGCGGTGCGATTCCTCCCCCTCCCCCTTCCCCCAACTGGCTTGCTGTCACACTAGCAACATCAAACCGTGCCCGGGCCCAGTTGCGTATTTACTCGGTCTGAAACAGCAGGTGGCGGTATGCACATAGCTAGTTTACAACTCCAACAAGGAGGAGAAAGAAGAAGCTACCATGGCAACCACTGGGGTCATGACCTGAGGGAAAATTACTTTTGTTTTGACCCTGCAAAAAGTCCATCCAGCAGCCATGGATGATTTAAAATCACTTTTTAAGATGCCAGCAACTTTGCTTTTCGTATCTGCAAATCTACGTGCAGCTCAGAGGATTACATGGGCTCATGCTGAGACAGCGGTTTTTGTGGTGAAGAGACTTTTATTGCCTTTGCATCTCCTCTCACTGACTCCAACTTGAGTTCATCTGTAAGGTGAGTCACAACAGATTGTTTATTGGCTGGATTCTGATAATTTCCACCCTTTATTCAGGAAAAATGTGAACAAACTGCCACGCTGTTGAAAGAAGTTTAGTTTTTACAATGATGTCATAAAGCTGATATGGCGCTCTGTTCTGTATCCGAGCACGGTTGCATTCACATCTCATCCGAACTGAGCCAGAGTCCACTTGAATCTTGCCCCGAGACCACCTCCCCAAGTGGGCCTTGGTCCAGCGGCTGGGCGCAGTTCGTTTGCATTCACACTACCAAAACGAACCGGACTCAAGTGCCCTCGAATCTGGACTGGGCCCCTAGTGTGAAAGCACCTTAAAAAGGGTAGAAATGACTAAAATGTGACTAAAACTAAAAGACTAAAGTTAAAAATAGCTGTCAAAATTAACACTGTTTCAAAGAACAATATTATTGCTATCATTGTCAAATGGATTAAAGTATTTACAACCCAATTTCCAAAAAAGTTGGGGCGCTGTGTAAAATGTCAATCAAAACAGAATGCAATGATTTTTAAATCTCATAAACCCATATTCTATTCACAAAAGAACATTACACATCATATGCCATGATAGAATTAATATTGTTCCTTGAAACAGTGTTAATTTTAACAGTTTTTTTTTTTTTTTTTAATTTTGTCTCAGTCTTAGTGGAGAAATATCACGGATTTTGGCTTAATTACCTTTTAGTCTAGTTTTAGTCATCAAAGATCTCTTTTTGGCTCTTTGGGCACACTAACCCTCACTCTTCAACAGCTCTGTACTTTACTCAGGCTCACAACAGTAAGTAGTTCTTTTTCTTCAGCACAATTGATTTGTAAAGCCCGTTTTATGCTTGACGCATCCGTGAGGTCGCGAGTGTCAGCGCGTTGAACGTGAAGTCAAACATTAAGACAGGCCCCTTCGCGGGGGTTCCAATTTTCAGCTGTCTGCACACATCTCCAAAATTTTTACAGACGCAGATGCGGCACACGTCAGAATGGCCAATTTTGAGGAGTTTTTGGTGGCAGAAGTCAGAAAATATAAACACCTGTATGATTCTTCTTTGAAAGATCACAGAGACTGCCATATACTTCCTCATCTATCTCTTGCATTGGCCGTACAAGAAAATTGTATTCCCCCTAGTCCTTCCTCTCTTGATTGAGTCGTCGTATGGACCATCTCCTCTCTCTTTTATGCTGTAACAACAACAGTAAACACAGCAGCTCCTCTTCGTGGTTCTCCCTGATCAGCAAATCTTCCTCTATGACTTGGATTAAAGACACTACAGATTCTTGAAGACACTGTCCCACAGCTTTTGGGAGAATATCGGTTTGCGACGAAGAGGAAGCCGGCGCTAGGTATGAATGCACCAGACGTTTCCGCATCATGATTCCACATCTGTTTTTGTCTGTGCAGCCGTCCATGCGAGAAAGCATAACCGAGCCTTAAGTTAGAAACTGATTTTTTTTTCACAACTTTTAGACACATTTTTGCAGATTGATGAACCTGTGCCCGTCTTTACTTCTGAGAGACTCTGCCTCTGTAAAATGTTCATTTTATACCCAGTCATGTTACTTGACCTCTTGCCAACTAACCTCATCAGTTGCAAATTGCCCCTCCAGCTGTTTTTCAGAAGTACCACTTACTTTGCCGGCCTTGTCTTGTACTGTCCCTACTTTTTTGAGATGTGTTGCTACTATTAAATTCAAAACGAGCTCATATTTTTCTTCAAATCATAAAATGTCTCAGTTTTGTTCTATTGTGAATGAAATATGGATTATGAGATTTGACAACTATTTCATCCTGTTTTTGATTACATTTTACAAATCATCCCAACTTTTTTGGAACTGCATATATTTCACTTGTCCAGCCCCTGCAATCGAAGCAGTTCTAATCAGATTTAACCAGTTGTAAATACTGGACTCTAAAGTGAAGGAGACCTCTGCAGACTCTTTGTGTTTCTGATGATAAAAGACTAAAAACTTTCAAACTTCAGACTCTCGAGTGAAGAAGAGGCAGCAGCTCTGTGTTTAAGATTTAGCCTGGAAGTTGCTTTAGCCTCATTAACACTGTGTTGAAGTTACAGTTTGAGCTCTGAGTCACAGTCGTCTGCCTGAATAATGATGGAGCTGCTCGCAGCACAGAGAAATGAGAATGGATTTATATCAGCTAATAAACACAGACAGGATAATAGTATTGATTTATGGCCGGCTTAATGATACAATGGAACAGAGCCTAGGGGCTCGGAGAGGATTTGGCAGTGACCTGCGTTTGTTGCTGTGTTACAATCATTAGTTGTGTTTTCGTGCTGTCAGGTTGTTGTCTGTCAGTTTAACACTCAGCTGCAGACGCCTGATTAATGAGGACAGAGACCTGAAAAAAATACCCAGAATACCACAGCGTCTAAGAGAAGATGAGCACAAAGAGGAAAGGATACGGAGGTTACATACATGTGTGAGCCATAAAAGAAGTTCATTAACTCGTAATCCACTTTGTGTTTGTCTGTAAGATTATTTTTTTCTGTTGCTGCCATTGTGGAGCAGCAGGAGCTCAGGGGCGTCAATAGACTGTGTCAATAGACCAACCCAGTCAATGGGACGACTTAACCAGAAGGCTTAGAGCACGGTCATCTGAGGATGTTTGTGCTCCCATATGCGTGTGACTGTGAGTATCTGCTGTTCTTTTTCCTCTCTGTGTCAGATGGCAGCAGAGCAGCATGCTTTATAAAAACCACACTGTGCTGCAGAACAGGGGTTCTCAACCTTTTCAGCCCGCGACCCCCAAAATAAAGGGGCCAGGGACTGGGGACCCCCACTGTACCTGAAGATGATTGAACAGTCATGCACATTGAAGAATAATCATGTGTAGTCAAGGGGGGATTAAAGGGAGAGCTTTCTGGGACCTAGCCAAGGGGACCATGGAGTCAGCGACACAAAGTTAAGCTGTGATATCCATGTTTATTATTTAACCTAAATAATAACCACTCTCAACAAAGCAACAATATCTTTTTTCGTGCCGTCTTAAAAATGTAAATCCTTCTCCAAAAAACAGGATCAAAATGGGTTAAAAATGTCAGTTTGAGAAATATGAGTAAAGGTAGCTGCAATGGGTTAGAGGTGTTAAAAAAAAAAGATAAAAGTGGTAAAAAAATGGCAAAACAGGGTTTAAGGGACGAAAATGGGTACAAAACTGGTTAAAGGAGATTCAGAAGTGGCAGAAATAGGTTAAAAGTGGCGAAAATTTGGTGTAATACATCACAAAATGCAACATCCATTTTACTCATAAACATTGAGTTGAAATTACTCAGTTTTTCGTAACCTGTTCTAAATACTTATTATAAACAAGTTACTTTCACATCTTGGCCATAACAGCTAACGGGCTCAATTTACTTTAGTTTACTTGGTTTAAACAAATTAAGTAAAAAGGGGGTAAAATGGAGTTGTGCTAACTTAAAAATCTAAAACAGCGATTTCAACTCTGTTTTTCTGAGCTGATAGAGCTCATTTTAGTTTTAACTGAACAGTACTCAAACAATTTAAGTAATTTTTGTTATAACTCATATTATTTGAGTTATGGCAAATCTGCAGTTTTCCCACGATGCCTTTGGGCACTAAACCTTTATGCACTCTGTTTGCTGCTGCTGTCTTTGCCAGGACACTTTTGAAAAAGAGATTTTTAATCTCAGAGAGGTTTTCTCCTGGTTAAATAAAGGTGAAATAAATAAATAAAATGCACCATGAGTGAAGTTGCTGTCTCAATTAAGGATGTCCCTCCTATGGGGGCAATGATACTGTCAATGAATATTGGATGGCACGCTGACGTCAGTGGGACATCTCCTGCTGGTTCAGTGGGTCACTAACAGCCATTGATGCAAATGGTGGCGTAGGATAGTCCACCTTAGGTGAGGTGATAACTTGGAAAAACTTTTATAGAGTACTATCTGACGTTCTAAGGTAATCAGTAAACCACAGATATTTTGAGTTGTATGATCTTATCAGTGTTCACAGTGCACTAAAAATATGAAGTATTGCACACTCAAAGTAGATGATTTAGCCTAAGTCTGCCAAACTTAAATTAACATTTGAATCTCAGTTTTGAGAACTTAAAATAATTAGTTTAAAACAAGCAGTGAATACTTAGATAGTTCATGTAGAAAAAGTACTGCACACTAAAAACAAACACGTTTTTTTTTTTAACTCACTAAGTCAAGAGTAGTTTACTTGTTATTTTTTGGGGCAATGACTTTCCATATTTTTTTTAAGTAAGCTCAACTAATTTTATCTTACAGTGTAGCATTTAAACGTGGGAAAAGTGTTTTAAATTTGCAAAAATGGTCATTACAAATAGTAGAATGTGGTTAAACTCTAGTTAAAGTGTGGGTTCTCTCTGGGTTCTCCTGCTTCCTCACACCACCAGAAGCATGCTCGTTAGGTCAATTGGCTCTAAATTGGCTATAGGTGCGAGTGTGAGGGTGCCTGGTTCATCAGCCATGGATTGACAGGCGACTAGTCCAGGGTGTACTCAGCCTGTCACCCAATGACAGCTGGGATAGCCCCCCCCCATTGACTCTGAACAGGATAAGCAGTATAGAACATGGATGGATCATCAATGCTGCCACAAACCGTCAAAAATGAAAGGCATGTTAGATTTCTCGCTACACTGGAGCAGGGCTGAAGTTTCTGATTTAATGCATCGTTTATGAAATATCAAATGGAGTCGGGAAAGCAATTTTGTGGATGTACACGCCCTTCTGAACTCTCCATTTTGCTGCGTCCTCTAGACGTCATGGCAACAGTCCCCCTTTTCTGTTTTCAGTTTTGTTGCAGTCTGTGGCTGTGTGATCAGGGCTGTTGTCCTGGTCACTCGCCCAGTCTGAGGTCCTGAGTGCTGCAGTACAGGTCCTTATTTAGGATTTCTCTGTACTTTCCCTCAACCTTTATCAGTCTCCCAGTCCCTACTGCTGACAAACATCCCCACAGCATGATGCTGCCACCACCATGCTTCACAGTTGGGATGGTATTGAGCAGGTGATTAGTGGTGCCTTGTTTCCTCCAGATGCAGTGTTTCGAACTGAGGTCAAACTGTTTCTCTTCTCTAGTTTTCTGATGGAGACCAGAGCAGAAATAGAGATGGAAGAGATGAAGCACTTCAGCAATATTTAGACAAACTAGCAACTTTCTGAACCGGTGTCGACATGTTTCTAAGCTTCTTTAGAGCAAAACAGTCACTGATTAAATCTCTGTGTTCATGATTTCAGGGTGGCATACTAATTGAACATCCCAATTTCTTCTCTTTTTCAGTGACATGGATGTGGCCACCAAAAACTTCCTCTCTGGTTTTTTGGCTCACAATTTCGAAGCCTTTTTTGGCATCCTGGATGAGGCCATATTCCCTTCTTTTGAGCCAAAGTATCCATGTTCAGATGAGAGCTGGAGGCTGCAGGGCCTGGAGAGCAGTGAGGAGTTTACAAATGTTTAATTATCAAAGTCAGACAGTCTTTTTTTAGTTGTTTTGAAAAGTTTATTTAACCACAAAGGCCTGGTTGAGATTAAGAATCTCCTTTTCAAGAGTTTCCTGGTTGAGACAGACAGACAGCAGCACATTTCACATAAATTACCAAAACACAGACCATCCCAAACCACAGAGCAGAAAGTCATCAATCAATGCATCAACGACCCGATGCATTGTCCTCCAACACAAGCAGCCTGCTTTTAAAATGGTTTAGAGCAGTGTTACTAAACCCTGCTCACCAAAGAGCTCAATTGATAGAAAAAATATATTTGCCAAAGGCACAAAGTGGTGAAAAATGGCAATTAAAATAAGTTCAAGGTGGCAAAAATGGTCAAAAAGTGGCAAACACTGGGAGAAAAGTGGCAAAAATGGGTGGGAAGGAACTGAATAATGAGTCAAAAATGGCAAAAACGTTGCAAAAAATGAGTGAAAAATGACTAAAATGGGCAAAAATATATTTAAAAATTGTGGGTAAAATTGGAAAAAAATGGGCATTTAATCGCAAAGGCAGCTAAGATGGGCAAGAAGTGGCAAATGGGGCAAAAAATTGCAAAAAGCAGGATTAAAGTGTCAAAAAGGGGAGATAAGTGACAAAAAGAAGTGGCAAAAATGGCCCTAAAGCAGCAAACACTGGGAGAAAAGTGGCAAAAATGGGCAGAAAGTGGCAAAATGGGGGAAAAGTGTCAAAAAAAGAGTTACAGGTGGCAAAAATGGTCCAAAAGTAGCAAAAACGTGGAGAAAAATGAGTGAGAAGTGACGAAAATGGTACTAAAAATCAGAAAAAAGGTGGGGAAAATGGGCAAAAACCATCAAAGAGTGGCAAAATGGGAAATTAGTGGCATTTAATTTCAAAAGGCAGCTTAAATGGGCAAAAAATGGAAAAAGGCAAATACAGTTGAAAAAAAAAAAAGCAAAAATCTCGATAAAAGTGTCAAAAATGGGCCAAAAGCAGTAAAAATAGAATTAAAGTAGCAAAAAATTGCAAATAAGGGCAATGGAATGCAGACAAAAATAAAGATTGACATTAAAGATGTTTAAGTGTGGGAAACAAACTGAGTAATGTGACTTGCAATGGATAATTTCTGAGTTAAAATGTTCCTTTTTAAGGTTTTCAGGGGGGAAAATGAAGACATTTAAGTGCTACAAATCATCACAAATGAGCCACATGTGGCTCTAGATCCACATGTATCACTGGTTTAGAGGGACCAGCTCACACAGACCCAAATCCTCCTGCCATTAGAGAAGCCTACCTGCAGATGCAGCTGACAAGGATGAGTTTCTTGTTGATCAGTTGGGCTCCAAATCTCTACATTGAACTGGAACTCCCCGCCTGAGGAAATCAGATTGGCTGAGTCACTGACTTCTTTTAAATCTCTTCTTAAGACATACTTTTATCGAAGAGACTTGATTTTTCTTGAATTTTAACTCCTCTTATTTACCTGATTTTATTTGAGTTTGACATGTCTTGATCATTTTACCTGTACCCACTTTGCTGCCTGATTACTGATATTTTATTTGCATTGTAATTTCTTTGTCTTGTGAAGCACGTTGTAACTGTTTTGAAAAGTGCTCTGTAAATAAATATTATTATGATTATTATTATTAAAGTTAAAAGTGTTTCAGTTCTATGGCAGACATATTCATTATGGCTGCCTCCTGCAGGTTGAGGCAATTGAATTTTTCTCTTGGTTGCTCTGGTGACAAATGTGGTGCCAGTTATCAGCACCAAAGAGCTCAACAGTGACCGCCCACTGTCCTGAAAACGTCCTCAGCATCAGCTTCAATCTTTGGATTAATGCTCTGGTCAATGTCAGTTTTCCCCCAGTCGGTAACCTTTATCACCAGCAGTGGCAAAGAAGAATCTAACTGGGTTTTGTCTTTACTAGGGTAAATGTTTAAAGCTGCTGCTAAAGCCAGGACAGGATTTCTTGCTGACATTTCCTCACATAAAAGAAGATATTAAACATACAGGGCGAGGAAGAGCATCCAAATACAACGTAGACAAGCAGAAGTCAACTGCAACCACTGAAACTGTCGTCTATGGACACAGACCGTTATTAAGGTACATTTTCTTCAGTTTTTTGTTGCATTTGCTCCAACTTCACTTTGGAATTTTAAGGTGGTAGCTGCAAAAAACTCTAACATAGGGATGTTATGTTAAGCTTTTTGTTTGCAGAAAACTACAAAAATGTTGGAAACTTTCATGATTTTGTTTCACAGTCAGAGCAGCAAGCATGCTGTTAAAATTCTCTGTATGATATCTCAGTTCTTTTGGTCTAAAAAACAAATTTTTCCAGACACAGGGTTATGATGGTTTTGCTCTGCCATTAGACCGGGCTCAGGTGCTTTTCAAAAGTGGAATCACGAATACGCTGTTAAAGAATTCCAGATTCTTTGGGTAATTGAGGACATTTCCTCTTTTCATTCCTGGTATTGCTTAATTTTCTGCTTGACCTATCATAATACCTTCCTTAAATCTGGACCCAGATCTTAATCCTAAACTTCTCCCTTGATCAAAAGTTAGAGCTCAGAAAAGAAGTTTAACATGATCCACACTCAGCTGCTCACATATTCTCTCTTCTTTGTCTGAATCCTTCGATCTAAAGTCCAGACTTCATTTGTCTCTCCGTCCGTGAGGCTGAGGGATTTGTAGCAGCCAGCGAGGAGCAGATATTTGCATCGGTGTCCGGCTGTTAGCAGAAAAGAGAGAAGCAGTGGGAGTCTTACTTTCTCCTCAGCTGCTCATCCAGCACTGCTGACCTCTCTGCTCCGCGCTCCCCATTTACCTCGAGCCAATTTTCAGCCCTCCCGACAGTCTCACACACAAGCTGTGAGCTGAACGAGCGGTGGGGAGGGGGATTAAACAGGGAGGACAGAGAGGGAAAGGGGGCCAGGGTCTGTGTTTACTGGCTCTCAGTGACTCTGCTAACAAGCCGTCTACAAAGCCAAGCGAGCCAGCAATGCTGACCGACTTTAGCCCATCCTAATTAAAGTGAATACTTAATAACAAGAGCACATTTTGAGTCAGCATATTTCTCTGGGTTCAAAAAGGAAAAATAAGTCAAAACTAAAGACTCAAATGACTTAAAATCTCTTGGAACTTCACTTTAACTCAAAACTCAACACTAGAAACACAATGGGCTCGATTATTATGGCGAAAGCATATTTTCTATCGCGCTTGAAGTGCCATTCTTCTTTGCAAAACTGTTCAAGCTCTGCCAGCCTCCACAGGGATCAGGTGTGAACAGCCCTTTTCAAGTCCAGCCACAAATTCTCTTTTGGATTGAGGTGAGAGCTGTGTCCGCACCCTCAGCACAAAGTCGGACACGTTGGCTTCCACCAGGGTTGCCCCTTGTCTCTAATTCTGTTTGTGATTTCATTAACAGGATCTCAAGGCGCAACTGTGGGGAGGAGGGTTTATGGTTCGAGCACCTCAGAATTCTGTCTCTGCCTTTTGCAGATGATGTGGTTCTGTTGGCTTCCTCAGCAGAGGACCTCAAGAAGGCATTGGGACGGTTTGCAGCTGAGTGTGAAGCGACAGGGATGGGAGTCAGCACCTCCAAATCTGAGGTTCTCTGCTGAAAAATGGTGGATCGCTCCCTCCAGGTGGGGAGTAATTTCTTGCCACAAGTGAAGGAGTCTAAGTATCTTGGGGTCTTGTTTCTGAGTAAGGGTAGAATGGACCGTGAGATTGACAGGCAGATTGGCAGCATAGGCAGTACTGTGGGTGTTGTGCAAGACCGTCGTGGTGAAAAGGGAGTTGCGCCGAGAGGCAAAGCTCTTAATGTACCAGTCGATCTACCTCCCAACCCTCACATATTGTTATGAACTTTGGGTAAAGACCAACAGATAGAGATCGCTGATACAAGCAGCTGAAATGACTTTCCTTTGGAGGGTGGCTGGGCTCTTGCGGACTGAATCCTCCAGGATTTTCCTTCCCCCATAAACCCAGATTATATGCAATTTACTTTTTCACTACAGTGAACTAGATTGCCCAAGTTTTATAGCACTACTTAGAAATTCTGAGTTAGTTATTTTCAGAGATGAGTGAATGTGTAAGTTTTTCTGAGTGCTATTGACTGGAATTATTCGTTTTGGTCATGACTGCAAGGGATACTGGGAATATAACAGCTCTGAGTAAACATAGCTGGGCTAATAGCCACCAAACTTAAAATCTTCTAAGCAAGGCAATGGACTTTTCCTGGAATTATTTCATGTGTGGTTTTATAAGTAAAGCAGAGCGGACTGTCCTCCACTGGAGGGTCTGTGTGTGAGCTACAGAAGTGGTGATTTAGCAATAAACGGCCGTCTTCTTCAACAGTCTGCACAACATTCAGTCCTTTTCTGTCTATTCTAAATTGCAGTCAGTGTCACAGAGACTTTTGCCGGTTATCGACCTGTAGCTTGCTATGTCTTCCACAGCGGGCACCTGCAGATGCAAATGGGTCAGGGATTTTCACCTGTAAGTTGGCAAAAGCTAGCTGTGCCGGCTGAAGCTTGTAACTCCTTCAGAATAATCATAGGTGTCATGGTGGCCTCTCTCACTATCTCTTTCTTGCACGCTCACTCAGGTTGTGAGGACGGCCTTATGTGCCATGTTCCTTCCATTTCTGGATGATGGATTTAACTGAATTTCATCCCCTTTACTTATACTTAATCAATTACCTGGAGTGTTCCTTTGTCTTCATGTTGCAATGGTAGCCAGGAATACTGATTATCCAGTCACTGGATACAGACACAGGAGTCTTTTTACTACAATCACTTGAGACACAATCACTGTACAAGTGATGCCCATTTCACTAATTGTGATTTTACGAGGACCAATTGGCTCTGTTGACTTAGGTCAGTCACTTTAAAGGGGACATATCAGTCTCAGAGGTCCTCAAAACATGCCTGGGAAGTCTGTTGCTAAAAAAACACTCCAATATTGGACTTTTGTACATCTAAAAATACTTTCTGTTTCAGCCCTGCTCACAACGAGTCTGTGGCTTTAAATCTTACTGAGCTGTCTGACTCCGCCCCTGACCACACCTCTCTCAGGAAATGGATGTAGCTTAATAGATGTGGCTCTCCTGATCCTCCTCTCAGCTGGCAGCTGAGAGGAAGATCTGGGAGAGGAAGGCAGAATTTTCCTCCAAGCGGGGAGGGCCAACTGAACCTGGGGGGCGGTGCTAACTCCCCACATGACATCATGAGTGGAAAATCTGAGGAAGGCTTGTGTCAGCACACATTTTCTGAAAGGGATAAAAGAGAGGAGAGGAGGGAATGGATTTTTCTGATACTTGAGAGGATTGTGGACAGGCCAGGGGAACGTATTTTTGTTAAAAAAGTCTGAAAAAGTGATTCTTGCATAGTATGTCCCCTTTAAAGGTGGGACAAAACATGTTTTACATCACATATTTTAATTTAGTTGACATTACTTGTTAAATATATATATATATATATAGCTCTGCTTCCATGCTGCGGAGCACAGGCCGAGTTTCCCGCCCACTGACAAACACCGCCACAGGTCTGCCATCGGGCAGAGCGCTCCCCTGGCGCTAATGAAGCTGCTTCCATGTGAGCACCACTTTAGCATGCGGAGATGTAAGAGCTGGAGGTGAGCAGAGAGAGTAAAGGATGAGGGCAGAATAAGAAGAAGAGAAGAAGACAACAGTCGGAGCGGGTGACACCCAGCTCGGCCTGCTGTCTGTTAATGAGAGCAGATAAGCCGGCGTGGAGGGACTGAGTTATTACAGCCAAGCTCTCTGTCCCTGTCCAACCCGATAACACATCTTCCTCTCTCATTACAGCAGCTCACCTAACTGAACTCTGAGGCTGCTACGCTCTCTTTGGTGTCATGTCTCCATCCTGCTCATATAAGAGGTTACATTAGTAAAACATCTACTCAGAGATACATATTCTGTACAACACATCAAAAATGGAACACTGTGTGGATTATAGTGAAGGAATATGTCACTACTTTTGGGGTTTGGCTCTATAAGGTACGTTGAATAGTAATTATGTCAGCCACATGGGATCTCAGTCTCTATTGCCCCTTGACTCTCAGGTCAAAAACAGCTTCATTGAAGTGCACTCTGGCTCTAACCTGACATGCCAGATGGATGTGTGAAACACATCCATCTGGAAAACCTTCCATAGACAGCGTTTGGGAAAGGGCAGAGTCTTTGAAAAAGAACTCGGAGGGTGACTGGATGCACGTTCTGTCTCGCTGCTTGCATACGTCACGACTCCGCTGCACCCAAAAGTACTGCCCCTTAAAGCTGATTGGTCCTGTCACTTTCTAACAGTTCAGATGGGAGCTTTGCAAGATGAATCCATCTGCTTTGCAAGGGTACTCTGGCTCCCCAGCAAAGGTTAAAACGTGATCATATTTGGCAGCATTGATTGGCTAAGAAGGTCCATCTTGTTTCCTCCTCTGAGCCAACAGACAGTGTTTCTAAACACTTTGTCCCACTCCTGTATCATCATGATTCACTGAACATTTTAAAGCCCTGACTCATGCTTTGACAGTTTTAAGGAAACAGATTTTTATTTGAATTTGAAAAATAATACCACAGAAGGATGAGGAAATGAAGACATAATTGAAGATTGGTACAGTCCACTGATTTGCACAACAGTGCTGGACAAAATTTCTCTGAATAAGAGTCATATTTGCTTCAGCTCTCCGTAATATAATTCATTTCCTGAATATAACACTTTTTGACTCATTTATCATCCATCTATTTTCTTCAACTTATCTGGGGCCCGGCCACGGTGGCAGCAGGCGGAGGCAGATATCCCCCTCCGTCTTGACATCTTCCAGCTCTTCCTGGAGGATTCAGAGGTGTTCCAGATCCAGCCAGATTAATTATATAATGTCTCCAGCAAGTCATGGGTCTACCCTGGGGTCCCCCAGGGTGTTTTCAGACAGACACGGTTCTGGTTCTGGCTCTGGCTCTGGTTCCGTTCTGGAGACTCAGAACCTTGGTGCTTTCTGGCGAACCAGCCTGTGTTCACAGCAGTTTAATCAGAACCAAAGTGGGAGGATATGATGGACATGTATCACCAAGTCCTGCTCCTCTTTTGCCCAAGTCTTTCATGCAGTCCCAGAATTCCTTCTTCAGTTTCTTGAGTGAATCAAGTATTTGGTCTGGTGTTCAGGTGAATCCATCCTTCGCCATCTCTTCTGCAAGTTCAGTAACTTACTTTTCCTTGTTCTACTCTCCAGCTTCATCTGGAATTCTGTCAATGCCCAGATCACAACCAAACATTTAGTCTCCCCAGCAGACCACTTTTACTTCATTTCCTGCTCGTCCTCACAACCTAGAATGTGACACGCCCACTGATGATGTCACGGTTCCCAAGAAAGAACCAAATATTTTTGGTTCCAGCTGAGAACCAAATTTTCAGGTTCAGAACCAAATTTTTCCCGGATTGAACGGGCCGGCCTGTTCAAATTTAGGTTCAGGAACTGGAACCAGCACGGAGCCCTGCCAGTCTGAAAGGCCTACCAGTTGAGCGTGCCCGGAGGACCCCCACAGGGAGGCAACCAGGAGGCATCTCAAATCAGATGTCAAAACCAACTCAACTGACTCCTTTTCAGCCAAAGGAGCAGCGGCTCTACTTCAAGCTACACGTCCAAACGTAATAACTGCCAACAAACATAACAACAACAAGGGTGATACAAATCTATGGCTTTTAATGTGAAAATTCCACACACACCATCAATTTCCCACAAATGTGATAGCAGTTGCCCCCCTGCAAACCTAATAACTATTATATCTGCATACAGTAAAAATCACTGCCTCCCAAAATGGTACAGACAAAATGTAATCTGAACATGAAAAAGAAAGTTGCTCTCATTGTTTGTTGAAGTTTTTTTTATATAATTGCTAATGAGTTTAAGTCAGCATATGAAAAATGCAGTCATGAAATGATTTGTTCGCCATGAAACAGAAAGTAGTTTTTTTCCATCTTGAAACCATGGTAGAGTCATGAATCTTAGCACAAAATTTTTGAATGAGAAAAGGGGAGGATTCATAGTAATTTTGGAAGTGGTTCTTTTTGAACCAAGCCCTCAGAGGAGGTTCATCTGATCTAAATACCAGTAATGTTTCAGTTCATAGAAAGCTGAAAAAACATTTTCTGCACGTGACCAAACTCACAGGGTGATGCTGTGAGACTATAAACGAATTTTGAGTTGAATTTTCAGTCATTGCAAAACGATCAAATCTGCTGGGTAAACTGTGTTTCTTGGTGTTATTTATAATTTCCACAGTGTTTTGACATGACTTAATCCACTTAACTGAGATTTGTGGCTCTATGAGTGATTTAACACTCTAAAAAAAACCTACTTCCTGTTTCACGGCGAACAAAAAATTCCAATGCCACTTAAGCTGAAGATTATTTAAACCCACTGGCAGTTGGATAAAGGCTACAATAACCAAAAACATTTAGGTTTCATGTTCATATCACATTTGTGGGAAATTATCATAATGCTTTCAAAGCCAGAGCCTGGTCGGGTTAGAGACTGGGTTCAGGTTGGCTGCATTACAGCTGCATCTGGGATCACCTCCATTTAGCCCTGGCGTCAGACTGCCTGTGCTGGCGCTGTATCTCATGTCAAGAATCCAGAGAGAAGACTCCCCTTATTTTATCATGAGAGGCCAAAATAGATGTTAACTAGAGAGTAATGTTTACATTGTTTAAGCAGATTTAAAAGTCTACATCTGTAAAATATGTCACAGGAAAGATAAGCATTGCTCAGAAAACTTTGGTTCGTTCTTTTCAAACTGAAAGCCTGGTTTGGTTTCTGTGATGAAACTCACCTTATTTGTACTGAAAGATGATCCGGACATAACACATTCATTCATTAAACAATAATGAAAGGCAATGCAGGTTAGCGCTGACAGCAAGATGTAAAAGTAGAGAGCAGCTTGCTAAAAGTAAAGGTTCTAGTGATGGCCCCTGATTCAAACAGCTGGATTTAATTCTGGGAACTGAATGAGCTGTTAAACTGGTTGAACCTGTTACTATCTTCATGCTTAATAGTGCTTCACAATTGAAAGGGGTGAAAAGACCCTACTGGATTGCATATGATTATGATTAATTTTATTATTTCATCATTAGGAAATTGCCTGGTAGCTGTATAAATACTGCAGCAGCTCCTACTGGAGTTTGATGAGTCAGACAGTCATTTGTTGTGTTTGCTGGCTTGACTGGTTCTCACTGAAAACAAACAGCTCCAGATTTCAATTGTAAGCGAGCAGAGACCACTGAGACTGAGCGATTTTTGCTCGGTTGTTTTGTTACAAAACACAGTTCAACTGCTGCATTCACTTACATCCAAAGGACCAGGAAAGGTTTCAGAACAACCTCTTTACTCCAGATGATCCAGGTGTGACAGCATCCTTAAATATGTTCTGTGTCATGGCTCGATTTGTAAGTCAGGGGCCAAAGCTTTCTTAGTACTTTCACATCTCACCCACCTTATACCTTCTTCTCATGCATGGAGATTCTAGAGCAGTGCTTCCCAAAGCCCCACTGGGGGTCCGAGGTTCTCTAGGTGGACCGCGAGAGGTCACTTACAAAAACTAAAATCCATGGAAATTAGTAGGGCTAAGAGCTGTGACATCAGCATAGTCATGGTCACTTATGTTGTTGTTTTCTATTACCTGAGCAAGTGGAACATCTAGATGTTAAACAGAAGAGGCCCCAGGATGGAGCCCCAGGATGGACTCCACGTGTAGTTTTGGTCTGCTCAGATTTAAAGTGACCTCTTGACACAAAATAATCCCTGTCTTTTTAAGAAGGATGCAAACCAATCAAGAACTGTGCAAGACTCCCACCCAGTTTAAGGAAAATAATTAAATAAACGCAACAAGTGGCTTAAAAAGGTCGAAGAGGTGAAAATGAGCAAAAATGGGTTTGAAGAGGCAAAAAATGCAGGAAAAAAGTGGTTAGATAGTTGCAACTTGGGCTTATAAAGGCTCAAATGGGATTTAAGTAGCAAAAATTGGTTAAGAAAGGTTAAATATGGGCCGAAAATGGTGAAAGGCAGTATAAAAGTGGCAAAAAATAGCAAACAGTGTCAAAAATAGATTAAAAGTGGCAAACATGGGCAAAAAGGGTATAAATTAGCAAAAAAGTAGCAAACAAATGCAGGATGAAAGTGGTTAAAGGGTTGAAAAACGGGTTAAAAATGTAAAAATGGGATAGAAGCAGAAAAAATGGGCTAAAAAAAGGTTAAAAATGGGCAGAATAGGCAAACAGTTAAAACAAATTGGTTAAAAGAAAAAAAGCAAAAGAAAAATGGGATATAAGCAGCAAAAAATGCTCTAGAAAGGTGAAAATTGGCAGAAAAGGATGAAAAAAGGCTATAAAAGGGGGCAAAATGGGCAAAAAAGTTTTTAAAAAAATGGATTCATGGTGGCAAAATTGGGCCGCTAAAGAATGAGAGGGGGGGTTATAATAGCAAAATTAGATTTTAAAAATGGCGAAAAATGGGCATCACATGGCAAAAATAGGTGAAATGTACAAAAAAATGTAGAAAAAAGGGAGAAGGCAGTGATGAAAAAGGGTTGAAAGTGGCATGTATGAGTGATTTGAACATTGGAACCCATTAAAAAGGTGCAGAAAATGATGAAAAGCAGCTTAAAATTGGCAAAAAATGGGCAAAAGGGCAAAAAATGGCCAACAATGTTTAAAAGTGGAAAAAAATGCAGAAAAAAAAGGGTAAAAGAGTTGCAAAATGGGTTCGAAAAGGCAAAAATGGGATATAAGCAGCAAAAATGGGCGAAAAGCAGCTTAAAAGTGACGAGAAATGGGCAAACAGTGTCAAAATAAATTTAAAGTGGCAGAAACAGGCAGCTAAGGAAGTAATAAGGGATGAAAAACATAGCTAAATTTGGCCAAATGTGGCAAAAATAGGTCAAACGATAAAAAGGGGTTAAAAAGTGTCACAAACAAGTGATTTGAACATCATGACCTAACACTAGCTTAACAACTTTTTCGCTCCATAATGAGGTAAATGTTAGCCAGGGCACTAGCACCTATGCTACTGATGTAGCACACTTTTGATAGTATCAATAAATCACAGCTGGGGGGGGCATTCACTGCGTTTTCAGGGGCCCTGCCAAATCTCTGGGTGTGACTGAGT
This sequence comes from Cheilinus undulatus, assembly GCF_018320785.1. Classification (NCBI taxonomy): domain Eukaryota; kingdom Metazoa; phylum Chordata; class Actinopteri; order Labriformes; family Labridae; genus Cheilinus; species Cheilinus undulatus. The sequence continues at coordinate 44,138,232 of NC_054877.1, forward strand.
ATAAGCTCCCATCTATAACCCTATCTCTACATGCAGCGTGATCTCAGCAAGATTGTCTCCTTGATTGCCTCTTTCTTGTTGTCAGCGATGAACAAACAGCTCCATTTAACATGAGAGTCTTTACTCTGACTCCTGCTGTTAAGTTGGGTAAACTCACTCTAAAATTCATTTTAGTTTTAGTCTCTAAGCAGGAGCTCTCGCCTGCATCAGCAGTTTTCCCATTCTTGTCCTCTGCTGCTTCCACACATGCGAGGGGCTGAGCTTTTCACAGGAGACGGGGGCTTTGCAGGAGAAAATATTAATGCAGTGAGGAGGGATGTGGAGCAGCCGGGGGAGAGCGTATTTGCATTATTACCTGTGACTGTTTGACTGTGTGAGGCCTGGAAAAGATGATTTGTGAGGCTTGAATGCTCAATTTTTTCTCTCCCCCCAAACCTCTCTGTCTGCTTCCACACAATAGCCTGAATCACACATGGACTCCCTGAGCTGTTATCAGGATGTGTTTGTGGTTATTCAGCATTTTGTGCTCCTCTGAACACACACAGTGTTAACCTCTGCTAATACATAATAGATAAAACCAGCTTCTAATGGGAATGGGAGTGTTGTTTGTTCATTCAGGGAGGAGAAGAACCTGCTGTTCTTTTGACTACATTTAATAACAGAAGTAACTGAATCGAGTCGTAATTGCCTCCCGTAATCACCCTCATCTCCTTTTGTAAAACAGTCTGGAAATAAGAGGTCACATTAAGCTGACTCCAAGGCTGGCTACACCCCAGACAACTCTAAAATCTTAACTGATTTTAAAAAGCATGGGAGACCAAAGATTAAAGGACAGTTTCAACTGATTTTTAACGGAATAATCTAACAAACACACTATACGATGCAGACAGACCGTGATGGCATGTGGTTTAGCACTGTCTGACTGAAATATGCAAGACCTTCCCTGGAAGAGATGTTGTCTGAATGGGAGCATATGTTGCTCTAAAACCTCTCTCTACTTGTCAGCATTGATAGTGCCTTTCCAGATGTGCAAGCTGCCCACGCCATAGACACTAATGCAACCCCATACCATCAGAGATGCAGGCTTTAGAACGCTGCTCTAACAACAAGCTGGATGGTTCCTCTCTTAGTCCACAGGGCACGGACTGTGGTTCCCACAAAGAACGTCAAACTTTGATTCATCTGACCACAGAACAGTTTTCCATTTTCAATCCAGTTTGAATGAGCTTTGACTCGGAGAAGATGGCAGCGTTTCTGGATTGTGTTCACATATGGCTTCTTCTTTGCATGATGCAGCTCTAACATGTACTGTCTTGACAGACAGTGATGTCTGGAAGTGTTCCATAAAGGGATTACCAGTACAAAATCAGGCCTGTTTCTAATCCAGGACCAAAGATCCTGAGCATCAAACGTTGACCCTCAGCCTTGTCCCTTGCACACAGTGATTTCTCCAGATTGTCTGAATCTTTTGATATTTCGGACTGTTGATGGTGGGATATATTCAAAGTCTCTGCAACCTATTTAGTTGCAAAATACTTCCCTAGCTGTTTTTCATTAGCACCTCTTACTTTTCCAGCCCTTTTTTGCCCTGTCCCCACTTTTTTGAGATGCGTTACTGCCATCAAATTCAAAATGACCTTATATTTATCATTAAATGGTCAAATATCTCTGTTTTAACATCTGAAGTGCTGGTTTTGTTCTGTTGTGAATTAAATGTGAGTTTTATGGGATTTTACAATCAATGCATCCTGTTTGCATTTTAAATGGTGCCACAAATTTTTTCTGAAATTAGGGTTGTATTAAGGAAAATGTTTATGGACACTCCTGGAGTTGTAATGTCATGGTCAGGGTCTGTGTTTACACCAGTGATACTCAACGCGTGGCTCTGGAGCCACATTTGGCTCTTTTCTGATGATTTGTGTCTCTTTTATGTCTTAATTTGAAACATTATTCCCCAGGAAACCTTAAAAAGGTAAACTTTGATTTCAGAAATTATCCATTGCAAGTCACATTAATCAGTTTGTTTCCCACACTTTTACAGACGGCTTTAATTGTCAGACTTAATTATCCACCTCTAGTTTTTGGCTGAATATTTCCATTGCCCTTAATTGCAGTTTTTTGCCATTTTTATTCAACTTTTACTGCTTTAAGCCCATTTTTGCTACTTCTTTCTGGCACATTTATCTTGCCATTTGCAATTTTTTTTGCCCTTTTTTCCCCTTTGCAGGAAACTGCAAACTGCCTTTGCAGTTAAATGCCACTTATTTCCTATTTTGCAATTTTGTCACTTTTCACCAATCTTTGCTACGGTTTTGTCACTTCTGGACCATTTTTGCCACCTGTAACTCTTTTTTTCCCCACTTCTCACCCTTTTTTTGCCATTTTTGGTCCATTTTTGCCATCTGCAGCTCCTATTTTAATAACTTTTTGCCCTTTTCTGCAGCTTTTTCTCCCCATTTTTGCCACTTTTCTCCCAGTGTTTGTCACTTTTCACCCATTTTGGCTATGGTTTTGTCACTTCTGGACCATTTTTGCCACCTGTAACTCTTTTTTCCCCACTTCTCACCCTTTTTTTTTGCTATTTTTGGTCCATTTTTGCTTCCTGTAGCTCATTTTTACCACTTTTGGCCTTTTTCTGCCACTTTTTTTTCCCACATTTTTGCCAAATTTCTCCCAGTGTTTGTCACTTTCCACCCATTTTTGACACTTAAATCCTGCCCCTTTTTGCTTATTTTTGCCACTTCTAGCTTATTTAAGCTGCCTTTTGCAGTTGAATGCCACTCAATCCCCGTTTTCCCACCTGTTTTTCTGATATTTATCCATTTTAGTCGATTTTCACTCATTTTTGGCCACGTTTTTGCCACTTTTGGACCATTTTTGCCACCTGTAGCTCATTTTTTTGCCCCTTTTCATGCATTTTTGCTACTTTTTTTCCCCACTTTTGCCACTTTTCTCCCAGTGTTTGCCCATTTTTGCCTATTGTTGCTGCTTCTGGCTCATTTAAGCTGCCTTTTGCAATTAAATGCCACTTTTTTGCCCATTCTCCCACCTTTGTCTCTGATTTTTGCCCATTTTTGCCACCTTAAACTAATTTTTTGATCACTTCCCACCTATTTTTGCCACTTTTCTCCCAGTGTTTGCCACTTTTTGACTACTTTTGCCACCTTTAACTTATTTTAATTGCCACTTTACACCTCTTAGATTGTGGCTCTAGCAAATATTTTTTTAAAATTTGGCTCTTTGGTTGAGCAGGGTTGAATAACACTGATGTACATGCTTTCATTCATCTCACTCTTTTTCTGAAATGTTCTGTTTTAGCTCCATTAAAACAAAATATGTTTCACATTTTATCAGAAATCCTCTGTTAGTCACCATTTACATCCCCGAGCCACACATACTGTTAAAGTTATTTACAATAATAGTTGATTTGTTTCCTGGAAGGGACGTACAAATGCAGATGATTCATCCTGACTAATTCTCTGGTGGGTGAATTAGTTCAGCCTCCCATTGAAAGCACCTTTACTTCCCTTCTTTGTGGCTGTAAAAAACATGGAAAATCTGTACTTAAGGGTCCAGGTTTCAGCATGGTAAGAGGTCTAGTTTCCTTTTGTACAGTTTGACTTATTTAGAGGACCCAGGAAACACAATTTATCTAAAAGCAACCACAGGAAGTGAATAAAACATTTTGAAGCATCTCTTTTCTGCTGAAAAATAAATACCCAGATAGCCTACAGTACTTGATCAGCTCTTAGAGGAGCATCACGACTCAATCTCAGCACCTAATATTTCAACATGTCTCTAGGCCAAGCGGAATATATTTAAAAAGAAAATACATTCTTGTAATTGGATTAATATCCATTGTTCTGACACAGATCAGACATTTTCATTAGCTGCATGCCATTTTACCACATAGTAACCCACAATTCACTATTCCACTATGTCCCATTAGATTATATGAAGACATGAGGGGCTTGGACCTTGCTGTAAAGGCCAGGGGTCCTCCCCAGCTACTGTTGAGATAATCAGACTGTGTTTTAATGCTTCATTCAATTTTGGCCCTGTACAGAGCCTAAGAGTGACGATCTGTTGTAGGCGGCTCAGGTTCCCAAGGTAAACTTCTCCATTCAGACTGGAAACCTTACCTCAGCTAGAAGCATTTTCTTGCTTTTCTATGCTGTTTTATGTTCATCTATAGCCTGAAAACATGAGCCTGTGGTTTGATGTGAAGGGGCTTTCTAAAGGAAGACAGGAGCAGGCCATGTCTCCTATTATCTCTCGCTTTCATCTTCTTGATAAATGAAATGGATTATAAAAGCATCTTTCCATAGACCTTTACTGCGTTTATTTTCTACTTCTATTACTGGTCATGAGTTTCTAAGGTATATGCTTCTGTCTTTTTGAAAAGGTTTTGAAAAATAACTTTTAAAAGAGTTGGAACTGATATATCAGGGCTCTCAAAGAAATGCTTTTTCTTGGTTAATTATGACTAATCACATTTAATCGCACGTTCATTTCAAAATTTTACATCCATTCTGACATGAATCAGCTGTGTGAAAAGTGTGTTTGAAAGTGGATCAGAGTCAAATAGATGTGTTTCAGGTGATTGTACACTAATTATTTGAAGAGTGCTGCACTGGTACACCTGTTTGGGCAGAATCCATACATGTGTTTCCCTGTATTGATCTTATAAATCCATCATGGTCATTTGGCCTTTTAGACAAAAAAATACAAACATCTTTAATGTCCAAGTAAAAACTGATTTCTATAGTTATGTTAATGAAAGAGAAATCTGTAATGTCAAATAAGTGACTGTATAAATATTCACCTCCTTTAAAGTGACTGACCCAGTTCAACAGAGGTCCAGTCAGTTGGTGCTAGGAGTCTCAAAATGAGTGAAATGGGGATCAACTGGGTGCAGTGAATGTGTCTCAAGTGACTGCAAAACAAGGTTATAATAGTTTTGGATTTTTCATTAGTTTCTATTTTTATTTCATTTTCACTTTCTGTGTTCGATTTCAATCTAGTTTTTATTAGTTTTGACTGCTGGTTTGTTAGAGTAGTTTCATTTTTGTTTTGCCAAAAATGCTTCGTTTTAGTTAAGTTTTGATTAGTTTTAGTGTTAGTTTTAGTTTTTCACAAATAGATGTTGGGGCTGAGTGCACGTCATACATTTTTAAAAACATTTTAAAGCAGGCTACTCTACACTTATCATTTTATTTACTTAATGATGATGTTTGAATACAACTCCAGACATAAAACTAATGTTACATAATTATACGTTATTATTTCAAAGCGTGGTGAATGTACAGGTCACAACTTGTCCACAAGAGTGTTTTGGAGTTGTTGGATTGTGTATTTGATGAATTTGATGAGGGAAAGCCGGAAATACTGCAGGTCTCCATAGCGTTAGCTGAGTGGTTGGCATATCAGACCCCCAGATCTAAAATAGCTTACACCAACAGCTAAAGGAAACAAACCTATTACTAAGACTATAAGGATTATGGCCAAGGGCGAGTATGTTGAAGTATCCCTTTAACCAACCAGATCAGGCGATTTTATACTCCCCAGACTTGGTTGTCGGTGTCAGTCAGTATGGTTGTGTCAAAGACTAAAACTAAGGATATTTTGTCTCCATTTTATTTTATTTTAGTTAGTTTTGTAAGCGCACTATACAGTTTTAGTTAGTTTTCTTTTTTTTTTTTTTTTTTTTTTTGGTAAAGCTTAATTTTTATTTAGTTCCAGTTAACAAAAATGATTTTTGAATTTTAGTTTTAGTTATTTACTGAGTTTTAGTTAACTATACCTTGCTGTAGAATAAAGACACCTGTGTCTGGAAGATCCAGTAATTGGTTTATCAGTATTCCTAACTACCATTACACCATGAGAGCAAAAGAACACGCTAAGCAACTCAGAGAAAACATTATTAAGAAGTTTAAGTCAGGGTATGAATACGAAACAATACGAATACGAAAAAAAAATTCCAAGGCACAGAACATCCTTTGGAGTTCAGTTAAATCCATCCTGAAAAAATGAAAGGAATATGGCACATTTGTAAACCTGCCTAGATCAGACCATCCTCACAATCTGAGTGAGCGTGCGAGAAGGAGACTAGTGAGAGAGACCACCAAGACACCTAAGACTACTCTGAAGGAGTTACAAGCTCCAGCAGCTGAGATGGGAGAGACTGCAGACAACAACTGTTGGCTGGGTTCTTCACCAGTCAAAGCTTTATGGGAGAGTGGCAAAGAGAAAGATACTGTTGAAGAAAACTCAGATTAAATCTGGACTGGAGTTCTCCAAAAGGTTGTGGTAGACTCCATGGTCAAGTGAAGGAAAGGTGAAGCCTAAGAAAGGTGCTATCTGGTCATCAGACAAGGTGATATATTTGGCGGACACTTAACACTGCACATCACACCACCCACACTGTGACGCATGGTGGTGGCAGCATCATGCTGTGGGGATGCTTCTCGGCAGGTGGCATGGAGGGCTTGTAAACAGAAAGGTTAAAATGAATGCAGCAAAATATTGGAAAATCCTGGAGGACAGTCTCATTCAGCCTGCAAGGGAACTACACATGGGGAGAAGATTTCAATGGCCTGAAGCATACAGCAAAAGCAACACAGAAATAGATTTAAAGGTGAATGTGGCCGAGTCAGAGCCCAGACCTCAATCCAATAGAGAATTTGTGGCTGGACTTATAAAGGGATATTCCTTGTGCAACCTGGCAGAGCTTGAGCAGTTTTGCACAGAAGAATGGAACAGAATTGGACTGATGTTTGATGATGTTGTAACAACACACAAAAAAATCTGGTCAAATTCATGTATTATCATAGAATCTGACTGGCCCAGTATTAGAAATCATGTGTGACCATCACATAAAACATTTCCATTCATAGTAGAAACTCACAACAATTAAAATAAAAACAAAGGCTCTTATTTGGTTGGGCTCAGCTGCTAAGTCACTAGGACTTACAGGATGCTGTGCTGCAAGACAAGTATTTAGTCTAATCTGATGTCAGTCTGGTGTTTGCATGTTTCTTCTCAGCACTGACACATCCATCCTTATGATGCTTCACTGTTTTTAATCATCATCTGAGCAACCCTGGGCACAAAGAGTGGCTCATAAGCTCAGCTGTGGTTTTAAGGTTTGAATGACAGCGCTGATAGAAGACGTGGAAAGATGCCTCCTTTGTCCGACTGCTGGGATTAAAACTACACATGAAAAATAAAACGCTGTTGTTCTTTCCGACAGAAATCAATAGCTACAGCAGGCTGAAGACTTCCCTCTGCAGCCCTGGTCCGTCTCATTTCACCTGGAATCAAAGTGTCTGGTGAAGCGATGGATGCACAGAAAATAACAAGACTGAACGTCATGTTGAGGCACACTCAGGGTTTTTGTTATAACAGAGAGAAGAAGCACAGCTGGATAAAGAAATATCTTAAAGATGAGACGAGGTAGCTTGGATCAGCCCAAATATCACTGGTATTTCTACATGCTGTATGCAGTGAAGCTGCAGCTGATAAGAATGAATGAGGGTGAAGAGGCTAAGAGGCCAGTGGTGCCTCTTTAACAGCTTTTCTCCCCTATCCCTTGTCATAAACATGGTCGAAGTGATGTACTATTTAGCCAATAGTTCTGGTGTGGTACTGCTTAGATTGAAATGACAACTCTAATCAAGATGGCAAGTTACAAAGGGGCTATGATGTGTCATTTATGGACGAGCTGGTTCAAAGAGCTGGCTCTTATTCTAAGCAATAAGAGACATCTCCTGTTTAAGAGGATTTTTACCTTTTTAACCCTCGGATCCTACTATGTCCGTTTTGAGGACATTCATCATCTTTATCATCATTTTTTTAGTTGATAGTCATATTTTTATAGATTGAGGCATCAAAATTGTTTTTCTTCATATGAAAAAAAAAAGTGTTGCCCATAGAACTCGATTGACGCCAAATAGCACCATTCATCCTTGTTTGTCCAAAATCTGGACAACAGACTTCCAGTAAAAACACGTTTTTTGACTGTGTCTCTATGGCACCAAAACAACGTATAGCAACTGTTTCTTTGCAGTCACTCTATCATTAGAGCTCTAAATTTCACCATTCCACAGTGATCCAGCAGATCGTGCCAGAGCACCATTTTAACCCCTTCAGCAACGGGCATTTGGGATTTCTTCCATGGACTCAGTGTTTGAAGCGCTATTTCATCCACTAAACATCATCAGAATCAAATGAACCGATTCATGCCACTTGATATGGATGTCTGAGAGTGGGCTACATGTGTAAGGAAAAGTTTGTGTGGCTTCTGGTGAGAATCTGCATCTATGTTTACAACCAGACATGCCGTAAGTGGAGTGTTTACAGTCGAAAATGCTACTTCTGAGTTCTGCAGTGTGGGACTAAGAAAGGGGGACATTTGGACAATTTCAACTTTGCCGTCACTTCATAGCAAGTGGATGGACATGCATGAGGATGCACGGGTCCTTTCAATCAATAGGAGAGAATATATCATATCTCAAATATGCAGTAAATTTATATCTGCGCGTAATTGGTGTAATTGCAGTCACACTTTGGTTAGAGATGGAAATACCTGTGTTCATGATTCATATCCTACATATATCCTCTGATTTTTTATGCCTGTACATAAAATAAACCTAACATGAACAAATGCATTCGCTCACATATGATTTGGTAGAGGACGAGGCTCGGGAAAAGGACGGTAAAACTGGCGTGTTTTTGGCTCCGATAGACTTATCTGTTCAGCATGGACGCTATCTCACTGAATCTAAGTCATAGGCATGGTATACAATAACTGGCATAAAAGGGTGTAACATTGAAGTTTATTTATTTATTTATTTATTTTTAGTGGTCAGGGTTGAAGTTGTTAAAGACGTTTGAAGCAGTGAAAGTAAAAAAAAAAAAAAAATGTTGAAAAAAGATTATTTTATTAACACTCATCTGCATATCCGTTTTCTGGACATACAAGGACAGATGGAGCTAAAATATGGAATTTGGCACTAAAAAAATAAAATTTCATTGCATCAAAATCAATATTACTACTCATCATTGACATGGCCCAGACTGTATTTATTGATTTTTTTTTTAATCTAGATCATTTTATATGGGAAATATGGTGTTTTTGTGTTTTTTTACCATAAAAAATACCAGTAACATGGTGTACAATAACTGGCATAAGAAGGGTGTAACATTGAATTTTTATTTCTATTTTTTTAGTGGTCTGGGTTGAAGTTGTTGAAGAGATTTGAAGCAGTGAAAGTAAAAAGAAATGTTAAAAAAAGATTATTTTATTAACAGTTTTCTGTGTGTCCAGAATATAGACAAACAAGGACAGATGGAGCTAAAAATTACAAGGGAGCATGGGTTAAAATAGTAGTCTTAACGACATATGTTAAAACAAGGCAAAATGGTACCAATGACCAGCTCCTACACTGTAAAAAAGGCCATCTTACATTATCGTTTCTGCTTAGTATGACTTGAAAATATAAGTTGATTCAGGAGCACTCTCATCTTATACTTACCATTTTATTGCAACTTGAAGTTCTCAGTCACTTTTAGCATTTTTGTAATTGTACTCAAATGATTTGAAAATCACTCCATTAATTTGCAGTTTTCCCAGAATGCCTTTGGGCATTCTGCACCATGAGTGAAGTAGCTGACTCAGTTAGAGATGTCCCGTGTTTGGAGAGAACCGCTATGCACCATGGATGGTACATCGAACATGATGTAAGAGGACTTCAGATATGCATAAGGTGTGTTCACGCCAAGTAGTAAAAATGAACACTCTGAATGCCCACGATGGATATAAATCCCTGCTAATCAACTGTATAAACTGGGTGATAGTCGTAATTGTGATACTATTCCACTCCATCTGTTTCCTACAAGTCATTTATGATTAACGATCCATCCAGTTCAGAAAAGCTTGTTAGTGAATACAAATATTTACCTTCTTCCTTCTCTGTTCCAGATGGAAGGATTCTTGATCTAATCTCTTCTTAAAGTTGAAATACAACTAGTCAAAGAGCTCATGAAGGAGCAGATCCACAAAGGGATGGTACAATCACGTAAAAGGAATTATCTTTGCAGTATTTTTCCTTTGGAGCATGTGTGCGTACGTGTTTGTGTAAAACCTTGTTCCACAGTAAATCTGTTGTCACCACAGATGGTTCCTGATGAGCAACAGGCTACACAGATTTTTTTCCAAAGCCAGCCAAAATAAGTCAAGGACATCACACACTCACAAACACAATGAAGGTCTGAATGACTAACACTCAGGAGCACGTCCTTCAGTCAGGGCCATAGAGAAATTCTAGATTTTATTAGAATAAATTAAGTCAATGGGTTGATTTGTGTTAATGTGAAATTAAACATTTCCTGCTGCTTTGTTTTTCATTAAAAAGATCTTTGCTGCTTTTTAACTGCAAGGTTGTGAAGGATTTCATCCTGGATAAAGGCTTGCTGGTTTTAAAGATAACAGAGTTGTTCATCCCTGTTAACTGTTAACTTTAGCAAATAAACAACAAAGAGATTCTAAGAGGAGATTAAACTTTCTGCTTTACTTTGTGTTCTTGTAAACATTTAGCTGCATCACAAGCTTTCTGGTAAAAACAGATTCAGACACCATTCACTTTTTCCAGTTTTCTTATGCTGCATCCTGATGCTACAGTCAAAAAAAGCCTTTTATTGTCATTAATCTACACCCAGTAGCCCATCATGACAAAGTGAAAACAGGGTTTTAGAAATGTAACTTAGCACAGAAAGTAAGGCAATTTGTGTTTGGTAGATTATTGTCTGTTGTAACAATGCTTTTTGGTAATAAATCTTATACTGTTGGAAAGCCTGTTTATTACCCTTTTAAATGGTGCCACATTGGTAAGGATCATGCATTTGTGGGATGAGCAGCAGAGCTGAGTATGTGGGTTGCACCCATGAAAAATCTGACAAATCTCTGCCAATGCCAAACAGCTGATTCTGCCATCGACTCTTGTTTGGTGTTTGGCGGATTTGATTATTGAAGTTTGAAGAAACAAGACATATTGACAATTTAACAATTTAGTCATTTAACAAACAGGAGCCTCAGTAGCATGTGGAAGAAGCATAGACAGCCACAACCGTCTGGCTCCTCCTTGGCCATATCATAGAAGACAGCCTACAGTACCTAAGTGCTGACAGGGTGAGGAAACGGTCTTCTTGGGGTGTCGTCTTCTTGGGACGCCCACTTCGTGGCCTGTCTCTGACATCCCCCGTTGTATGGAACTTGGCCTTCAGTTTGGAGATGGTACTAGGGCTCTCTCCAAACAATGCCGCAACTTGGTTTGCAGGACATCAGCTTGAAGTTGCCTTATCCAGATCAGTCAAACGTGGCATGCCGATTGTTGGAGCAGACATCTACTGACCACTGTAGCAGGGCCCATGCTCACAGGTGCTACCAGAAGCTCAAAATATTAGCAACAGCAAAATAAGCTGTTTGGCATTGGCAGAGATGATTTGGCAAATTTTTCAGGGGCACAACCCACATGGGACTTTTTGGGGCAAATTTAAATATGACACTACAAGAAACGAATTCTCCATCAAAATCAACTCTGTTGCTAATCCTTGACTCACCCAGGACTATAATTTGAAAAAGAAATAGACCCGATTATGTATGATATCATGTATATTTCATATAAAACCGTGAAACCACGAATTTCAACTGGCATTTAAAGGGTTAAAATCCTGAAAATAACTAATCTAATGCTAACTGAAAGATTTAAGTAAAAGAACAGGGAAAATATTAATTCTGTGATATTTTTATAGCAGTTTTCATAAGTCGACTTTTTCCATGACTAGCTTAATAGGGTGCAAAATTTTTATTTTTTTAGACACTCAACATAAAGCAATAAAATCAATTTTGTTGTGAATCTTAGACATACCCAGAAGTATACTTGAAGAAAATACCCTAGCCACCTGACATTTGTTAGAAAAGAACTCATTTTCCGTGATCTTCTTCTTATTTAAAAAAACAACCTTCTTGTAGTCAAACTGGGATTTAAAAGGTTAAAATCCCTGAAATATTGAAATATTTGGTAGTTTAGATCAGGACTGAAGTTGATAAGAATTAATTATAAAAAATTGGGGAATATATTTTCATATATTTTTTTTTAACCCTCAGGCATCACTATAGGGACATTTATGTCCATTTGGGAACATTTTTCCTCTTTATCTGCTCGCCGTTTTGACTGTGTTAGTGCATATGGTCTAATTTTTTGTAACATTGTTTCTTTCTAGGCAAATTTTTGAATTCAAATTTTAGTCACTTGATGTTGTCCTTAATGATTCGAAAGGGTAGTACATTTTAAATTGGATGCTATACATAAACGAATTATGTATCGAAGTCAATACTTTGGCTAATCATTGACATATCCAAGTTTGATTTAGAATTTATTCCTCAGCCATCCAACATTTGGTTTAAGGAAGATATCAATTTTTTGTTTCACTTTTTTTCATAAAAAACATTGGCTTTAAGTAATCTAACTGGCATTTAAAGGGTTAAAATCCTCAAAATGATTGGTAGTTTTGAGCACAGCTGAAGTTATTTAAGATATTTATGCAAAAAAAGCAGAAAAAAATATTAATCTGTTAAGTTTTTATAGCAGTTTTTTGGAGGTGGACATGTTTGTCCTTCATGGCTTTAAAGGGTAGTAAATGAAAGTGATGCCTGAGGGTTAATTCATATTTTTCCACAAATGGTTTATAAGGGCAGTGCATTTGTACCGACTAAACTGTGAGCCCTTTACAAAATTCAAATGAAATTTCAAATTTCATTAAGATAACAGGCTTCCTCCAAAAAAAAAAAAAAAAAAAAAAAAAAAATCATGCCATTTGCAGTGACAGAAAAAAATTACAGTAAATAAAAGTGAAAAATTCACACTTTTGGACAAAAATAACCAGAGTTAAAAAAGGGGGGTTAAGACTTTTCGAGGATCAGCAGGAACCCTAATAGCCAATGTGTTTCCCCTTATCTGCATTCATGCCTCCTCAGGCCCACGTGACTGCAAACAACCTTAGAATAACACCAAAAAACACCACTGATAAACTTCAGAAGTCTGCATCAGAAACTACTGAGTGCTGCCACTTAGACGGCATTTATGCTTAATTCAGTCAACCAAGCATGTACACATGAATCTTTCTCCACACATTTGAAATCATCAGATATCAAAGTCACCCACAGTCCTCCAGAAATAATCCAGGTGTTTGTTTATTTTGACAGAAAAATGACAAAGACGCAGACAGGAAGTGCCCACTTGATCTTCATCTCTCCGATGAAGATGTTTTCAGTAACTTTGTGAGTCTACCTCATGAATTCAGGCGCTGATTGACTGACAGACGGACAGGTAAGTGGGCACATGGAGCCAGCGTGATTGACAGGTGCTATGACAGTGCCAAACTAATCAGCATCTGATTGACAGCAGCGGTGGGTGGATGGATGGAGGCTGGATGAACGGATGGATGGAGGGCAGACAGTCCCACAGACGGGCTGACCTACATACAAAGGAAGGGGAGAGAGAGCAGACAGAGGGAGAGGAAGAGAGAGATCGAGGGCTTCACCTCTGCTCTGTTGTCCCTCTCTGTGCGGACGATCGTTTGCCGTTGTCATCTCTGCTGATGTTTTCCATCCTGTTGGGAGGCCGCCGCCGTCAGCTGCGGGGAAAGCAACAGCTCCTCGCGTACGGCTTCAGCCCCGCTGTCTGGCACAGTCGCATCATAAATCACATCTGCTCAGCTGTAAACACTAATGAGGACGAGCGGAGCTTCCTCAGTCCATCTCTACAGCAGTCATACTGCAGCCTAACAAGCTCAAATCAGTAGAAACTCATACGTATGTATGGATGGATGTGGTGCTGATCACTTCCTGTGTTCACAGCCTGACCTCACAGAAACTCTGACTGACTCTGAACCTGTTTCATTTTGACTTAACAATACGTTCAGACACCAAGTAGCTGCACTTCAGTTTGTGCATCCATACTTATTTCTGTGGTTCTTTTACGGTGGATTGGTATCCCTGCATGCTGAGTGCAGTGAAGCCACAAGCTAAGAGACTAGCAGTGCCTCTTTAACAGCCGCTCTCATGTTTACATAAATGTACAAGGGTATATTTGGCAAATAAACCTTGTAGGGTACCTGTTAAACTAAACTTAAACTAAGTATCCAACCCTGGCTGGTATGATGTTGGTTTTATGAAATGCTGTTAGTTTTACTCTGGCTGTAACGGGACGCACTCCATCCAGAAAGTTTGACTCTCGTCTCGTCAGTCCACAGAATATTTTCTTTAAAGTCTCGAGGATCATCAGGATGTTTTTAGTCAATTGTGAGACGAGCCTTTGTGTTCTTTTTGGTTTTGGACTTGGAACTCTCCCATGGGTGCCATTTTTGCCCAGTGTCTTTCTTAATTCTGCGCGTGCTTTTCTAGTTTTTATTGCATTGTCTGTTTTTCTGAATTTTTTCTGCCACCTTTTCCTGTTTTTTCCTTTTTGCTCCAATTTCTGTCACTTTTTGAAATGCTTTCCCCCTTTATTTCCGCATGCAACATGTTTTTGGCATTTTTTTTTTTTTTTTTTTTTTGCCATTTTGTTCTGCCAGTATTTTGGCAACTCTTCACCAAGTTTCAACATTTTTAACCTATTTTTCCCATCAATGCCAATTTTTTCAACTTTTCACCCATTTTGCCACTTTTTACCCATTTTTTGCATTATTTCTTGCCACTTCTTTTGGCCACCTTATCCCGCTTTGGCCAGTTTATTGCCACTCTTTGCCCTTTTTCGCCACTTTAAACATATTAACCACACCGATGAAATTAGCAGGGGGTTATTTAAAGGGTTCTGTGTCTTTGTTTGTTAGTTTGTATGTGTACAAGATAACTCGAGAACGGAAAGTCGTATCTTCACCAAACTTTCAGGGAATATTGGGATAGTGAAAGGGAAGAATGGATTAGATTTTGGTGATGATCCGCGCACCCGTTCGGTTTTTCTCGGACTTCGAAATTTTGAACACCATAGTAATCAATGGGAGCGCGAGCTCCTCTTTGGCGCTGCTCAGGCGTGGGTCTGATGCCTCAGACCACCGTTCTAGTTATTGTCTTTTTTTTTTTCTTTTTTTTTTTTTTTTTACCATATTAACCAATTCTTGTCACTTTTCACCCACCTTTTGGTCTCTTTTCACAATTTTTCAACTATTGACTAACCAACAACTAGCCTCAGTTTCTTATATTTTATTTTCTGTCATCCTGAAATTTGAGCACATCATGGCTTAGCTCTAAAGTCTGTCATTACTCTACTATGGTGTAGTGCACAGGTGTCAGACTCAAGGCCCGGGGGCCAAATCCTGGCCTAAATAGTCTGGCTCTCAGGACTTCTCATTGGAGCAAATCTAGCCTCGGACTCAATATGAGGTTGACACCCCTGTTTTAGTGCATTCATCCACGTTGTTGATATCACTAATTTAAAGTTAATTCTCTTTTAACTAAAGGGGCTTACATTCTGAAAAAGGTTATTTTGTACTGCAGCATAAATAAATAAATTAAATTAATAATTTGTTGCTTTGATAAGAGTGTTAATTAAAATTGAATATAGTTTTCACAGCTTAACTTTAAACACACCATAATTTTGACCTCCATGGTCCACAAAATTATGTTACCCCCCTCTACCTCCTACCCCCTCTACACCTGTAGAAATTTTCATATGAGAACACATTTAGGGCAGAATAGCAATAGCGCGTGGTAAAAAGTTTGCTCGCTTGTCAGGTTGAATGAGGTCTCAAAAATGTTGATCCAAAGTCAAGCTGTGCAGTCTGTGTCACAGATAAACTCTAATTACTGTGTGGTGTTATCCATTAGCCACAGCAGTAATAATAAATCAAAGACAGAAAAAGGTTTCTGCTGCTCTGTTTCTAGTATTCATCTTCTCTCTCTCTGTTTGCTGTGGTTCCCTGTGTGACATTTAAGAAGCAGGAGGGGAGAGCTGCTAATGAATCTGTGCGGATTAGCTGCTGCTGATCAGATGATGGAGGGTGGAGTCGAGGACCACAGCCTGTAAATATTAGACGACCAGTGAGGAGGCTGAACACACAGCTGAGCTGAAAAAGAAGAATAGGCATAAGCAACTCTTTATCAGGCGTTACCCAAAGCCCCTCATCAGTCATCTCCCAAATCTGAGCTCAATAAAACTCTTTAATGTCAAAGTGAAAACAGATTTACACACCGCTTTCCACATTATTAAGCAAATGACATTTTTCTCTTATTTTCCCAAATATTAATGCAAATGACAGCCAGAACATTTTTCAAGTCATCAGCTGTTAGAGCATAATTCAAATGTTTTTGAACAAACTTCATAATGATGACCTTTTTTTTTTTTAATGAAAACCTCAAAATGCACTGTTCCACATTATTAAAGAGGGGGTATTATACTTTTCTGATTTTTAAAACATAAATAAAAAGTCACAGTGTATGGTGTCCATACTCCATGTATGCAAATTTTCAACCCGCAAGATAAACGTATGTGGCAGTAACCTTGGAATTTGCATGTAAACTGATGAAAACAGTTGGTTGAAAATCTCTCTGAGATTCTCCCGAGATGAGATTTCAATGGAGCAAACTAATGAGGTCATCGCAGTAGGCTCTCCTGATTGGTTCATGGTTCGTCCATGCTGCCGGCAAAGCAGAACAGACCGCCCCCACAAGGCCTTTTAGCCATTTTAACACAGTAATTAAACACTTATCAAACAGATACGTCCTGCTCTATCCTTTGCTGCTGCTGGTTTTCTTCCCCCTCTCTCTCCAAACTATCAGGGTCAGACATCCAGATCTAACACGTATGGATGTATATCAAAAGTCGCCATATTTTACTCAGTCGGACCGGTTCATTTAAAGTTTACAAGTACTAGCATAACAACATTAGCCATATTAGAGGGGGCAGGCACAAAACATTGAGTCCTGCCGCCGGCCAGCCTCCGGAAAATTGGCCATTCGGAGGAAAGCAGGTCCGTGGAGCGGGGGTCCAGGTTTGAGGTCAGGGGAGGATGGGGGCCACACCATGAGTTTCTCTCCTTTTATGCCCATAGCAGCCAATGACACAGAGCTATTCTTTGCAGCATGAGATGGTGCATTGTCGTGCATGAAGATCATTTTGCTACAGAAGGCACTGTTCTTCTTTTTGTACCACGGAAGAAAGTAGTCAGCCAGAAACTCTATTCACTTTGCCGAGATCATTTTCACACCTTCAGGAACCCTAAAGGGACCTACCAGCTCTGTCCTCATGAATCCGGCCCAGAACATGACTCCGCCCCCTCCTTGCTGATGTCCCAGCCTTGTTGGGACATGGTGGCCATCCACCAACCATCCACTACTCCTCCATTTGGACCATCCAGGGTTGCACAGCACTCATCAGTAAACAAGACTGTTTGAAAATGAGTCTTCATGTATTTCTGGACCCACTGCAACCATTTCTGCTTGTGAGCATTGAATCAGGTGGCTGAATAGTAGGTTTATACACGACTGCAAGCCTCTGGAGGATCCTACACCTTGAGGTTGGTAGGACTTAAGAGGCACCAGCAGCTTCAAATACTTGTTTGCTGCTTTGTAATGACATTTTAGCAGCTGCTCTCTTAATCTGATGAATTTGTCTGGCAGAAACCTTCCTCATTATGCCTTCATCTGCATGAACCCGTCTGTGCTCTGAATCAGCCACAGATTTCTTCACAGTACGATGATCATGATTAATTTTTCATGAAATATCTAATGTTTTCATTCCTTGTCCAAGGCATTACACTATTTGAGGCAGCAGAGATCCTTTTTCTTTCCTATATTACTGAAACCTGTGGCCTGCTTAATAATGTGGAAAAGTGCATTTTGAGTTTTTTATTAAAAAAAAAAAAGTTTATCATTATGAAGTTTGTTCAAAAACATTTGAATTATGCTCTAATGGCTGATGACTTGAAGAATATTCTGACTGTCATTTGCATTAATATTTAGGAAAATAAGAGAAAAATGTCATTTGCATAATAATGTGGAAAGCGGTGTAGAAAGTAATAATGTAATAATGTATACAGAGATCCATTCAAATGTTAGTAGTCTCACAGTTAGTGAAAGGGTCTCAAGTGATTGTAAAATAAAGACCCCTGTCTCTTGAAGATCCAGTCATTTGTCAATCAGTATTCCTGGCTACCATTACACCATGAAGAAATAGAAACACTCCAAGCAACTCAGAGAAAAGGTTATTGAAAGGGATAAGTCAGGGGATGGATATAAAAACATATCCAAGTCACTGGACATCCCCCAGAGTTCAGTTAAATCCATCATGAAGAAATGGAAGGAATCTGGCACAAGTGTAAATCTGCCTTGATCAGGCCGTCCTCACAAACTGAGTAAGCGTGCAAGAAGGAGACTAGCGATAGAGGCCACCAAGACACCTGTGACTAGTCTGAAGGAGTTCCAAACTTCAGCAGCGGAGATGGGAGAGACTCTGCAGACAAAAACTAATGCCATTCACCAGTCAGAGCTTTGTAGGAGAGTGGCAAAGAGAAAGCCAGTTTTGAAGAAAAAAACGGATTTAATCTGGACTTGAGTTCGCCAAAAGTCATGTGGGAGACTCCATGGACAAGTGGAAGAAAGTTCTGTGGTCTGATGAGAACAAAACTGTTTTTTGGCCAAATAAGAGGACACCAATCACTGCACATCACCACAAACACACCATCCCCAATGTGAAGCACAGTGGTGGCAGCATCATGCTGTGGGGATGCTTCTTGGCAGCTAGCCCTGGAAGGCTTGTAGAAGCAGAGGGTAAAGTGAATGCGGTGAAATATGGGAAAATCCTGGAGGACAATCTTATTTAGTCTGCAAGGGAACAACAGCAAGACAATCACCTGACGCAAACAGAGAAAGCACAGAAACGGTTTGAAGACAACAAGGTGAATGTTCTGGAGTGTCAGAGTCAAAGCTCAGACCTCAGTCCAATAGAGGATTTGTGGCTGGACTTGAAAAGAGCTGTTCATGGCTGATGCCGGTGCAATCTGCCAGAGCTTGAGTAGATTTGCAAAGAAGAATGGATTAAAATTGCAGTGCAAGCCTGACTGAGACCTATCCACACAGACTCAGAGCTGTGATTGCAGCCAAAGGTGGCTCTACTAAACACTTGAAGGTGGTGAATATTTATGTAGACAGTTTTTTTGCATTACATATTTATATTTACATAGTTATATTAAAGCATCCAAGGAGGTAAATACATTTTATAGGCAGTGTATGTCTGCTCCTTAATGCTTACAGTTCTGACCACCTGCTTTCTGGTGCATTCAGTGTTCTCTTAGCTGTCGCCAATAAATTAAATCAAACTTAATTTACAGCCAAATCAGAAAAAAATGGTATCTCATGACACCTTGAAAATAGAGCATGTGGTCATTGTGATTTTATTCATAAAGACCCAACATTTATCCGAGCAATTTAAGAGTGGTAAGAACATTTTTCTTTTAACAAGCAGACTCACCATCTGCTGTGACAGGCTGGGCAGAGAAACTCTAATCCACCGTTTTCAACTGTTTCTCCAACGGTTCAACTTTCTGTTTTAATTACTGATAAATAACTCTGTGCTGCATGCGCCAAGTGTTTATCTATAACTTTTATCCCTCTCCTTTAACTGTGAATTTAATCACTAAGGCATATTTTCATTTCTTTATTTATTACTTTGAGTTAATACTGTGTTTACCCTTTACTCTGAGTAATAAAAAAAGGGGGAAAAACAGTTTTTTGTGCAAGGAAACAGATTTTTCCCTTCTGTTCTGGAATGTTCCAGAATACATCACAATCACAACATAACAAAAAAGACATATAACACCATCGTGCAGAGGTGGAAAAAGTCCTCAAATTCTGTAGTACTTCTGTAAAAAAGATTTGTAAAAGATGCAACTCATTTACTTAAGTAAAAGTAAGAAAGTACCGGCTCTGAAACATACTTACTTACTTACAAAGTAATAATGATTTTTACTATCAATGACACACAATTCCTCTTTTCTAAATCCTGCAACATGAAAAAGGTTCCAGGCACAGAAAATAGCATAGCTCCTCTTTTGTTAACAGCCTGCACAGTGGTGGCTAGGGTTGCCAAAAAAACAATAAAATATTCTGTCCATGTAATTCATCATGTTATTTATTTTCATTGTCATTTATTGTTATGAATTTGCATAGGATCTCTCCCTCCGGCTGGGGAGTGAGTCTTTGCCCCAAGTGAAGGAGTTCAAGTGTCTCTGGGTCTTGTTCACGAGTGAGGGTAAAAGGGAGCGTGACATCGACAGGTAGAACTGGCGCAGCATCAGCAGTACTGACCGCTGTGGTGAAGAGGGAGCTGAGCAAAGAGGCAAAGCTCTCAATGTATCTACCTCCCAGCCCTCACCTATGGTCATGAACTTTGGGTGATGACTGAAAGATTGAAATTTGCAAATACAACAGGTTTTCTCTAGAGGGTGGCTGGGCTCAGCCTTAGGGTGAGGAGTTCAGACTTCCTGAGGGAGCTGGGAGAAGAGCCGCTGCTCCTTCACGTCGAAAGGAGCTAGTTGAGGTGGTTCAGGCATGTGATCAGGATGCCTTCTGTAGTGTTGTACTCAAGACCACACTATCTGAGACTAAGACATGCCCAAGACCAGAGTGCACCTAGACCAGGGGTGTCAAACTCAAGGCCGGGGACCAAATCTGCCCCATGGAACGATTATACCCAACCTGCAAGATCATATCATATTTGTATTAAACTGTAACTGGCCCACCAGTATGAGGTCTGCAGATTTCCTCCAGTATAAAAATGTAATCTTCAACTTGACTATTTAAAAATTTCCTTGTTAAGCCATAAAAATCTGAAAAGTAAAGATTAAGAAGGAGTTCATGAAAACTCAAGAATATGGGGAACGGAATTGATTTGTGTTTTTTTTTTATATATATATATTTTCAATTTTTGCATCTAAAGATTATGAATCAAACTAATGATTTTGACTTTTCATTTCATACTGTGACCTTTCAAGTCACTTTTAATCTTTAAGATTCCCAATTTTAAATTTTAAGTTATATTTTGACTTTTAAACTCATGATTTCATTTTTTTTCCACATAGTTTGATGTTTTAAATTAATAATTTTTACTTTTTATATCATACGATGCCTGGCCAAAAAAAAAGTCGCCGCCAAAAAAAGGTCACACACTCTAATATTCCGTTGGACCACCTTTAGCTTTGATTACAGCACACATTCGCTGTGGCATTGTTTTGATAAGCTTCTGCAATGTCCCAAGATTTATTTCCATCCAGTGTTGCATTAATTTTAATATTGATGATGGGAGAGTCTGACCACTGCGCACAGCCTTCTCCAGCACTTCCCAAAGATTCTCAATGGGATTAAGGTCTGGACTCTATGGTGGCCAATCCATGTGTGAAAATGATGTCTCATGCTCCCTGAACCACTCTTTCACAATTTGAGCCCGATGAATCCTGGCATTGTCCTCTTGGAATATGCCCGTGCCATTAGGGAAGAAAAAAATCCATTGTTTAAGAAATGAGAAGTTACTCATTGCATCAGCTGAGGTTAAATAACTTATTGCCAGCTGAAAGATAATCGCCCATGCAGGAATTATCCAACAGGAGGCTCGTACCTATTTGCTTAGTTAAATCCAGGTGGCGACTTTTTTTTTGGCCAGGCAGCGATTTTCACCTTTTAGACTCCGAATTTTAAATTTAAGTCATATCTTTAACTTTAGCAGTCATTATTTTGAATTCTAGCACATATTTTGACATTTTCAACTCCTGATTTTGGATTTTTAATCCCATATTTTTACCTCTCAGACTCACAATTTAGAATTTTAAGTCATTTTTTCACTTTTAAACTCATGATCTTGAATTTTATCTCACATTTAAACCTTTCAAACATCAAGACTTTTGGGGGTCGAGACAGAATAAAGACCAAGACAAGCCTAGACCGACTCAAGACCATAAAAATCAATTTAATAAAACCATGACAAGGTTGGACAGTTAAAGAGCATTCTCTCTTCAATTTTAGTTTTCTTTTTAATAAATTTGACAGATAAAAACAAGGTGTCTGAAACTCTTTCAAAGCAGAACATGCAAAAATCTCAAATCTTAACAAACCTGGTCAACAGCTTGAATGTATTTAAAAGTCACTGACAAGTCCAGAATTATTTTAAATATCTGAAAATGAGATGTTTATCTAGATTTGTCAGGTGAATGAGGCCTAAAGTGTTCAGAAGAATTTCTGACTTGAAATAAGATGGACTGATGTCTGAGTTTTTGTAGGTGTAGCTATTTGTTGTTTTTACAAGTGCTTCTAGTTATCGTCACATTAATGAAGTCGAAGAGTAGCAGATCAGTGCTGGTCTCAGCTGGTCCCGATGGAAAATTTCGAGTCCAGCCAGTCCGCGACCGAGACAAGACCAAGACATTCAAAATGTGGGTTTTGAGACCGGTCTTATGACCAAAACCGATCTCGAGTACTACAACACTACCTCCCTGTGGAGGTGTTCTGGGCATGTCCGGCTGGGAGGAGACCTCGGGGAAGACCCAGAATGCGCTGGAGGGATTACATATCCTGTCTGGTCTGGGAACAGCAGGAATTTGAAAGTGTCGCTGGGGAAAGGGACGTCTGGGTGGACTTGATTAGCCTGCTACACCCATGACGGATGGATTACAATAAATAAATGTACAGCTGTGTCTTTATTGTAAGTTTATCTGTATTTTTAATCCAGATTAGGGCATCATTTTAATGATTTATAGGTGATTAGTAAAACTATTCTTTAAAGTAGTAGTGTGCCTTTATGTGTTTATCAGTTCAGGGACACTGATTTTGATCCTCAGTGGACTTTAACACCAAAAATGTCGTTCTACTTCACTACTCACTCATAAGTCTAAATATAAAAACACTTTTCATTTAACACATTTGCACTCAGTCATGAAGGGGACTTTCTCCATATTACTGACAAAAAAGTTGAATTATTTCAACGTCAGTGGCACACTTCACACTGACATGTACAAGAAGTTCAAATTCCACATTTTCAAACGACCTTGTTGAAAATTCCTGAATGTTTTTCACATTTGTCAGACTTTTTCATGAACTCGAGTACTTCTCTCCCCTCCCATAAAAGCCCAGATCAATCAAACACTGCAGGCTCGGTTTGTGTGGGCATTCTGCTTAACCATGACTGCAAGTTTAGTAGAAAGAAATCACTTGTATCGAACAGAGTCTGATGTCGCTATGAGAGGCTCAGGTTCATTAGCCATGCTCTCAGAGAGAGCTGCTGTGATCAGTAACTAAGAGAAACATGCAGCTCTGCTCTGACAGCCAACATTTTAGAGTTTGACAGAAGAAAGCCTCGTTTTCATGATCTGTGATGTCAGCAAGTAAAGCCAAAAAGATAAACAATAAAGAAAAACATGTTGTGGATGAAGAGCATGAAATGTTAATGCAGATTTAGATGAAGCTCTGCAGGAGAGATGTTTGTCAGCTGCCTCTGAGAGCGCAGGTGTTTAAACGTCCTTGAGTACTACAAGGAAAAACTTCAAAATGGAGCGTTACTTTTGCCCATTCCCTCTTTAAATGTAGACTTTGCTGCTGCAGTGGTTAGCGCTGTCGCCTCACAACAAGAATGTTCCTGTTTGGACTTTCTGTGCAGTATTTGCATTTCCTCCCCATGCATGCTCAGGTTCTCTCAGGAGACTCTGACTTCCTCTAATGCAGTGGTTCTCAACCTTGGGGTCAGGACTACCTTGGGGGTTGAGAGACACTGATTTGGGGTCACCAGATGCCTTAAAAATATATATATATTTTGTAGAAATTACACTGTTGCCACTTTACACCAGTTTGACCAAACTTTCACCGTTTTTCATCTATTTAACACCAATTTTGCCTTTTTTTTTTTTTAATTGATTTTTGGCCTTTTCATGCCTTTATCAGATAGCAGAGGACAGTGAATAGACCCAGAAACAGAGATGAGAGTGGGGAGAGACAAGCAGCAAAGGGCCACAGGCAGGATTTGAACAGGGTAAACCACTCGACCATCTGTGCACAAAAATTTTGCCAATTTTAGCACATTTTTGCCACTTAAAACCCATTTTTGTTCATTCTATTCCCTTTTCATCACTTTCTTTCTGCCTTTTTTGCCACTTCTAAACCAATCTTTGCCACTAGTAATCTCTGCCAATAGTTAAATCTGTTGACCCATTATTGCCTCTATAAACCACTTTTCCATCCTTTTGCCCGTTTTAACCACAGTTAACCTATTTTTGCCAGTTTATATCAATTTTTCACCATTTCCACCATTTTTTGCACTTTATAGCCATTTCACCCAATTTTCAGTCTCTTTTTACCACTTTTTGTACCTATTTTTGCCAATTTAACCATTTTTTGTTGTTGCCCCTTTAATCTAATTATTGCCACTTTTAACCCATTTATGTTCTTTACAAATCCAATTTCTGCACCTTTCCTGAAATTTTTAGCCATTATTAACCAATTTTAGCAATTTTTAACCCATTTAAATTATTTTTTAAACAAATGTTTTTTTTTCATCTAAGGAAGGCTAACTGAATAGATAAAGATATTTGTTTCGTTGATATGAGTGGTTATTATTCAGGTTAAATATAAAATATGGTTATCGTTAACTTAACAATGGACCATGGTTTTGCTGACCTCCATGGGCCCCTAGTTTGGCTGGGTCCCTGGGCCAAAAATGTAGGCTTTTAAATTGTGGGCTGGCAACAAGCTGGATGCTCCCTTTCCTCTTTAGTCTGCAGGACATGGCATCCATGTTTAAAAATAAAAAAAAAAATCAAATTTTGATTCTTGTGACCACAGAACAGTTTCTCATTCTGCCTAAATGAGCTTTGAATTGCCTGACAGTGATTTCTGGACTTGTTTCCGAGCTCATGCAGTGGTTTCCAGTATAGAATCATGGCTGTCATTAATGCAGTGCCACCCGAGGGTCCCATGATCCTTGGTTTCCTATATTGACCTTCGACCTTGTGCACAGGGAGATTTCTCCATTCTAAGTCTTTGCAATTTTACAATGAGGAGCATATTTTTCTGAAATTGTTCAACAATTTTTAGAAATAGTTGTTTTGCAGATTGGTGAACCTCTACCCATCTTTACCTCTGGGAGACTCTGCCTCTCTAAAATGCTCCTTTTATACCCAGGCATGCACTGACCTGTCGCCATTTAACCCTATTAGTTGCAAAATGCTCCTCCAGCTGTTTTTCATTAGTGTTCCTTACTTTTCCAGCCTTTTGATGCCCTGTCCCCACCATTAAATTCAAAATAGCCTAAACTAATAGTGTTAGTAAAATGAAAAAAAAAAGTCTCGGTTTCACCACCTGATATTGATTCCAAAAGAGGAATTCTGAGCAAGCTATTTTTTTTCGCTATAGGATCAGACACAGAAAATAAAAGCACATTTAGGATCCACTAAACTTTCTCTGATGGGTGAAGTCACCATGAAGGCTATCATAGACGCATTTAAACACTGGGAACAGAATGAAACAGCCTCTGACTGAAGTAAAATATGAACTAAAACTTAAAGAAATAACTACTCAGAGAAGAAGCTTGAAGTTTGTGCTCTGAGGCCTCTCAGCATGAACAATGTTTTGGACAGAAAGACCTGCAGTGTGTTCTCTTCTAAGTCCTGCTGAAAGGCCAGATGGACTCACTGCTCTTCACAGGTAAAAGGTCACATGTCATGATGGGGCTGTTCAGGGCATCCCATGAGTTCTTAAAGTTTAATACAGAAAAACTCCAGAAGTCTTTTTGTTCATAAACTGAGCTGGTTTTATCTTCAAAGTGAACTTTAATGTGAAATTGTGCCTGAAGCCACATATGACTTCAAAACTGATTCTAACAGCATTTTTACTCTAAAGGAAATACTTGTTTGCCCTAGGGTTAGAGTAGCCAAGGGCTTACTAGAATTGTAACAGCACAATAATACTGAATTTTAATATACTTGTTAAGATTGGATGATAAATAGATTATAAACAGTACATATTGAAAGTATCCATCCCTAATGGATGTTTTACCCTCTTATTGATTTTACAAATCAATCACGGTAATTATAATTTGGCTTTTTTTGACAACAAAACTTCTTTAAAGTCAGAAAGAAAACAGATTTCTATTAAGTAATGTCAATTAAGAAAAAATATGTGAGGTAAAATAAGTGACTGCATGAAAATTTTCACCCTTTAAAGTGAGTGACCTAATTCAGCAAAGGTCCAGCCAGTTGGTGCTAGTAGTTTCAGAATGAATGAAATATGGATCACCTCAGTGCAGTGGGTGTGTCTCAATAGAGTCTGAAAGGTCCAGTCACTAGTTTTCCTGGCTGCCATTACACCATGAAGACAAAAGAACACTCACAGTCAGAGGATGGGTACAAAAAAAAGTCCAAGGCACTGAACACCTCACTGTCTTTCGAGCACTGAGCTCCAGGTTGTTTTGACTGCACCAGGTCACCCCATGGTCCACCTGTAGACAGACTCGTCCCCATCACAGATGAGTCCGACGAGGGTCGTGTCTTCCACTAGCCTCAGGAGTTTGACAGAGTGGTGGCTGGAGGTGCAGCTGCTGGGATACAGGGAGAAGAGCTGAGGAGAAAGAATACAGCCTGCTGGTGGTTCTGCTGTCAGAGACATGTTTCCCCAGCTTCACCTGCTGTTTCCTGTCAGACAGGAAGAGCAGAAATCCACAAACAGGATCCTGGCATGGGTTCCTGCTGAGTCCGGACGCTGAGGGATGAAGTGAAGGGCCAGGCTGACAGCGCCGTCTTTGGACAGGTGAACTGCAGGGGGTCCTGGAGAGGGTCCGTGATTGTTTTGGCAGGACAAGGCGCTCAGAAGACTTCATCACCACAGGGGTCAGGGTGACAGGTCTGTCTGTGACAGACTGAATGTTAACATTCTTTAAAGGATGCTAGTGTCTTAATAAAGAAAGAAAACTACTCTTTCATGCATCAATAACTCCTCTAAAAATACAAAAAAACAATCTGATGTAATGAAAACAATTATTTTTGCTTAGTGGTTAAATTCCTCACCCAAACAGAATGATAATGTGTTTTTAAAAATGTATTCAAATCAGAAGATTGTCATAAGTCAGACTGGAGGATCAGCTCCTGACATGCTGATGTTTTGACATTTTTGAAGTGTGAAAGGAACTGGGAGGAAAAAATAATGTTTTCAGAGAAAATCAAGATTTCCTTCAGAGAAATTCTGAAAATAGTGACAGAAAACCATGAAAGCTAAGGAGAGAGAAAAAGGGAAAAAGGCAAAGGGAGAATCACTGAAACACAAAAATAAATATCAACAGTCAAAGGTTACAGGAAAAAGTTCTAAAATGTTCCAACAGAGACTTTCATTTTTTCTTTTCACCAAACTGAGAGATGTGAGCGCTTTGGTAAGAAAACAGAAATACGAGAGAGGGAAAATGAGTGTTGGTGATTTTTTTGTTTTCAGATAATTAAAAAGACATTATCTCATACAAACAAATGATCCTCCAGATTAGTGCTTTTTACCAAAGTTTGGTGTGTCAAAACAGAATTTGAGTTAAATAAACATCACATTTAAAAACTACTCATTTAGACCAAAGTGGTGTAGATCCAAGGGAGAAAATAAATGAAATAAAAGACTCTTACTGCCCACACCAACAATTATATTTGATCGAATGAAACATGAGGATGAATCAAATTAGAGCAGAGATAAAAGCATAAAAGAACGATAAAACCATGACACAAGAAAACTCTGACATTTGCCAACATGAAGTCAGCCATGATCTGATTTATCCAGTTCAGTTCAGTGGCACAAAACCAGTTTCAGTAAATATCCTGTATCCATTTTACTGACCCGTTTCATTCCACCTGGACTGTTTGGAGGAGTTTTTTTGAGGCAGGTGGCCTGGTTGGTTTTCAGTGGATGTGAACACATAAATTACACCGATGTGAGATCTCAAGATTTAAATCCCCTTATCAACACAAGTGGACAAAAAATGCTTTCTTTATGTAAATGTTTGTTCATGTCAAAAACCCGAAACAATGACAGATAATGTCCCAGACATTCTCTAGATTACGCTCAAAGAATGCTCAAAAAATATGCTGAAAGAATAAAATAATAATAATAATAACGCATTTTATTTATAAGTGCCTTACTATGCACTCAAGGACACTTTACAGAAACAAAACAAACACAATAAAACAACAGTTAAAGCTTTGACAACAGAGAAAAGCTTCGACAGAAGGATCTGGAACAATGTGGCTACAGTGAGTATGCTATTCTGAACAGGTGAGTTTTGAGTCTGGATTTAACGAGAGGAAGAGAGTCAGTATTTTGAATGTCCGGTGGGTTTGAGTTCTAGAGTTGGGGAGCAGAGCGGCTGAAAGCTCCATGATGCTGAGGTGGGGGGAGGACACAGTGAGGTGGATGGAGGAGGAGGATCTGAGGGCGGAGGTGGCGATGTGGAGATCTGACAAATGAGTGGCGAGATTTGTGGATGGCCTTGAATGCATACAAGATTTTGAATTTTTACTCTAGATTTTACTGGAGCCCTGGCGACTGGCCACCAGTGACTGGCGACCAGTCCGGGGTGTACCCCACCACTCGCCCAATGACAGCTGGGATGGGCTCCAGCCCCTGTATCTGAGTTTCCGTTAGCCGGTAATCACCGGTCATTGGCCGGCACATAAAAATATAACCGGTCAAAATGTCTGGCAGAAAACATGCAAATGACCAGATAAGTAAATACTGAATACTTGCATATTATATTTTGTATAACCTAGAAGATATGCTGCGAGAATGCGTTAATACAAACTAAAAGTTGCCTAATCTAACTACATCTACTGTCCTGCGATGCTGGGGTTGTTTATCTCCTCAGAAGGCAAGCACATGGCTAATTATGTATGCACAATGACGTCAAAGCGAATCTATCTCCCTACTGCGCCTGCTCATTACTGCTGGAGACTCTGCAACAGTCTATGCTCTGCAGGGAAAGTTTGACCATTAAGCAGAATTTTAATCTAAGTGAGGTTTTCCTGGTTAACCAAAGGCTTAATATCATCAGCGGTATGGGGGGAGTATGTCATCGCTGTGAGTAATGAAGAGGCTGAATCAAAGATAACGGTACAACTGAGCATCTGAAACACAGATGCAGCAGCAGAGAGAGAGAGACCTACGCTGGCTAATTAGCAGAAGTAGTCTTGGATAAGCCGTCAATGAGAGGAGGTCTGGACCGGACTAGCTGCTTTGCAGCTTTTATCTTTTCGGGACTAGTCCAAATAAACCAGGATGGTTGGATTAACTGCTTTATCTGAGGTTACAGTGATATCATCATGGGGACTGATATTAGCAACTGACGGTAAGACTCATTTATCATTTGAAATATAGAGTTGTAACGCAGTGTCCAGTTAAGAGAGCACGTTTGTTATGTGTTTGGATGCTTCGTTGTTGTCGGTGGAGGATTGTATTTTGCTGATGTGAGCTACAAAGAACTTAGCGGCCAATGAGCTAACAGGCTAACGGTGCTAATGTGAAGCTAACTGTTGTATATTGTGTGTCTGACTGGTGTGTAAGGAAAAGCGCGCAGCCTTTATTTTGATACTTTAAACCACTTACACTAAGAAAAATAAGAGAAAGTCTTTGTGCAGTCGTTTCTACTGTCTAATCACGTGTCTACCAGTTTTTAATAACGGGGTAATAATTACTCAGGTTTACTGTCGGCTTGGTTTCTACTGTCTCGGTTTTGGGTCAGGTCTGGAAATATAAACGTGTCCTCTCTCCCGTTTAGCGCAGACTTGTGTTTCAATGTATCACAGAATACCAGATTTATTATTTTGCTGTTGTTAACGCAGCAAAATAATGTTAAAGCAAATGTAGTTGTTCTAAATGGCCGGAATTCTTGAGGACTGCCGGTCAAAAAAGGGGACAAAAAAGGGTAGTGGAAACGCTGCTCTGTATGTGTGTGTGTGTGTGTGTATATATATATATATATATATATATATGTATACAGTGCTTGACAAATTTATTAGACCACCCTAACCCTAACCAAAGTAAGGTTTATGCCACAGCTGCCCTAAATTAACAGCATTGGTAATTACCAAAATCTTTTTTTATGTTTCTGCAACGGTTAATACACCAATATGTAGAAGTTCTCTGACTGAATGCTAAAATATAATTATTATTGTTATCCATGAATTTTTTAATTTACTGATTTACAAAAAAACTGATAAAATAGAGAAGCTCATTAATATTTCTTGATTAATATGTCAAATTGTAGTTATTTACTTGCATTCCTGAACAGAAAAATGAGTTTTAGTGGTTGAATGTTATGCTTGATTAATTTCTGACTTCTCAGAGAAGCCCAGGGAGCTGGCTCAAATTTGGGTGAATTCAGTTTGAAATCCCTCATTCCTGTTCAAAATGGTAAAACGTGGAGAGCTCACTGAAAATGAAAGAGTCCGCATTAAAGCACTTCATGATGCTGGATGGTCTTTGAGTCAAATATGACAGGTGGTCTAATAAATTTGTTAAGCACTGTATGTATATATACAGTACTGTGCAGAGGTTTTATGCATGTAGAGCACTAACAGTTCAACCCCGGGCTGAAGAGAGAAGGGAGGGTGGTCAGAGTCAGTGTCAACACATTTGACATGTACGCGTGTCGCTCAGCAGCCAAGGTCGAGCTTAACAGCATTTCTTTTGTCCGGGCCTTTGCACCCCTGGTAACACGCCCAGCAACCACCAACAGTTTTCAGGTACTTAGAACATACACACGACCACCAGGGGGTTAACCAAAGTGTATTAAAATGGGCAATAAAGCTTGCGATTAATTGTGAAAAAAATTAGTGCACTAATTGTGGTGCCTGATCCAATATGATTAATAAAACCAAACATGCATAACATATTTTGTTAAATTAAAGGAAAGCACTAATAAAGTCACCCAAAGGGGCTCAAAAGTCCGAAGTAGCTGCAGTTTTGCCTGCATGCCTCAGCTTCCTGGAGGTCTAAAGGTCTTGAAGAGATGGTAGATTGCTGCCAGTCATCCTCTCTGCAGAGCAGCTGGTACACTGCAGCCTGTTCCTGTCCCCTGCAGTGGCTGCACCGTACCAGATGATAGTTGATGATGTGAGGATGGACTTGATGATGGCTGCATAGAAGTGTACCTGTTTATGATGAGGGAGCTCCCACTCCCACTCCCACCTGAGGTCCTGGGTGATG
The DNA here is from genome assembly GCF_018320785.1 of Cheilinus undulatus. Lineage (NCBI taxonomy): Eukaryota > Metazoa > Chordata > Actinopteri > Labriformes > Labridae > Cheilinus > Cheilinus undulatus. Next base: position 44,169,496 of record NC_054877.1, read on the forward strand.
AGGATCCCCATGAGGTGAGGAGTCCAAACTGGGGAGTCACAGAGGGTTATGGGAGCAGGGGTGTGGGTGGCAGCATCCTTCCTGAGATCTACAACCATCTCCACTGTTTTTCAAACAGAGCGCTGAGCTGCAGGTTGTTACTGCACCAGGTTGCCGGCTCGTCCCGACCAGAGATGAGTCTGATAAGGGTCGTGTCATCCACGAACCTCAGGAGCTTGGCAGACTTGTGACTGGAGGTGCTGCTGTCGGTGTACAGGGTGAAGAGCAGAGGAGTAAGAACTTGGATTTGGCATTTTCACACACAGCATGACAGTAACTTGATCCACTTTGTCAAGAGGGAAGAGTTATTTTTTATACAGTACATGCATGTTGCATACTCATGCTTGTGTGTTTGAATGAGCAATCTTACCATGCTGAAGCACACCTCTGTCTTCAGGGTCAAGGAAGTGCACCATGCTTGGTGCAGTATAAAGCAATCACACAGTGGTCAAACAATCTGGACTTTGGGGGATAAGCCTGGCCCAGCATGGTGCTGATTGTGTGAGTGTATCCTAAAAGTTTCCTGCTTTTTTAAGGTCAGAAAAAATGGCTTTGTGTCATTATTTGATCACTTAATCTCTAATGCAACTTTTAGTTTTATTCAAGGTAGTTACTGACCAGGGGTCCTAGTCATCAATGAAGCTACAATACTGATTGGAGCCTTCAGCGTTATAAGGACTGAAGGCCGTAAACATGTGTAACCTGGTTCACTTTCACATGGAACAATGACTTCAAAAGTTTCCACACAATGAGAGCTTAAGGAAGGCTAAAATCACCTGAGACCTGCCGTAAAAACCCCTCACATTAATCTTTATCAGAGCCACTCTGCCTCTGTGTTGCTGTGAGTTCAGGAAGGATGAGTGACAGGGCGGCCTAATAAAGACGAGCACGCAGGATGGAGGCGGCAGGAAAAGGAAATGGTTCAAGGTGACTGATGGACGGAGGGACGTCCATGTGGTCAGGACTGATAAAAGACTTTCAGGATTGTGAAAACAAAATGGTGAAGCTACAGAGGTTTAGAGTTATCCTCTTCATCTTTAGGTGCACATCTAACCGTAAATCTCCTCACTGGTGTGATGACAACACAGGAGGAAGCTGCAGCAAGCTAAGAATTAAGCCAGTAAATATCCTCCTCAACCAAAAGTGAAAAGCTTTATACTTCAAGTGTTCTTTTCTATAGGGTCATCAGAACCATTCCTTCTATTTTGTCCTGTAAAGGAAATCCACATCTGATGGCATACTGACCTTATTAATTAACATTTTTATTTTTTTAGTACATTATTATCTATTACTATTAAAAAAGGGGTACTTAAGCTCTCAATGACTGACTTAACAGAAGAGTTAAAAGGTTCAAACAAAGTTGTTATCAGAGAGCAAAGATAGCAATGTGGTTCCAAATCCTAATAGAAGGAAATGGAACCCAAGACAGGCAGTACAGGAAGCAGAGGCAGCTCTTAGGCATGAGACTGTAGGCAATGTCCAGATAGACGGGGAGGCCTGGGCCTTAGCTCGTGCAAACCAGCATGGAACAAAGCAGAAATTACAAAAGAAAGACTTGCAGAAATTAAGTTAACTGATTGTTGCTCTGTTGTGTCAATGCTTCTTGGCTATGCCATTAAAAAGTCTGTTTATCTCCCATTTAAATAGTGCCACATTTGTCAGGAGCATGCATTTGTGGGATGAGCAGCAGAGCTGAGTGTATGAAAAATCTTCTCTGCCAATGCCAAACTGCTTATTCTGCCATTGGCTCTTGTTTTGAGCTTCTGATACCCCAGGCACTAACAATCAGGCATTTGGCACCTAATAGGGTAACTTCAAGCTGGTATTTTGAAAAATCAAGTTCTGGCATTATTTGGAGAGAGCCCTAGTAGCATCTATAAACTGAAGGCCATAGGCAGGCCGTTAAGTGGACGTCCCAAGAAGACCATTTCCTCAACCTGTCAGCACCTAGGTACCATACGCTGTCTTCTTAGTCAAGTTTTGCAGGACGATATGGCCGACGACTCTCTGCCCAGACAACCCAGAGCAGATCTCCGGTCTCATGAGGGCTGCCATATCTGAGCTGGTCTTGGCAACATGTGCACTGGAACTTGTAGAGGAACATTATGTTCAGCGATGAGTCGAGGTTCTGCCTATGACGGTTGGACCATAGGGTCAAAGTGTGGAGAAGACGTATAGAACGCTATGCTGACTGCTGCACCGATATGGTGACATCTTTGGTGGAGGCAGTGTGATGGTGTGGGGCGGCATCTCGCTCAATGGAAAAATTAGCTTTGTCATCGTTGGAGGCAAGCTCAAGCCGTTTTCACACAGAGATTCCACAATTAAGGCGAAAAGGAATGCCTGTCTTTGTTCCGCAAGGAGCAATTCACACAAAGGTGTAACAGAGCTGTGCACGCCTGAGCTTACTCACACACCCCAGCGTCCCGTAATCAGATGGCAGCCGCTGCCTGAGCTGCTGCTTTCAATGAAACTCGAAACTCTGGTTTTCTCTGTTCAAAACTTTGTATTTTCTGAATGAAATACGGGGAAAATAACATGAACATTCATTTTGATCGATTACATCCAAGACTTTTTTCCTCCGTGTTTCTGAGTTGGAGGTCTGACTTTAAGCAGTGTCACAGCGCGTGAAGGTTGGAAACTTCAGAGTACCGAGCTCACTTGAACACATCATGGAACTTTTCAGACACTGCTGTGACCAGAGATGTATCTGCTCTCTCCTCTCCTGTACAGACTGTGATCAGCTCTCTAACCTTGCAGTCTCTCCAGTTAATCCACATTATTCTTTGTTTTATCCCCCTGTTGTTTTCTCCGATGAAAGGCCGCTCGATTAAACCGCGCAGGTTTTTAAATTTCCCATTTATGGAGACAGCAGCACACACTCGCCGTTACTGAATGCGAAAAAGTCTGTTACGGCTCTGATACTACCCCTTGATCTGGATCAGAGGTGAGGCGAGATCGACCCCCCATTGTGGAACGGTTGCTTTCATACAGAACAGAGTTGCGGAATGAGGGCGTAGCAGACACGGAAAAGAGAAGCAGTGTGAAAGTAGCTTCAGTGAAGAAAGATATCAAGATGAGATTCTGCAACCAGTGGAAATCCCATATCTCCACAGTGTGGGACCAAACTATATCCTCCAAAATGACAACGCTCGACCCCACAGAGCGGGGTTTATCAGAGACTACCTCCAGAATCTGGGAGTAGAGAGGATGGAATGGCCTGCCAACAGTCCTGACTTCAACCCCACCGAATGCTTGTGGGATCAGCTTGGGCGAGTCATCCGTGCCAGAGTGACCAACACAACCACATTGGCTGACTGGCAACAAATGCTGGTTGGAGAATGGGATGCCATCCCACAGCAGTGTGTGACCAGGCTGGTGACCAGCATGAGGAGGAGTAGCCAGGCTGTTGTGGCTGTGTTTGGTTCTTCCACACACTACTGAGGCTCCTGTTTGTTAAATAAATAAATAAATTGTCTTGTTTCTTCAGACTTTAATCATCCAATCCACCAAACAGAATAAGCTAGCAGAGAAGATTTGGCACATTTTCATGGGTGCAACCCACATACTCAGCTCTGCTGCTCATCCCACAAACACATGTTCCTTACAAATGTGGCACCATTTAACAGCCTTTCTGAAGGAATAAGATTTATTACTAAGAAGCATTGTTATAACAGAGAAATAATCTCATAAACACAAATTTCCTTACTTTTCATGCTATGTTCAGACATCTTCCTTAGCAGAGACCAAAGCTACTGATAACATCAGGACAAGTGGAGAAACAATAAATAACAAATAAAAATAAAATATAAGCCCATAAATTAAATGAAAGAGCTCAGACTGGAATCATTTCCTTCACAGAGAGACTTTTTAAAAATGATCAGGACAGTTTCTTCATTTATTTAGCAATAAGCAAAGAGTAAATAAACAGTACATATGACTGCAGCTATACATTACTGTCTGGCTTCTTTATTGTTTTGAAGTCTGTGTTGTCCTAATCATGACTTCTATATTAAAAACCTTATAAATAGAATTAATAATGGGACTGTGTTTCCCTGTGCTGTCTGCCTAGTAACTAGCTGCTTAAATAAATTAATTCTATCCTCAGTGTTACTGTCCGGCTGCTGTGTAGCCGTAACAACCAGGATGAGTAGAGAGCTCTTTTCTGACTTGTTTCTGTTGGGATTACAGCTTTGTCCTGAATCCATGGTGTGTAATGTACAAACCATGAAGCAAAGCTCTACTGATTAGTAAATGTCTACTGTGGATGAACATGAGAGATTACAGACTACAGATGTTAAAGTTTAGGAATGAACTGCAAATGGAATGAAACCAAAAAAATACTTGATGGCTTTGACACTGTTAGATTCTTCGTGTCTGTGTTACCACCTGCAGTGAGCCCTGGCTTAAGGGAAGAAACACAAAGGAGCAAAACCTGATCAAAGATTAACAAAGGTCTTTATTACACACTAAAGGTTTAACAGTGAAATCAGAATGGTGTCTGAAATATGGCTGGTCTTGGCTGCAACCAGAGAGAGCATGAGCTCGGCTCTGGCTTTTATAAACTCTACACAGGTGTAGGTTTTAGGCCTCGTTTATACAACAACGTTTTGCTTCGTTTTCCATTTTCTGTTTCCAGAAAGTTCCACATTCAACCGGCAACTTCTCAAATCGATCTCCGTTCACACGAGAAAACACCAAAAACGATGTAGTAGACATGCCAGGCCAGTAGATGGCAGTGTGATTTTCGTGCCTACACCAGATTCTGACCCGACCCATCCAGGTCCGAAATACGTCTCTGCTGATCCAAGTGATGGTGAAGTAAATCAACACTTTGTTGGAGAAGTACAGTTAAATTCAAAAGAGTGAGGAGCATGAACAGTACACTGGTGTCGTTACATTATAAGCCTACTCGCGCATGGATATTTACTGCAGCCGCAGTGCGCATGTCTGTTTTCAGAGAGTGCCGGTTTCCCTGTTTACACGAAGACGGAGATGGGGGCGTCTTGAAAAACTTCCACTCTGGAGCCTGTTTCCAAAAAGTTCTCTTTTCAAGCACCAAAATGCCACTGCCGTGTAAATGGACAGCCAAAACTCTACAAAACTTTTGCGTTTTCACTCGACAATCTTGTCATGTAAATGGGGCATTAACAACACAGCTGTTAGCAGAGTTAGCAATAAAGCTAATTAACATCTGTGGTTCCTGGGCAGGAAGATGTAACAATATACAATATAAACGGTAAAGTTTAGCTGAGCAGTTGTGTCTTGCTGACTCCCTGGTCTCCCTAAAGTTGTTAATGCAGAGTGACACATTGTCTAAGTGATGGTGGTGCCTGATCATAAATTAATTTATACATCAGACTCATATTTAACCTTGCGAAGCAGATGAATTTGTGAATTGTAATTGTAAAATCTGTATCCTTTTCATTTAGAATTGCTTATGAAAGTTACCATTTCCATGCCAATAAAGCCTTTGAATTGAATTGAATTGAAAATGTGACCTGTGATGCTATCATTCTGATATCAGAGTTGCATGAATATAGCGGCCTATTCAGCATATTTTCAGTTTTGATTGCTCATATTGTGCATTTGTTCATGAGTTTAGAAAAAGGCTGGTATAATAGTTAAACCGCACTAAGTAATGAGACGGATGTGAGTAGAAATAATCAGAGCCATCAAATGGTAAATTAAGCAGAGTAGCTTTTTGTGTTAATCAACATTAATCCAGTAAATTTACTTAATGAATCTGCAATTTTATTACTGTAAGAATTTATATTTAATCAAGGCCTTTTTAGTTTAAAATATGATGATTGTGTCAAAGACTTTTTAAACACTTCTACTTTAGCAGGGATGTGGTTTACACTCACGTCTGACTACAAATCTAAGCAGAGTGAAAGCACACCATTAGATGTGTCTATGAGATTTACTAAACTGCACTATATTGCCAAAAGTATTTGCTCACCTGCCTTGACTCGCATATGAGCTTAAGTGACATCTAATTCTTAATCTATAGGGTTTAATATGACGTCGGTCCACCCTTTGTAGCTATAACAGCTTCAACTCTACTGGGAAGACTTTCCACAACTTTATGGATTGTGTTTATGGGAATTTTGACCATTCTTCTAGAAGCGCATTTGTGAGGTCACACACTGATTTTGGACGAGAAGGCCTGGCTCTCAGTCTCCGCTCTAATTCGTCCCAAAGGTGTTTTATCAGGTTGAGGTCAGGACTCTGTGCAGGCCAGTCAAGTCCATCCACACCAAACTCTATCATCCATGTCTTTATGTACCTTGCTTTGTGCACTGGTGCACAGTCATGTTGGAACAGGAAGGGGCCATCCCCAAACTGTTCCCACAAAGTTGGGAACATGGGATTGTCCAAAATCTCTTGGTATGCTGAAGCATTCAGAGTTCCTTTCACTGGAACTAAGGGGCCAAGCCCAGCTCCTGAAAAACAAGCCTACACCATAATGCCCCCTCCACCAAACTTTACACTTGGCACAACGCTTACACATCTGGAAGGAACTATCAATGTGCAACAGCAGAGAGAGGATTTAGAGCAACATATGCTCCCATCCAGACAACGTCTCTTTTGGGGAAGGTCTTGACTATTTCGGCAAGACAATGCTAAAGCACATCCGTCACAATGGGGGCCAATGTCTGATCAGGGGACCTTGCATTATAGATTCCAGTTTCTATTGAAAAGACTGCTCAGGTAAACAACAGAGGTGGACGGAGTGCAATGGTCCTTTACTACACAGTGGACTGATTCAGAGGGACCGTACCAAAACAATGGCTATTTTCTTTGTAAGGAAACACACACACACACAAAACACATGAAATAAATGTCATCATCCCCTCGCCCTTGCCTGCTGTGACTTTTAATGAACATTTCCTGCTGCCTTGACACATCACCCCGACTTCACATAGAAATCTTACCGAGAGAGCTGGCAGGAAAAAATCTGGGTAAAGTCTGTTTATTGATAAAGACCACCAACTGAAATTTACCAAACAGATTTAACTTGGGCTGCACATGTTGTTACTTAAATTAGAAGATTTGACATTAGTATTTTCTGTGCCCTTTTTTCTTTGTGTATTTCTTTCAGCTTTCTGGGCCCTAGCCAATCACAGGCTTGTCTAAAGTTTTCTTTTGAGTGAAGCTTCATAATCCAATTTGTCATTTTTCCAGTAGGAACACCAAACAAACAGCTCATGATTAATAAATCTGGAGTAGGAACAATACCTCCACAGCCCAAAGTCTCTGACTGATGGATTAAATGAATTAGCGAGTGGTTGAACTGGCTGGACTCAAAGGACTTCCCCAGATTACATGATTGAGCAGGAGCAGAGCATTAACCTCGGTAACCTTACCAGCAGCAGCCAGGGGAATGTGAACAGGAGCTAGGCGGGTGGGTTTGTCACCAGTGAGTCAGTCCATGTGAATCAGAAAATCTCTCTTTAGACCATGCATGAGCAGGGACGTATAGCTGTTTAGAGCATGTGGACACCTGCTTTGGTGCAATACAGCCTCCTTCATAATGTAAACCTCTTTTCTTAAAACAGAATCATTTTATTGGTAATTAACAGTGTGAATGGGCACAGAGAACTAATTGATGGGGAAAGACTTCATGGCTAGCCAAAATGTTCACAAATATCAGGAAAAAAAGTCGACGAAACTGAGAAAACTTTAATGGAAAAGGGTAGAATATTTGTGAAAAGAGACAAGAATGGGCTGAAGTGGCAGAGAGAAGTGGGAGAGTTTGGCAAAAAGCAGCAAATATGGGATATAAGCAAACATGAACCAGAATAGGTATGGGGGGGGGGGGGTTAAATGTGGCCAAAAGGTTTCATAAATTGACAAAAAATGGGTTAAAAGTAACAAAAATAAGTAGCTACAATTGGCTACAAAGAGTGGGCGAAAAGCAGAACACTATGGCGAGATGTCACAAAATGGGCAAAAGAGCAAAAATGGGTTAAAAGTGGAAAAAAGAAGTAGCTTAAATGGGCCACAACTGGCAAAAAGGTGGCAAATAATGGGCAAGATTGATAAAATGGGGGCAAAAATTAAAAAAAAAAAGAATTGGTAAGAAAAAAAAAGTAGCAGAAATTGGTTAAAAGTAGAAAAAACAAGCGGCAAAACGGGGAGAAAAGGGGTAGAATTTAACTAAAAGTCAAATTAGGGAAAATAAAAAAATTTGGAAAAGGTGCCAAAAAGTGGGTAAAATGGGTTTAATGTGCTAAAATAAAGTTGCAAAAATGGGCCACAATTGGGAAAAAGGGGCAAAAAAAGATTTATAAAGTGGTAAAAATTGGTTAAATGTAAGAAGCAGCAGGACGCACAGCCTAGTGGTCTAAGGCGCTACCCACATATGGGGGTGGCCTGTGGCCCTTTGCCGCATGTCTCTCCCTTCTACTCTCTCTCCTTCCTGACGCTATCCTAAATAAAGGTACAAAAAAGCCGAAAAAATAAATCTTAAAAAAAAAGGAAGAAGTAGCTGTAATTGGCTAAAAGCAGACATGGGTCAAAAGTGGGCAAAAACATGGGTTAAAAACAGGTAAACAGTGGAGAACAAGGGCAACAAGTAACAAAAAAATGTTAAAAATCTCAAAAATGGCAAAAGAAGTGTCTTAAATGAGCCACAACTGACAAACCAGTGGCAAATAATGGAAAAGAAAGATAAAAATAGTTCCAAAACATCGCAAACTCGAAAAAAATAGCACAAAATGGGTTACAAGTAGCAACAGCAAGTTGCAAAATTGGGCAACAATGAGATGAAAAATTGGATTTAAAGCTAAAATAGGGAAAATAACAGAAAATTTGCAAAGGCTGCCAAAAAGGAGGGAAAAGTGGGTGTAAAGTGCAAAAATACAGTAAAGTTGCAAAATTGAGCAAAAAGGAGATGAAAGTTAAAATAGGGAAAGTAGCAGAAAATTGGCAAAAGAAATACCAAAAAAAGGACAAATGTGGGTTTAATGTGGCCAAAAAGTTTCATAAAGTGGCAAAAATGGGTTAAAGTAGCAAAAAAAAGTAGCTACAATGGAGTAAAAGTAGCAAACATGGGTTGGAAGCAGGTAAAAAGTGGAAAGCAAGGGCAAAAAGTAACAAAAATGTGTGAAAAGTTGCAAAAGCAGCCTAAAAAAAAGGGAGCTTCATTTTGCCACAGTTGTCAAAAAGTTTGCAAAAGATGGAATAAATGTGTAAAATGGGGCCTAAAAGTGGAAAAATTGGCAGCAAAGATGGGCTACAAGTAGCAAAAACAAGTGGAAGAGATGGGGTTATAGCAACAGGTATGGGTTAAAGGCAACAGAACTGGTTAAAAGTAGCAAAAAGAAGAGGAAAGATGGGTCAAAAAGATGTCTAATAATAGGTTGACACACTTGTCAGCTCCATATGAAGTTAGCCAGAAGGCTAGCCGCTATGCTACAAATCCAACACACACATCTCTGTCTCCGGTCTGAAACAGAGGCCAAAGAATGAAATGTCAGGGTTAGAGGAGGGACAGAGTCAGCAGGAGGGTGAGTAACCCTCGACTGCGGGGCGTCACAGAGGGGGGAGACTGCAGGGGAGGAAGGGAAAGAGAAAGGATGGTAGGGGGTTAATAAGGGGGTGTGAATGGGGATTAACCCCCCTGCTGGATTTAAAGCTGTACACCTGAAAGGATGCACGTACTCTTAATGACACATCGACCACATTCTTGTTTCAGTTCTCAGGAATTTCAATCTTTTCACTTTATATTAGACGTCATAAACCCCCCCATCCCCCTCCTCTGTGTCACGCTTGTCTGAGTGAGAGGATTTCCCAAAGATGGACAAGACGGATAAAAAGGGAGGATTCTCCTCAGCTGCTCTGTGAAAATTCATCATCACCTTGTGAATAGTATCAGCTGGCAGTCACTGAAATGTGGCAGACAGCCCCGTGTTTGGTGGCAGGCAGGATGGGATTTTGAATCTTTGTTTTTGTTTGAGAGATGCCCCTCGGCTGGCTTTCAGTGCCAAAACATCCTCTCTGGCTTCTCCTGTAGAGCGACTGTGAGATAATCTGAGCTTGGCAGGGCTGAGTGCCCACTGATGATTAAATCCCAAATACAGGGCAATCAGATTAATGCCTTAAATAATGCCATTAATACCAGATTATGAAGTGATACGTCAGGATGTGAGTAAACAATGACATTTCCTGATGATGCAATGAAACACAAATGACTCTTTGTTGATTTTGTTGATGTCAGACTAGAGATGTATTTAGATGGAGATTAGGCCGACAACAGGATCTGGTAGAGGGGCTGGAAAAAAATGGATTCACGTCAGATTCATGAATCATATTGATTCAAAACAGCCAAAAATATTATTTGTTTCCTAAGTCAGCTTCTAAGAGAAAGTTAGATAACTAGGAGGCAGACACATCTGGCTGCAGATGCCGTGATTAACTGACAAAAATGGTTGATTTTTGTAAATATTTTCTGATGAAAATTCTTTTGAAGTGTCTTTAGATGGAGCTCAGAGAAGACTCTCTCTTTCTTTCTCTCTTTCACAGTCAGCAGTGTGGACGCTGCAACCCTCCTCCACTCCAGCCACCTCCATTCAGTTCACAAGCATGTAGTCCATATCCTCCTGTCTTCTGCACAGAGCCTGGGTCTGTTGAAGGCTGTGTGGGCCGTGTGGTAAGGTAGGTGAGATGATGTCTCCGTGTTGGCATGGTGGGTGGAGACAGCCAGCATGCTGGTGATCACTGTTTAGCCCTCTGGATGAAACACTGACAAAGGGAGTCCCCACTTGACAACCCTGATGAAGTTCTGGTTTCTTGCTACCCGTTGGTCTGCATGGTTGTCTTGTAAAAAGGCAAATAGTAATGGTGTAGGGATTTCTTCGAGTATCTTGAGTTTATTCAGAATCTCATCTCATCCTGCATACCACAGTCTCCTACTCCAAGCCCCTTAACTGGTTCCTGGTCCAGCTTCTCAGAAGTCTTCTCCTTATCTGATCCTAAATCCCTCATCAACACCACCACCAGGGTCTCGACTCAACTGGGGGGTTTCCTACTCCTGCAGTCTGCACCACAACCCCTTCAAATACATGAAGTCATCAGGATGGAACCTAGACTTTCACTTTTTTCATTTAATTTGTAAAATAATTTATTGTTAAACTTGTTTAAAGTCTCTCCTGATTAGAATGCATTTCTTTAGTGAAAAAACATTAACCTCTTTCCTAAATTCTCTCCTTTTTTGGCCTTTTTGTCACACAAATATGTGTTTGATCATCAAACAAATTACAACATTAGACAACCTGAATAAACACAGAATAATAATAATAATATCTTGAATGTATATAGCGCCTTTCAAAAAACCCAAGGACGCTTTACAGGAACACATAGACATGGACAAACTAAGTGAGGGGTAGGATGAGTGTAAGGGCTGGTTTAGTGAAGACTGTATGCTGTGGTGAACAGGTGGTGCTTGAGACATTTTTTGAAAATGTCCAGAGATGGAGCGCTGCGAATGTCTGCAGGAAGAGTGTTCCAGAGGGTGGGAGCTGCAGCACTGAAGGCTCTGTCTCCATAGGTTCGGATTTTGGTTTTGGGCATGGAAAGTAGGCCGGTGTATAAAGCATAAATGAGTGTTTCAGCCACAGAATCAGGGAGTGATGGTCGGAGTCTGGAGATGTTCTTGAGATGATAGAAGGCAGATTTGGTGACAGACTTTATGTGGGACTGGAAGGAGAGGGTGGAGTCCAGGATGACGCCAAGGTTTCGGACCTTGGAGGACGGACAGATGGAGGTCCCGTCCACATCGAGCATGAGATCTCCAACCTTCTGCAGCAGCGCTTTGGGGGCCACCACCATGAGCTCTGTTTTATTGCTGTTGATTTTGAGTTGGTTAGAGGTCATCCAGGCTTTGATGTCGTGGAGGCAGTTTACCAGGGAGTGGGGAGTGGATGGGTTGGTGCTGAGATAGAGTTGAGTGTCGTCTGCATAAAGGAGGCAGTTTTTAAATGATGGTTTCATTTGTTAAGGGAATAGTCATCCAAACCTACCTGGCTCTATGTGAAAAAAGTCATTGCCCCCCTAAACCTTATAACTCCATTACAACCTTCATTTAGTTTTTGTAAGAGGTGGACCTGCTGGTGTGTTTGGATCATTGTCCTGCTGCATAAACCAAGTGCTTGATCTTGAGGTCATGAACAGATGGCCAAATATTCTCCATCAGGATTTTCTGGAAGAGAGCAGAATTCATGGTTCAGTGGTCCAGGTCTTGAAGCTGCAAAGCAGCCCCAGACCGTCCCACTACCACCGCCATGTCTGACTGTTGGTATGATGTTCTTTTGATCAAATGCTTTAGTTTCAAAAGTTCTATTTCAGAAGTTCAACTTTGAAAGTTCACTAAATATTTTTCCCAAAGTCTCTGGGATCACCAGGATGTTTTGGCAAATGTGAAACGAGCTTTGGTGCTTTTTTCAGTCAGCGGTGGTTTTGGTTTTGGAACTCTTCCATGGATGTTATTTTTCCCAGTCTCTCTCTAATTCATCGTCCTTTGTCTAGGTTATTCTGTGATTTTATTTTGCACTAGGTTTTTAATTTACTTTTTACATTTTCATCCCAGTTTTATATCTCTGTGTTTTTATTTCTTTCTTGTTTTGACAATGTGCCCTGTGGGTTATGATGATGTTGGGGTTAAAATGCTGGCAGAGTTTTTCATGGGTTCTTCTGTTGTTGGGATTTTGTCTTTCTCGTTGTGTTCTTCTGCTTATGTTATAATGCTTTTTCCTATTTTTGATTCTGCTTATTGTCAAAGCACTTTGTAAACCTCTGTTTTAAAGGTGTTTTAAAAATGAAGTTATTACTATTATTATTACTGTTAGTAGTAGTAGTAGTAGTAGTAGTAGTATTGTTGTTGTTGCTGTTATCATTATTGAACCATGAATTCTGATCTTAAATGATTCAAGTGACACCTGCAGTTCTTCAGATGTTGTTCTGGGTTCTCTTCTGACCTCCTGGATGCGTCGTCGTTGTACTCTTGGAGTTATTTTGGTAGGCCTGCCACTCCAGGGAAGGTTCACCAATGTTACAGATTTTCTCCATTTGTGGATAATGGCTCTCACCTTGGTTGGCTCCAGTCCCAAAGCCTTATAAATGTCTTTGTAGCCTTTTCAAGACTGATTGATGTCCATGACTTTGTCTCTCATCTGTTCTCTTAGATGACACCATGATATGTTTCTTTTTGAGATCTTTGAGCCTACTTCACTTTGCCTGGCAGGATCTATTTAAGGGATTTCTGGTTTTGACAGGTCTGGTAGTGATCAGGCCTGGATGTGGCCAGTGACATAAAAGTTTAATCCCAGTTAATTCATGATTTGACAAGTGGGAAATTACTTTTTGACATAGAGCCGGGTAGGTTTGGACGGCTTTTCCCTTAACAAATTAAATCACCAGTGGCATTTTGTCCAATATTGGAATTTTTTTGGCGATTTCAGGCATTTAAATGTGACAAATATGCAAAAATTCCTTACTGTGTACAACTATTTTTGTTTGTCTGAAACATTCTTATATGTAATGATGTCTGTCTTGGCCAGAGGTTTTCAATCTCAACAAGGTTTTACCTGTTCAAATTAAGGTTAATAAGCCAGTTTGAGCACAGAAAACCCTGTGCTGGTATTTTCCTCCAGTGCACCCGCTCCTCCTTTCGCGGTTCAAACATGCAGCGGGGGTGTGTTGGTCGTGGCTCGTTAGCCATGCTGCTAACATTAGCAGTGTCAGCTCTAATAGTCAGTAATGTTTAACTAACCCACATACTTACAGAACACATCAGAGTTAGGACTCTTGCATGCTTTAAATTATGCTTTTCCCTTCGTTCATTTCATTTTTTCTTCATAAATGGTTCAAATGTGCTCAATTTAATTATTTAAAATAATCTATATGAAGCCATGTGCAGGTTCTTCTGCTCTCTGGACCCCCTACCTTGCTGTCTCCTTACCCTCCAGCCTTCTCATCTTCCTCATCACCCCCATAGCCCCCCACCCCCACCCCGCATGACACCCCGCAGTCGTCCCTCTCCACAGTCCCCACCCCCCTGCTGACTTTGTCCCTCCTCTAACCATGTTCATTTTGTTCTTTGGTCTTCTTTTAATCAATTTGGTTTTGATTTTAAAATCTCCTTCTTCCGCATGTTATAGTATTGATCCATGAGATTGCTAGGTTTAGCAGACATTGTACAGTCAATATTCTGACAATAACGACCGCACACACAAAATTAATCAATGAAAATAAAAGGATGACTCTTCCCACTCTGCACACTGTCCATCATTGCATCATTTATTTACATTTTTAAGATTCAGGAAAGTGCAAGCTCCTCTTTCAAACCTCCAGGAAACTAAAGCTTGATTTATACATCTGCGACGGAGCTGCCATTGGTGGCCCTCTGAGTTATGTCTACAGGCATACTGTGTGTACTTTGCTGTGAGATAGGTGGCTTCAGACAGTGGCACAAGTGGTCAAATCGACACCCAAAAAACCCCACCTGTGAGGCTGCGTGTCTGTATTTCCCAGTGCTGTGTTGAGAGGACCAACAGGGAGGTGGTGCAGAAATGAACCCAGCTGTCTCTCATTCTTATCCACGTTTTTGATCAGTGCGTCCTGTACTTGTCAATGCAAATATTTGCATCATGACAAAGAACAGCACTGTAAATTCATGCAGCATTTTCCTGCATTTTGAGCAGTAGAATTGCAAGAATTGAATATCTTTTGCATGATTTCTACAGTCTTGTGCCAAGATCCAGTCCTTGTTCGTACATCTCAGATGTACGAGTGAGACATCAGTTCAAACTCACTTTAAGCAGCCAGACAGTTGCAGTGGAGAACTCTCTTCTGACTGTGAGTCAAGGCATCCTGGCACATATTTGACCCCAGCTCAGATATGAGGAGGAGGCGGGGCTCTTTGCTCAGTGAGTGTATGGGTCATCTCGGCTCTGCTCAGTCATACGGAGCAAGCAGAAAAACTGAATTGAATTCGTGCCATTTAGTGTCACAAAACGACTCCCTTGGGTTACATTTTTTTTACCCATCCCAACTCTGCTCTGATGTTTCATCTCTTGTCTTCTTTGAAGTGCAATCAACCGATGTTCATATTTATCAGCTCCAAATCCAACATGTTCAGTTTCAGTTACCATGGTTTGCTCTAAACCAGTGGTTCTCAACCTTGGGGTCGGAACCCCCTTCAGGGTCGCAAGACACTGAGGAGGGGTCCCCAGATTCCCTAAAAAATAATAAGAATATTTTTTAAATTACACTGTTGCCACTTTACATCAATTTTAACCCATTTTCATCAATTTTCCCATCAACTTTAACACATTTTTACTATTTAACACCTATTGTTGTCATTTTAAACCCCTACCTCCAATTTTTTCTGCCTGTTTTTGCCACTTCTAAACCAATTCTCACAACTTAAGCCTAATGTTGCCTCTGTTGACCCATTAATGCCACTATTAACCCCTTTTTACCACTTTTTCATACCCAGTTTTTCCCATTTCAGCCACATTTCACTATCTGATATGTCATTTTTTTGCAATTGAATTTGATTGCAATTGATTTCTTTTTTGTTGCCATTTTTATGTAATTGTTCCCACTTCGAACCCATTTCTGCTACTTTTAAAATCCCAATTTCACTACTTTTTTACACCTTTTCCTTCCCATTATTAACCCATTTTTATCCCATTTAATTCTTTTTTTTTCAACAAAAGGGATTTACATTGTTGAGAAGGCTATTTACTACACAAATGATTAAAAAGGATTTTTGTTTGTTTGATAAGAGTGGGTATTTTGTTAGGTTAATTAAAAAATATGGCTATCACAGCATAGCTTTACAGTGGACCATGGTGTTGGTGACCTCCATGTGCCCCCAGTTTGGCTGGGTGCCAGAAAGCTCTCCCATTTATCCTACTTATGGACGGCCTTGTCTGCAGATGACTATCATGATTGTTCATGGCTGTGTTCAACCACCTTCAAGTACAGTGGGGGTCCTCGGTCTCTGGTACCTTTATTTTGGGGGTCGGGGGCTGAAGAGGTTGAGAACCACGGCTCTAAACAAACAAGCAGGAAATGTGAGCAGAGTAAAGTTTGAGGGGAAAAGTGAGGAGCAACGTGGATACACTCACTGGCCACATTATTAGGTACACCTTGCTAGTGCTGGGTTGGACTTTTTTGCCTCCAGGATTGCTTTAACTCTTTGTGGCAAAGCTTCAACAAGGTTTTGGGAACATTCCTCAGAGTTTGTTCCATATTGACATGATGGCATCATACTTTTGTTGCACATCCCTGATGCGAATCTCCTGTTCCACCACATGCCAAAGATGCTCTATTGCAGTGTTATTCAACCCTGATCAACCAAAGAGCCAAATTGTTGAAAATACTTTTGCAAGAGCCACAATCTAAGAGGTGAAAATGGGTTAAAGTGGCAATAAGAATAAGTTAAAGTGGCAAAAATGGGTGGCAAGAGGCAAAATAGGCATAAATTGCAAAAAATGGGTAAAAAATGGGGAGAAAAACTGGCAAAAATGGATGGAAAAATGAGTTACAGGTGGCAAAAATGGTGTAAAAGTGGGAAAAACATGGCAAAAAATGGGTGAAAAGTGACTAACTTGGGCAAAGAGCAGCAAAAGTGACAAAAACTAGATAAAAGTGGCATTCAATGTCAAAAGGCAGCTTAAATGGGCAAGAAGTGGCAAAGACTGCTGAAAATGGGGGGGGGGGGGGCAAAAAGTGGCAAAAATAAGTGGCAAAATGGATTTTTAAGGCAGAAAAATTGATTTAAAGTGTCAAAAACAACAAACAAAATTGGAAACAAAATTGCAAATAAGGACAATGGAAATATACAGACAAACAAATGAAAGTTGACTTTTAAAAAAAGCTGCACACAAGTAGGAAACAAACTAATTAATGTAGCTTGCAATGAATAATTTCTGAGGTCAAAGTTGACCTTTTTTAAGGTTTTCTGTGTAAAAAATATTTCAAACGAAGACATAAAAGAGCCATAAATCATCACAAAAGAGCCAGATGTTGTGTATTGCTGATCTAGTGGGTTGAGATCTGGTGGCTGTGGAGGCCACTGGAGCAAGGTAAACTCATTGTCATGTGCAAGAAACTAGTTTGAGATGGTTTGAGTTTTCTGACATGGTGAATTATCCTTCTGGAAGTAGGACAAGTAGGCACCAACAGCCATGCCAGCTTCAAAGTCACTTAAATCCCCTTTCTTCCCCATTCTGATGCTCGGTTTGGACTTCACATCTACATGCCTGACTGCACTGAGTTGCTGCCATGTGATTGGCTGATGTGTAGGTGTACCTAATAAAGTGACTGTTGAGTGTATATGGTAGTTACAATGGTGTAGGCCAGGTCAGGTATGGGAGGATATGCTGTTTCTGCACTTAACTGCACCCCATCTCTCCAGGTATCCTCCCAGATGACCTTTCTACAATGCATGCGTCCTCCCCCAACGTCTGGGCCCGCCCAGGTCCTGGGCACCGGGTATGCATTGAGCTGGACCAGGCGTGGGAAAGCAGCTGACCCTTCCTGTCCCAGCTCTCCTGAGCATGTCAGTATAAGAATCACAGTCTTGCCATTACTACCCAAAAATGTGCCAAAGGGAAGCTATTACAAAGAAGTCCAGCAGGCATCTCTGGCCATCAGTCAGCATCAGGGCCTCACAAGAGTACAGAAAGACCGGAAGGACCAAGGACCCAAAGACTCTGACTTTCATCCACGTGCTCCGATTCCAGTTTCAGGGTCGCGAACCCACACCACAGTTAGCTGCCCCTGTTACCCATCCCATTATCCAGTCCATACAGGTACTGAAGAGCAGAGGAGCTGAGATGCACCTCTGCCTCACCTCAGAATCAACTGGGAAGAAATCTGAGCCACCACACTTCACAGCACCAGAATAAAGGACAGACATCAGCCGAATGAGCACACGTAGGATCCCTGCCGAGTCGCTGCAACCTTCAATTGAACTCCTGAAAGCGCTCTGTGAGTGCCAGGATGCGGTCTACTGTAGAGGTGTGAGGCCTGACTGCTCAGGCCGCTAAGCGTAGGTCACTTAATGTAGGAGCATAAACCGGACTTCACTCTGTAAATGATGATGACTCCAGAAGGCAGCCTCTTTTAATCTCAGTCACCTCCTCTCTGCTGTGGCCCAACTGATTTAGTCCCCATGGATCTGAGGATACAAACCTCATGTCTAGCAGAATTAAAGTGTCTGCAACAGGTGACCTCTGATCATGAGCCCTCATGCTATTTTTGTTATCAGAGATGCAGACTCTTAGTTCCTGTTTGGAAGATAATTCCTCATGGATTGTCCTGTCTGGAAGAGCCCCGTTTCATATCAGCACTGATATCCTGTGAGGAGTTTTTCAGTTGACAACACCAGCCTTTTAAATGTTTACTTATATATTTGGGAGCCATTACTGTTGTAGTGAAGTAGTGAAATGCAACTTTAAACTAAAACTACAACAGCCGACCCTGCTGACTGTGCTCTGAGCAGCATACATTTATCTTACAGCTCCATTGGCTGTGAGCACAAAGAGAGGAGTGTTATTCAAAGACGAGGGGGATGGCAGTGTCCATCTGTAGAGTCAGAGGGGGGTCTCTAATCTCCGTCTCTGAACCCCCCCTCACCACAGTGCTGGACACAGGATGTACTGTAAGGGGGGTGGGGGGGCCTCCTCCAAAGGCTCAGTGTTTTTATGAGGGTTTAAGGATCAGGGAGGAAGTGCTTTGGGACGTCTGATTGGTTGGCAGAGAACAGCCACATTGGTGGAAACGTCTGCAGCACCGTCTCCGTTGGCAGTTTTGTTTTGTTTATCATCAACAGAGCGAGCCTCTGCTGATCTGAAGGGACAGACAGGGGCTTTTTATTTCTGTTACGAGGTGGGGTTAGTGAGGTCATTTAGTTTATTATTAGATTCATCAGATTCATTAGATTGAGTTTGAGTCTAACTGTAAATATATGTTCAGGATAAAAACACCGAAAACTGAGATTCTGTTCCATCATTTTACAGCTTTTAGAACAAATTTGCCATTAAAACGTGATATTTCTAGGATAAATTAACATTTCATCTATTATGTTTTTTTC
The DNA here is from genome assembly GCF_018320785.1 of Cheilinus undulatus. Taxonomy (NCBI): domain Eukaryota; kingdom Metazoa; phylum Chordata; class Actinopteri; order Labriformes; family Labridae; genus Cheilinus; species Cheilinus undulatus. Next base: position 44,188,646 of record NC_054877.1, read on the forward strand.
TCCTGTTTCGTGGAACTTTTACTGAAAATGCATCCTTTATGATGACAGCACTATATGTGCCAACCTCTGCACTTTATTCATCTGCAGAGACCAGTGTGTTCCAGTTTCTTCTTTAGATTTGCACGAAACAAAGAGTCCATTCAGTCATCTCTTAGACGTCTAAGGTCTTTTTCTGAGAACACCAACCCCCACCTGAGGAGGAGCTGAAGCCTAAAGACTCTGATCTTGTATTTCATTGTATGAAGGATGCATCTTTTTCTGATAGCAGGATCTATGTCGAGCAAATGTCTCAATGAGACAAGAGTAAGTGTTTGAAGTGTACATCTACTATCAGGTACTTGTGTTAATAAATATGACATGATTAAATTAGCATGTTTGGGGTTTACTTCCAGTTGCTTTACATCCACTTCTGAACATCTAAAGCGCAGTGCATTTGGAAAGTACTTAGCGCCTGATGCTACCGTCATTTACATTAATTTTACATTAATCTACACTCAGCACCCCATAATGAAATAGTAAACAGAATTTTAGAAATTTTGTCAAATCTATTGGAACAAAGTTCCAGAATGACAACCACCGATTTGGGCCTTATGGCGGAGTGGCTAGACAGTAGTGGCCTTTCCTCCAGGAAGCCAAGGGAAGCACGGCTTCCCCAGTTTTTTCAGACCGTGACTGTTATTGTAACAATTTTCTTTGACAGTGTCAGTGACTTTTCTTTCTTTTTACTCCTTTCTCATCTTCTCTGTTTATCATTTCCCTCTCGGCCTAGAATAGCGCCCCTCTAGATGTGACAGGGTCAATGTGAAACTGTGCTAGCAGTGAGTGAGTTTGCTCTTTACTATCTCAGGGGAAGCCAGAGGAAGTTGGCATTCCTTCTTGAGAAAAAAGGAACAGAAAATTAGCCAGTCAGATAGGGATGGGAATTGAGAACTGGCTCCAATTGGTTCAGTCCATCTACATCATTTAAATTGAATCTTAATGGTTCCCTTATCAATGCCTTACTTCCATTTGCCTTAAAAATATGGTCTCGTGATACAAGAACGGAGAAGTCGCGGACATAGAACAGGCTGAAACGCCTTGACCCAGATGCTGTCCGGACTAATCAAAGTCATTTGAGGAGAACTAGCTATGGGCGGGGTTTAGTTGTACTGTGAGCAACAGCAACTTGGATGCTACTCGCTGTTAGTTCGGTGGAGTATAGTGGCAGTTTTATCAAAACTGGACCCATTTCTTTGTACACTAAAGAGCAAGAAACAGCACTGAAAGATGTTTCCGCCTTTCTGCCGACCTGCTTCGGCATTAGTTTGCAAGAGTTAAGGGGGAAAGAGAGCGGGGGATGTAGTGTGGGTTTCTATAATGGGACCTAGTGGAACGGTTAGCTCGGCTGTAGCATTGGTAAAGGCAGTTTCATCAGAACTGGACCACATTTCTTTATCAAAACAAGAGCAAAGAGCCACACTGTAAGCTCCTGTTGACAAGGAAGATGTTTTTGCTCATCTACCAACCCGCCACAGCGTTCAATCTGCAACATATAAACTACAGTAGCATTTACCAGTAGGTGTGTTGCAGAGCTGTGCATGCATGCTTTTACGTCATGTTTCATCACTCCAATTGGCCTGTGATGAATGTGACTGAGAGAATGTTTGTCCAATCATCTCCTGAGATTTTTTTGAAAGTCCTGCCCTTCCTCAGTGCCTTGATAGCTAGCTTTCTCAGATGAATATGAACTATGGATATACAAAACGGGTGATATTTGGCTGTGTGGATAATTTTACATGCAGTCATGGTGCTTTATAGCAACTTTTCTGGATTAACCTGCATGTGATAATAGTCTTACTGAAATAGATATTATACTATTGTGGTTGTGTGCAGAAATGAGCAGTTTCACTTGAAGTTGGGTGAACTGATGAGATTGAGGTTGTTTAGCCCCAGTAGGTGGGGTTGGCTATTTCTTGTCATTTAAGTTAAAATCCTTGTATTTTCTGTCTTGTTTGGAGTTTGTCAAGCTCTGAAATGAGTTTGTGTTTTTGATCACTTTCACTAACTTGCTGACAAGAAAAGACAGACAGCAAGAGAGTTTGCATGTCATCATGGTGTCATAAGTTGCAATAAGAGTCACAAGCCTAAGTTGATATTTGACTATTTATTGTGTTTTACCGCTTTCTTTATTCTCTTGCCCTGTGTTTGTGTTTATTCCTTTCTCCTGAGACTGGCATTTGTAGAAGTCATACTTCCTGCAGTTTGCCAAACACTCTGCTACCCTCTGATAGACTCAGAGTTACACTAGCAGCACGTGTCGGCGCCGCCCCAGCGTCAGTGCCTCATTAAAGCTGCTCAGGTGCAGGGTCACAAAGCCAGGTCATGTTGAGCTGTCCAGACCAGCCATGAACATGGGTTTACATGGGTCACTGCACCGCAGACTGACAGGTTTTAAACTAATACGTGACGTTTACCCCCCTCAGACCGGAGACCTCTGAGTCCCTGAGCTGACAGTTCCACTCAGACGGCTTCTGACTGGTCTCTTAATGACTTTTTAGGTTTGGTTTGGATCTAAACCACCACACATAACATTTTCATATTCAGCCAACAACATGCAAGGTGGCTTTATTGGCAGGTTTAACCCTTGTGTGGTACTCAGGTCTGCTGGAATGTTCTGAATGTTTGATAAAGGAACAATGACAGCATATTTAATTTCATCAACCTCAGACTTACTGGTATCGACTCATTTTCTGTGAAGAACATTCAGAGGAACTTATTTTTATTTTTAATTGATGCACACTGGAGAACTCCCTCTCTTAAAAGTCTACGCTCAGTTTCCCATCATGACAAAATGACAAAGACATTGTTGGGAATGTTTTGAAAATAACAACCTGAAATATCACATTGACATAAGTATTCAGACTTCCAGATGTCCCTCCTTATGTCTAATAGTCCTGCATTTTCATTACTTTTTACCCATCCTGCAAATTGAGACGGCATTCTGTATAGTGATTGACAGGCTCCAGCTTCAAGTGCACATTTTAAATCTGGCATTCATCAAATGGCTGTGTGGAGAAAGCAGGACATGGGCATAGGCGATTAAGGCGTTGGCCTAGGGTGCCATGCTGATGAGGGGGTGCCGTTGTGAGCCTTGAACAGCCTCACTTTGCTGCAATAAAATTCTCCTGTCTTTTTTGGGTTAAAACAAAAGCAACTTTGGTCAGCGGTTGCCATGGTAGCTGGTTGTAATCTAGCTGCGTGCATACCACCACCTGCTGTACCAGACTGAGTAGATACACATGTGGGACCAGGCACGGATCGATGTGTGGTTAGAATCAATCAGGACTAATGTGAAAGTACCCAAAGTCATTACAGACAACCTTGGTGCATTGGTATCCCATAATGTCCCACTTGAACATAGTCTTGTCCCACACCTGGTGAGTTGGGATGGTCACCCTAATCCAGACCCTCTTTAACAACAACTGAAGCTCAGGTTCCTTAACCTTGCAAAGCAGATGGATTCGCCCATTTACGTTGTTCTCACTGGCAAATCCATCTTGCAAAGCTCCTGTCTGAACCGTTTGGGCCCGGTTAGAAAGTGACAGGATCAATTAGCGACAAAGGGCAGTACTTTCAGGTGCGGTGGACTTGTGATGTAAGCAAGCAGCAACAAGAGGCTGGTGCAATTATGGTGGAAGACATTAGCATGGATGCTGCTTAAGCGCCAGTTCTATCAGAACTTTATGACCTTTCTTCGTTAAAAGAAGAACAAAGAACAGCATTGAGTTGTTTTCTTTTCAAAAACGACCAAAGTCATATACTGTCACGTCTTTGATGGTTCATATTATGAATTTCTATATAGAGTTTACACCTCGGTATTAGCTATGTTGCGTGTTTCTTGCTCTGATTGGCTTGTAAAGATGTGACAGACAGAACATCCATCCAATCACCCTCCGAGTTTTTCCATCCATTTCTCTGGATCATTGCTGAGATGTTTCTACACCTTGATTGGAGTCCAGCTGTGGTAATTAAATTGATTGGACATGATTTGTAAAGGCACACACCTCTCTATAGAAGGCCTCACAGCTGACAATGCATAGCAGAGCAAAAGCCAAGCCATGAGGTCAAAGGAACTGCCTGCAGAGCTCAGAGACAGGACTTTCTTGTTAGGCACAGATTCTTCTGCTGCACTGAAAGTTCCCAAGAGCACAGTGGTCTCCATAATTCTCAAACCAGGACTCTTCCAAAAGCTGGTGTTCAGCCAGACTGAGACACTGGGGGAGAAGGGCCTTGGTAAGAGAGGTGACCAAGAAACCGGTGATCACTCTGACTGGGCTCCAGAGATCCTGTGTGGAGATGGGATTAGATTAATGAGAATGAAAATGATTCTTTTTTTGGACTTTTCTATTCCAACATGACTGTGCCCCAGTGCACAAAGCAAGGATTATAAAGACATGGTTTGATAAGTTTGGAAGATCTTGACTGGCACAGAGTCCTGACCTCAACCCCATCGTGCACCTTTGGGATGAACTGGAATGGCAATCTCAAGCCAGAACTTCTCATCCACCATCAGTGCCTGCCCTCATAAAAGCTCTCAGAAACACTGAAATCTCGTGGAAAGCCTTCGAAGAAGAATGGAGGCTGTCATAACTGCAAAAGGGGACCAACTCCATATTAAAATACATTTATTTGAATATAATGTTACAACAGTTAATGCTGGTGTAATGGTCAGGAGTCTGAATACTTTTGTCCATGTAGCGTATGAACAGTAGGGACAAATAACAGTGAACACTAATGTTTTTTCACCTGCAGAATATTCTGGATCAAACAATCTTGATAAAAGTGTCTATTATCTGTAAGCTGTTGTTTATTTCCTCCAGGAGAATCAGTTTAAAGGCTGAGTCATGAAATTAATCCTGTTGTTCCATTCAAAAATGTGAGTTTGTAAAAATCTCACTGTTTCTCCCAGAAGAATCACAGACGAGGTCCGGAAGCACAGAGATGGTCTTGTTTCGTCCTCTTTTCCACAGCCTCAGGCAGCCCAGCCCCTCTGGACTCTGTGTACAGGGGGGGAATCTCTCAGGACATCAGAGGGCTCCAGGATGCTCCTCACAGTGATTAGCTGTGCTCAGCCAGCTCCACAGAGAGCCACTCAGACACAGACAGAGTCAGGCAGACTGGCAGGCCCACTTGTCACAGGCTTAGCTAAAGAACTGACAAGTGTGTGTTGGTGTGTAGTCTGTCTATATCCCACATGTTTTTATGTTCAGAACTCATTCTGTCTCTGTGTTTCTGCTACATTCGTTTGGTGTATGCAGGCTTGTCTGAGCAGCAGGGGTCTGTTGGCGTTCACTAATCTGCAGCCTGAGCGGGATCTCAGCATGCCGACTGATGCTGACAGTTGTGATAAACGTCTCCAGATCACGGTCCAACATTTCAAACATTACCACATAGGATGCCACCTCTATACCACCTCTTATGGGGGAGCCCACTTATGATGGGGGCTTGGCCAGAGGGGGGGTTTGTGCCTCAATGAGAGGCCTTAAGTCTGCTTTACACTCCCGTGTCAAATCTACCCCATAGCTGTGATAGAGATCCATGTAGTCCTGAACCCTAGACAGGGGCCTACACATGCAGCCAGTGCACCAAGACCCCCCCAGAGTTGGCTGGGCCCTCCCCAGTTTTGATTTGTTGATGATATCAGTGTGTGTTTGTGTGTGTGTGTGTTTTAGATCAGTAGCATTGGTACTAGCATCCTGGCTAACAGCTCCCTCATTTTGGAGCTGAAAAGTGTGCTGATCAATTATTGGGTTCTGATGTTAGAATGATTATTTGTGATGCCTTTTAACCACTTTCACCATTTTTTTCTATCCTTTATTGCCACATATTTTAGCCACTTTAACCAATTTTTGCTGCTTTTTGCCCTTTTTGACATTTTATCATTTTTTCTGCCACATTTTAATCATTTTTTTGCCCATAAATACAAACTTCTTGCAACTTTTGTCTACTTTAGCTGCTGTTTGCAATTGTTTTCCGTTGTTGCAGTTTTATGTTGCTTCTAAACAATTATTACCACCTTTCTGCCATCTTTCCCACTTTTTTATGTGCCACACTTTGATCCTATTTCTGCCTTTCTGCCCTTTTCCCAACCATTTCTTTCCCTTTTTTTAACCACTTTTGCCTCTTTTTTGCCCAATACTGCAACATCTTATTTCAACTTTTTGCCTATTGTAGCTGCTTTTTGCCATTGTTTTCCACTTTTGCAATTTTATGCTGCTTTTCAAAGAAAATTTTCACCTTTTTTTCCCACTTTTTTTCCCATCAATTTCTTTCCTTTTTTTAACCACTTTTGCCCCTTTTTTGCCCAACACTGCTACATCTTATTGCAACTTTTTGCCTACTTTAGCTGCTTTTTTGCCAGTTTTAGTCAGTTTTACAGATTTTTGCTACTTCTTCTTGCCACTTTCTGCTCATTTTTTGCCCATTTTATCCCAATTTTTCCTCTTTCACCCATTTCTGCCACTTTTTAAACTGTTTTCTTGCCAAAACTGCAGCATCTTTTTTTTTTACTTTTTGCCTACTTTAGTTTCTTTTTTCCACTTTTTGTAAATTTTTGCCATTTTATGCTGTTTTTAACCATTTTATTTCCACTTTTTTAATTCTTCCACTTAAATTCCATTTTTGCCCTTTTTCCACCCATTTTTAGACACTTTCACCCCTTTTTGCAAATAATGCAACCTTTTTTTTTGCAACTTTTTGCCTACTTTTGCTGCCTTTTGCCAGTTTCTGTCCATATATGCCACTCTCTGCCCATTGCTTGACACTTTTTGCCATTTTTTGCCACTTCTTCTTATTATGATTATCATGTTTAATAACACTTATTATTATTATAATTAAAAATAATAATAATAATAATTATTATTATTATTGAAATAATATTTTTTTAAAAAATAATAATTGTTATTGTTGAAATAATAATAGAAATAATAATAACAACAACAATAATATTAGTAATAAATAATAATAATAATAATAATAATAACAACACCAATATAAATAAAAATAATAATAATAATAATCAACATTATTTTATTAATTATATTATGATTATTAATATTGTTTTATTATTATTATTATTATTATTATTATTATTATTATATATGTACTTTAAAAAGGTAAATGGACTTGAGCTTGTATAGCATTTCTCTAGTCATCTGACCACTCAAAGTACTTTTGCACTACAGGTCACCACCTACCCTAATCCCATTTAATTCATCCATACCCATTTAAAAACCACCGACGGCACAGTGGCAGCAAACTGGGGTAAAGTATCTTGCACCAGGACTCATCAACATGTGACTGCAGGACCTGGAGATCAAACTCACAGCCCTCGGGTTGCGAGACGACCGACTCTACCAACTGATCCACGGTCGCCCAGTTTGTGTGTTGTTTGATTGGAGCGTCTTTTCTCCTTAGTGCTCTACCTCAGACACCATGAATTAAGGATGCAAGCTTGATTGCATTGTTTTGCATCAGTATTTTATAAAGAGAGTATATTTTGAAAACAATTGCATGATATTTTTATTCATTATAGGAAAAAAAAAGCATAATTGAAGTGAAATAACAGCACAAATCCCAAACATGTCTTCACAATTGTGAATTTGGCAGGTCAAATGAAATCAGGCTGGCACCCAAATGAAGACCAGTTGGGAGCCAAAAGGGCAGCTCTTCTCGGTGATCCATGCCAAAAGACCAGGATCACCAAAAAGAGCCAGAATTCCCACCACTCATTCCTAGGGAATACCAGCCCCAACAGTTGAATTTCACACATTATCATTGTAATGACCCCTCCACTCACACACACACACACTGTAGCTATTAAGCCACCCCAAAATTCCAAAACCTTGCTTTAAAGGGAGCTCCTGTCTTATGAAGAGGATCTGAGGTCCTCCTCCTCCACAGTTCATTCCGTGTGAGTACATTTGTATCAGATGAGTCTTTCCTTTGCTGCAGCTGTCAATAAACTGGATGCTTTATTTCCTCTCTCTGTGTAACATCAAAGGAAGTCAAAGCTCTGTGTCTGACGTGAAATCAGCCTTTATGTCGACAACGTCTTAGTCTTTTTTACAAGGCCCACACAAATCCCTGCAAGAGGATATTCAGCTGTTTGGTGAATTAGTCCAAATCACTGACTACACACAGCTACACAGAGCATCATCCACAGGAAGCTGGAGGTGTCGGAACACCACTGCGCTGTCAGCTGCTTCTTATCGTTCACTGCTAGGGCTTTCACAGTTGCTCAGAACTCCTGTAAGCTTGCTGAAGTTCAACATTTCACTCTGACCATGTATTCTATTGGAATGCAGCAGATATTCTAAATGGGACAGGATGTTATTTGTTGTACCCAGCACACAAATGGTGCAGATTTTAACACCCTTGTTCATGATTTGAGCTCCCCAAAGATGCCATTGCAGGGCTGATACTGCTGGAATAGTTCAGAGGTTTGTTCAGAAATATTGATATTGTGAGTACAGAAAGATGGATGACTGAAAATACCCTCCATGAGAATGAAAAAATGATGGAGTGGCTGTATGTGCACAACAGTTTAAAGAGTTAGATGACAAGGGAGAAGAAGAACTTTTTAAAAAATTAATAAAATGTAGTGCAATCCATAAAATGAATGGAGCAGAAAATCTGCATAAAATTTGCATTTGACATTTTGTGAGTGAGGCAGAAATAAGCCTTTAGTCAGTGTTAAACAGACTAAATAGACTTTGTTAATGGGCCTTGAGCAGCACAAAGGAGAACCCCACTGAGAAGGTTACACATAGCAGAAGAAATGAGCTGTTATAAATGTCAGTGTTGAGACAACAGACACTTTTTAACCTGGTATTAAAGTTTGACTCTGGATATCTCACCTGGGCTGTGAAAGTACATCTTAGATTCCTATCAGCTCATTAAGACCATATTTGGATGAGGTCTGGTTTGAACTGCGGGGTCATTCAGACCATTTATTTTCAAGAATTAATGTTCCACTTTGGGTATTTGGATTCTAAGCGACTCAAATTAAGTGGGGGTCCATACAAGGCATCAATAATACTGTATAGGCCAGATCTACTAAGATCCCAATTTGCATGTACTGATTTGCGTGCGCAAGCTAGAATTTTGCGTTTGGGGTTGGACTGCAGTTTGCGGGTGATTTACTAAGAGTGAATGCGCAAATGACAAGAGGTGCAAACATGTTGGAGACATGCCTATTTAAATTAGGGTTTTGCGTGTTTCATGGTTTGCAGCATGAGAGCTGAACACGCAAAAATGAAATTTGGCCTTACAGAATTAGAGGACTTGATGGATGAAGGCAAACACTGAGCTACAGCAAAGAAGCCCTCGGGGAGCCGGGGGTTATGCTTCCTGGATTTGGTTGAGATCGTCTTGTTTTTGTATTTTTTACCTAGTATACCAGTAATTACCGGTTATCGCATATTTTTGTTTTTTGGGTTTTTTTTTTTTTTTTTTTGCTGTGTGGATTTATTGTGTTTTTCTTTCCTGAGGAGACTGGTGGATTATAGACTTTTGCCTTTGCGTTTACATGAGTCATAGACATTTAAAGCACATGACGTTAGCTTATGTTCTGGGGAGGTGTTAATTAAATGGGAAGTACTTTAAAGTCATTACGTTCTCATGAGAGATTTATTGATTTTATTTGTTCAGAATTGTTGTTTAGTGCATTTTGATATATTCTTTACTTTTAAAGGTTTTCTATTTTCCTTAAACCCCCCCCCCCCCCCCCCCGTGTGTGTTTAACGCTAGCTTGAGAAAACTTAAGTGTTACAACTTCACACAGAACATCAGAAAAATGGGATTGGGAGATCCCAGCTGTGATAACTACTGTACGCTGGAATTACCCAGATGCAAAAAAAAAAAAAAAATGTAAACTTGGAGGACTTTTGTCATTGCAGGTATTGCGTGTGTGGCGCCCTGGTTATTTGTATCAGTAAGATAAAGCCCAGAATTGTTGCTCATCAGTTTCTGTTATCATATTGGTCCCCCCCTCTATAATTTTTCTGGTTAAATTTCATTTATTTAGATGCTTTTTGTCACTTTAAACAGGATAAACTCACCTGCTTGAGTCTAATGTACCTTCAGGGCGATATCCGTTTTGGCCAGTAGGTGTCAGTAGTCGCACTGTTTTGTTGTCAACTGACGCTGCTCTCCTGGCTTAGCAGGAAGTAAGCTCAGTTGTATTGCATTAGACAGTCTGTAAGGAAGCATTAGACGCCGGTTCTCAAACAAGACTGTCCTTCTGTTATGTTTGCAGTTATCAAGGCTGTAAATAAAGACCACCTTTTCTTATGGACCCACATTGCCATCATTCAGTGTGCGTAACACGTGACTCCTCCTCGTGGCTGGCTCCAAATCTGCTCTGAGTTCCTCCAGCGGCTCCAAAATGGCAGGGCTGGATAGGCGATATGTTTTAATGACTGGTTCATCATTCATTCAAAAAAGTTCACACAAGGGTGAAAAATGCGTTCTCTGCGTCTCCTTCTTGCCACAATAACCGCAGCCATGAGTGCGCAATTACGCATACAAACTGTTTGTACCTCCCTTTGAGACATGTTAAATATAGACACAGTTTCTACGAGCTAAATTGTTTTCAGGTTTGATAAATCACTTTGCGTGTGCTCAAATATATTTACATTTTCTCCTCCCAGCACACGCACAATTGCGTGTAAACGCCCCATATTGCATATTTATTGTGGCGAAGGTACTAACTGGATGCAGCGTTTGAAAGACAAACCCCTTAGCGAGCACTTTTAGTAAATCAGTTTGTACTTTTTTTTTTTGCGTGTGCAATGAGTTTGCACACGTTATTATACACGCAAACCTTTAGTAGATCTGGCCCTATGTCCTCAATGACGACCTGAAAATGGACTTTGTCTCTTCTCAGGCACAGAGCCAGGCAGCTGCATTCTGCTCATAAGGTCAATATTCAGATTGTAACATTTTTAAAATCTGAGAGGATGGGCTCCTCAGATGACTGCAGATGAGGGCGTGGCTTAAGATTGTTCAATAGACACGCCCACACCATCCTGGAGCAGATTTTACTGCCTCATTTTTCATGATTTTGAAGCTTTTTTTTTTTTTCAAAACTCAGAGATGTTTAGTTGACCGAAATTTGATTTAGGAGTTCATAACACAATGACCTATCATACAAAAAACCTAAATACAGATTTATTTTCACTTTACAGGGTCTTTAAGACTGGCAGAAATGTTGCAAAAATGGCCAGATAAAGTGGTGAAAGGAGGTTAGAAATGTCAAAATGGGTGATAAGTGTCAAAATGGGTTGTGGATTAGCACGATGTGACAAAAACTTGCAAGGAAAAGTTGTGAACAGAGGTTAAAGTGTTGCGAAAAATAGGTAAAAAGTTGAAAAAAAGGTCTAAGGGTATCAACAAGGGGTTAAAGTGGCAAAAATGGTGCCAAAAAGTAAAGAAAATGGTTTAAAACGTAGCAAAATTTGATACAAGACTGACACAAAGGGATAAAACATGCAGGAAAAGTGGTTTAAAAGGGGTGAAAGCATGGCATAAATTGGGTTAAAAGGGCCAGACGGGGCAAAAGTCATCCAAATAGATTAAAAGTGGGAGAATTATAGCAAATATACCCTGGCAAAGTAGTGAAAGGGTGTTAAAGAGTGACACACAGAGGCAATAATTGGCAGGAAAGTTGCCAAAAAGGAGTTAAAGACTGGCAAAACTGGGTTTAAAAAAATGAGTCAATTTTCCAAATCACAAGTGGGAAGTGCCCATTCTCTGGGATTCTCAGGGGTCCAGCCAATTCTGGAGGCAGGCCTGTCTCCTTATGGCCTGCTGCATTATTGATAATAAGGATAGATCCCACTGGTAATGTTTAAAAATGTCCTGTGTTTAGAAAGACGATACAAATAGGAATAGTGATAAATAAACTGCTGCTGTAGCTGTATCCACACTCATCTCTTCAGCTGCCATTGTTTACAGGCTTGCAGTTTCTTCAGCCAAGCTGAACTCTAAGTTTTTGCCTCTTTCTCCTTAAATGATGCTGACTGGTCCAGTCACTCTCAGAAGTTTCAGACTGCAGCTTTGCAGGATGGAGCCGGCTGATGATGGATTGGCATTTGGACAATCCATTGGCTTTGCAACTTTAAATAACATGCTAGCGTAGTGACAATCAGACATGCAGGCACTGGCAGCTCCCCCCTATTGGCTCCAACCAGTGACGTCTCTGTGACATTCATACTGAGGGTTAAGCTGTCACAGCGCATAAATATTCCACCTTGAATTGGTAGCCTGAATAGACCAATTGTTACAACATCTTACATGCTATATCCTTATTTCAGAATTTACACATTGTTTTGTTTTAACACCATCTTATTATTCCTGCAGAGGAGGAAGTGAGGAACAGCCTCTCTTGGTGCCTGAACGGAGAAATGGTTATTAATGGATACTCCCAGTGTTACAACTCATGCAAAAGAAACTGAAACGATGCCATCATGCAGTAAAACGTCCACCCCCGTGTTTATATAGCCTCAGAAAGAACCCAAATGAAAAGCTAATTTTCCCTCCGCATCCTTCACCCTCATTCAGTCAGAGCTCCCGGTTTTCACTTTGTCTTGGCAAGGCGCAGTAAACAGCACTGCCAGAGCCAGCCAGCCAATATGGTGTAACTGATTTAAGGCGGATTAGAGATTCCTGCGCTAAGCCCGAGAGAATCCTCTCAAATATTCACAGACGGACTGAATTAGTGAAAGAAACAATGGCCATTTTCAATGCATCTTATGTAAAATGTTTGCGTCCTGTGATATTTGCAGCCATTGTAGGTGGCTGACTTTAAGTCTCAAGAACATATGACATGATTATATTTTAAATCCGCTTTAATCCATACAATTCTTTATGAAATTTGAACAAGAACATGATTTAAAAATACACATCACTGGTTTGTCACAAAAAATAAATCCTCTCTGTTTACCTCAAGCAAGAAGTTTATACGCTGTGACTTTAACTAATTCCTGGAAAAGCTTTGGGCTCAAAGGAAGGGAAATTACTCCAAGTTTACAACTGTCAAATATGCTCAGCAGTATCCTGTTTTCCTCATGCAAGTAATCACTGAAAGCTTTAAACACTGCTGATGAATATGGAGATGGATGAAAAAAGAAGCATCGTTTATAGCTGCAGCATCCTTTACACCTTCACCTCAGACGAACATTCCAGACAGGAGAAGGGTGAATTTAAGAAATCATGATCCATAAAAACACTGAGGGCCGACACTTCTGCAGAAACACTCTTTAGTTGGGATGGAATCACATGCAAAGACTGAATACATGTTTTCTATTATTTTCTTACCAATAAACAATTCAATATTTTTTTTTTTTTCTAAGGCACCAAACCTGCAGTAAAGATCTCAGAGTGAGCCGACATGTTTAGAGACTTAAATCCATACAGACTGAGGAAAGAAGACAGGCTCTCAGTGTGCCAGGCCCTGCAGCAGTCTGAGCCTATAGTAGCATCACTGGAGCTGGTCCAAGTCTGAGTCAGCCCTAACTAGAAGCTTCTTTAAAAAAAAAGTAAAATAAGATGTATAATATAAATGATTAAAGTAGAGACATTTCTGCCTCAAGGACGCTGACTGCAAAATAAATCAACCGAAAGAAGCCTGATAACTGAAGGCTTGCCTCCCGTACTGTTTTTAGAGATTTACACCAACCACAGGTGAGCCAGGTAACTGGGAGAGTAATGTTCTACTGGGTGGGGAAGCTAAGGCTTGTATTTTAAACTTACTATGCTGAAATTATGAATCTTTACATAACATATTATACCCAAAAATCTTTTTAATTTAACTGATCTCAGAAATGTACCAGAGAACTCCAAAGACCAAAGATTTGCAATGAAACCAGCTGAAAGGGACTGAAATCGCCCTGAGACACCCTAAATGTCTGTCAGTTTACACCGCTGCAAATGAGGGAGACAATGCTTCCTTTTCATTTATCTATTTATTTTTATTTTAATGGTGAGAAATAACAAGACAGTCAAGTGATATTCTAGTAGTACATGAAAGACAGTGAGAGATGAAGTGGGGGAGAAAAAGAAGTAAATTAAAAAATATATATTTACAGTGCTTAACAAATTTATTAGACTACCTGTCATATTTGTCTCAGAGACCATCCAGCATCATGAAGTGCTTTAATGTGGACTCTTTCATTTTCAGTGAGCTCTCCACGTTTTACCATTTTGAACAGGAATGAGGGATTTCAAACTGAATTCACCCAAATTTGAGCCGGCTCCCTGGGCTTCTCTGAGAAGTCAGAAATGAATCAAGCATAACATTCAACCACTAAAACTCATTTTTCTGTTCAGGAATGCAAGTAAATAACTATAATTTGACATATTAATCAAGAAATATTAAAAATTGGGGGCTCGTCCGGGATTGTTGTAATAAACCTGATTTTAGCAGGTATTTGAGTTGGTCGCTTTAAAATCTTGAAAATTGGTGTGCTGCATGAATCATGGAGTTTAGTGTGGAGTCATTTGTGGATAACCCCACTTGGGAGGCACTTAACCTATGTAAAAAGGCTGATCTGTTGCAAATTGCTGGCCAGTTTGGCATCACAGTAAAGGCAGGCAGCAGAAAGGAAGACATTAAACAAGCTGTGGTTTCTTGTTTGTTGGAGAAGCAAATTCTCCTCGATGACTCTGAGGCCAAATCAGAGCGTGGTGATGAAGAAGGTGAAACTGACCCTGCTGAGGATGTTTCATTGAAACGATTAGAAATGAAGTTCAAGCTGGAACAAGTGAAATTAGTACATAAAAGAATGGAATACCAAGAAAGAGAGAGTGAAAGGCAGAAAGAGAAGGACATACGGTTAAAAGAAGTTGAACTTGAAGAGCTGCGAATAAAGTGGACTCAACAGTTCATGTCTGAAGATTTTGATCTTGCTAGTAATAGCAGACTTGTACCACCATTTAATGAAAAAGAGGTGGATGAATATTTCACACTTTTTGAGCGGGTTGCCGACTCATTAAAATGGCCCGAGGAGTTCAGGCCTTTGTTACTCCAAAGTGTGTTGGTAGGTAAAGCTCAAAGTGTTTATGCTTCTTTGTCTGTAGCTCAAAGTTCTGATTTTAAAACCGTGAAGGAGGCCATTCTCCGAGCCTATGAGTTGGTGCCAGAGGCATACAGGCAACAATTTAGAAAATTAAAAAAAGGTGAGACACAAACTCATGTCGAGTTTGCACAAGAACAACAGAGTTTGTTTGAGCGTTGGTGTAAATCACAAGAAGTGAAGGATTTAGATGATTTAAAAAATCTCATTCTGCTAGAGCAGTTCAAGCGTTGTGATGAGAGAATTACAACGTATCTCAATGAACATAAAGATGTAACTCTTGAAAAAGCTGCTGTGCCAGCTGACGAGTATATACTCACTCATAAATTGACATTTCCGCCAAAGTCACCAAACACCAACATCAAACGTACAAAATCCCCAATCACCCCTTTTCCAGGATCTACTATAACTTCAGAGTCAACCGCTCCAAGCCAAGTAGAATGTTACTACTGCCACAACAAAGGTCACATTGTTCGTGACTGTCCAGTCTTGCAAAAGAAAAATGAGAAACCCAAAACAGTCGCCTTGCTGGGAAGAGACAAAATCAGTGAAGCTTTGTTTGAGAAATTTGAATCTGTCAGAGAAGATGTGCCAGAGGAGTTTAAGCCCTTTACCTCAGAGGGATTTGTGTCTCTGCCTGGAGATAATGCTAAAAAGCAACCTGTGATGATACTGCGTGAGACGGCAGCGTCACAGCCAATCTTGTTGAGGGGTGTGTTGTCTTTAACTGAAGAAATGAAAAGTGGAAACAGTGCTCTACTGCGGGGGGTAGAGATGAACTGGTTTAGAGAACCATTGTTTAGTGTAAATTTGGATTCTAGCATTGTTAAAGGTTCTGTTGAAGTTGTGATTAGAGATGGGTTTTCCTGTGGAGGGAATCTCATTCCTCCTAGGAAATGACTTGGCAGGTGACAAAGTCACAAGTCATCTACCAAACCCTATTGTGTCGGAGGTACCTAAAATTGAAGAAAAGGAAGGGTTGGTGGAGTCACACCCTGAGGTTGTGTCTTGTGTTGACACTCGTGCTATGCCTAAGAGAAAGGCTGGTAGCACACATTCTGAAGATGTCAGAGATCACACTTTGGTTGATTCAACAATATACAAATTATGATAATAATAGGATATAATAGGATAAATAAAGACTGCATCTTTTTTATACTACAATGACTCACAGAGTCACTTAATTTAAAGCATTTTTTCTGAGTTTAATGCACGTACTGGCCATGAAAATGTTTCTTGAATTTCCTTTGGGATCAATAAATCTAACCATCCATCCATCCATCTAATGCAAAATAAATATGTCTCTAAAAGAAGTACAATATTTCACATTTGCTTCCCTGTATCATTATCACCTTAATTATGCCTGAGATCAGACTGTTGAACTCAGTTGCTCCTTACTGATTCATTCATGATCACCATTGTTAGGTCCCCATTCTATGGCACAGTGTCATTACACCCTCATAAAGTGGCAGCAAAAAATCACAGCACATGTAAACACAAAATGCTGTGCTAGCTCAGTGTTGTTAAAGCTAAGAGATAGTAGAGTTGACAGGCTGAGGTTTCCATGAAAAGGCTAAGCAGAAATAAGTTGTAAACTTGTGACACGTGTTTCGCTCCACAGCCAAGGTCAAGCTCTACGGCATGCTCGCAGACTACCGGCAGTTCTCAGGCCCTTGGGACGTCCACATGCACGACCAGTGGCTTGTGGCAACCCTACTACACGCCCCAGACGGTACCCTAGGCCAAGCTAACCCACCACGTCCACCCCTTATTTGCCTAAAGGAGTGGACTGTGTTATTTTTCCAACAAACTATTGTCCCATTCACCTTGTAATATGCAAGGACATCCAGAGCATGACCAGGGTTGTGTCAATCCTCTGTCCAATGAGATGATACCCTCAGGGTGCCACATTTTTGCCTCACTCCAGTCCTCGATTTTTGGCGCAAACAGGCTTTAAAGTTCTGCGTAGTACTGTAGATGTGAAAATTCAAAGCATGATTTTATCTAAAAAAGTATTCTACTGTTAATAAATTGTTGACGTTTACAGCCTTTCAAAACAAGATGTCTATGCATTTTGCTGGTTGCAACATCCTGAAACCAGCTGTCTGGATTTTCCATATCAGACGGCTGAGACAGACCTGCAACAGCCTGGTTCAGGTCACAACAGTCTCCTGTTCTACAACAGTCTGAAACAGTCATGAATCTTTGGTCTGAATTGGGCATAAGAGTAAACTTCAGCTGGCCTCTGTATGGAAAGTGTAACAATTTACTATGGTGATAGCATAATGTGGCCGAGGCTGAGCCACAATAGAGTAATCAAGTCAAACTTCAACTGTGGTATTCATTTATTTCCTTGAGTGATAATGACTAAATTCTTCTACTAGATATGTAAAAATGAAATAAATCTGAATGTTTTAATTTAACCATTTTTGATGATAAAATAACGAATCCCCAAAATGCTGAAGGCTCTTCTCTGATCATAAGTTGTTTTAGTGTTCTCAGTATCTCTGAGAGGCAGAGCTGCTCATGAGGCAGAAGTAATGTCAGTGTGGAAGTCAGAGCACTTATTCAGAGTGCAAGTGATTCAACTGGCAGGCCAGACGGCAGAAATAGAATTCTAATCAAAATATAGATAACATGTGGAAATGGAGGGAGCCGCGGTATGTCTCTGTGATTTCTTCGTTTTCTTATCAGAGCCAACTTTATCGCCAAGCTGTGTTTGAAAGTTTTACAGGAATCTTACCATCGTTCCAGACTCTGCTGGCCCACAGTAGAGAGGTTCAGTTCACACTCAGAGATTCAGGCTCATGCATGGACTCCTTCTACTGCTCCTGTGGCTGTGATATAAAGGCTCAGAGACGGTTTGTTTCAGGGCGGTCCATCCATCCACGGTGTTTTGAACACAATAGCTCATGAGCTCTTTTTCATCAAACTTTGCACAAATGTCTGCTCTGATTCAGTGATGAACTGATTCGATTTGGATGTCAAAGGTTAAGGTCATTGGACCTCAGGCTCATCCACTGCAAGATTTCCATGAATCAGAGCTGGACCTACCACTGTACCCCCATGTGGTTTTGTCTCAAAAACAAACAAAAAAAGGCCAAAACTACAAGGTCATCTTAAACCTGAGCACTGTATTTGTTTGGAAGATTTTAAAACCAGGAGTAAGGAGCATTTGACTGGTGGATGCATGTTTACATGTTTACATGTTGGTCTGTTGTTATATGTTTGGAACTTTTCCCTTGTTTGATCAGATATTTGTCTCTCAGTGGGAATACTCCTGGTTAAATGAAAAATAAGAAATTATTCAGACTTGGTTTGAACTTCAGCATGCCTAAATGAATTGCGATGCCGCCATTTGATCGGCTGATTAGATATTTGTGTCAACAAGCAACTGAACAGGCGTACCTAATAAAGTGGCCAGGTGGGTATATGTGCTTCTGTGTGTTTTGTGAGGAGTATGAAGAGCACAATAAGGAACAAGCTACTTTACATGGCCCATGAGACTTCAAAAAACCCGCAACATTTTTGATTTTTTTGTTTGGGCACGGCAGCGCAGGGGTTAGCGCTGTTGCCTCACAGGAAGAAGGTCCGTGGTTCGCTTCCTGGTCAGGGCTTTTCTGTGTGGAGTTTGTATGTTCTCCTCACCACCAAAAACATGCTCATTAGGTCAATTGGTGGCTCTAAATTGGCCGTAGGTGTGAGTGTGAGCATGCCTGGTTGTCTGTCTCTATGTGTCAGCCCTGAGATTGACTGGCGACCAGTCCAGGTGTACCCCACCTCTCCCCCAGTGACAGCTGGGATAGGCTCCACGTGACCCCAAACTGGATAGGCAGTGACGAGAATGGATGGATGGATGGATGGAAAAAAGCAAAAACCTGGGATGATTTAGTTGTTTGTAGTCATATGATCCTAATGCAAATGTCAGACATGAGCAGGATGTGAAGGACACTGGTAATGAATCAATGAGGATGGAGGAAGCGCATTAAAGCTCTACAGCACAGGTGTCAAACTCAAGGCCTGGGGGCCAAATCCGGCCCGTGGAACAATTATATCCGGCCCGTAAGATCATTTCATATTTGTATAATAACTGGCCTACCAGTATGAGGTCTGCAGGTTTCCTCCAGTATAAGTTGTTAAACCATACAAATCTGAAAAAGTAAAGAATGTGGGGAAAGAAATTAATTTGTGTTTATTTCAGATTTTCAATTTTGCATCTCAGGATTACGACTATCTTGTGATTTTGACTTTACATTTCATGCTTTGACCTTTTCAACTCATTATTTGGTATTTATTTGTCACATTTTCATCTTTTAGATTCCCACTGTTAAATTTTAAGTCAGATTTTTACCTTTTCTACTCCTTACTTTGGCTTTTTATCCCATATTTTGACTTTTAAAAACATGATTTCAATTTTATTTTCATATTTTGAAATTTTGAATTGATAATTTTTACTTTTTATATAATATTTTGACCTTTTACACTCCAAATTTTGAATTTGAATGATATTTTTAAACTTTTTTAGTCATCATTTTGAATTCTAGCTCATATTTTGACATTTGCAACTCCTAATTTTTGGCTTTTTAATCCCATATTTTGAACTATCAGACTCACAATTTAAAATTTTAAGTCATATTTTGACTTTTAAAATGATTTCAAATTTGAACTCATACGTTCACATTTCAAACTTCTGATTTCAACTTTCTCCTTGTATATTTGCTCTTTTAAAACATTATTTTTCTATTTTTTATATCGTGTTCTGATCTTTTGAACTAATAAATTGAAATTTTTATCTCAGATTGGAGCCTTTAAACTTATCATTTTAACTTTTATTAATTTCCAAATGATTTATCATCAGTGCTGTCTTTTCATATTTTATTATGAGTGAAAATGAGGTTGAGAGTTTATTGTTAAATGTTGACCCTGTTAGGCCCTCAGGTTAGACCTAAATCCAGAATCCGGCCCCTGCTGTGATTGAGTCTGACACCCCTGCTCTAAATGGCTTTGCTCACTGCAGTTATCATCTGGAAATTTCTACATGCATTGGCTATGATCCCTATACTTTATAAAAATGTGAATTTTCTCATGGGTTAACCAATTTGCCTGGTGTGTAGGTGACCAATATCACAGGTGACTTAACCCTGAAGACAACACGTCAAGCCAGGTGAAGGAGACAGGAGTCTCAAAGAGCCTTGCTGTTAGCTAAGAGGCTAGCTGAACCACTCTAACAGCTTTTCTTTCAAATTTTTATCACAAACATAACCTTGCAAAGTAGATGGATACGCCTGTTTCCTTGTTTTTCACTGGCGAATCCGTCTTGCAAAGCTCCCATCTGAACCATTTGGTTCAGTTAGAAAGTGACTGGACCAATCAGTGACGAGGGGCAGTACTTTCAGATGCAGCACAGTCATGACGTAAACAAGCAGCAGCAAGAGCTGGTGCAGTTATGGAGGAAGAGATTAGCATGGATGCTGCTAAAGTGCCAGTTTTATCAGAACTTAACAACATTTCTTTGTTAATAGAAGAACAAAGAACAGCACTGAGTTGTTTTCTTTTCAACAACGACAAAAGTCGAGTACTGACATGTCTACAGTCGCCATGTTTCACTTTATTCCTCAGTAGCTGTGCACACGCAGCTTGATGGCGGCTACGTCATGTGTTTTGTTGCTCTGATTGGCCCATACAGATGTGACAGACAGAACATTCACCCAATCATACTCTGAGTTTTTTTTTTTTCAAAGCCTCTGCCTTTTCTCAAACATTTCCCATTGAAGCTTTTCCAGATCTGGCATGTCAGGTTAGGGTCAAACTAATTTGGCAAAATATAAGAAAATTCTGGAGGACAATCCTATTCAGAGGACTGTTGCTCAGGAGAAGATTTGTTTTCCAGTAAGGCAATAAGCTAAAGCGTTAAATGAAAGCTACACAGAAATGGTCCAAAGACAACAAGGTGAATGTTCTGGAGAGGCCAAGTCAAAGCCAAGACCTCAATACAGTAGAGAATTTGTGCCTGGACTTGAAATAGCTGTTCACGTCTGATCCCTGTGCAACCTGACAGAGCTTGAGCATTTTTGCTAAGAGCCTCTTACCTATGCAAAAATCCCTTTCTTCTCCCTTCGCTGTGATGCAAACAACCTATTGTGATTGGTTGGTTGTTACAGCTGAGGGTAGGGAGGGCAATGGAGGTGACTTACGGTAAATGATAATTGCTGATAAATCTCTTATTTTCTAAAGTAGGACTTAAGAAAACAAGGGAAAATAAATAAAAACCTTAAAGAGACTAAAAAGCTGCATGCAGCTCTGGAGTTACAGGTTGATTGGCTCGAGTATAGTGAAAAGTGAACGGAGAGGGTTAATTTGGGTTGAACACTCCCAGAGACAGTGAATTTACCATTGTGTGAGGTGTGTTGTGACAATTTGCAAACTTTCCCCTGGTGTCAAGACAGAACAATCATTTTCAGTTCTGCAAAACCTCCATTTACAAAAATTGTTTTATTCCTGCCAGAGTTAAATTATTTCACCGATTTTTCAAGGATCTTGTCTCTTGGTTTCCCAAGAGAATTTCAAACACTCACATTGTTTCCCTAGCCTCTTTGTTTCCTGCTGTTTTGTATTTCCAGTTTTCTGTGTGATAGCGTACCACTCAGTGGCCTTTAGTATTTGATGAAGGTTGAGCTGAATAATTGCCCGATTCACCACAGCTTGATTCAGACATTTGGAAAAATGTCAAAAAAAGGAACTTGTCCTTCTAGTTGGGGAGCATGTGCACATTTTAAGTTTTGATATTCATAAAAGACTCAAAGAGAAGATTTCAACTTTAGATGGCCCCAAATTAAAATGATTTAAATCATCTTTCTGAAGAAGGAGCATCACGGCAGCAGTGTGCAAACTCTGAAGGCTCTTCCCTTTGAGAGGATGAACTCCCACCAAGAAATGGACTAACAGCATCATCAAACCTGTCACCAGTGCACTTAAAGTGGTATCAACATCAAACTGAAAGGATCCTGTGAGGGCTGCAGGTGCATTAAAGCTGCAGGACAGACGGCTGCTAAAGAGCTGAAATGGATGAGAGCTGTGGATCTATAACTGCCGAGGACTGTGTAGACTCAAGTGGCACTTCACTGGAAACTGCACACATAAAGGTCATTGAGTATGTTCGACAATGGACTGAAATATGGTCGCTTTTACACAGCATGGCTGCTTTCACTGTGCCAGCAAGGATATATGATTGAAACAGGAGAAAGAGATGGAGTAGTGTGTGTCAGTCTTGTTTCTATCTTAAAAAATAAATCTCTTCTTCTTCACTGACAGGATCAGATTGCTGCTATATTCCTGTTTTTATTTAATTTTTAAAGAGCTAAAATATCCCTCCTACCTCTGTGCTAGGAGGCTAGTGGTGCATCTTTAACCGCTTTTCTCCCAAACTACATTTTAACCCCTCTGGTACCCCTTGTGCCAGAAATGCACACTTAGTTGATATATATATATATATATATATATATATATTTTTTTTTTTTTTTTTTTTTGTTAAATGTGTCCTCTTTCACAGTTAATATTACCATGTGTTGTATTTTTTGTTCATTTTTGCATAATTTTCAAAATTCTGTCCCAGCCACAACAATCAGCCCAGCATAAATAAAGTAGACTTCTTTTATAGCATTAATATCCCTGTTGTGCAAAAAATCCCCATTGAAACCCATTCAAACCACTTCTTTTGATCTATACACCATTAAGACATGAATCATGCATTTTCTGGTTTCTGGGCTTCATTTGAGAGTTGGGGCTTTTACATTTGCACCTGGACCATTTTTTTATCCTGTGATCACTTTTACCATATGTGGGCGAGGGCAGAAAATACATGTTTTTTTCCACCAGATTTCAGTGTTATACTGCCCTTTGCTCCCCTTCTCACTAACTCTCTGAGGTTTTGTTTAAGTGCAGATCAGTGTGTGAGTCTCTGAGTGTGTCTGCGCAAGAATCAAAAAATAAGTTATCTAATTTTCATGTTGTAACTTGCAAAAAATCATTTTTTGTGTATTTGCATCTAAAAATGCAGTGACATGATCAATGAAACATGGCATTTAGAGGGTTAAAAAAATAAAATGAATGAGTATTTGACATTTATGATTAGGGCTGACTTTAAATTAGAAAAATATAATTCAATAACAGTATAACAATTTTGAAATGTATGATATTTATAACATGATTTAAAGGTGTGCTTTTTTGTGCAGAAGGGTGAAAAACGTGAGTATTTTAGAACAAAAAATAATAATGCATTTTAAACAATGTTGCTACTAATCAATGACATATGCCAACTTGCAATCATCCATAAATAAATTTTTCACTTTCAGTGTAGTATCTTGAAAAAAATCTATTTCTGTTTTTTTTTCATCAAAAAAATGTTGTTTGTTTACATTACAAACCTGGCAAATAAAGGGTTAAAAGATATGACAATTATTGAGTACTTGGTATTTTTGTTAATGGCACAAGTTGATGAAACAAGGAAAAAAAATTAAACAATTAAAAATAAACTAGTATAACTTTTATTTACAGTAATAACCCCCATGTGCATTTTTTGCAGACTAGGAGGAAAATGAGGCAGCAATTTGTAGGGATACCAGAGGGTTAAAGGAAACAATGAGGAACTATGTGGCAATCAAAGTGACTAGTAAGGCTGGACGGATGGAAGTAAGCCATGCTCTTTACTTACTGGTGGACTACTGTGATCACATCAGCTGTTTCATGCCCCGTCCACACGGAGACAAATTCAGGTGTATACGCAAAAGTTTTTTGTCGTATCGGCGTTTCATCCACATGGAAACGGCGTTTTGGGTGACTGTAAACGATACTTTTTGAAAACGGGTCCTAGCGTGCATTGATCCATAAACGACTACCGTTTCGTCTCCGTTGTGGATGGTTATCCGTATCTTTCTTGAACGGTTACGTCACATATTGGAGCTCTCTTATGGCACCTGCGCGGGTCCGACCAAAACAATAATGGCTGATTACAGGGTTGTGTTCGTGCTGCAGAAGCTACTGAGCTTGTTATGGCTTTTACAGCAAAATCTGATGCTCCTATATCACCACAGCGAAACGCACACACCATATGTTCTTAAATCCAAAGTGGAGAACAACCAGAAGGGCAACGAGAAGAAAGTTTGTGTCAGTTTTCTGTCATGTTCTTCTTCTCTTTTGGTGCATTTCCATGGCAGCAATACAGCGCCATGTACAGGCTTGGCATATGCACTACAGTGTGTTTGCTCGTTTTCAGTGGTTCTGTGGTTATGCGGATATTTCCTAAAACAGTCCCGTCTTTACGGAGAACTTTTTCAAAACGAAATGGCAATATATTGTTTTCATCGCCGTGTGGACAGGGCGTCAGTGTCATTCAATGTGTGGCTGTAACCCTGTTCATACATTGCACTGACAGGGATTTCTATTGGTTTTGGGCAGCAGATACCAAGCGGTAGTCCTTAATGCTTTGTGTGGACGTACCTCTTTATGTACTGAAATGATGAGGTGTTCTGAGATGACTGCCACATCCACCAGGGAACAAAGCAGGCTTTATCTGTGTTTAAAAGCCTCACTTGTAGTGATGGGAATTTTAGGTGATCCTAATCATTTGGCTCTGCTCAGTGAGTAGAGATTTTGGCTCCCAAATGCCTCCTCATTTGGTCCCTCTTTTCTCTAAATGAACACTCCATAAATCATAAATATGATATATAGATATAAAATGCACATATTTTTATTTGCCTTTTACACTGTATTTATTTTTATTCTTTCAAATTAAGAGATATAATATTTTAATTAGCATTTTTTTTTGTTTGCCTCTTTTTTGAAAGGGATCTGGCAACAGACTGTACATCTCTGATGGCCACTGAGACGCCATATAACTAAGAATAGAAATATATATTAAAGATTTTGAAACTAAATCGGATTAAACTTCCATTTGGTGATGGGATAAGGATTAGGACACCAACAATTAAATGTTACAAACCCGACCTGCACAACCTGATTAAAAAAAACGCTGAATAAAGCTGAGTAAACAGTCTGCTTAGAGCAGGGCTGTAAAACTCAAGGCCAAATACGGCCCGTGGTGTAGTTATACCCGGCCCATCAGATCATATGATATTTTTATTAGAACTGGCCCACCAGTATGAGGTCTGCAGATGTCCTCCAGTATAAAAATGTAAACTAAACCTCGATGATTGAAAATATCCTTGTTGAGTCGTAAACATTAAAAAAAGTAAGCAGTAAGAATAGTTTGAGAAAAGGGGGGAAAGAACTTTGTGTTGTGTCTATATTTTCAATTTTGCATCTTATAGTTATGACTAAAAGTTATGGTTTTGACTTTTTATTTCATAATTTAACCCTTACATCTCTTAACTTTGACTTTTATCTTGTATTTTTACCTTTGAGATTCATAATTTTAAAGTTTAGATCCTATTTTGACCTTTTTAAAGTCATGATTTTGACTTTTATCTCATGTTTTGAACTTTTTCAACCCCTAACTTTAACTTTTATTTCATTTTTTTTTGCCTTTTAAACTCACGAGTTTTAATTCTATTTCATATTCTGACATTTGAAAGTCATGATTTCAATGTTTACCTGATATTTTGACTTTTAAAAGTCATGATTTTGAATTTTATCTCAGTTTTTGACTTTTAAAATTTCATGGTTTAAGTAATTTATCTCATATTTTGCCTTTTAAAAACATTATTTTGACTTTAAAGGTCATGTTTTTACCTTTTAAACTCTTTATCTCAGATTTTGAGTTTTTTTACTTATTGTGTTCACCTTTTAAACGCAAAATCATTTATAATCAGTGCCAATTTTTTTTACCACCATAATTATTTACTGGTGAAAATAAGGTTGACATTTTATGGTTAGATATTGACCCTGCAAGGCCCTCAGGTTAGGCCCCCGCTGTGACTCAGTTTGACAGCCCTGATGAAGAGTATGGACTTATAGACGTGAAGTCACTTATATGGATGTCAAAAGCACATTGTTGATGCAAAGAGGTCCAGTATGCATGAACATCAACCATACAGAATCTCTGTATGCAGTCTGAACTTAATCAAACAATTTCTGTGCTGAGGTGCCTTCATGCAGCATCAAGAATCACCACTTGGTATCCAATTACCCAGCACAGGTATTAATGCTGGTGGAAAAAGGGTCATTGACTTGAGGCTCACATAATGACATTTACACATAGGTGGTAAAAGTGAGTCTGAGATTATCTGCTAATTAACTTCATCATCTATTTTCGGACCCGTTTTCTTTGAGCAGAAGAAATGACACGTACGTGCTGCCTCCAAAGATGTCTCCTCATGTGTGAAGTGTTTTAGAAAAACAACATGAAACACATCATCATCATCCTCAGCGTGAGTGACCGAGTGTAAAGAGCGCCATGAACTCTTCTGTGTGTGTCAGTGATGAGCTCCCGTCTGCAGGGAGACGTTCTTAAAGCCGACTCCTCTGATTTAAGTTTCTTACTTCCAGAAGGGGTTTGGGGAGAGATTAAAGAGGAAATATGGGTCAGGCTCCTAAAAACACTGGGTCCTGGTGGGCAGAGCTAATTTCACTGTGTAGTAGGGATTAATGCTGTATCTGTTAACTCATAATGACTGTACAGGAAGCCGGAGCCACACTCATTGAAAGAGGATAGGTTCCCTTATTTCACTGCAGATAGAGTGCTGTACATATTTTTCACACTTAAATGTTTCAACTCATCAAGTAAGATGTAATATTAGACAACGACAACCTGAGTAAATACAAAAATGATGATTTCATTCATTAAACCTACCGCCAAGGAGGAATTTCGTCCCACTCGTCTTTGCAGAATTGTTTTAATTCAGCCCCATTGGAGGGTTTTCCAGCATGAACATCCTGTTTTAGGCCACACCATAGCATCTCAGTCAGATTTAAGTCTGGACTTGGACCAGGCCACTCCAAAACCTTCATTTAGTGTTTATAGGACCTGGACTTTCTGGTGTGCTAGGGATAATTTTCCTGCTGCAGAACCCAAGCGTGCTTGAGCTTAAAGTCACAAACTGATAGTCGGACATTCTCTTTCAGGATTTTCTGGCAGATAGCTGAATTCATGGTTCCATTATTTATGACAAGAGGTCCAGGACCTGAAGCAGCAAAGCAGCCCAAGACCATCACACTACCACCACCATGTTTGACTGTTGGCATGATGTTCGTTTTATCAAATGTAGCTGAACGCACACCTACGAAAAAGTTCAACTTTTGTCTCATTAGTCCACAGAATATTTTCCCAAAATCTTGAGGATCATCGGGATGATTTTAGTCAAACGTGAGTTGAGCTTTTGTGTCCTTTTAGGCAGTGGGTTTGGTCTTGGAACTCTCTCATGGATGCCATTTTTGCCCAGTCTCTTTCTTATTGTTGAATCGTGAATACTGACCTTAACTGAGTCAAGTGAGGCCTAAAGCTCTTTAGACGTTGTTCTGGGCTCTTTTGTGACCTCCTGTTCTTGGAGTAATTTTGGTTGGCCAGGTTCGACACTGTTCTAAGTTTTCTCCATTTGTGAATAATGGCTCTCACTGTGGTTGGCTGGAGTCCAGAGCCTTAGAAATGTCTTTGTAACTGTTTCCAGATTAATAGATATCAGTGGTTTTGTATTTCATCTGTTGAATTTCTTTAGATGGTGCCATGATGGGTTAAAAAAAAATCTTTTAGCTTACTTCACTTTGTCAGACTGTGGTAGGTCGACTGGGTAGCATTTCCAAAACATGCCCTCATCCACAGCTGATCTGGTGGTCCTACATTTACCTCCTACATTTGGTGGTCTTAGCCCAAACCACCCCAGCCCTTAGGGTTTCTGATAGTATATACTGACGTTTAAAAACAGAGCAGCCTGATCGTAAAAATCAGTTTTAATAAACCTCACACCACAGGAAAATCTGGAACAATAATGTTTAGAACCATCAGATGGTCGGCACTTTGCTAACTTCAGTCTGAAGGGGCTCAAATTCGGCATGATTATTTTGGAGTATGCACCCTGCATAATTGAACAAGGTTCCTCTGATTCATTCATTCCCAAAGCAGTTTTTTTTTTTCAGTGTCACACTCTCTTTAAAGTGGTCTGTTTGGATCAGCTGTTTGGATCTGTGGCACAGAAATAAGACAACATTAAAAGCAGAAGGAAACTCAAGGTAAAAAAAAAACACTTGTTTTGTCAGTTGAGTCTGGTGCCTTTGAGGAGAGATCTAAAATACATCTGTTTCTATATGGATCATCTAATATTTTTGGACTCTAAAAATCACACTCTAAGCCTGTCAGTGTAAGAACCACAAGAACAAGGATTATTCTGCAGTCATTATAGCCTGAGAGAGAAAAGGGGGAGTCAGCCACTGATAATACCCGTACAGCAAAAACACTTGGATTAACCACCAGACAACTGGCCTTAAAACAACCATCAGATTGATCACGAGAGCAAAGTCCTGTAGTCCAGTACAGTGGGTCCCAAAGTGGGGGTCGGGACCCCCAGGGGGGTCGCAAGACAGTGAAGGGGGGTCGCAGCATGCTTTCTATAAATCAAAGGGAAATTTGATCCGAATTAAAATCATACATTTTATCTATTATTTTAAAAAATATTGTTAAAATGGATTCAAATTAAGATCCAATTGCAGTTACTAAGTGATGTTTGTGCTTAAATGCAAGTAAAAGTTACAGAAACTACTCAAAATGCATGTTTTGTACATGATGCTGTGAGCAATATCGAGCATTTTATCCCCCTCAAGGGAATATGGGGATCCTCGATCTCTGACATCGTTTTTTTGGGGGGGTCATGGGCTGAAAAGTCTGGGTACCCCTGGTCTAGTATACTTTGAAAGCTGTTCTAGAGAAAAGCTGTCATGAACATGGATCTAGCCATTAATCTTTAGTTTAAGAGAGTCCTTTTTATTTCATCAGCTTTAATTAATAAGGCCATTATGATTGGCTACGCTGCAGCTTGGCGAGAATACCTGAGTCTTTTGGCCTTGAAAACAATTACTTAGACTCTTAGACTCACCTTCCAAAGTGGATGGATTTACCATATTTCATCTTGCAAAGCTCCAGTCTGCACCGTTCGGTCTGGCCAATCAGCACGGAGGAGAACAAGGCTGTAGCTCAGGTGGGGTTAAGTTGTGGGGTTAAGGTGTGGCTTCAGCCCTCAGATCACATGATTCCTTTAAATGAACTTCACCTGTGTCAGTGTTTTGTACACGCCCTGATGAAGACCCTGTGCGGTCCAAAACCGGTCAGCTTTCTATGTGACTTTTAATTTTTATTAGATATGCCCTGAAATAATAAAGGCTTTTTACTTAAATCTTTTACTCAAGCGAGTGTGCCTGAAGATTGCCCTGGTGGCTTCTCCCTTTTTTTCGACTACACTCGTCACTCTTCAAGAGCACCTGGCTTCAATCTGGAGTTTACTACACAACGAGAGCACACGGTTTATCTCTCCCTTTTTGGGGGTTAAGTTGTACTGGAAGTGGCTGCCACCAATGTAGCATCTAGCCTGGATGTAGCTTTAGTATAGCAGCAGTTTTGTAAGAAACTGCCACATTTCTTTAAGAAATAAATAGCTAAATAGCTTTTAACCACATAAATCGCAGCCTCTTTCCTTTTTGTTCCTTCTTGAAGATAGCCGCTGTGCCATTTCTATTCAAGCCTGGAACCTGTGACTGTTCAGGCTTTTTAAAGATTAAATCCAGACCAGTATGCCCTCTACTGGATGTCTTTTAATCCATTTTGGATCGCATCACTTTTGTATTTCACAATGCTTTGTGATGGGTGTTGACAACCAATGGCAGGCCATTCCATCTTTCCCTCACGCTTTGTCGAATTGCACACGTCTATACTCTCATACCACGCAGTATCCATCCATCCAGCCATCTTCTTCTGCTTATCCGAGGTCAGATCACAGGGAAGCAGCCTAAGCAGGGAAGCCCAGACTTCCCTCTCCCCTGGCCACTTCGTCCAGCTCTTCCCAGGAGATCCTAAGGCGTTCCCACTAGGGCTGCAGGAGCTGCAGTACCTCCTTAGACAGGTATTTTGAATGTAATTCATCTGTCAAAAGAGAGAACACAACATAAGTAGAGTTAAAGATAAATTTGATTAATTGTCTCATTATTATTTAAATTTTTATTGATATCGTGATAATATCATTATCATGACATTTTTTGCCCACAGTAATCATGAAGTGAAAATCTGATATCGTGACAGCCTTAGTTCCCACCTGGGAGTCACAGTCTCTCCCAGTGTGTCCTGGGTCTTCCCCGGGCCTCACCAGGGAGGTGCCCAGATGCCAGAGCCACCTCATCTGGCTCCTCTCAACACAGAGGAACAGCGGCTCTACTCCCAGTCCCTCCTGGAAGGCCGAGCTTCTCACCCTACTCTAAGGGAAAGACCAGACACCCTGCGGAGGAAACTCATCTCAGCCGCCATGCAGTAGACAGCCTAAATAAGTCATAATGAAGAGGATGAGAGACAGAGAGCCTGTGATGTGGCCCTCTGTGTCTCTGTAGACAGAAAATGCTTTGAGTAATGACTCAAATACATATAAGGAAAAATTGTACTTGTATTTTTTGTGAATATGTGAATATTTTGTCATTTTGTTTTGGTCACAGAATGATTATTTTTTTTATTTTTTGTTCCCAAAGGAATGGGAGAACAAGTCTGTGCTAAAAAGTATTTCTGCTATTCGCATGGGATTAGTATTAGGGACCTCTGGCAATTTGTAATAATTGTGCAGGACATCTGTCTTTTTTAAATATGAAACAGTCTGGTGTGGCAGGTTCATCTTAGGCTGCAATTCCACCTAAAGGTCTGGATGAGTTATTTTTAATTCTTATGTAAAAGTTGGGAATGTTAAATGCTGAATTGGACAGCTTGCTTTCCTTAACCTTGAGCAGTTCTGGTTTGATTTAAATGACAACTAAATTCAAGATGATGATTACCGAGTGTGGAGTGATGGATCGTTTGCAGGTGAGTCGGTGCTTATACGTGAACAAAGGGAGTAACAATAGGTCTCCAGTTTGAGAGATGGTTTTTCTCATCTATTCTTGTGGTTGTTTCAGACATAGATAGGTGAGGAGATTCAAATGAAGAGCCGTTAGAGAGCTGAAAGACTGACTGTTATCACTGAGCTTAGCTGAATGATCCAGATCTCTGAAATGAGCAGCAATTTCCTTCATCGGGAGCAACGGTGGATGGACATTGGCTGTGAAAATGCAAGCAAGATCAGGGTGCCAAGTTGTGCCAAACTGCACTGAACTGCTCAGTGGAAACACACCACAGGATTACTCAGGTACAACCTGGACTGTGTGCATGCTGCCTTCTATAACAAATGCAGAGCTCCAGAATCCCCCAGAGAGCAGACCTGCTCACTGAGTCAAATGGCTTTGTCAATATAAGGTGCAAGCAGTCCTCTACTGAACTCTCCAAGCACTCAGTGAGAACCCGGATTGCCAGGATGCGGTCTACTGTAGACCTCTTAGGTGTAAGCCTGGACTCTTCAGGCTGCTGGTGTTGGAGCAGCATATTGTGGATCCTTTTACTGGTACATTGTGTGGACAAAAGTGTTTCGCCACACCTGTTAACTTTTGAATTCAGGTGTTCCAATCCACACAGTCTCCATTTGCAAACATTTGTGATCCTAAACAGGTCGTTCTGAAGAGCTCAAGTGTGCCACTGTGATGATGCCACCTTTGCAATAAGACAGTTCACAAAATTTCATCCCTGCT
Organism: Cheilinus undulatus; assembly: GCF_018320785.1. Taxonomy (NCBI): domain Eukaryota; kingdom Metazoa; phylum Chordata; class Actinopteri; order Labriformes; family Labridae; genus Cheilinus; species Cheilinus undulatus. The sequence goes on from NC_054877.1 coordinate 44,220,517, forward strand.
GGATATTCAACAGTCAACTGTAAATGATATTATCAGAAAGTTGAAGTGTGTAGGAACAACAGCAATGCACCCACAAAATTTTAAGCCATTACATTTCCCACCAAAATTTTTATATTGGATTTTTTTTTATTCTCTGTAATATGTGGGAATGATAAACTATTTCAATTTGGGCATATTCCCCCTCTAATTCTAAAATTATACTTTAGACATAAGACGCCACTTGCAGTTGGTTTGATCCACTGCAGAAGCTCCTGGACTCTCAGTGACGCTGACAACAGACACAGCTGTGTGGGTGAAGAGCAAACTACAGAGCATCAAGTTTTGCTTTTAAACATGTAAATATGAACTGTGACAAATCATACATCATTATGCACATGTCAAAGACATTTATTCAGTTGGTTTACTCCTCTGCCTTGGGATTTGGTACGTTCTTTTAATTTCCTGTTTAATACTGATAAAGCAAGCTCAGTGAATCCTAAAGTCAGAGTTCTAGCAGGTCATTCATTCAGGCCTAGCCACAGATTGGGCTGAGCCCCTGACAAACCCAGAGAACAGCTGTGATTTATAGCATTGATGCTAGCATGCGTCCTGGCTAACAGTTACCTCATTTTAGAGCTGAAAAGTCTGTTAAGGTGGAGTTTGATGTTGAAATTATTTATTTTTCACTTTTTGACCCCTTTATTAACTCACTGAGTGCCAATTACTTACATATACGTCATTTGAAAACACAAAGTGTTTTTCCGGCTGATGGCACAAGGGGGAGCTCTCACGCTCCCTGTGAGTAATTTTGGGGCTTCTGGGATACGTAGTCGGAACACTACAGTCGGAAGTGACAGTAGAACAAGCATCAGAGGTGGAGACCCTGGCGTCAAAGAGCAGAGCGATCGTTACGGAGGTAATCTAAGCTAAAAGTTCTAACTTAGACGCTGGAAGAAACTTTAAACTTTTGCCTGAGAAATCGCTTACTCACTGAAACTGACACTGAACTTAACGACAGTGAATCCAGGGGTCGGCGCTTTCATTGATCTGCCCTCAGCTGGCAAAGAGGCTAAAGAATGCCGCGAGGTTCACCCCCTGTGAGTCGGAGAAATAAGGTAGCCTCTCGCCAGCTGGATGCATACAGCGACAAGCAGGAGAGGACATGGGTGTATGGGGGGGTCCAGTGGAGGCCGTCCAGTTCCAGAGTGTGAATGGCATCACAGTGACTGGAAGCATTGTTATTTATTTTACAATAAAATAACATTTGTAATACAATTTTCAGATGTCTTTTATGTTATTGAAGGCAAATTTATAACATTCAAATCACTGTTCTGCTTGACAGACTCTCTTTCACAAAAATGACCTTTTCTCAGCTTTCTAGAGAAAAAGTGGTCTTTTTGGTGAAACTAGCCTCTATTCAACTTCAGATAAGCCAAGAACGGAACAAGATACAAACAAATGTTTTTTTCCATGATGAAATGGAGTTTCTTCTTTCATTTGAGCCATTTGGTGTTTTCAGAATCATAGTACAAAATATTCTGTGGGTCTTCAATGATGACTCGAAATGGCCAAAAAACCCTGGCACAAGCCACTTTCTATTTTATAAAAGGGCTGGCACTCAATGAGTTAACCATTTTTCCACCCATATTCACCACTTTCATATACCAATTTTCATCAATTTTGTGCACCTTTACCAATTTTTGCCACATTTCAACCCCTCTTCTTCACTTCTTCCCCACCCATTTTGCAACTTAAAACACACTCCTGCTTCTTTTTGAATCCCATCTCCCTGCCTTTTCTGCCCACTTTTAGAATAGAATAAAATAGAACATCTTTATTGTCATTGTACAAGTACAGTAAAATGAAAATTGCTGTCCTTTTCTTGCCAGTTTGATTAATTTTTTGTCACTTTTTAAACTCTTTCCACTTTTTTTCTGTCTGTGTTTGGCTAGAAATACTAGAAAGAACTAAAAATCTGTACAAAAAAACCTTAACAGCTTAATGCTCCTTTTTGAGATCAAAATAAAGATCTCTCCGTCAAACTGAAATCATGAACTTAGATATAGATAAACATTTCTTAAAAAAAAAAATCATTAACGTATTTTTTAATGGCAGGTAAACATGGAGGACTAATAATGATGACAACAGGATGATGGCGTTAACATCAGGTGCCAGATGAAGTCAGTTTGATTTTGGTATTTGATCAGGTTGACTTGATAATAGTAAGTTTATTTATATAGCACCTTTCAAGAACGGCAAAGTCACAAAGTGCTTTACAAAGAGATAAAAGAAACGCAGGCAATTAATGCAAAGGTACAATAAGAGAATACACATTACACAAAAGGAGATTAAGTGAAGTCAGACCAAACAAGTAGGTCTTAAGTTGCTTTTTAAAGGAATCAACAGTGTCTACTGATCTTAAACCCAATGGAAGAGGGTTCCAAAGAGTTGGAGTAATGACCTTAAATGCACAGTCTCCTTTGGAAAAATGTATTGAAGAAAGAGGACGAAATAAACACATTAGAAAAGCACATCATTACAGACGTATTTGCACACATACGTCTTATTTGAGAGCTGCATGGCGCAGAGGTTAGCGCTGTTACCACACAGTAAGATGGTTCCTGGTTCACACCTGGCCAGGGCCTTTCTTTGTGGAGTTTGCATGTTCTCCTCATGCATGAGTGGGTTCTCTCCGGGTTCTCCGGCTTCCTCCCACCACCAGAAACACTCACAGTAGGTTAACTGGTGACTCTAAATTGGCTGTAAATGTGAGTGTGAGCGTGACTGGTTGTCTGTCTCTATATGTTAACCCTGTGATTGACTGGCGACCAGTCCAGGGTGAATCCAGTGACAGCCGGGATAGGCTCCAGCCCCCCCCCCATGGGAGAAGCGGTACAGAAAACGGATGGACATCTTATGTTACTCACTTTTCCTGAGATAGCGTGGAAACTTTTGTAATTTCTATAAGAATTTTCTTTTTATCTCAGGTTTCTGTAGATCTGGTTTTTGGGGGACCCACTTTTAGGTCCCGACCCACCAGTTGATAACCACTGCTCTAGACCCCCACTCTAAGAATTGTTGCTTGCTCATTAATGCTCTACAGCACAGGTGTCAAACTCAAGGCCCGGGGGCCAAATCCGGCCTGTGAAACATTTATATCTGGCCCACAAGATCATATTTGTATAATAACTGGCCTACCAGTATGATGTCTGCAGGTTTCCTCCAGTATAAGTTAAGCCATACAAATCTGAAAAAGTAAAGAGAAAGAAAGATTTCATAAAAAGTCAAGAATGTGGGGAAAGAAATTCATTTGTGTTTATTTCATATTTTCAATTTTGCATCTAAAGATTACGACTCTAACTTGTGATTTTGACTTTACATTTCATGCTTTGACCTTTTCAACTCATTATTTGGACTTTATTTATAACATTTTTATCTTTTAGATTCCCAATTTTAAATTTTAAGTTACATTTTAACCTTTTCTACTCCTTACTTTGGCTTTTTATCCCATATTTTGACTTTTAAAAACATGATTTCAATTTTTTTTTCTCAGATTTTGACATTTTAAATTCATAATTTTTACTTTTTATATTATATTTTCACCTTTTACACTCCAAATTTTGAATTTAAATGATATTTTTCACTTTTTTAGTCACCATTTTGAATTTAGCTCATATTTTGACATTCACAACTCCTTATTTTTGTCTTTTTAATCCCATATTTTGAACTATCAGACACACAATATAAAATTTTAAGTCATATTTTGACTTTTAACCTCATGACATTTACTTTTCATATCATATATTGACCTTTTACACTCCAAATTTTGAATTTAAATGATATTTTTAATTTTTTAGTCATCATTTTGAATTCTAGCTCATATTTTGACATTTGCAACTCCTTATTTTTGGCTTTTTAATCCCTTATTTTGAACTATCAGACTCAAAATTTAAAATTTTATGTCTTATTTTGACTTTTAAAATGATTTCGAATTTAATCTCCTATTTTGACGTTTCAAACTTCTGATTTCATCTTTCTCCTTGTATATTTGCTCTTTTAAAACATTATTTTTCTATTTTTAATACCATGTTCTGATCTTTTGAACTAATAAATTGGAATTTTTATCTCAGATTGGAGCCTTTAAACTTATCATTTTAACTTTTTTGAATTTCCAAATGATTTATTATCAGTGCTGGGTTTTTTTTCATGTTTTATTCCTGGTGAAAATGAGGTTGAGAGTTTATTATTAAATGTTGACCCTGTTAGGGCCTCAGGTTAGACCTAAATCCAGAATCCGGCCCCTGCTGTGATTGAGTCTGACACCCCTGCTCTACAGAATGAGTGGACACACAGAAACTCTCCAGATTCTTGTGGAGAGCCCCACATGAAAAGTGGAGGCTGTTATAGCTGCAAAAGGCAGGGTCCCTGTTGGTGAACAGGTCAGGTGGCTGAATACTTTTGTCCATATAATGTTTTTCTGAATCATTCACGACACTGAGACAGCTTTTATATATTTTAGCGCAACCTCTCCCTCGTGAGAGCACTGATTCAGCAGTATAGATGGAACCATTTTAAAGTGTTTTAGCACAGACACTGGGACAAAATAACAATACCTGACCCCATGTGAGGACAGGATTATTTTTGAAAACCTCCATTTTAAAAATATCTGCCTTTGTGTGGTCTAGGCCTCAGACTTGTAGGAGATTTGGAGCTTATTGTGAGATCGTATGGAGCTGTGATCACTAAGGATAAGCCATCTTAATTATCCGGAATAATTCTTCTCTGCTCCACCTTTAGAGAAGTAAAAGAAATGTCCACCTTCAGCCCTGACACCTGTAGGCTGCTCATTAAAGCCTATCAGACATAGACTGTTCCACCATGGTGTGGGTTTCATGTGCTGAAGCCTAAAGAAGGCAGAGTTCTCCTTTAAGAGAGCACTCAGCTGGATCCTGATTGAAATGTCTCCAGTTTGGACGTGTGTGTCCCTTTAATCATCGCCGGCATTGTAATGACCAATCAGCAGCCATTTCAACTCTTCAATTTGTTGATTTGGTGAGTGGGGGGTTGGCGGAGAGAGGGAGGGAAGGAGGGCGTGCTCGGCAACGGCACAGAGACAGAGAGAGAGAGAGGGAGAGAGAGAGAGAGAGAGAGGCAGAGCGGAGCAGTGTGAGGACAGGAGAGAGCGCACAGACTCGGGGCGCAGCAGCAGCTCGTCTCCGGCTCCATCACCAGCTCTCAGCGGTAAGTGGTACCATCTCAGCGCGGCTTTTTTTCTCTCCTTGTGGGTGGTTTATTCTCCAGAAAACAACCTAAAAAAAAGCTGCATCTACATTTAAACATTTTCTGCCTCTTTTTGGATGTTGTTTCACTGGTTGGAGCTGCGTAATTGAACGCGTTCTCCGCCTGTGAGTGGCACTATGTGGACGCGGGGCACGGAGTTTGGCTGTTTTGCGGTAAAAGTGTTGGGAAATTGTGTTTTCTTTGAAACTTTTCTTTAAATCACGTCTTGTGGAAACTCTAGACTGTATTCAACATCATTCTTCCTCGGCGCCCTCTTCATTATTCCGTGGACGATGTGTGGAAGTTGCGGAGCGCAGTGTTGTTTCCACGTACGGAGGAACTTGTGTGGAAGTTATCATGTTTGAGTGAAATGAGAAATATTTACGTGTACATCTCACCTTTTTAGTGATGAATGCGGCTGTTTGTGTGTAGAGGATGCGTCTGAAACTTATTGTTGGGTCGAATAGAGACCTGGATGCCGAACAAACGAGGCTTCTGTGCGTAAAACAGCTCTACTTTCAGGCATGTGTGATAAGAATTGGAGATGTGTTCTTTCGCGTCATTGTCGGGGGATTTTCTCCCAAGTAAAATGTATTTTTATTATTATTTCACTGAATGTGACGGATGTGGTAAACTTGGTGTAGTGTGGGAGTCCTGACGGAGTTGAATCATTAATGTCAGGATGCTGCTTCGTATTTGAGAGAGAGAGAGACTCGGTGAGTGATGCTGATCCGCTTCGACTCATTTTCTCCTCTCTCTCGCTCTGTCTCTCTCTCTCGCTTGTCCTCTCATATAAATTGCTCATCATTTCACATTAGCAGTCTTTACGTTCAGGTCAGTCTCTTCTGGTTTATTTTAATTGTTTTAAATGTCTGTTGGTTTGATGATCTACTGTAACAGCCAGTCTCTTTGCTGCACAACTGTTGTGTGATTAGGGGTAGACTGAAAGGTGATTGTGCACAGTGGAAAAGAGAGGGTGTATATTGCATGGTGATGGTGCGCATTAAAAGGTTATGTTGAAGATTGAAAGGTAATGGTGCACAGTGAAAGGTGACGGTGCAGATTAGAAGGTGATGGTGCACAGTGAAAGGTGATGGTGAAGAGTGAAAGGTGACGGTGCAGATTAGAAGGTGATGGTGCACAGTGAAAGGTGATGGTGCAGATTGGAAGGTGATGGTGCAGATTGAAAGGTGATGGTGCAGATTGGAAGGTGATGGTGCAGATTAGAAGGTGATGGTGCAGATTGGAAGGTGATGGTGCACAGTGAAGGGTGATGGTGCACAGTGAAGGGTGATGGTGCAGATTGAAAGGTGATGGTGCAGATTGGAAGGTGATGGTGCAGATTAGAAGGTGATGGTGCAGATTGGAAGGTGATGGTGCAGATTGAAAGGTGATGGTGCAGATTGGAAGGTGATGGTGCAGATTAGAAGGTGATGGTGCAGATTGGAAGGTGATGGTGCACAGTGAAGGGTGATGGTGCAGATTGGAAGGTGATGGTGCAGATTGGAAGGTGATGGTGCAGATTGGAAGGTGATGGTGCAGATTGGAAGGTGATGGTGCAGATTAGAAGGTGATGGTGCAGACTGGAAGGTGATGGTGCAGTTATTTTGACAGTACAGTTTTGCCTGGTGTGTGTTTGATTTGACCTCCTAGCTCTGCCTGAAGGGGAGGGGTTGGTATCCAACATAGAGCTGATTATAATAACAGTCATTTTTTCATATTGTTAGTATTTCAGAGATTAATTGCTGGTGTTTAGAGTTCATTTAAATGGTTTACTTGAAACCTCAACATTAATGGATGTTAAAACTAACAGCAGGGTAATTTTTTTCAGTTAAGTGAAGGAAGCTTACCACAGATGTAAGATACTCTCATACAAGTTTAATTCTTAAATTTTATATCCTCTAAATCTTACTGATATTTCTGTGCAACAACCATGACCTAGATAGGTGAGGGTGGCGGCCAGAGTCAAGCGTGACACATGTCGGCAGATGTGCTTTGCTTCGACGGCAATGGTCAAGCTCAACGCCATTCCTTATGTTTGGGCCTTGGTGAGACACCCTGAGATCGCCACTGGTTTTTGGGCCCTTGGGACACCCACATCTTGACCAAGAGCTGAAGGCAAACCTCCTACCTGCCTAGATGGTACCTTATGCCAGTGGTTCCCTACTATTTTTCCTTGGTGCCCCCTCTATCTGTATCTAATAAATAGTTTCATTAACAAAAGGAAAAAGTCAACATGTTATTTTTACTTCCTAGTCTGAATCCCGATCGGACAGGGCCTTTCCGTTTGGAGTTCTCCCCGTGCATGCTTGGGTTCTCTCTGGGCACTCTGCCTTCCTCCCACAGACCAGACATGCTTGTTAGGTTAATTCTCTGACTCTAAATTGAACGTGGGTGTAAGTGTGAGCGTGCCAGGTTGTTTGTCTCTATATGTCAGCCCTGTGACTGACTGTCAGCCAGTCCAGGACAAACCCTGACTTTCACTCAATGGCTTCCAGTCTCAAGACCCCAGACAGCATGAGTGGAGTAAATAATGTATAGATCAATGTCATTCTTTCCAAGAGTCAGTTAAATGAACTATTCAATAAGTGTTTTATCATGACTGCAGTTCATATGTGCATAACCTTGAAGTAGACAAAGCCTCGTATCCGCTCTGTGATGTTTGGATCCAAGGTGCTAGGCCATGTTTACCCACCACATCCACACCTTACTCCACGCTAAAGGTGTCAACTTTGTTATTTTTTCACAAGATTATTTTCCCATGTCCCTGGTAATATGCAAGGACATCCGCCTTACATGTCTTACTTCAGCCTCTTTTTTTGGAAGCAGAAAAATTCAAAACGTTTTTTTTTTTTTTGTCACTGTTATGGGACACGTCTTCCTATGGGGGCCAAAGCAAACTACTCTCCCTGCTGAGTATTTACTGAATAATGAATTGATGTCTTGGTTTCATTGTTAAATTTGTCGTAATGAGGGAGAAAAGCTGTTCAAAGAGGCCTTCCAGTTTTGTGCTGCAAGTGAACCATAGATGAAGTGAAACCAATCAATTGATGTAATTATGACAAAAGCAAAATTTCATTTTAGAATAACATATTCTACAGGATGTCAGGAGAACTGTTAAACCCAAAAAATACTTTTCAGCCCAAAAAGGAAGAAACTTTTAGCCACTACTGATCCTATGTACCTGTTGATATTAATAAATCACACAGGGGACGGGCCCATTCACTTGGATGTTCAGGGGCCTGGCCATTTCTTTGGGCGGGCCTGTGTAGGTTGTGCAACTCCAGCTGGGCAAGGAGGGATTTCTGCACAAACAAGATCCCATGTTTCGTGCTGTGCACCAACGGTTGAAAATGTGATAATAGAAACATTCTCAAACTACTTTTGGGTGCTGATAATGTTGGCACATTCAAAAAGAGAGTAAAAAGAGAAAGAGAAAGAGGAACAGGGGGCATGACTCGCTTTTGGTTGGAGTCTGGTTTAGTGCAGCACAGTTTGTCACGGTTTCCTCAGCTGATGTCTGTCCAGCCTCGCTCGTTGTGTTGGGAAATCAATCTCCTTTTAAGAGATCTGGATCATTTGGCTCAGTACAGTAGAGTTGGTTGTTTGGCTCCTTATTTGGTGCCAGTTTATCTTTTTAAATGTTGATTTAAAATGGAGGAAATAGTGCTGGCTCTCAAAAGGGGGGCTAGCTACCGCGATTCACGTCAAGGAGCCGTTTCATAGCACAGGCTCGTTCTTGAACGGCACATCATTACTTGGTTGCCTACAACACGAGGTTTATTTGGCTTAAAGTGTATCAGTGTTTCCATTAAAATCATGTTTTTGTCAAAAGAAGGCCTTTTTCATATGTGAGAGGGGCTCAGCTAGCCTCTTAGCCCCTCAAGACTTGACCGCCCTCATCTGGCGACCCTAGACACATGACGGTCTGCAGGACTGAGTAATTTGTGATACTGATTGCCACCATGGCAGGTAAATAAGGATCATAGCCAGTGTATTTTGGAATCTTTTGCTGATAACAGCAGCATGCATGTCCACCTAAAGGACTGTCAGTCATTCCTAACGACTGTTCCTCACTTCCTGCCCTCATCTGGATCACATGACTGCAAATGACCTACATGTTGTTGAAATGTTTTCATCTGCCAAAGGGGTAGAAAGTTTGAGAACCACTGCCGATGAAGTCTGAAGCTCATTTATTCTAAATCTCACTCCATAATTAATTTCTAAATGCTCTTGAGAAAAAGCCTCCCAGTCCTTTGTTTTGACTTTTCTTACTTATAAAGTCAGTTTAATGTGCTAATTTCAGGCTGTTAAATCTCTCAGTGAAATAACAGGATTACATTTTCTGAATGCATTAACTTGTTTGACAACAAAACATCAAAATTGTCCCAGCAAATCCCGAGGCTTTAGCTGTTAAGTTGTTAAATTAATCTGGCTCTTTACTGCAGAATAGTTTAAAGTTTATCTGTGGAAACCCGGGACAGCCCTCTGGAATTTAAAGCCCCGCTGCTCACTCAGACCGCTCGCTGAGATCCATTGATTTATACTTTGTAGGTTTCTGGGGTTTTCCCAGCATGCATTGAAGGGTCTCAGAAATGTACTGCTTCCATCATTATTACGAGTCGGTCGTCACATGCATTCCTCGCTGACTCAGACGTGACCTCTGCGCTGTAAACCTACGTCTATCAGAGAGAGACGGCACATCCTGATTTATCCGAATGATTAGTCCTGTTTTCTGCTAATAATACTCTCCCTCCTCCAGCAGCAGCAGTTTATAGTTAACACACTCAGAGACGTCTGAATGTTCTAGCCTTAAAGCAGGAATAAGCACTTGTTGTTTCCTCGTTAACACTCCCAGTCTGCTCGCTCTGTCGGCGCTGACACTGACCCGCCGTGTCCGTGTGTACCAGGATGTATTGTTTGTCCCTCTATGCTCGACTCTGTCTTTACAATAGGAGACTTTGTTTCTTTAAGCTGAAGAGTTGTGAGGGAAACACGCCCCCGGGTGGTCCTGACCCTCACCTTCACTGTCTTTAATCCTGAGCTAATCAGAACGGGTCAGAGGTGGAGCCTGCTGGAGGAACGTGGTGATAACGGCGCTGTTTGAACTCTGACTGCTGACTGAGGAGAGCAAAATGTGGAAAAATGAATTATCAGCTTAGAAAAGCTTTAATTTAAGAAGACTTTATTGCCTTTATGGCCTGTGATAAACATGCACTGGTTACTTACAGTTTAGGAGTTCAGCTAAAGGGAAAATTACTGATGCAGCCAATAGGATCCTTTCATATTCCTCCAGATTTAACACCTTCCTTATTTGTTTTGTTCCAATATTGATGATTATTTATGGTATAAAATACCCAACTTTGGAGAAGTATTTTCATTTATGCAGCTGCTGTGTCTTGTTCAGGGTCCATATTGTTTGTTGTGCAGCGTGGCATGGAGGCGATCAGCCTGTGGTACTGCTGAGGTCTTATGAGGCTTTGATAGCGCCCTTAATGTCTCTCCTCTTCCTCTTCCCCTGAAGATCACAGAAACATGTTTTATAACTCTGTTTCTTCTCTTCGCCCTTTAACTTCAACTGTAGTATTAAGTTTCATTTCTCTCCTGCTGAGGCGTATCAAACTGGAATGGAGGTTGAAACCAAACTGGGCCAAAATGATAGTCACGATTTTTAATCACAATAACTTTTTTGACTTTTTGTGTTAAAAAGCTTGTAAAACATCAACCCTGTGGTGCACAGTCCAGCTCTATACATCCTTTTTTTCAGGACAACCTGAGCTTTAAGAATATATCTACTACAGTAATGTCACTTGAATTGTAGAAAAGTTACAGGACTCTAAAGACAAAGAAAAAAAAACAAATCTGATTTTGAAACTCACAGATTCTTATTGATAACACAGTTAACAATAGTGACTAAGACTTTTCTTTGGACAGACTTGTTCTCACATCTCTTGGGGACAAAACAGTGAAAAAATAAATATTCTGTGGCTAACGGTTTTCAAAAATATGTACATATATACAAGGAAAAACTCCATGCGCTTTTTTTGCAGTTAGATTCATTTGTGCTATTCCTCAAAGCAGTAGAGACAAAAATGGTCAACTACCCTTCCCACAATGCATTGCATGTCAACAAACATGGTGCGGTGTACTGAAGAAAGCCAAAGTACATGATCGAAAATGGATCAAAAATGGTTGAAAAGACGCTCATTATCGGATGTAACGCTGTGGATTTAATCTCCACAGACTCTGAAAAGTCACTGAAGTCCAGGGCTCACTACAATAGCGTCCTTTAGGGCCTTGGTTCCCAACCTGGGGTCCGGGACCCCCCAGGGGGGGCGCCAAAGATCTCAAGGGGGGGTGCGAGGCTTTGTCTGCTTTGAGGCTGCCAAAAATAGATGTGCAAATATTGACTACAACCATGATAAAACAATTAGTAAGTAGTTTATGCAAGGTCTTTAGATAATAAAAGCATTCATAGACCTCTTTTTAGTGTTTTATCATTGAAACAATTCAAATCTTTGTTGATTTTTGGTGTCAGTGTGTCACTTTTTCTTCACTCTTGGGTCCTGGGGGGGCTCCACTTTTCTTAGGTGCATGTAGGGGGGGGCTTCAAGGAAAAATGGTTGGGAAACACTGCTTTAGGGCAACGGAGAGCAATGGTCAGCTTTCAGGGGCAGAAGAGTAAGTGTCTATGACTTATGGTTGAAAAGTTATCAACGTCTTTATAAACTGTATTACTTATTGTTGTATACGTCAACGCTGTCTTTAGAGACCCCAGATTGTCGACCAAGTTCCAGGCTCACTAGAAAATGTTCTGTAAGAGTTACAAATGTATGGAAGACATGATAAGAAAGGCACAACAGAGAGCTTTCATAGAAAAAACATGTTAGTGCCTACGCCTTAGGGTTAAAAAGTTACCACGCAATTTACAAAGAGGTGCGCCTGCGGCACGTTAGCTGTGATTGAAACACCCGAAATAAAGAGTTAACAAGTGTGGCCAAATACTTCTGTCCATATAATGTATGTTTTTGCACCAGTGATCTGATGAAATGATCACAGAAATCACAAGACTCAACGGCAGTCTCAATAAGCAAAGACAGAGTTGATTTTTGGGTTTTGAAAAATGCAGAACCACGGGGAGCAGGTGGCCTAGTGGTCAAAGGCGCTCCCCATGTACGCGGTCGGCTGGGGTTCGAATCCAGCCTGAGGCCCTTTATCACATATCTCACCCCCACTCATGACCCTGTTTCTGACTCTATCCACTGCCCTTCTCTATCTAATACAGGCACAAAAAATGCCCAAAAATAAATAAATAAATAAATAAATAAATAAAAGCAGAACCAGGTCCTTACAGATCTAGGTTTGACAGTCATCCCTAGTTTTCAGGAGCAGCTTCACATGTCCAGCAGGAGAGAACTGGTACAGTAAAATAATGTTACATCACAGTTAAAGTTAGTCAAAACTTTATAGATTTTTAGGTTTTGGAAAATGCAGAACCGAATCCTAATGGATCCTGATCTCCATCCCACAGTGATGATGGTTTTACAGAAATCGATGTTGGGCAGAAATAATATCAGCGATGGTATTCACGGCGGCTTACTGCCCACTACTTTCACCAGTAATGAAAAGACGTTGATAGTAAAACATTTAATTAAACTCTTCAGTGGGAAGAACATTTGCTTTCTGAGCGTCCACACGTCTGTGTTTATTTTAAATGATTTCAAACACATTTATATTTTCAGGAAGAATCTATGCAGCGAGAGAGATGTGAATAATATAAGCTCACAGAGTGGGAAGATACAATCAAAACACATCCAAGATAACCAGAAGAGACATTTGATGAAGGCCTCAGAGGAAGCCAAGCAGGCTGGACGAGATGTCAGAGGATACAGATGTATAGTTTATTAGTAACCTTCACTCTCCGCTCTGCTCTGAGTCACTTTCAGCTCATTCACGTCGTTTGTTAACAGTGAAAAGTTCACAGAGATAACCTGCAGCCGTTAGCGCACGATCACCTCTGAGATCAGTGGAGCCATCATCAGTGACGGAGGACGAGGGGAGCTTTTCTCCTCACTGGAGGCGTCCTCTCTCTCCCTCTCTCTCTCTCAGCTGAAAACAAACAAACAGGCCGCTGCTGCAGCCGTTAAAGAGAGGAGAGATAAAGCTTATAATCCCCTGTATCCTCCAAACTCATGATGATCTAAGTATAGAAATGCTCCAGAGATGACCAGAAAAGCCTGAATGAACAAATATTTTAGTGTCATCTTAAATTAGGCCACAAACACGCCTAATGTTGTTTGTTTTTGAGCTGACTGCGGTTTGGCTGTTAACAGTGATCTCATGTATTTGTTTTATTTTTGTCTCTTGCTCTCAAATGATTCAGTTTGGTGTCGCAAACATGAGCTAACACACATTATTTTTTTGAATTTCTATTAATGTTTCGAAAGATAGACCTTTACTGTCATTGCAGAGCATGAATAAGGTGCAAGGAAGTTGGGTGGCTACCCCTGTCGGTGCATACGGCTGAGAAAGCAGACATAAATGAAGAATTAAAACTACACAATAGACAACAATTACAACGATTAAATAAGAGCACACAAGAAGACAAAAAGACATGGTATTGCACTTGCACCAACACTGCACATTGCACAGAACCCCATGGATCTTGCACATGACCCGTGCCGCTGTTTTTTTGTTCACTTTCGTGTTAATTGTGCCTATGGCTCTGACATAAAAACAGTTTTTGTGCCTGTTTGTCCATGCTTTAGTGGAAGTAAAAAGGCCTTCCAGAGGGTTCCAGCAGGTGGTGTTCAGGGTGGGATTGTTCATTAGTGATGGGAATTCCAGCTCTTTTCAGTGATCTGGATCATTTGGCTCGGTTCAGCAAAAAGAGTCGGCTCTTTAGGCTCCCAAATGGCTCTTCATTCGAGTACTAGTTTGGCTTCATTAGACCTGCCAATTTTTGCATTATTATAACATATGATGTATATTTGGGCAGGTATTTTACTCCAACTATAATAAATTTTAAAATTGCTGAAAATGTCATGTAATTATTATTGAAAATGTACGGTCTTCCCGAAACACCTTGCAGGTTAGATGAAATCTGCTCATTGGCTGGGCTGTATGACACACCTGAAATAAAACATTAATGTTACACCATCAAACACAGGTCCTTAATGCATGGTGTGCCTGTGGTAGAGGATAAAATATCATCCTTACTAGTCAATCAAATAACACGCACACACAATCTATATTTAAATTAAATTGGTAATAGTAAGAATGATATGAAATGGCTCCAAAACAGGATCCGGCTCTTATCGTTCACGTAAAAGAGCCAGCTCTTTGAACCAGCTCGTTCACCAATGACCCATCACTCAAGTTAAATCAGCAGAAACAAGCTACAACAGCGCTTAACAGGAAGTACTCGTATGAGGACATGGGACGTTTTGCTGATGAAGAATAACGAAATAGAGCATTGGCAGATTTTGGAAAGAAAGCGACTGTCCACTAACTGTTTCACATAATTATCTAGTGTATGATGTTCTTGTGTTTCAAATACATGGGCCAGACGTGGCCATCGAACAGGCCGGGTGGATCTGGCACCCTGTAGTTCCTAGAGCACCTCCTCTTTTTGCTTTCTTTATACGGGATGGAAATAAAGTAACGTTGGTTCAGTACGTTGATCAAAGGTTCATAGGTGTAAAGCAGAAAGCCTTCCACAATAAAGATGTGAGTCTCCTCCTCCTTAGTGTCAGACGTTGGGCCGATCTCAGCGTCCAGGGTGTTAATAACGCCATGAGATTTCTCAAACTTCAAAGGGTTATCCAACCATGCGTAGATCGTACACATCATGGTGTCCATGTCCAGCACATTGACGACTTGAAGAAGTCATCCTGATGGACCACACAACAGTTGGCCAGGTTTTCGATCAGTCTGTTGGTGAGGGTGGTTTTCCCTCCATTGGTTACGCCGCCGATGCCGATGATGTACTGCATGATTTCAGAGCTCGTTAGAAAGTTGCCGAGAGTTCAAAACGTTAATAAAACTGGTCAGAGATCGGAATGATCAGACTGGAAGAAAGCTTAAAAGGAGAAAATGCAGCAGGAAACATCAACTACTCAATTCCTCCACAGCACTTGAGTTGAGTGAGTAAGGGTGCAGGTTCCTCTATCTATTTCAAAGTCTCCCTATATTTCTCACCAAATTATTCTTTAGGTTCGTGGAAAGGCTTATATCAAACTTTATATGGAATAAAAAAAAAAAAAAAGGCATACGGAAATGTATACTGCAGAGACCTTCACTTCACGGTGGTCTGGCACTTCCTAATATCCTTTATTATTATTAAGCAGCAAATATAAGAACTTTGATGTACTGGATGAGAAATTTAAACGCCTTAGATACACATATGTGGCTTACCTTAGAAAATACATCCTGCAGGTGCAGCTTTATTATGAGCTGAACTCCCGCTGGTTAAACCCTTAACAAAGAAATGTCATCAGTTGTTGATAAATTGGTGCTCTAGCAGCATCCATGCTAATGTTTTCTGCCATAATTGCACCGGCCTCTTGTTGCTGCCTGCTTACTTCATGGCTCTGCCACCCGACAGTACTGCCCCTCATCGCTGATTGGTCCTGTCACTTTCTAACCGGGCCCAAACGGTTCAGATGGGAGCTTTGCAAGATGGATTCGCCGGTGAGAAACACGAATAAATGCTTACTGCATTTGGTACAAATTTGTCTGCACTGATTTTTATTTTTAAGGGAGCAATTTCTAAGTCTGTTGTTGCATCAGTTGGTAGAATTGCAGAAAAATGCTACACAAGCTCAAGTCCATAGACTAATGCCCAAGTAAAGGTGCATTACACAGTTTTAACTGTTACGATTTTTCTACAATGCAAGGCAGTGGATCAAGTTGCATCAATTATACCTCACATCTACACTGCATACCCGTATTTAAGCTAGCCAATGAGCAACCGTGCCATATCAACCCCTCCTTTTTCATACGTGGCACAGCTACAGGTGTAGGTCTGGATTTTTGTTTTTTGGGGTTCAAACATGCATGTGCTTCCTATAGACAGCCTCATTAAAGATCACCCTTCTTCATAGATATTTGTCGTATTAATTGAAACAAAATGCTGAGAACAGAAACATCATTAGAACAAACGACTGATTTGATAGGGATGACGCTTTTTACTTTTAATGTTCAGAGAGAAGTTTTGTGGTGTCTAATATAAGAGTCTGATCGCTGTAGACCTCAGGGAGGATAAATCCTGCCATGATGATGTTAAAAAGTTGTAAAACAGAGTTATGGAGCTAGAAGGTGTCAGGAATGATCAATCTGAAGATGGGATCAGAAAAGCTAACGAGCTGATGATTGAATCAGGAGACAGCGCTCCAGAAGCAGACGCATCAGGGGATTATTTTGGCTTGTTCACAAGACTTCAGAGACTTTTTTAGCTCTTAAATCTTCAATCTTTAAAATGTGAGATCACATTATGTCTTTCATTAGCTGGTGATTAGCAGCAGCTTTGTACTCGGAGCTCTGAAACCCCTCTCTCTTCATGTTGAAATCTTTCATCATCCGAGAGAACGCGCTGAACTGAAGGAGGCTTGTTTTTAGAGAAGCAACAGGGTCCAACTGTGGGGTTGCTTTTATTACGGTTAAAATGGGGCAAAATAAGAAACAAACAATCTGCGAGCTCATTCTAAGACTGACAGAGAAGGCTTATGACATTATCTGGGTCACCAAATCCTCTTTTTACTTCATTTTAGAGTAAAAAGAACAGGTTTAAAAAAGCTTCTTCTGTTTTAATTGCATGTTAACAGTTCCTGCACTACTGATGCATCAATATTTTCAAGTTTTTGTGCTTTTTTTAAAAAGTATTTTACACAAGTCCTGGCATGGCGAATACGCTGACATAACTGTGTGCAATCAGCATGCCCATCATGTAAATAAATAAATAAATAAATAAAGGCTCTTACCTCTGTAATGGGAAGTAAAGTAGTTTTCTTTTTTAAATGGGAAACAATAATTAGAAAGTTAGTTTTTTTGTTTTACTAAGCTAAGTTTGATATTATGGTTTTGCAATAAAATCTTGCAAGCATTGCTTACTGAATTTCAGATTGCCCATGTGACCATTTGACCATTTTTGCCTCTTTAACCCAACTATTTGCCATTCTCTAACTCCTTTAAACCAATTTTCTTGCCTGTCTTATCCCTCCTTTTTCCATTTTTGCCCCTTTTTGTCTATTTTTGCCACTTTTCATTACTTTTGTCACCATTTTTGACACTTTTCACATATTTTTGATATACTTTTTGCCCTTTTTCCTTTGACACTAATGGTTTACCACATTTTAACCTCTTCTCACCACGTTTCCTGCAAGTTTTTGTCCCTTTGTGCCCCACCACAACCCATTTGGATCTTATCGCCCATTTTTGCCTCTCTCTAACCCTTTTTCACCACTTTATCTGCCCATTTTTGCCAGTCTTAACACATTTTTTTTTTATATTTATTATTAATGGCTGACAAGTGAATTTCTGTAAAAACAGATAAAATGTGAAGTCATTCTAAAACTATTTGAATATTAATTGCTTTTGGAGTGGATTTAACAGCTGCAGACATTTAAAGCCAAAAGATACTCTTAAAACCACATCTTCTTTTCCTGCTTTTCTGAGTTTAATGAACTTCTGGGGGCCAGACAGGAAGCTTTGGAGGGCCTTCGGGCTAGCAGTCGATGATCAGTGACATATGATATACCCTATATAGACAAAAGTATTTGGCCACATCCATTTACTCTTAGAATTAAGGTGTTTCAATGAGACCTGTTCCCACGTGTATAAAATCAAGCACCAATCCATGCAGTCTCCACTGGCAAACATCTGTGATCCTAAATCCTTCTGAAGAGCTCAGTGACTTCAAGCAGAGCACTGTGATGGATGCTGCCTTTGCAATGAGACAGTCTGTGAAGTTTCAGCCCCTGTAAGTGTAGGTGATAGTAGAAAGTGGAAGTGTTTAGGAATAACAGCCTCACAGAGCGGGGTCAACGACTGCTAAGGTGCATGGAACTTCCACTGCCAAGTGTTGAATGGAGTGGTGTGAAGCAGACCGACACTGGCCTGTGCTTTAGCATACCAAGAGATTCTGGGCAATGCTATGCCTCCAACTTTGTGGCAACAGTTTGAGGAAGGCCCTTTTCTATTCCAACATGACTGTGCTGCAGTGCATAAAACAAGGCTTATAAAGACATAGTTTGTGTTCTGACCTCAACCCTGTCAATCACCTTTGGGATGAACTGCAGTGCATGACTTCATAAATGCTCTACAGAGTGAATGGGCACAAATTCGCACAGGAACACTTCAAAGGGTTGTTGAAAGTTACAAGAAGAGTGGAGGCTGTTAGAGCTGCAGAAGGGGGCCAAATGCATGTTAAAGTACATGCATCTGAACAATGTCATTACAGTCCCAGTAGGTGTAAAGGACAGGTGTCCGAACACATTTGCCCATAATCAGCAAAATGCTGCATAGCGGCCCTGATAAGATAATAATTTGTCAAGCCCTAGTTTATTGTACTGTACTGCCCTTTTAACACTTCAACAGGTGTTTGAATTGTAAAAAGACCAGGGCTGTCAAGACTAAAGACTTTAATTGCATTAATCTTCAAATTTCTGTGGTTATTTGTAAATCTTAGAATTTTTTTTAAATCACATTTTTAATGCCACTATTTTGAATTCAAAACCTATTTTGTTTCATTTTAAATTTTCCTATTTTCTTATTGATTCCCTGTTTGGAACCAGACCTACGTTTCCAAGGAGAAATGAACTGTTAACAGATTGTAAAGCAACTAAAGGAATAGTAAAAAATATATATTTTTAATAACACAATGTGCAGATGTCTTGATTTATCCACAGAGCTGTTTGTGAGTTTTTAAAGTGAAATGAGACTTTAAGGAGCAGTGGTAGATTATTTTACAAGCGGCAACCTCCGGTCCTGAAAAATGAAGCCGATGCCGAAGTGCAAAAAATTGCTATACCGTGAGTGTCCACTTGAGACTGCCTGCAGGAAAACCGTCTGCACACATGTTAAACAGCCGGTTTTGACACTAAAAATAAACTGGTTTACAGCCTGGTTCAAAACACCAAACGTGTCTCATTAGCTAGGGTCTTATTGTGCTCCCACTGTACGGGGGGTGAATTTTTTTGTACCACGATGGTTTGGATTATATTTAGGATAAACCTCACTTCACGGTGATTGGCACGTCTCATTTGATTG
Source organism: Cheilinus undulatus (assembly GCF_018320785.1). Taxonomy (NCBI): domain Eukaryota; kingdom Metazoa; phylum Chordata; class Actinopteri; order Labriformes; family Labridae; genus Cheilinus; species Cheilinus undulatus. The sequence continues at coordinate 44,240,044 of NC_054877.1, forward strand.
ACAGATAGCTCGGCAGGCAGAGGCTCCGTTTCTGTCAACTGGAATGCTACCTAGCAGGCTGACAGGAAGTCGCACTTAGTGGGCGGGCCATTAGGTTGATCTAAAGTTCGGTTGAGACCGCGATGTCAGTATGGAAGCATCCACGAATGGGCTTCAAAGCCGTTTGAGTCCACCTATTGTAAGCTGACTGACGTCACACGGGGTTTGTCCAATTCTTTCTACAGTCTATGTTATTTTACATCTCCATGGCTGCTGACGCTGCAGAAAAGGACAAAAAAGCACGAGATTATTCACTATTTTAATAATGAGTGTAATAATGATCAACCTTGATGAATTTCAGTTCATGTAATTCATCCTGACGGCTTAGAAATTGCGTTAAACTTCATAAATGATGACTTTTTAAACCCAAGAAATCCTAAAATTTAATGTAAACTAAACAGTGATGTCTTAAATTGACCAGAAAACAGAAACAGATTGTTGTAATATATGGAAGGAAACGATTTTTTAAAAATATAAAAGGTCAAATGATAAATAAAAACAAAAATGTCATGTCTTATGAGGAAAGACTCCCTAATCCATGCTGTAAAGCCTTTAACTGATCTGATCTCTCATTGGATGAAAAGTGAAGCTGTCTCCACATGATTATAAGAGTTCAGGCAGACGAAGATAACTTCAGTTTAATTTAAAAGTCTGGTTCATTCGACCAGAAAGAGATTAATGACGTTATCAGCAGTGTCTCATTTCAGAGGTGAGTCATGAAACTACTCTGTGAAGTCATGACAACGCACGCGCTCAATGTAAGCTCATCCCGCCCCTCCTCCACCAATCAAGGAGCATGATTCACCGTCTAAACTCAGCAGACCCTCTGACACTTTCATTAAAGGAGCTCTGGATGCTAATGAAGCTCTGACACTCTCTGTGTGCTAATTCACACCTGACAGTGGGCTCTGTGTGCGCCGCTGTCTGCAGTGTTTGTGGAGGGTGATAACACTCAATGTGTTTACATCATGTTAAGGAGAAAGTTGATGCTTTGTGTTAGGCAGACTAAAACGGAGTTTGCACTAAGTCAGCAAGTGGAGCAGCATGTATGTGTGGAAAAAAAAAACTTTAGGCTGCAGGCAGCGCTGGCCGGGCCTTCGCTTCTTCCCGTCAGAGTTTGGCTCATGTCAGGGTCATGGCATTGCTGCTGCGGCCGTGTCTGTCTGACACAGGAAGGTTAAACACAACATGAAGAGAGAGAGAGAGCACACAGGGAAAAGTGTTAAAACTCAGGAAAGTGGTGTGTTTTGTTGCTTTCAGCGTGTGGACAGACGAAGGCTTGCTAACTTGTCTGATTGTTTAGACAAGTCAAGAAGGTTCAATAGTAACTAGCTGAAAGAGCAACCTACTGAAGCAGAGTCAGACATCTATCCATCGATACATTGATTTCCTCCTGGCGCTTGTAAACTGGGACAAGGACAGCAGTCCAATTAAGCAGTCTAATTGAGCTCTTACCTCAGCCTGACGTTTCCGTACATGTAAATGTTCTCGCTGACTCTGTCCAGAGGATTCAGCTGAGTAGATATAGCAGCAGCACCGTGTCTGAGGTAGAGATGCTTCAGAGCTTTTTTACAGACATCTAAAGTTGTCAGCCTTTTGGAGAAAACTCCAGCCGTCTAAGGGGAAACTAAAACTTGGCCCCCCTGGCGGATTTTGCAAAGTGAGGTACAAGATGACATCTGGAGCATCCAACACTTCAACACCTGCAATCTGGTAAAATGTCGATAAAATGTATGAGCGCTTGGAGGTTGTTTCAGGCACTGACGTTGTCTCTAACTTTTTATTAGATTCCTATGATGTTAAACCACAGCTGGAGGGAGCTGGTCATGGAAGCACCAGCGGTGTCCAAACTCTGGCCCGGGGGCCAATTTTTGTCCACTTTTGATTGGCCCACTGCAAATTTTGAAAATAAATTAAAATATGTCTCACATCAGAATATAACGCATTGCTTGACTGTATTGTATTTCTTACTTTCAATACTGTGCTACCATGTTAATTCTGTAAACAAACATTTTGACAAGAAGAATTTATTGATTTTTTTTTTTTTTTAATTTGTGACTAAACTAAGACGACGCTGTAAATGATAGACATATTGGCAACCAGAACAACAATGTTATCTTGAGTTTTAATGCCCTGTTTAGTTACTGCAGCAAATCGCAGCACCAGTGGTGTTCCAGGTGCGCCGCCAGTGGTAGCCAGGGCCAACCAGGGCTCCCTGAAAATCTTAACATTAATTGGCTATTTCGAGGTCAACCACTAACTAGCACACTGAGTCACTAAGAATGTCTTAATCTACATTTGACTGGTTTCTAACTTTAACATCCTTAAGGTCCGGTGTATGACAGTGGCCCAACCATTCTTATATATTTCTGTATCCTCTTAAGACCCTGAGTCCACATATGAGGACGTTACATTTTGGCTTCTCTACTTTAAAGTAAACATTTTTGGTATTGGAATTGATGAGGTAATTGTACAAAACAATGTCCAAGTTTAAGGTATTTGCTTGAAATGCTGGGACAATTTGCTGTTTGGATATTTTAGGGAATTTTCTTGGAAGTTATCAAGTTTTTTATGGAAATTAAGGATATATTGTATGTTTTGGAATGTTTTATTTTTGTTTGTTTTTTTGTTTTGCATTTTAAGGGGAATATGGGAAATTTATTACCAAATTTTGGGGGAAAGTGGATTGGGAATTTGGGTTTTGGGATTGTCCTTTGAAATTTTCAGTTTTTTTCTTTTTGGTGTTTCCATCATTTTAATGGAATTTTGGGGAATGTTTTTGAACATTTCTAGAATTTGCCAAGAAATTTAAAGGGGGAATTTGCTTTTATATTCGGCGAATTTGCTTGAATTTTTTCATGAATTTGCCAAGAAATTTTGGGGGAAATTTTTATTGGAATTTTAAGGCTTTATGAGGTAGTTTCCCTGAAAGATTTGGGGACTATCTAAAGGAATATTTGGGTATATTTTGGGTTTATTTTATGGAAGTTGCTTTGGTTTTGGAAGGGAGTATTTTCAGATCATGGAAGGTGAAATATATTTCTTTGACCTGAAATTTGTGACAAAATATTTATGCTATGCATGTAAAGTACCCATTTTTTCAGAATAGTCTATTAAAAAAAATCCTACCTTCATTTTTGTACATTTTTATTATTTAATATGAGAATGACAAAAACCCTTAAATGCAACACTTCATATCCAATGTGCAATATGAGTCAAAATCATCAGAATTAGATATTCCTAAAGAATTTTTCAGCCCTTGTTTAGGAATATAAGAGAGTTAAAAAATAATCACATATCAAATCTAATCGCAATATTAGAGAAAAAAATTGCAATTAGATTTTTTTCCATAATCATTCAGCTCTACTTGCAAATACATGCCGACAAAAGCCTGTACCAGTGGGATTTTTTTAATACTGTACAACCTGGCAAAATTTGAGGAGGGTATGACGGTATTAAAAATAAATATGGCCCAGTCCCAGGTGTGGACAAATCTCAGCAAAGATAGAAATAAAAGCCAAAAAAATCTTAAAACACTGCTGCTATAAATGTAAAATGTAAGGAAAAGTGAGTCAGAGTTTGTTAGTCGGGCTATTTTATGGGTTCAATCCCAGAGTTCAAGTAATTAAGTGAGTAGTCTGCTGTTCGGCTGACAGCTTGTGCTCGGAAAGTTTTGGTCTTTGTGAGTATTTTCCATGGAAAACATTTTTCCATCCTCACGTTCCTGGTGTTTGGCTTTTGTGACCTCCATCAGTCCAGATGAACACGCCGCGCTCAGATTGGAGGACCGCTTCCTCTCACCGTTCCTGTTAGAGACAGTCGGCGGCGGTTTGCTGTCGCTGCACGTTCAGCAGCCGATCACTGCGTGTGACTCCAAGCAGCTTTTAACACTCCGCACAAGCGTTCACATCACATGAGCAGTTTTCCTCTGACAGGTGTTCAGCCGCATCTCTCTGGAAGGATCCTGTGAATCTCTGGCTGTTTGAAGCAGCGTCAGCCTCCCTCCTCTCTGACAGCTCCTCCAATTACTGCTCCGCAGCCCACTGTGTTGTGTTTGCAAAAACAGAAAGTCGTGTTCATCAAAGCCGGGTCAGAGAGAAGGAAGAGACGTGGCAGCTTCTCCGTTCTGACTGATATCAGATTAGAGGTGTTTTTTGATCCTGCAGCAACCGGCGAGATTTCTAATTAGTGTCTGATAGAGAAGCGGAGGTAACAAAGAGGAGGACTCGGAGGAAAACACGGACCACAGACAGGGAGAGGCAGGGAAACCGTTCTGATCCAAGATGAAAAATAAGACCCCAAACAGGAGAAATTTTAGTTTTTGATTTTACGATGGCGCCCACGGGTTAATGTTGTTCTAGAATATTTCAGGAATGCATATGTGGCATTAAAATAACAAATACTCTCCTAGTATCAGCCAAGGCTGCAGTTAAACTGCTGAAAACTACTCATAATATCCATGGTCACCATCAGCATTTACCTGGCTCTCAAAGGAAGCTCATCAAAATTAAAAAATGTGTCCAATTTTTCATTTTGAGAGCTGTTGGGTTTTGAAGAGCTCTAAAAAGTTTGTAGCTTCAATACAAATGTAAAATTTAGGAATTTTTATGTAACAGGATTGACTTCTCTTCCTTTCATCAGCATGCTCAGTATGATAGAAATGAGTCATGTAGTCTAATTCTGGTCAAACTTTTGTCTGTTTGACTCCAAAGGGTGATAGTTAAACTCCAAATTCAGTGACGATGAATCTAGAGATGCCCGTATAGAATGGGAAATAATCATTATTGACTGATTTATATTTTGGTATGGTTGGTAAATGATATTCGTCCTTTGGCGTTGTGCCTTTAGGATACACCTCATTTATCAAACCTGTGTTGAAGCCAGCACAGATTTGGGTGTAGAAATCGTCTTACGAAAAGGTCCATGTGTGATTTATGAAACATGCACATCAAAATTTAAGAAATATTGCTTTTATTTTGTGAAAAACTAATAAAAAACCAGCTATGACACCTCAGTTTCAGGTATTTTTACTCATGTGATGTGATTGGGGCAGTGTTAATTTCATCGATTCAAACTATGACTGAAAATGTTCATCGACAGCCTTTTTTTCCATGACAAAAACTAGACTAAGACTAACAAAAATAGATCTGTGACGACTAAAACTGACAAAAAATATGTTCAGTTTTCGTCAAGATGACTAAAATTAAGCTAAAATGTAATGTAGTTTTCGTAGGACATTCAAAATCCATGATATTTATCCACTGTGGATAAATCTGTCAAAATACAATACAGCTGTAGCTATTCTGCCTCTCAGCTGTAGAAAGCAGGGACTCCAGGTTTACCAGGGTGCAGAGAACACAGTACCACGACTTGGTACCAGATTAAGGCAAGAAAATAAATGCTTGGACTAAAAGCAATGACTAAAGTGTGAGGACTTTTTATGGACTTGAAATCTATTCTCTACATTTTTCCATCCACAACATAATAGATTGACGATCACTTGGAAGCTGCAGCAAAAAAAAAAAAAAAATAAAGAAGATGCTATGGAGCCAAATTTGTGCCTCTGGATTGGTGTAAACTCGTTAAACTAGACTTTTCTTTTAGGCATTCCTTAAAAAAACTGCGATATATTTATGCGAACGTTGTCTGTCGACAGTATCATATTTTTAATTCACACTGCAGCTGTTACTGAAATAACAAGCAGCCTTTTTACGTGTAGAGACGCTGGACTGTTGATTTTGGCTCCAGAAAATATCGACCAAAGCGGAGATGAGAATGCACTAAAAATATGGTTTCTATTTTTAAGGGTTTCATGGCTTTTTCATCCACAATAATGTGGGAAACCATTTGGTGGTGACGATGGAATGAAAGTAAACAGTTCTCTTTATGTGTTTAAAGTCGGTGAAAGTGGAGGTGTGAGGATCTGACAGCTCACCTATGATAACTCTGAAGCTTTAAAGACATGAAGAGGAGGATCTTTGAGCCTTTTAACCCACGTGTTTACCTCATCTCGTCTCTCGGGCTGTGAAAAGCACAAAGACAAACGCGCTGAAAGGGTCTTGTTTGTTTGCTCTGAAGTGCTCCTCATCAGCTCGCTTTGTCTGCGTTAAAAGGCGGCGGGAGGAGACGGAGTGGACGTGCGGCTCTGATGGACTCCCTCACACATTAATCAGTGCTGTTGTTAATCGTGTTTCTCAGCGTGAGTCTGCAGGAGAGCAGCTGGATGGTCAGGCAGAGCAGAGAAAATGTTAAATTGTTTGATTTCATTCCTTTTGGTTCAGATCAGATGGAACAGGAAAAAGTGTTGTGAACATTAAACAGACTACGTTTCAAAGAAATCTTTTATTACTGAGCTGTGGAAGTCTGTTTCCACCATCCTCTAGCCTTTCTTTCATCTTCACTGTTTTCTGTTTTATGATTGATTACCAGAAGATTAACTAATGCAGCGTCTGATCTTTAATAAAACCTCAAATCTCGAGTCTTAGTGGGGTTTAGGGCAGAACATCAGGACTTTCTTTGTCTGTTATCATGTTTGTTGTTGATAATGCTATTATTAAGTTACAGTGGCTCTCATTTATCAATGTGAAGAAACCAGCACAGATTCGAAATCATCAGATCAAATCAAGACAAGGTCCATGTGTGATTTAGGATCTGGCCAATCACAAGGATCGTATAGATCCGTAGTTCTCAACTAGTGGGTTGGGACCCAAAAGACATGACCAGAAAATATATTAGGTGCTTGTATTTTGAAGGAAGTGTCTCTATATATTTGTTTTATTACATCCTTAACTGGGTCCCAGTTTGTTGTTCAGGAGGTGGTGTTGGTTTATTCATGGTTCAGCCGGCCTCACCCCCAGACTTTACAACACGGAGGTACATAATAAGGCAAAAAAGACTGCTCCTTTTGTTATTTTGTCAATTTCCCAGACATTTTAGCAGAAGAAATGAAATATTTGTTGTTTTTCAGCCTGAAAAGTGACATTAATGTGAGTTGAAAACACAGCATGTAGAAGGTAATCACTGCTGCTGTTAGCAGCATTGTTGCAGATTCAGCATCAGAGTTACTGGCATGGATTTAACCTTTAAATGCCCCGGATAGTCCCCAAAGTTCCAGGCCTGCTACAGAACGTACCTATAGGGCTACAGTGGCATGGAGAGCTTCAATAAAAAGGCAGAAGGGTCAGCTGCAAGAGGAAGAAAGTAAGTGGCTGTGACTTATGGTTCAAAAGTTATGATCTTTTTGAAACCTGTCTTCTTCTTGTATATGACAGCATCAGTCTCAGGGTTAAAACTCAACAATTAAAAAAAGTGTTTTAGCTCATAAAAGAAGCAATACTGAAACCAAAGGAGAGCAGTTGGACCCCAGCCTGACACTGTCCTGCACTGAAAAGAGATTATTATTGATTTAAGTGATTATATGCATTATTAGGACCCTATGAAATCTGCTTTACTTTTTGCTAAATTTCAAAAGTCCCTTTTTTCTTTTTTAATCTTTTGGAACTTTAGAGAGAGTGTGCTATTAAAGTTAGTAAAATAATGACTAGTTTGGATAACCTCAATATAAACCAATGATACCTGGAGCAACAGGGAGATATTTCAAACATTATAAGACATTCATTTAAAATTGTGAGAGTTTGAGTAGATCGATAATAACACTAACCTTGCAAAGCAGATGGATTCGCCCATTTCCGTGTTTCTCACTGGTGAATCCATCTTGCAGAGCTCCCGTCTGAACCATCTGGCCCTGTTAGAAAGTAACAGGACCATCAACGACATGGGGCAGTACTTTCAAGCGTGGCAGAGTCATGACGTAAGCAAGCAGCAACAAGAGGCCGGTGCATCTATGGCGGAAGAGTTTAGTGTGGATGCTGCTAAAGCTCCAGTTTTATCAGAACTTGACGACATTTCTTCATTAAAAGAAGAACAAAGAACAGCAGTGAGTTGTTTTCTTTTCAAAAATGACAAAAGTTGTGTACTGACATGTCTACAGTTGCCATGGTTCGCGTTATGTAGTTCTCTGTGGAGTTTAATGCTCGTATGGGCTTACCTCGGTAGCGTCTACGTCACGTGTTTTGTTGCTCTGATTGGCCTATAAAGATGTGACAGACAAAACGTTCATCCAATCATCCTCTGAGTTGTTTTTCAAAGGCTCTGCCCTTTCCCAAATGATTTCTATTGACAGTTTTCCACATCCATCTGGTGTGTCAGGTTATAAAGACACTGGGTCCTGGCTGATTAACGTAAATGAGGAAGTCCCTCTACTAGTGTTGCAGTACTGGAGACTGGTCTGAAGTCCACATTTTGATTGTCCTGGTCTTGTCTTGGACTCAGGAGCATTTTTACTCAGTCTTGTCTCGATCTTGGACTGGATGGACTCTGTATCTCCACTAGGGCTGGGCAATTAATCACAAATTAGATTAAATCACAGTATGGCCTGCTGCAATTTACAAACCACAAAAGTTGTAATATTTCTTTAACTTGAAGATTGTCAAAATACCAGTTTAATTATCTTTTGCAGCAGAGATTTTATGCACATAATGCAAACATTCATGGTTTTGATGAATAAAATTTCCTGCTTAACTAATGTACATGTTTTTCTTAATCAAATGAGGTTGGCATAAAAAAGATTATCCCTTCAATATAGCAATTGATATCAAATGCAATATGAGCCAAAATAATCAAAATTACATATTCATTTTAAGTCACTTTTCCCAAGTATATGATATCTAATTATTGTGTACATAATAATTTAGAATGATTTATTGCTTGTATTTATTGAAAAATATATAAAATAAGGAACCTAAAAATAATTGCATATTAAATTGCAATGCTGGGGGAAAAAATTGTACTTAGATTATTTTTGCAAATTGTTCAGCCCTATTTTCCATCTAGACTGGTCAATACCAGCACTGGTCTGCTATCCTTGACTTCATTAATGTGATAATAAGGAGCAGCACTTGCTAAAATGACAATGGTGACTTTTAATTTGATTTTAAAGGTACAGAGTCAGCCTGTTACTTAAACTTGTCTTTACTCTCACAATGACAGACATGACAGTGATGCTGCATGTTTAACTCCCAGCTGTCTCCTCCTCTTCTCTCTCTCTTTCTCCACGCTGTCTCTCTGCCTCATATCAACCCTGTAGGTTAAATCCAGACACATATTGGCTCATTAACCAAACAGGTGGTGGAGGAAAACAGGGAATTATGACTGACAATCATATGAACATTGTAAAGCCCATGGGCCTTCTGAAAAATTTGGAGTCCAGCTCGAGTCTGAAGTCTTTGAGGTGTGTTTACAAGTTAGCCAGAAGTCACCGCATTTATTACAAAATGGATCTACAGTTTTACTTGGCGGAGAAGTCTCTGCTCAAAAGATACTCTGTGTTAGTCAAGCAGCATGCTTTGACTTTCCAGCGAGAACATAGCTAGAAACCCTCATATGGATAGATACATGTATGACAGTTTATACTGAAAACAATGGAATTATTTCAGAGGTAATTAACCCATAGTGGCATGAATCTGAATGTGAGGGTGCAGCAACTGTTAAGCTATAGAGGAGGTAGCTGGGGTGGAGGAGGTGAAGCTTTGCCAGCAGCAGCGTGGTGCGTCAGCATTAATGCAAGCAGGGATTAGTGAGAAGTATGTCACATTTAAATACACCACTGTGTTGAGAAAGAGCTGTGATTGGCTGTGGGAGCTGGGAGGCAATGCTTGGTATCAGCTGACTATCAGCTGACCGAGGCTGGGGGTATGACTTCAACCAATTAGATAGAATAAACTAGGGCAGAGCAATGGAAGAAATAAAAGTGCAATTATTGTTGCTCATATTGCAAATTTGTTATGAGTTGCTTTATTCTAAGGCAGGGGTGTCAAACTCAATCACAGCAGGGGCCGGATTCTGGATTTAGGTCTAACCTGAGGGCCTAACAGGGTCAAGATTTAACAATAAACTGTCAACCTCATTTTCACCCGTAATAAAATATGAAAAAAACAGCACTGATAATAAATCATTTGGAAATTCAAAAAAGTTACCATGATAAGTTTAAAGGCTCCAATCTGAGATAAAAATTCCAATTTATTAGTTCAAAAGATCAGAACACAATATTGAAAATAGAAAAATGTTTTTAAAGAGCAAATATACAAGGAGAAAGTTGAAATCAGAAGTTTGAAACGTCGAAATATGAGATCAAATTTGAAACGATTTTAAAAGTCAAAATATGACATAAAATTTTAAATTGTGAGTCTGATAGTTCAAAATAAGGGATTAAAAAGTCAAAAGTTAGGAGTTGCAAGTGTCAAAATATGAGCTAGAATTAAAAATGATGACTAAAAAGGTTAAAAAATAACATTTGAATTCATAATTTGGAGTGTAAAGGTCAAAATATGAGATCAAAAGTAAATATCATGAGTTTAAAAGTAAAGATATGACTTAAAATTTTAAATTGTGAGTCTGATAGGTCAAAATATAGGATTAAAAAGCCACAAATTAGGATTTGCAAATGTCAGAATATGAGCTAGAACTTAAAATGATGACTAAAAAAATTAAAAATATCATTTAAATTCAAAATTTGGAGTATAAAAGGTCAAAATATAAGATCAAAAGTAAAAATGATGAATTTAAAATGTTAAAATATGAGAAAAAAAATTGAAATCATGTTTTTAAAAGTCAAAATATGGGATTAAAAGCCAAAGTAAGGAGTTGAAAAGGTTAAAATCTGACTTAAAATATAAAATTTGGAATCTAAAAGATAAAAATGTGACAAAGAAAGTCCAAATAATGAGTTGAAAAGGTCAAAGCATGAAATGTAAAGTCAAAATCACAAGTTAGAGTCGTAATCTTGGGATGCAAAATTGAAAATATGAAATAAACACAAATGAATTTCTTTCCCCACATTCTTGACTTTTTATGAACTCTTTCTTTCTCGTTACTTTTTCAGATTTGTATGGCTTAACTTATACTGGAGGTAATCTGCAGAGTTCATACTGGTGGGCCAGTTATAATACAAATATGATATGATCTTGCGGGCCAGATACAAATGTTCCACAGGCCGGATTTGGCCCCCGGGCCTTGAGTTTGACACCTGTGTTCTAAGGGATTTTCATTTTTATGTCACTGGCCTGCCCACAATCCCCTCAAGTACCAGAAAAACCCATCCCCCAGTTTTTCTATTTATCAGAAAATGTGAGCTAAAACAAGCCGTTCTCAGATTTTTCTCTCATGATGTCATGTGGGGAGTTAGCCCCACCCCCATGTGCGGTTGGCTCTGCCTGCTTGGTGAAAAGTTCCATCCTCCACTCCTGATTTGGTTTAAGTTTAGGACCACCACAAACAATTATCTTAGTAACTGGTTAATCAGCTGATAACTTTACTTCTAACTCTTAATCCAAAAACAGAAGTTACAGACTGAAGATGAATATTTGAGATATCAGCAGTCAGACTGTAGCAGCTGTTTGTGTTCAGAGTTTCAGGAAGTTTCTTTAGGAGGGCTGTGAGTTTGTCTGAGTTCACAACAAGTCTTTAATCCTTGAAGGCGGACACATAAAGCCGAGTGCTCTCCACTCACTGTGGCTTCACTAAAGAGAACATCCACTGTATACCCCTCTGTTAGATAACTCTGTGTAGTGGTCTCCTCTTTTAGACACCACCCACCGCCCGGCCTCTGAGCCGTGCTCTCTCTGATCTTCAGTCCTTTTTTTTTTTTTTTTCCCACTGGCTGTCTTCAGGGTCACAGGAGGATGCAGGCTATCCCAGCATGCACTGGGTGAGAGGTGGGGTAGGAAGCGGTATATATGATGAGATAAAGGATGTGCCATCAGCTGCTGCAGATCATTCAGAGGAGTGTGACTGATCAGAGGAGTAATCTTATCAGCAGACAAGACGTTTGTTCTTCTGAGAGATAAAACCTGACAGAGGTCAGCTGATATGATCACATGACTGCTCGTTTATTGTACTTTTAATCTGCTGTTTAGTTCTGCAAACGACAGTCAGTCATAAAGGTTGTTTGACCAGAGAGTGGGACCAAAGAAGAGCTCAGCACCACCATATCTCCAATGCCTTTATGGTTTGTTTTGATTCTTGCTGTGTTGTCTGGCATGGCTGGTGACATTTAGTTACAAACAATATGTTTATTTTTAAGCTTTATGAAGAAATGTGTCGCTCCATGGAGGGAGAAAAACGTGCACCTCTTTCCGCGGTTTTTCCTCCCCCACAATTCATGGTTCCATCAATTATGGCAAGTGGTCCAGGTCCTGAAGCTGCATCACATCACACTACCACCATCATGTTTAGCTGTTCTTTTAGTGAAATGCTAGTTAGTTGTACTCCAGATGTAACGGGATGTTCACCTTCCAAAACTTTTGTCTGGTCAGTCCACAGAACATTTCCCAGAAGGGTTTGGGGATCATCAGGATGTTTTTAGTTAAATGTGAGACTCTCCCATGGATACCATTTACTGCTCAGTCTCTTTCTTATTCTTGAATCATGAACTCTGACCTTAACTGAGGCCAGTGAGGCCTGCAGGTCTTTAGATGTGGTTCTGGGTTCTTTTGTGACCTCCTGGATGAGTCATTGATGTGCTCTTGGAGTCATTTTGGTAGGCCGGCCACTGGCAAGGTTCAACACTGTTTCAGGCAGGGTCGGGCAATTAATTGAAAATTGGATTAAATCGCAATATGGCCTGCTGCAATTTTAAAATTGCAGAAATTGTAATAATAATTTAACCTTAAATTTTCATTTAAATAATGGTTTAAAACTTTTTCTTTTTTTTTTTTTTTTTTTTTTTGCTGCGGAGATGTTATGCATAAGCATTCAAGACCCATTTTTGTAGACTAGTCTACAAAAAAATTGTACTTCATTTTTGTACATTTTTCTGATTAAATATGAGGATGACATAAAAATTATTATTCCTGTCAATTCAATAATTCATATCCAATTTGCAATATGGGTCAAAATTTTCACAGATATTTTTTTCAAAATTGTTCAGCCCTTGTTTAATCAAATATTGTGTTGATTATAATATATAATGATCTATTGCTTGTGTTTGTAGGAAAATACGTAAGATGAGGAACTTAAGGAATGGTCACATATCAAATCGCAATTGCAATATTGAGAAAAAAAATTGCAATTAGATTATTTTCCCAAATCGTTCAGCCCTAGTTTCAAGTTTTCTCCATTTGTGGATAATAGCTCTCATCGTATTTCGACATAGTTCCAAAGCCTTAGAAATGTCTTGGTAACCCCTTCCAGACTGATAGATGTCAATAACTTTCTCATTTGTTTTGGATATCTTAAGTTGGCACCATGATATTTTGGGTTTGAGCTTATTTTACTTCGTCAGGCAGGTTCTATTTAAGTGGTTTCTTGATGGTAGTAATCAGGCCAGGGCATGGCTGCTGAAATTGACCTTAGCTTAACAAAAACTGTGGTTTATCACGGTTGATTCATTATTCAGCAAGGGGGTCAATCTTTTTTTTAGGGCCAGGTAGGTCTGGATGGCTTTTTTGCCTTAATAAATTAGATCATCATTAAAACTGCATTTTCTGTTTACTCAGGTTGTCTAATTTTAAAATTAGTCAGAAACATATAACATATAAGTGTGAAAACATGCAAAAAATAAGAAATCAGGAAGGGGGTTTTGATGTTTTCACAGCTCTATCTGTCCGAAAGGAAAATACTGCAGTGTCAGATTGTTTCCCAGTGTTGTTCAGGCCTCGTATCGACCAATGAGAGTGAAGAAGCTCCCGTTGAGCAGAATAGAGCAGCTTTATTCTACATCATTTGGATGATATAGACTTCGTCACATCCACCCCCTCACTCATGTTTGAATCTTCCTGTATTTTCGCTGCTGTGTTCTCACATCAGCTCACATCGCCTTAATGTGTAAATTTTTCCGAGAGGCTGGCTGGAAAACGACGGTGTAAAGTGGAAGTGAAAATAAGATTTCAGTGTTCACACATGCAGCTCACGCTGATCATTTGGGAAACTTTCAGGAATTTTTTTTGCATGTGTTATAGCACCATTAAAACTTGTATGAAGGCAGGGAACCTCAAAAACGGAGCTGATTAGTGGATATGATGCTGTATTATGGGAGCTCGTCCTTCCTGTGATTATTTCTGAGGCCGAGAGCTTCATATCGGTCACTTCTGGATGTGACACAGAAACGAGTGGCCTGGAAGCACGAGCCTCCTCAACATAAATATTTGATGGAGGTTTCTGGAACAAGTGGAGTTTTCTCACCAGACTCCTAAAGTGTGTCTGACGGGATTCTTCCTTTGTAGAGGAGATTAAGATAAGAAGAACACTGATCCTCACAGTGAGAAGGACGATTGAACGTATAGAAACAGCCTGAAATGAGAGTGCAGCACGTTCAGAACAAAGTAAGGAAATTATACGGGATTATTAGACTTATTTAGGATGATAATTCAACTGGAGGACTCTGTTTAAACCCAGCCTCGTGTTGTCTGTATGTTCTTCCTGACACATAAAGTCTATTTAAGACTTAATTTCAGGGTCTCAGTGACTTCTAGTGCTCCACTTAAATCTTTCAACCTGAAGCACTTTTCAGGGCAACTGGTCAGATCAAAGTCTGACCATGAAAGCGTCTCTGACTCGGTCAGATACTTGATTAAGTGTCTGACATCATTACAGAGAGGATCCTTACACAGATGGGCCCTTTTTTAAAACACTTGTTTTAACCAGACAGACATGAAATCCCTCTGCAAATCCACCAGACTCCTTTTGACAAGACTAGTAATTTTAACCATGCAGAACACGGGAGTCACTGGACAACACTGCAAGTTTGCATGCTTTTTGAGTTTGTGCAGATAGTTTGCAATGGTGGGAAATCTGTCCATTAATCACCATTACAACAGTGCATATTTGCACATTTGCAATTTAAGGCCATAAAAAGTCTGATTTTTTCCAGTGAGAGATCTTAGATTTTAGCAGGCACTTTGAGTAAGACATGTCACATGCTATCTTAGTTTTCTAGCCATCCTTGTATGATTTTAATCATCTCCCCCCATAAATTGTTGCATAAATATTCTCCATAATTCAGGGACTTCAGTGACCCCTCTCTGATTCTGTCTGACTCCCTGTGATTTAATTAACTTGGTTCTGTTGTGAAACACTAGTCCAGCCCTCTAACATCTGGGCTACCAGATGGGCTTCTGAAAAATCCTTGCAGCCCACTCTTGTCAGTTCAAGTCCTAAAAAGTGTTTTTTTAAAGCATGTAGGAACCCTAAGTAGGGGTGGACATGCTCCTGACAACTGACTGTGCATGCATTGACCCAAAGACAGTCGTCCAGTTGAACGTCCTCATCCTCACTGAGCTAGCCCGACTGAGCTGAGCATGCAAACGTACTGACG
This sequence comes from Cheilinus undulatus, assembly GCF_018320785.1. NCBI lineage: Eukaryota > Metazoa > Chordata > Actinopteri > Labriformes > Labridae > Cheilinus > Cheilinus undulatus. The sequence continues at coordinate 44,255,453 of NC_054877.1, forward strand.
CTGTCTCACAGTGAACAATGTGTGTGAAACAGTGGACAATGGTCTGAGAAAAAGAGTCAATACCGAGTCTCCTTCCCCTCCTGTAAACACTCACACTAACACAGAGGTCAAAGTGACGGGGCAGGCCGCCGCTCATTTACATAGTAATGCTCTGCTTCATTCCAGTGGAGAGTGACAACAAGCATTGTGTGAGTCAGTGTGTTCCCGCTGTTTCCCGGCTCTGTCAGGGCCGTAAAACTGGGCTCTCATGATAAAGCGTCCTTGTGAAGGAAAGCAGTGCAAACACAGAAACACTACAACGCTCCATAAACACTCTCACACACAAAGAAAACACACTAAAGCTTTAACGCACTGACTCTAAAGAGTGTTCAGAGTTTTACTGCAGCACTGGTTTTCTTTACTGGAATAACCCCCTTGTTCTTTTGTCAGGGTAAATCCTGGCGCGACAACTTTTTTATAACATGTCCAGCAGTGTCCCAACATCTCTGACCTATAGAGGATCAGAGTTTAGAGAAATGTTTTTGCACCAACCCTCAGCACATCTGTGTAACTAGAACAAGAGAAAGTCAGACAACAATAAGAGTTCGATAAACATCAAGAATCAGAACCAGAAGTCAAGAAGCAGAGGATGAACAAAGAAGACATGATCATCGATCAGCTGTGCCAAACCTCTGCCATCATTAGATCTCTGTTCTTTTATACTCATAGTGTTGATTGTTAGAGCTCTGTCCAGTCTTAGCTCATAAAACTTAAATAAATACAAACAGCTGATCATGTCAAGCTAAGTGAGGACCAGGCAGAGGTTGTGAAGCCACCATTATAAGTCTTTGTGCATCTTGTAGTGATTTCAGCCTGTTTATATGATGCATTAACGAGGATTTATTTCTGATTTTGGCTTTTGGATGCCATGTAAAGCTTTGTGTGGATGCACCTTAATGTGTAGAGAAAATGGTTTGATGTGTGATAGCTCAGACTGCATACAGAGGGGGTCTGGGATGTCTTCATCTGGACTGAATTGGTTGTAAACTGTAGACAGAACAAAAATGGCACAAATAGAGCTAATACAAAGAAGCACAAGGACTTTATTTGCAAAAATGTACATATTATTGAGGATTTTTGTCACAGAATGATTGTTTTTCCCTTTTTGGTCCACATTTGTACAAAAACGTTGTGCATAAAAATCTTTGACTGTTAATTTCCCTGTAGTTTTTTATGTTGTCTTTATATTTATGACTTCTTAAAAATTCATGTGACATTGCTGCGGCACACATCATCTTAAAATCTGAGTTGTCCCATGGTTTTACAAGCTTTTTAAAACAAAGAGTCCAGGTGAGAGAAAACTGTTAAAAGCAGCTTAGGGCTCAGGGGGTTGAACAATTTCTCTCATTTTTACTAGTAAACAATAGCATGACCTTATTTACGTCTGTCCAGCCTTGCTCTGAGCTCTTTTAAGAGATCTGGATTATTTTTCTCAGCTCAGTAATAAAAGCTGGTCTTTTGGCTCTAAAAAGAATTCTTAGTTTGGTGCCGTTTTGGCTTTTTATGCCTTTAAAGCAACAACAGAACTAGAGAGAAAGGATACCAACTCTCAGAGTGAAGCCTGACAGGCTTTTAGACCCTGCTCATCTTTGAATGCCACATCATGATTCTCTTGCAACGTGTCATTTTGACTTCTTGAGTTTCAATTGACACTGAACTCTTTGACTTTTTGCAAAGCAGTCTAGGGTCTATATGACAACTTAAGGGAGAAAAGCTGCTAAAAAGGCACCCACAGCCTCTTATTAATGCAATCAGGGGCAAAAAAGGGTACTGATTACCCGGGCCCACAGTAGGGAGGGGCCCTTGGGAAGCCTGCAATGAAAAGTGTATTTTGATTAATTTTTCTTAGTAATTATTAAATCAAAAGTGACTGAAGCAGTGATCCTGAATGCTCATTTAAGCTGCCCTGTGCAGATAAATGCCACTTATTTCCCATTTTGCCACTCTTTGATGCTTTTTGCCCATTTAAGTCACTTTTCACTCATTTTTTGGCCACGTTTTTGCCAATTTTTGCCACAGTTAATTCATTTTTTGGTCACTTCCCACCCATTTTTGTTACTTTCTGCCCTTTTATGCCACTTTTCCTTCCCATTTTTGCCACCTTTTCCCTCAATGTTTGCCGCTTTGAGCCCATTTTTGCTACCTTTAACTTATCTTAATTTCCACTTTTCTCCACTTAGATTGTGGCTCTTGCAAATGCATTTTTCAACAATTTGGCTCTTTGGTTGAGCAGGGTTGAGAATCACTAGACTAAATGAATCCATCAACAGACTGAAATTCGCATAAAATAGAGTAAAATACAATTCTGCTCCTGCCTTAAAAATGTCCAAATGGTATAATCAAGCGCTGCGAAATATTGCAAGTAAATCTAATTTGACCATAGTAAAAACGTTGCTGACAAATTGGGAAATAATTTTTCAAAAATACATTAAAATGCATAGATATTTGTAAAAAAGACTCAATGTTGCTTGTCTCACCGGTCAAGGGGGGTCCTGTGTGAATTCTTTTTGGGGGCCCAAAATCCCTAGCTACACCCCTGAATGTAGCGCAATGTGGAATGTTTTGGCGAAGTCGTCCCACCTCTGATCCGCCATCAGAGGAGTAAATTTGGACATTTCTGTACTGTTTTATTTTTTCACTATTTCAGTACAAATGAGTTCTTCAGCTGCTTCTCTTCTGCTTCCAGTCATTTTCTGTTATTATGTGCTACAATGTGTTAAAAATCATAAGTGGCCTTAGCTGTTGGATGGTGGAGTAGTTATTTATTAGAATTCTTTTCCTTCCCTGGTCAGGGCTAAGGTATTTCTGCATCCTTGAAGAGATCTTACTACAGTAGTGAGAGTTATCAGAGGAAAAACTCATGAAACTATGATAAGACACTTTGAGAAAGTTAATGTGGGTTTGTGGGTCATTGTTTTAAAGTCTCGGTTTCTCTTCGTACACATTTAAACACAAAGCAGAGTTTATCTACTGAAACTGGGTCAGCTGAGCTGTCATAAGTCTCAGTTTTAGAGGCCCTGGAGTGGTGTGGATGCAGGGCATGAATATAAAGTCTGTAATGTAATTTAAAAACCGTGTTCGTGTCGATGACGAGGAGAAGACGAGGACAGGGTCGGTTCTCCTGCAGAGTTACATCTCTGGAAGCTTCATGAGTTTGAAGAACCTGACTAAAGCAGTGAGATCTGACTGATCTGGTCCTCTTTAAGACTCCATTTGAACATTTTGGCTCTTTTTCAGTGATAGACAACCTCAGTTTCAGATTAAATATCATCTAAACGAGCTTCTTCCTGTCCTATCTTCATGACGTCAGCTCACAGGATTTCAGGTCACTGGTTTCCTAAGTGCCTCCTGCTGTGTTTGGGCTCTGCTGCTGATGTGTCAGGTCTCCCTCGGCCCCCCCTTGCCCCCTTCCTTCCCCCTCCGTCTCCTCACCCGATCCTCACCCAGCCGCTCCCCAAGCCCTCTCTGTGCTTACATAACATCACAAATCCCAAAGTACCATCTGGTACCAACAACGCCATCCATCACTAATTGTTGTTGATTCACAGAGCAGCTATCATTAGTGCTCTCTCTCTCTCTATCACTGAGAAATGTATTCCTATGAGGGCCTTTTGAATCTGAAACTACAGAAGATTCAGAACAGAAACACAGCAAACATGTAAAACTCCAACAAAGCCAAACAGACTCTCAGGCTGCAGTATGTTGAGGTTTTAGGAGCTAACGGCATATCTTTAAACTAAATATGGGTACAACGTTGTTACTCATTCAGACCTTTCTTAAAATTACAGTATGCACCGAAAAAATAGTACTCCTATGTTTTACACAGTACTGTGCAGAATTTTAAGGCATCTTTGGGCAAAGCTGAGGCTGAAGTAATGGTGAGTAAGCTGCCTGCTCTGGATGTCTTTGCATATTACCAGGGGCATGGGAAAATAAATGACAAAGTCCACACCTTTAGGGCGGTTAAGGGGTGGATGTGGCAGGTTAGCACAGTCCAGGGTGCTGTCTGGGTAGATAGAAGGGCTGCCATGAACCCCTGGTCATGCTGTTGATGTCCAGAAAACTGCCATTGGTCTCTGTGTGTATCCCCAGGGGGTGAAAAGACCTGGACCAAATAGATGCCATCAAGCTTGACTTTAGCTGCCAAGACATGTATGTCAACATGTGTCAAGCTTGACTCTGGTTGTCCTCCTCTCTAAAACTTATCCACATAACTGTATATCTTTAGTTGAGCTCTGAGAATACCTCAAATGTTTCCTAAAATTTTCAAAACCAGAATAATTCTAGATTTTTTCCCGATAATGAACATCTTTTATCCATATTCCAGTCATTCCTGCAGCTGATGCCATCTGCCACATTGTCATCCCAAAATGCATTGTGACCGGGAGGTGACAACCAATGGCAGGCTGTTTTATCGTCACATCATGCTTTGCCATGCACCGCGTGAGCAAACACTTTTAAACTGGAGAAGAGAGCCTGAATGACTCATAATGGAGAGAAAGAGACACAGAGAGGCCGTGTTGTGTCCCTTTATGTCACTGCGGACAGTAACTGCTTAGAATAATGGCTCAAATTCCCTAAAGTGCAAGGAGATTTTTGTAAAAATGTGAAGATTTTGAAGATTTTTTTTCCACTTTATGGTCACCAAGGAATGGGAGAACAAGTTTGTGCGAAAAACAACCCTAAAGTTTGTTGTTTATTGCACAATTTTTTTTTTTTTTTTTTTTGTCTTTATAGTAAAAAAAAAAAAAAATACACATATTCTTATAGCCCAGGTTGTCTGAAGAAGATAATTTTTAGAGCTTGACTGTGCGCCACAGGGTTGATGTTTTACAAGCTTTTTAAGACAAAAAGTCCAGGAGAGACAAAATGGTTAAAAACAGCATAGAGCTTAGAGGCTTAATACAAACACTACAGTAAAAGAGTAGACTGAAAGTTTGTGCATGATTTCAGATTGTTTTTTAAGCTATCAGAAGCAATGGTTCTAGGGAACTGCAATGGATTGTGGTATGTGTTGTTCCTTCACCGTCTTGAAAAATCCACACACACTCTTGCATTTGCGTTTTATAAATTTTCTAATGTTGCTTTACCATTGATTCAGATGATGCATGGTCCAGGGTGCTCAGGTAGCTGGTTGGCTCTTTTCTTGGGTTAAAAAATTGATGTAAAGGTTTTATGAAATTCCTATGCAGGAATTGAAAGGAGATAATTTTGTCCAGGACCAGAGCTGGATCTCATTTTAAAGTGTATAATGCTCGTGCTGTGACCACCATTATCATCAATCAACAGCATAAAAAATCCAGATAACTATCGCATCTCGACATTTAGCTGAAAAACATGTAAAGAACTGATTTTTGGCCCATATCCGTTCAGCTCTAACACATTTCATCATCTATTATCTCCCCTTTGTTCAGATTAAAGCAGCTAAGGTTGTGGCATGCTTTGTGTGTATTTTGTGTGTTAGTGTTTATTTGTGCGTGTCTGGGGGGATTAGACCGGTCGGGAGTTTGTAATTGCTGGGAGCGGGTCACCCGATGAGTGTGTGTCTATGTGTGTGTGCGTTGGGGTCAAACATAGGGGGCAGGGATTACATGACCCCCAATGTACACGTCCTGTTGTGCGCTCGTTGAACCGTTATGCTCCACTAAAAGCCTGCTGGGTAATGTCCTGGCTATAATGCACCAGAGCTTTAGATTAAAGCTGCAGGACATTTAGTTTGCATGCAGTTAAGATATTAATGTTCATTTACTCATATTGTCCAAACTAAATACCACAGATGTAGGTCACTCTATGGTTCACAGATGAGAGCTACTGCATGCACCCCCACCCCCTCATATGTTTGTTCCGTACCAGATGGGGTCAGGCGGGAAAACGTGGGTCTGCACATTTTCAAGATAATATTTGTGTTTTTATCTTGTGTTTAAAAGTAGAGTGACTCAAAACAGAGATGAGTAAGATCAGATCTAAACCTCACCTCGCTCCTGCAGCTTCCTTTGATATGGTGCAGGTCGACTGGTTCTTTTCTGTAACCTCGCTGTCTCACTGTGAGCGATCCATCAGAAAGTTCACTGGTTTCTAAAACACCAGCTGACCTCTGAGCCGCTGAGCTCAGCATGGTGACGGGGTTTCCTTCAGTGATGTGTCTTTTGTGAATGAGCAGGCTCTTACAGACGGCTTTTTATATGTGAACGGAGGGAGACAGATCTTCTTTGAGGATTTTTGTTGTAGTGCAATGGACAGAATAAAGGGATGATGATCGCTCTACAGTAGGGACACCACACACTGACGACTGGGGTGTCTTACAGCACAGCCAGTGAGTAGGGTTAGTCCAGAGATGGGGCATTTTGGAGAATATTTAGTAAATTAGGCACAATTTAGGTCAAATACATACAAAATCTTCAATCATAAGTCCAGATATTGCATCATTAGGCTTATTTCAAAACCAAATGTCACCAAATCAAGAGCCGTTGGTCCAGTTATTCTCTGACAAGCAAATCAGACTGACAAGATGGATTGGCCTGGAGACAGACATGAAATCTGGACAATGTTTCTGATTTGAAGGGTCATGTATGAATGTGCACAATCAAGTTTTTCAATCTGATTTTACGCAGAACTTTACTGCTGTGTTGGGTGAGCCGATGTAGAAATGGACAGGGAAATATTCCGAGAAATTCACCGTGAGTTTGGGAGTGGACGATGGCATTTATGTCCTACAACCAGCGTGGATGAAACCATATTTTTATTGGGCATTTTTTGGAGAGGACTGGGCAGTGGATAGATGGAAACCAGTGAGAGAGGACTTGGAAAGGCTCCACAGGTCAGACTCAAACATGCACCACAGACTTTGAAGACAAGCTTCCATACTGGTTTGTTGATGCCATCAATACATGGGGCGACATACACTATGTTGCAAAAAGTATTCACTCATCCGTCCAAAAAATTGAAATCAGGTGTTCCAGTCACTTATTTTTTTTACTATTTTTTTTACTGTTGGCTCAGGATGCTCCTACAAGTGTTAGGAGCTGCAGTAGCTGCTGCCAGCACATGCACTGCCATCTTAAATTGCTGCTTCGCCCAACCCCTCTCCTCTACATAGGCACAATCTCTGACTTTAAGGTGCATATGTGAACAAGCTGCTGATTTTACGTACTTTAAGTCAGTTAAATCTGTTGTTTGGTTTGCACAGTGATTCAAAAGAGATCGGTCCAGCTCCTTTTAGATTCTCTGTGTTAAAATTCATCGATTACTTTAGCCGAGTAAAGAAGAAACTCCCTCACACTTCATAGTCGCCTACATCAGAAATAAAATCAAGAAGCCTCACTTGTGCTGCACTGTTGCTTTTGTGCCTGCAGGTTGTTTCTTCTGCAGTCTGCAGCCGGTTTGATGTAGTGCTGGATGCGCCGCAGAAACTGCCACTGCTGCTCCGTCACTCTAGCAGAGATGGTGTTCAATATGTGGGGCTTTAGAATGACACAGTGGGGATCGGATGAAAAGTTGCAAAGCAGCAAAAAAAAAATCAGTTTAATGTTAAAGATTTAAAAGGAAGAGAAAACTGTCCTGTTGTTTTCAGTATTAAAACTTGGACTCGTTGTACCAAAGCGCCAGAGCACCAAGGGCCATCCTGCTTAAAAAGTCTCCTGGTCATTTATATTCATTGACTTTTGTGTTACCCTTGCAGATTTTAAAGCACATTTCAGCTCCGACTGAAAGCATGACTCCAGCCCTTGAATGTCTGATTTCTACCGCTTGTTTGTTTCTGTGTTCAACTCATCAAGTTCGCCCAAGGCGTTTTAAAGGACAGAGAAAATGCATCCTGAGGAGGAAATCACATAAAGCCATCATGAATGTAGTCTGTGAGTGCAGTGTAGGCGGCTGTATTAATCTTTGGATGCTCTTAATTGAAGGTTTTTGTCTGAAAACAGCACTCTTTTGCTTCTGCCTTCTACAGTTATTGTTGTCTGCACAAAAGCTGTGAATTTGTCAAAGTCTGGGAAATACTGCTGGCACAAAAACATGAATTCTAAATGTGTTCTCTTCAGTAATCATGAGTTGTAGGAATATTGTGTTGGATCCAAATTGCCAATTAAAAACCCAAAGCCCCATAATAATAAAGACACAAGCAACAGAACAGATCGAGGCTCTTACATCTGCAAAAGTAACATTTTCTGTCAACAGTGGCTTTAGGAGAGGGATGTAATGGCAGCTTTTATTGTAAAAAAGCTTCATTATCTGTGACGTAAAGGTCCGTCTCTGCAAGGATCCTTCCTGAGATTAGGTCCGGCACTTAAAGGTTCCAGCTGGTGCTTGTTCACTATCATTAGAAGGTTGTACATGACATCCCTGTTCTGCCTTACCTGCAGATGGTAATTTGCAGCATTTGAATGGTGCCAACTATTGGAGGCTGTGTCAGAGGCACAATGAGCAGCCTGTCCATAATGTTGTGTGAGTATGCCTTAAGTCTGACTCATACTTCTTTGTCGAGTCTACACCATGCTGTTGTGAGCTCTACATAGCAGTGCACTGGTGAGTCCATGCCGTGTTGCAATACCCCCCTAACTGCTTGTCTGCAGCACAGATTCTATGCTAGTCAAATTTTCGGTTCCCGATCCTGTCAGTTTTTCTGCCTGTTTGTGCACTGGGAACCATGTCAGCTGAAGCCAAATCAGTCATGTTGGAGTTAAAGCTGAAGAAAGAAGAATTAAAAAGAAGAAGCATTTGAGGAGATGGGATGCAAGTCTGCTGTTTCAGCTGATTCAGAGGACAGGGGGAGTTTTTGCACTTGTTTGGCCTCAGAGAGAGTTATAGATGTGGTAATGCTCTTCCAGCTTGTAGATTTGATTAACTCGTTCACCATCATCATTTAGTTCCTAAATTCAGATTGTTTAAATCAGGTCTGTCTGAATAAACGCTAACCCGGTTCATAGAACCGAAGGTGTGCCTCAAGGTTGAGTTTTGGGGACGCTCCATATATTCTGGTCCAGAGGGTGCTGTGAAGCGTGGTGACTCCACCTCTGACTTCTTCCCGGTTGATTCTGGGGTGAGGAAAGGTTGAGAGCATGGAAGTTTCATAGCAGTTCACCTTTTAGGAGCGTAATCCACAGCCACTACAGCAACCACAGACTTGGACTTGTGCATGGGGTGATGGGTTCGCTGTGTGGCGTCCCCGTAATCTGAGCATGGTCCTTCTGGTCTTGCTATACTCTTGTGAGACCTGGATGCTGACTGATGGCCAGAGGAGAGGGCTGAACTCCTTTGTGACAACTTCCCTTCTGCATATTTATAACCTACCATAGAACAAGTCAGCCAGAGCATATCTTTTTATATTTTAATGCTGTAGTGCCATTTTTTTGGAGTGTTTGAGTTAGCTACCAGCAATACAACCCTTACAACCCAAACTGTAATATGTTTGTTATAAGTCCATAGTAACAAATTAAATCGCTCAAAAGTGCAAAAGAAAAAAAAAACAAAACAAGAAATTGTTCTCAGTTTGCAAAAAGACAGCATCTTTTTAGAAAATAAAATATTCACAGTAGTGCAATCAAATCTCTAAGTGTGCCGGATACTTCTGAGCATACATGTGTTTGCAGAAGACCATGCTAAAACAACAATAAGTGTGACTCGTGACCTGCAAGAAGACAACACATTTATAGCCCGGATTATATTGTATTATATTGTTTTTGATGTGGGCAATTTTTTCTACATTTCTGCAAAAGAAGGAAGGATATTTCTAGAAGGAAACAGTACTGTGGAACACATTGAATGTGTGATATGTTAGTGTTACTCAGCTACCTGATTCAGGAATGGCAACTGCACTTTTATGGGCTTCTGGCGCTTTCCCCAGGCCTGATCCAGCTCACTGCACACTGGGTGCCCCAGGACCCAGTGGGCTGGTCCAGACGCCGGGAGGGGGCAGCTGGGAGAGACGGGGCATGGGCCCGGCACAGGCCTGGTTGACGTAGCGACCCATATGCTCCCATACCTGACCCGGTTATTCTCTGTATCAGTGGTATTCAGAATGTTAACAATGCAAATTTCCATTTTTGTTCTCAGGATCTTTTTTTTTTTCTGTCTGTCCCAAAGGTCAGAACTGAACTGGGAAAAAAGGCGCTGCTTCCATTTGCTTGGAGTTTTTTACAAAAAAAGGTCGAAACTCAATGAACTGATCTCATTGGACACTTTAAAGAGGAAGTTAAAGACTCATCTGACTGCAGATGCTTTGACTAATGTGGTTATTTTGGCCAAAATTTGCTTTTTTTTTATTTTCTTGATGCATTTAGACTACACATCTTGTCTTGGCCTTTGAAAGAGATATTTTTAATCTGAATGAGGTTTTTCCTGGTTAATAAAAACATAAAATAAATCATCTGCAGCCATTTATCTCAAGCCAGAGTTTACTGAAAATGCCTGTAGAGTCAGGGTGTGGCTGTCATGTGATGCTGCGATACGTCCTATTTTCTCACTATCTAAGATTGCTCCACGTTGACGTTATTTACAGACTCAGTGGTCTGATGCTAAACAAAGCTCTGCATGCTGCACTCATGTGAAATCATAATTAATGATCATTTTATGCTGCTCAGGCTTGTAAAATTAACGCTCTCGTAGACATCATGTCGCTTTTCTGAGCAGCAGACGATCGGTGAGGGAAAGAAAGCGAGAGAGAGCGAGATATGAAACAGAACTTTGACACGGGTAAACGTCAGCTCTTCAAGGATTTATGACTGTCTTCTCTCTGCTGAGTCACGTCTACTTTCAATAATATTTCTAAATGACACTAAAAACACTGACAAAACAAAAAAAACAAAGACAGGGTAGAGCTGAATGAGCATGTCTGCTCTGAAAGCTTTCAAACTGTCTTAAAAACCACAATCAAACTGTTTGTGATGATATAAACCAGACTGCTGTCTGCTCTCTTATTAAAAGTCATATCCACCCTCTCTTTTCTCTCTACCAGTATGAAAGAACAATATTTCCTCTCTGTCATCAAATAGAAAGGATTCTTTTACAGAGAAGTTTAAAAACAGTGTTCTGAAATGTGTCTTTAAATACACAGGATCATATTTTAACAACAGATGATAAAAGCTGCACACTTTGGCTCATAAATCATCTACAATGACTGATGAGTGTCCACAGGTGAACAAAAGTCTCTCTGGATGACTGTGTCAGAGAAAGTTCCTGCATTTTCCGATAGAAAAGTCAAGAATAAAGGAGCGTAAAAGAAGGGAGAACAGTTCAAACCATATTTACATCAACAAACTAAAACTGTAATCCTGGCTGCCCCTGCCGTCACCTCCTGAGACCTGAGCTTTTGTTTGGAATGTATTTTTAGTTTCTCCCACTTATTTGGGATTAGTAGGACCCGATAAATTAAAAACCTCAGCCTTGTCTTTGAACAGGAATTATTATTTTTTTTTTAGCAAAAACAATGTCTGCAAATCTTCTGGAGGTCCTGCTCCTGCAGAAAATACAGACCTGGATCAGTTTTAGAGCAGATGTTGGACTGCTGTTGGAGACCTTCAGTCAGAAATGGTGTCAGTCACTGAGAGAGGGGGGGTTCTTCTTATTTAGACGATTGACCACAACAATTTCTTTAAGCCAAGCACAAACAAATTTACGCTGAAAATTCTGGATTTCTTGGAATTGTAAATTTCCATAATCCACACCGATTCCCTGGAATTTCAAAGAAATGACTTAATATTTCTGAGAAATTTCTTAGATTACATATTTTAGTTTCCCATAGAAAGTACCCAAAATAATTCAAATGTTCCCCAAATGTTTTATCATATAGCCTAAACATTGCAATAAAAATTTCCCCAAAAATTCCATGTTATTTCACACAAATTCCTCAAAGATTCAAATAATTTTCCCCTACATTTAAAACCAGATTTCCAAGGATGTAAAAACAAGAATAATACATTCAACAAAATTCCTCAAACATTCATACAAATTTCCTTAAATTCTTACATAAATTCCTGAAAATTTAAAACGGTACCTAAAAATTCCCCCAAAAGTTTACCATGAAAATGCCTTGAAATATCCCCAAACATCCAAATAAATTTACAAAATTTACATGTAAATACCAAGAAATTCAAAGCAAATTAAAAAAAGAAAATCCAATAATTTCCAAAATAAGCAAAGATTTTTCCCATGAAAATACCTAAAACTCCAAATCAGATAATAAAAAATATAAATACATATGACAGAATATCATGAAATTGATCTACACAAATTTACTAAATTACCTCAAAACTTACAGTTTAATTTATCAAAACTCAATGAAATTACCGAAACAATTTCACAAAAAAAAAACTGCAAATAAACCCCCCCAAATTTCATGAAAGTTCCCCCAAACACCCATACAAATTCCCTCAAATTTCCATCAAGATATCATGGAATTCGGGGGACATTCTCGCTCAAATTTCCTAAAATATTTACAGATTATTTTCCCACATATCCAAGAAAATTCCTTCAATTTAAGAATAGATTCCCCCAAAATCCCCTTTTACATTCCCTAAAATACTTCTCCCAAAATGTCATGATAGTGCCTGAAAATTTCCAAACAAATTCCCCAAACATCCAAACAAATTCCCCAAATCCCAATAAAAATGCCAAAAACATTCAGAGCCCCCCCCCCCAAATACCAATTCCCTGAAAATACAAATCATGTTGCCCCAAATTTAAAGAAAAATACCCCAAAATTTCACAAATGATGGACAATCCCCCCCAAACATCCATTAATTTCCTTTAAATTTTCCTGAAATTTCTTGAAAACTTCAAATAGATCCCCAAAAATTCTTGGAAATACTTCACCATATCACCCAAAATATCAAAGTGAATGACCTTAAATTTCCACATAAATTCCTGAAGATTTTGTGGCACATTCTTCAAGTTATTTACCTACACATCAAAGGGACTTTTGGACATTTTTCTCAAAAATTGTAATAGAAGGTAGGAAATCCAGAATGTCACGTCCTCATGTACATGCAGGGTGTTTGGAGGCTAAAGGCTGTTCATGAGGAGAATCAGAAACAATCCACCATCATCCATCCTTCTAAAAAAGAAAGAAAAATTAAATTTCCCTCTTAAACTGTTGTAGCTACTTCTTCCAAGCATTTGGCAGAGTACAAAGATGCCATGGCAGACTCCAAATGTGTGAAAAGGAAATAGGGCTGATGTTTAAAAATACACGAGTTGTGCTCCGAGGTTTGGCCCAAGTCAAGCAGTAAATGTAAACCTATTTGTGTGTATCTCCCCTCTTAAAACCGTTTTGATGTTCCTCTTTGTTAGCATAAGTGTGAAGCAGACACTACCCAGGCACTAAAATGTTTCTCCTCTGTCAGTTTCATGAACCTGGAATGGCGTTTCTCTTCTCAAACCTCTTTGTTCTCTCAATAAAAACCGAGACAGCGTTACTCAAACCCCTGAGAGTTTTAGGTCATAGCTGCAGGACTCTGCACTGCCCTCAGTGGCTTATTACCACTTTATTTAAAGAAAGACGAGACGCTTGATTCTGTATTCTTGGTTGTATTCTGAAACATCAGAGGCGGGCGTGGTGATGATACCAGTTTTGATCACAGCAGGAGCGTTATGTGGCGTGATGGATGGCCTTCAGACCACACGCTGCCTTTCTTTTTCTTCTGTCTTTTTGTTCAGCGTTTCTGTGAGCAGGCACTGATGTGTTGGAGTTTTGATCTCTGCTTAGTTAATGAAATCCATAAAGCCTGCTGGATTGATGAAGTGAATGCTGAGTGGAAGACGCTGCTGCTGTTGTAATCAGAAAGTTAAAGGTTTCCGTTTTTTACCTGCAGCTTTTTAACTAAACTGGCAGACGTTGTGAACATGCTTTCTGCTACCGTGTGGATTTATGTGGAGGCAAGTGAAAGGCTCTAATCAATACGCCGCTATCAATAGAGAAGAAAACAGTATGACACATCTCCCTTTACTCTTTTTGCTTTGGTTGTGTCCAGCTGAGACTTGCATTAATGGGGCTCCAATGTGATGTAATTCGCCCTTTGGCTGTTTCATTGGAGGTCAGCGGTTCACGTGTGAGTATAAATGTCATCAGCTGAAAGCATTTCAACATTTGACTTTGTACTCCAGCTAACAGGCAACGTTTAAATCCTGTTTAACACCATAGAGCACGCTTTTAAACAGCATTAATGATGTAAATAATCAATTTAACATGCAGAAATAGGCACCATGCTGGTACCACTTACTGTAATGTTACAAACAGAATTTGCATTTTAACTGATTCTTGTCTTAACAATTAACTGTGTGCTTGCATAAGCAGTAAATTGAGGCTCATTATCTAAGCTTAATAAGGCTTTTTAGATAAGGCTACCTTCCTTATACAACCGCTAGAGGAAAATTCTGGATTTCCTGGAATTGTACATTTCCACAATCCACACAGATTCCCTGGAACTTCAAAGAAATGACCTAAAATTTCAGAGAAATTTCTTAGGTTACATATTTTTATAGTATACCATAAAAAATACCTAAGTTAATTTAAATGTTCCCCAAATGTTTCATCATATAAAAAAATCATCATACCCAAAAATTCCACGTTATTTCCTAAAATTTTTCAAGTTCCCCAAAGTTTCAAAAATTTTTTCCCTGAAATCCCAAAAACATAAAAGAAAATAAAAAGAAATGCATTCAACAAAATTTCATGAAATAATGTAAAATTCCCAAAACATCCATGAAAATTTATTTAAATTACCATTAAAATTCCTGAAAATTAAAGACAGTTCCCTAAAATTTTCCCCAAAATTTACCATGAAATTGCCTTCCAATCCAAACAAATCCCCCCACAAATTCCAAAAAAATGTATAAATATTTTACCTAAATTTACCAAATTAACCAAATTTCTATGAAAATACCAAAAAATTTCAAAAGCAAATTTCAAAGCACCCCCCCCCCCCCCCCAAGATATCTATGAGTCCATGAAAATACCTAACACGTTCAAATCAGATTTAAAAAAAAAGCATATCCCAAAATTTCATGAGAATGATCCAAACAAATTCCCTTAAATTTCTATTAAAAATTTTATTGGAAGTTTTCCCCTAAATTCCCCCCAAATTTACATTTTAATTTCTTAAATTTCAATTGTGTGTGAATGGTTAAGGATGCTTTTGGGTGGAAATAGCTTATACTCACTGTTTTTCAAAGCCAAAGAAGGATACTGGAACAGATGTTTTTGAAGGATACTACATCACTGGCTGCTGTTGGAGGACTGTTCCTGTATCAAGGAGCCTCAAAAGTCTTCCAAGGACAGAGTCCCTCTGTATCTTCCTTGCAGGAAGGATACCGAAGGACTGAATTCAGTATAACAGGTGTGGCCTGTTAATATAGCATATATGCCTCTCATACCTAGTCACTATAGATCCTTCCTTAGGTTAACTGTGTTAACAAGTTAGCAGGCAGTAAACTACAGTAGTGTTTAAAAGGAAGTAGAACTTGAGTATCTTTGGGAAAGTGAAAGTAAGTAGGCAAAACTGCCTACTGTGCAGATCTGAGGTCACACAAACAGGAAACATCTGTTGGTATTCGCTCTGGACAGGACCTGGACATTTACTAAGAAGGCTTTTAACAACTACCCCTTCCAGTTATGAATTACAAATTGTTGCATGAGTTTGTTGATTCAGCCTAAAATAAGGAAGTATAGGATTTGTACAGTTTCTCCCTGCTGAATTGCAATAAGCTACACTGGTCATCAAATTAGTGCTTCTTAAGTAATGTGTTTGTCCGGTGTAGTTCCATAAAGGTTGTTCTAGCCAACACAGTTCAAAGGTTCTTGTGGCTACTTTTCTAAATGGCTAAAACTTTACCTAGCAACCATGTCAAGCACACAGAGCCCTGGCTGCAGTAGTTAGAGGCTAGGCATCTCATTGCCATGAGCCTGAAGAGTTTTCCATTGATCCTGGCTGAGTAACCACAGCAGGCTATTGATAATTCAGACCAGAGAGATGGAGCGCTGGCGCAGTAGCAACTGTTTAGGGGTAAACCGGAATCTAACAAGTAGAGAGACATGGCAGAATGGGATATGATGTGCCTGAGCCCTGACCTGTCATCATTTCAATCCATAAAAAGAGCCTTTTGTCATGTTGTGAAGGAGTATCTGCAGGACTGTGAAAAAGGATTTGTCTTCTCAGTGATTTCTTTTTTGTTTTTTGCATATTTGTCGCACTTAAATCTTTCAGAGCATCAAAAAAATCTCAATGTTTAATCATGAAATTTCCACATTTTTTGGAAAGTTGACTTCAGTTTCACTAGCCACTCCCAGGCCTGATTACTACCAGACCTGTTGAATCCAGACATCCCTTAAATAGAACCTGAAAAAGGGAAGTAGGCTAAAAGATCGCAAAAGCTACATTGACATCTGTCTTCCCGAAAAGGGTTACAAAGACATTTCTAAGGCTTTAGGACTCCAGTGAACCAAAGTGAGAGCTATTGTCCACAAATGGGGAAAACTTGGAACAGTGGTGAACCTTCCCAGGAGTGGTGGGTCTACAAGAATTACAAACAACATCTAAAGACCTGCAGGCCTCACTTGATTCAGTTAAGGTCATGATTCAATAATAAGAAAGAGACCGGGCAAAAATGGAATCCATGGGAGGGGCTTGTCCAACATTTAACTAAAAACATCCTGACGATTCCCAAGATTTTTGAGACATTATCCTGTGGACTGACCAGACAATGGTTTTGAAAGGAATGCCTCCTGATAGACCTGGAATAAAATTAACAGCACAAACATAATGAAGGTTTTAGAGTGGCCTAGTCAAACCCTGCACTTTAATCTGACTGAGATGCTGTGGCATGACCTTAAACAGGCCGTTCATGCTGGAAAACCCTCCAGTGTGGCTGAATTAGAACAATTCTGCAAAGAAGAGCGAGGCAAATTCCTCCAAAGTACTGTGAAAGATGCATCGCCAGCTATTGCTTGCAGTTGTTGCCGCTTAGGGTGGAACAACCAGTCATTAGGTTTAGGGGGCAATGACTTTTTCACATAGAGCCAGGTAGGTTTGGATGGCTTTTTCCCTTACTAAATGAAATCATCAGTAATGAGTAAACTGTGTTTTGTCTTTACTTCTTTTTCACAGTTCCTCAAACAGCAGCACGTTCACTAGAAAGACTTTCGAACAAATCATTTGAACTCTCCCCTGAAGTGTATCAACGTAAAGTCTCGATGACACAGAACAGGAGCGCCGTCCCCGAGCAAAGCTTCTGTAAACGCAGCAGAAGCAACTTTGCTTTAGTAATAAATGTACGGTCAGAGGATGATTGGGAAAGTGCTGCCTCAGTGCTAAAAAAGCAGCTGCTGTGAGTCCGTTTGAAGTCGAGGCAGAGCAAGGAGCATCGACTCGCATGACTCCTTCTCCACAGCCCTCAGATCTGAGGCTCGCTGAATATATTTGGGGAGAATTCACAAAGTTAGAGGGATGAATAAAGCATGAATGGATAAGAGTACATGCTGTGGAACGCCAGCAGACAGTCGGACTCAGAATAATAACAGTCGGGGGGGCAGAGCTGTGCTATTGTTGGCCAATAAGTCAAGATCTCCATGAGTCCATCGGTTTGGTCCACTGTGAACTCCTCCAAAAGATGAGGACTTTAGTGATGCCCTCTTCATTCAGCAGCATGCCGGCATAACTTAACACGTTAAATATAGATACTAATCCCATGCTGTATCTAATATTCTAGCATTTTTTTCAATCAAGCAATAAGAAATATACTGAGGTGCACATTTTTGCAAACATGTTTAATGTTGATCCACAGTAATCTAACACTCTGTTTAGACTATGAACTTCAGGGATTTATGTCTGATAGTTCAGACTGCTTACAGTCTGGACTGGATCAGTTGTGTAGACCAGTATGTTGTTGGCCTCTTAGCAAAAATGCCCACCAGCATGCAGAGACACTGATTTTTGGGGGAAACAACACCCTGTCCATGCAAATTGGCCTTAGGCATCTAATGATGAGGACAGTAATAGCACAGCATTAATAGAGTCAAGATAAACCCACTTTCTGCAAGAGCTGGTGGAACCACGCTGCCGTTTTGTGGCGCCCAAACTTTCCAGAGATCAGGAAACAATTCCACCTCTGTATGATTTAGACATAAATGACGATAAATGATGTATAAAGGTTGGTTAAAATCTTTCAAGGACCCTGCATGTACATATGAGGACATTACACTTTGGCTTCCCTACAATATAATAATTTCTGCTATTAGCGTTCTTGAGATAAAATGTCTAGAATGTCCATTTAAGTAATTTGCTTAAAATGTTAGAAGGATTTGCATTGAATTTTTTTTAGTAATTTTCATGGAAATTGTAGGGGATTTCTTTGGGTGTTTTGGGGGATTTGGTGGTATTTTTCAAGCAAGTTCAAGGAAGTTTTGACGTTATGTTTGTATATTCTGGAGAGTTTCCTAGAAGGTTTAGGGGAAAAGTTGAAAAAAAAAATTTTTTTTTGGAATTTTGGAAATTTGTTTTGATGTTTGGGGGAATTTGCTTACAACTCTTAAGATATTTCTCATGGAAATTTTGAGAATTTATTTGTTAATTTTTGGGAATTAGGGTGGATTTTCTTTTGTTGGGTTGTCGTCTTTTGAAATTCCCTGGGAAAGTTCAGGGAATTTGAGTATTTGTGTGGATGTTTGAGGGGTTTGCTGGTATTTTCAAGTCAGTTCGGGAAAATTTTGTATATTTTTGAGACTTTCATAGAAGTTTGGGGGAAATTTGCTTCTTTTTTTTTTTTTTTTTTGCATTTAAATGGGATATGGGAAAATTGTTTTGATGTTAGGAGGGATTTGCTTTATTTTTTATATTTTCATGAATATTTAATACATTTATTTTATTTTTAAAATATGACTGTGAATATGGGGGGTCCTTTAAAAATTTCATGAATTTTCATGGAAATGAAAGCAAATTTGTTTAGGTGTTTGGTGAAATTTGTTGAGAAATTTTAAGGCATTTTCATGGAAATTTGGGAAATTAATATGTAAATGCTTGGAAATTTAATTGGGGGATTTTTTTTGGAGGCGTCACCTGAAAAATTGAAGAATTTTAAGCAAATTTCAGGAGATTTGATGACATGTTAGGGGAGATTTTAAAAATGTATTTGTTAATTTTGTGAAATTTGGGTGATTTTTTTGTAGGGGTGGGGTCCATTTTATGGAAATTTCCAGGAATTTCTTTGGATGTTTGAGGAACAATTGTGTCATCTTCATACAATATTGGGGAATGTATTGATACAATGTTTTGGAATTTGAAAGAAATGAAGGAAAATTAGCTTGAAAATTTTAGGACTTTACATAGAATTTGGGAGGAATTTTAATACAAATGTTTAGGCGTTATGATCATGTTTCTCCACCCAGGTCTCAGGAGGTTATTAATATGTCACTGCTAATACTAAGCCTTAGACAAGGGTTAAATCAGCCTGAGACTCACGTCTACTTATTTATTCATCAGTAGCATCATCATGACAAAGCTGTGGTTGTTTTCCTCAGGCTTCCTACATTCAGAGAGGAAACTTCATCAGGGTGGTGCTTAAGTGAACACTAAATATTGCCTTCACTAAAATGGACTGTCTGTTAGTCTGGACTTTGAACATGGATTGTTAGAATCCCGGCGGAATGTTCAGCCTCATCTGAGGAGAATTAAGATTACCTGTCTTTATCCCTTATGTATGCTTAAAAATAAACTTAAGGCATGAGAATGAAATAAGCCTCAATTATAAGGTGTTGCCGGTGTTTTGGAGGCAAAATTAAGTCAAAATAGTTGAACTCCACTGTTACGCAATGAGTGAGGTTCACCGACAGGTAGCATGGGAATAACTGGGCCAGTTTATTTTCAGGCAGATCCATTTCCTGTCCAAAAGGAGCATTTCTCGTTTTTTCATTTTGGTCACAAAAATAGTCTATTTGTCCTCAGCTAGCCACGGATGAATGCTAGTTAGTGAGTGACATCAAACAGTTTTCAAAAACACTCTATATGTGTTTAATTTATTAACATGTAGAGGATTTTTGTTTCCTTGTTATTTCGCTTGTGTGGCTCACCTTAAGATGTTTCATTTTAATATGAGAGGTTATCATGCATATCATGCACTCATCAACATGTTCATGGATCATCTACTGGATTAGGAATCTCTAGGAAACTAGGGGCCCCCAAACTGCATTTTGCATAGGGCCCCCACAAAGCTAGAAACGGCCCTGTTTAATAGCTACCTTGGCAGTCTTAGGGACAATGTTTGTTTTGTTTGACCGGGGTGATTTGAGATTTTGTGAATTGCTGGTCTAAAAACCCAATAAAGTGTCTTGCCCCACTTTTAAGGCAAAGACTGTAAGCTTTTGAGAGCCACTCTGAATGGCTACTTCCGAGTCGTGGACACTCCAAATGTAGGGTTTCATCTGAGGGGGATTGGGAGAGAGTGGAGAAATATTTACATGCCATAAAAGCAGAGAGAGAAAACAGAGATGTCTCCACCCCACTGAGATTTATTTTAAAGGAGCACTATGTGGGCTTCTCATAATCATAACCCAATTCTGATGTTTACATCCCACAAAGATAAAAACTGGGTTAGAGGGTGGCTCTGAGTGCTGTGTGAGTATTGACAGACTGACTGACTGCTGTGTGGATCAGGAAGACGTGGACGTATCGACTGTGATGGCTCCCTTAACAACATCAGTGTATGAAACAGAATGATTCATGGCCGTGTCACACAGATCACTAAAAAGTTTCTGTAAAAGTTCCTGGAAAAACTCGCCGCAAAGTGTCTAAAGTCAAGGTGCAGCTCTGCAGCTCGTTTATGGTTTATTCATAATGAGACTTCACACTCCCAAGGACCAGGCACCGGACTCTCTGACGGCTCTTTGTGTGTGTGGAGGGAGAGACAGCGAGCCGGTTTAAAGTGGACAGGCGGTGTGGATGCTGTTGGCTGCCTTCAGATGGCTGCTCTATTCTGATGGAAAGGGGTGGCTGGGTTTGTACTTGTCTGTCACACACATACACAGTCACTCACGCACACGCACACATGCACACAAGCTGCTCGGTGGCTGACATTCTCCTTTTTTCACCTCTAATTGGTCCTCTGGGAGTTGTCAGAGGTCTCAGCGGCTGTCTGCAAGGTGGCTACGTACACACACATGGGCTACACACAGAGTCATGCATCAGGAGGATGTGGAGATGGAAGCGACAGAGGAGGAGGAGGAGGGGCCGTGATTGTCACCTGAAGGTCATGGACATTTATCAGTGTTTGTAAAGAGGAAACATGGCCGGCCTGAGCTGCAGATTTTAACTGCTGCAGACCGTTCTGTTAATCCTGCCTGCTTCTATAACACTCTCAGTGTTTGACAATGGAGCTCAACAGTGGGGTACTGCAAGTAAAAATCCCATCCGCTTTCTCCGTAGTGGGTTGATTTTTAGCTATAGTGTCAGAACCATCCAAGGGAGGCTTACAGTGGTCTACCTCAGGGTGAAATGGTGGATTATGCTCCTGTAGAGCACACAAGCTCATATCATATCAACTTGAATTAAAGAAAAGCATTGTTTATTTATGAGTTAGTGGGAAAGAATGACACTACCCACAATCTTAGAGTGTCAAAGCAACATCTCTGATTGGTGAGACCCACATGTAGCTGCTGTAGAACTCGAGAGTGTGCTTCCAGGAGATTGCTTCCAAAAATGCCACAACTCTAGAGTGTCAAAGCGATGTCTCTGATTGGCTGAGTCTTCGGTAACCATTGAAATAGCTATTTTGAATGGTTGTTGCCTGGTGAAGAATGCAGCTTTTCCGTTAATTTTAGCATCTTGTACATTTGCCTTTTTCTCCATGTTTAGTTTTTGCACCCAGTGAAATATTATTGATGAATATTCATGTAGCTTGGCTCTTGCATTCAAACCCTTGTGATAAGGATTTTGTGAAATCTTTATGGAGGATTTGACTGGTGACTTGCTGAAGTTCCAAAAAGCTTCAAGCTTCTGAGTTTTCATTGATAAAAACTAGACTGAAATAATGATAACTCCGGCTTCCTCCCACCACCAACCACATTCTCGTTAGGTTAACTGGTGACTTGGGATGTTCCAGTACCAGTTTTTCCTTCCTGATACAATTCCGATACCAAGGTGTTGGGTATCAGTCGATACCTAGTACTGATCCGATACCAGTGTGAACTTTCTGGACTCCCTGTGCAGACTAGCAAATTATTTTGGACCTATATTTGACTCAACAAATAGAATCTTTATGTACAGCATCTCTGTGACCCTAAAGTTTTATTTCTGCTGATTATTGAGTTTTACTGCTAAATATTAAAATAACAATAATACAGGGGGCTGCATCACAGGCTCTATCTCTCTCTCCATGACGTGATTACAGAACAGCCATCAACTGGCTGACAGAGCCTCACAAAGAAAAAACAATATGACTGTTAGCATTCAAGCTAGTGGTAATAAATGATTGTAATTCGATTAAAATGGATAAAGAGTTCAATATAGGGTTTACTGGTGTGGACTTAAAGTCCCCAAAAGTCACACAAATCACAGACTTGCTGAAAATGCTGCTGCAAGGGATTCAAAGGCATCAACAGAGTCAACAGGAAGTCACAATGGCTAGCTTCAAGAGGAAAAACAAGTAAGAGGCAGCGATTTATGGTTTTAAAGTTATTCAAATTTTGATATACTGTGTCACTTATTGTCGTGTCCGACAGCGCCGGTCTGGAAGGCATTTTAACAGTTACATTCAGAGGAAAACTTTCACACAGACACCATTCTTTGCTACTTCAGTGGGTCCTTTGGTTCTTCTTCAGTGATCCATAAATGGTAGCCCTGCATGCAGGTTTTCTGGCAGCAAAGAAGAATTGATTTCTGGTTTATAGTGCTAACATTTAGCATGGCTAAACAAAGCAAAATATAAAGCAAAACCAAACAGTATCAGATCCATGCATAAACTTGTGTACTCGCCGATACCAATACCTGCATTTTAAGCAGTATCGGACGTATTTCCGATACTGGTATTGGAATCGTAACAACCCTGTTGGTGACTCTAAATTGGCAGTTGGTGAGAGTGCCTGGTTGTTTGTCTCTGCATATCAGCTATGTGATTGACTGGCGACCATTCCAGGGTGTGCTCCACCTCTCGCCCAGTGACAGCTGGGATAGGCTCTAGTCCCCTGTGACCCCCAATGGGTTAAGCAGTATAGAAAATGGATGGATGGATGGAAGGATGGATGGATGGATGGATGGATGTGTTGCTCCTCCTCAAAACAAGAAATAGGACATGCAAATGCAAAACAAACCACCAGCCAGTACATAACAGGATGGAGATAAATCTCATGGATTGAGACATAGGAAGTCCTTCACTGTCAATTTTTCAAATTTGTTTCCACGGTGATTTAGAAATATATTCTAAGTTTGAGTGCATAAGGTATTGTTAGGTATGTTAATTTAAAAAAAAATGCTTCCTCAGTTAAAACCAGATCGCTAATTCTGTAAGCCTGTATTATACATTATGTGTTAGCATCATGCTAACAAACTAAGATGATCCATTGCATCCCACACAAACATGCATGCCACTGTACATGCCATATCTAAACTACATGTAACAATATTATTAACAATATAAACACTAGTTTAGCTACTACACTGCACTACTAAAGGTATGTCCATATATGATTTAAAAATTTAAGCAATATTAGCATTGCATTTTAGTCATCACAATGGACTGTGGGATGTGTAGTTGCTTCACTCCGAGAAAAAAAAAAAAAACGATGCAGTCTTGTAATTTGCCAGTTTATAATCCTGTTATTGTATCAAATTTGATGTTAGCTATGACAGGTTTTTTTTCTTGGGCAGCTGGTTTCCTGTTTCCAGGATTTAAAATACTAAAATAAGGCTTTTCTGAAATGTTAATGGAGGATTTGAATGGGGAAAAAGTTGGTGATTACAGTTAAGCTCTGTATGAGTTCATACAGCCTATTCAGCTCAGAAGGCCATTGAATATTCTGGCTCTACTCCTTTCTTTTTCTTTCTTTGTCAGCTCAGTTTTCTTCTCCCCTCATAGCTCTGGAAAGGCTCATTAAGCTTCAGTTTTGGACAGATGTCTTTTAAAATGAGCTGTAGAATGATGATTGACAGCTCTACCTTTAACTCAGACATCTCCGTGAAGGCTCTCTGCACCAGATTGGACCAATGAATCGCTTGCATGGTTGTTGAAGGCTGAAAAAAAAGTGGCAGTTGTCGTTGAATCTTGAGATTTCTAACAAAACTATTCATGCATGTTCGTCTGTAGTGTAGAGTGAGGCGAGGCAAGAAAGCTTCATTTATACGGCACATTTTAACAGAGGAAACTGAACGTGTCTCAGGGGCATAGACTAGCGATCAGAGTGGCATTAGGATGAAAATTAGGGATAAATCAAATGTATCTTGTTTATTTTTAAACTAGACACAGCTATCATTGGTCCTGCTTATGTTTTGCATTTATGAAGCCTTTTAGGCCTTTATTTTTTAAGTTTCTGCACTTTAATACATGCATATGTGTTATAACAAAAATATCTACAACACTTGAGTCAGTCAACTCATGCTTGTAGTTGTTCAAACATTTAATACAGCAGCCCAACATGTTTGTGCTTGGCATCAGGCTCCGACCTCATCCCTCCTTTCAGATTTATTTTACATGCAGAATTGAAGGAGTGATGAGAGGATGTCTAACACTCCTCCTGTGCAATACTGATTCAAAGCAGAGCTGGCAATAGCAGAGCAGAGGTAGAGACAGAAAATCTTGCAGCCTAAATAGACGGCCAAATTTGGAGTGATAGGAGTATGATGCATGTCAGGTGTGAAATCAGCACAGCTTGAGTTGTCTGCCTGAACTAGCTTGCAGGCTTCACTCCATTAACACTACGCCTTCAGTGACAACCTGATAACAGAACTTATTCAGCCTCTTCTTATGCCAAAAAAAGCCCATACATCATTTCTACATCTCACTTACTGTGGTTTGGTGTCGCTACATGCTGTGTTCAGTGAAGCTGCTGCTGATAATAATATATTAGCCACAAGCTAGGAGACTAGCGCTCTAATCATTTTACTTCCTATTTTGGGGTTGAATCATTGTCAGTGGTGACGTGTGGGGAGCTTTCTATTCTAATGTGGGACAAGGCCAGCATGCAAGCATTTTGGAAGCCTTTACTTCTTATCATGCACACCAAAATGAAAACTAGGCAGTGACACAGCTGTTACACAGCAACCATGCACCCAGTCTGAAACAGCCTTGAGGCCTTCTATGATATGATACAATACAACACTTTATAATGCAAAAAAAAAAAAAAGACAGGACACAAAATGATGTTACAATGCAATATGATAAGATACGATACACCAGGGTATGGTACCACCCATCCAAATAATTGAAATCAGGTGTTCCAATCACTTTAAGGCCACAGGTGTATAAAATCAAGCACCTAGGCATGCAGACTGTTTCTACAAACATTTGTGAAAGAATGGGTCGCTCTCAGGAGCTCAGTGAATTCCAGCGTGGTACTGTGATAGGATGCCACCTGTGCAACAAGTGAAGTGGTGAAATTTCCTCGCCCCTAAATATTCCAAGGTCAACTGTCAGTGGTATTATAACAAAGTGGAAGTGATTGGGAATGACAGCAACTCAGCCACGAAGTGGTAGGCCATGTTAAATGAGCTGGGTCAGTGAATGCTGAGGAGCATAGTGCGCAGTGGTTGCCAACTTTCTGCAAAGTCAATTGCAACAGACCTCCAAAGTTCATGTGGCCTCAGATTAGCCGAAGAACAGTGTGAAGAGAGCTTCATGGAATGGGTTTCTATGGCCGAGCAGCTGCATCCAAGCCATACATCACCAAGTGCAAAGCGTCAGATGCAGTGGTGTAAAGCATGCCACCACTGGACTCTAGAGCAGTGGAGACGTGTTCTCTGGAGTGACGAATCTTGCTTCTCCATCTGGCAATCCGATGGACGGGTCTGGGTTTGGCGGTTGCAGGGAGAACAGTACTTGTCTGACTGCACTGTGCCAAGTATAAAGTTTGGTGGAGGGGGGATTTTGGTGTGGGCTTGTTTTTCAGGAGCTGGGCTTGGCCCCTTAGTTCCAGTGAAAGGAACTCTGAATGCTTCAGCATACCAAGAGATTTTGGACAATTCCATGCTCCCAACTTTGTGGGAACAGTTTGGGGATGGCCCCTTCCTGTTCCAACATGACTGTGCACCAGTGCACAAAGCAAGGTCCATAAAGACATGGATGAGAGAGTTTGGTGTGGATGGACTTGACTGGCCTGCACAGAGTCCTGACCTCAACCTGATAGAACACCTTTGGGATGAATTAGAGCGGAGACTGAGAGCCAGGCCTTCTTGTCCAACATCAGTGTGTGACCTCACAAATGCACTTCTGAAACAATGGTGAAAAATTTCCATAAACACACTCCTATACCTTGTGGAAAGCCTTACAAGCAATACATCATTACATATCATAACCAACACAATTATAGGGTAGATGAATTAAACTAGGGATGAAAGATTTGGAAAATAATATATAATTGCGATTTTGGCTCATGTAGTAAATTTGCAGATAGTGACAAGTGACAGAGAAAAATTTCCCTTCACTTGGCAGAAACCTGGAGGCAAACCTTCCAAATGAAAATGTTTTAAAAAAAAAAGTTTTTCCAGGCTTTAAAAAACCCATTTTGATATGGAACATGATGGGTCATTTTGTTGGTAGTGAAAGACACTGAAAATGGAGTATTACTCACACAGGTTATCAGAATGTCTTGTAACATCACTTAGATGGTCATGAAACTTTTCAAACATGTTTGATATTCTCTTAAATAAACCAAAGCCAACCTAAGATGAACTTGATTAATATTTCTTTGTTAAAAGCTCCTGGATGGGAACTCAGACGGCGTCTAAACCCTGTGCGGCGTTGTCTCTGCGTGACGATTATCTGCAGTATCAGCTTTGTTTACTCTCAGTCTGTGTGATGGCTGCATTTGTACAGTTAAGCTCTCTGAGCAGATGGAGCTCAAGATCAACTGCTGATAGAATTAAACAACTCTTAGGAGTCCCATTGATATTTGTACAGAGACGCTCTGTCGACATGTTTCAGAGCTGCTGGGGATCACGGACCAATCACAGCACAGTATTTAAAAGTGTCTTTATCAAGCTGAGGGAGCCCGGCGGGGAACAGGAGGCATAATCTGAACTGTTGGTGGAGCTACTCTCAAATCCAACACTTTGCTTCGCTGCATTATTACTTAAACATTTGTTTACTCAACAAAACAATGAAGGCAACACTAGTGTGATGGTAAACCTAACTCACTACTCCCTGCAAACCACAAACAAGTGTTAGTAGAAGCATTATCGTGATTAATGCTGGATGGAAGCATAGGTAAAGGGCTGCCTGCCGGGCATCGCTGCCTGCCACACCTTCAACGGTGCTTTTAAGGTTATCAGTCAGGGACCACCATTTATTGATGAGCTGCTCCATTAACCCCAGAACATCTCCTGGTGGTGGATCAATAATAGGAACGTCTCCTTACAGCCCCCTGCAGCTGTCCCTAGGACCCTTATCTTCCCCATTGAGCTAGAAGCTTCCTTGCTTCCTCTCTAGAAGCTTCCTGATCTTTGATTTACTGGGTCTGGGATCTTTAACTCCCACTCTTCTCTGTGCACAAGATTGAATTTTTTCTGATATCCAATACACCAGTGCCTCCAAACTCATTTCAGCCAATGCCAGTACCCATACCAATATACTGTGCCTGTTAAAAGCATGCAGCCTCTTGGATGTTTTACCCTTTTACTGATTTCATAAATCAATCATGGTCAATATAATTTGGCTTTTTTTCACAACATTACAATGAAAACTATGTTGGATTTAGGTCTGGGCTTTGGCTCGGCCACTCCAGAACATCCACCTTGTTGTCTTAAAACATTTCTGTGCAGTTTGCTCTGTATGCTTTGGGTTGTTTTCTTGCTGGAAAATAAATCTCATCCCAAGCTGCAATTCTCTTGCAGACTGAATAAGACTGTCCTCCAGGATTTTCCTACATTTGCCCTCAGTCATTCCTCCCTCTACCTTTACAAGCCTTCCAGGGCCAGCTGCAGAGAAGCATCCCTACAGCATGATGCTGCCACCACCGTGCTTCACAGTGGGGATGGTGTGTTTGTGGTGATGTGCAGTGATTGTGTCTTTTCTCATGGCCGAAAAGGACCATTTTGGTCTCGTTAAACCAAAGAACTTTCTTTCACTTGACCATGGAGTCTCTCATATGCCTTATGGTGAACTCTAGTCCAGATTTAGTCTGAGTTTCTTCAACAGTGGCTTTCTCTTTGCCACTCTCCCATAAAGCTTTGACCGGTGAAGAACCCAGCCAACAGCTGTTGTATGCAGAGTCTCTCCCAGTTTGTACCTCCTTCAGAGTAGTCGTAGGTGTCTTGATGGCCTCTCTCACTAGTCTCCTTCTTGCACGGTCACTCAGTTTGTGAGGACGGTCTTTTCTAGGCAGATTCACACATGTACTATATTTCTTCCTTTTGTTGATGATGGATTTAACATAACTTCTTTTCCCTGACTTCTACTTTCAATAACCTTTTCTCTGAGTTGCTTGGAGTGTTCCTTTGTTTTTTTATGGTGTAATGGTAGCCAGGAATATTGATTAACCAGTGACTGGAGCTTCCAGACACAGGTATCTTTATACTACAATCACTT
The DNA here is from genome assembly GCF_018320785.1 of Cheilinus undulatus. NCBI lineage: Eukaryota > Metazoa > Chordata > Actinopteri > Labriformes > Labridae > Cheilinus > Cheilinus undulatus. Next base: position 44,284,205 of record NC_054877.1, read on the forward strand.
GAGATACATTACACGAACTCAGGTGATCCTCATTTCACTAATTGTGAGACTACTAGCACCAATTGGCTGGACCTCTGTGAAATTAGGTCAGTCAATTTAAAGGGGGTGAATATTTGTGCAGGCCTTTTTTGTCATATTACTTAATTGGCATTACTTTCTATAAATCAGTTTTACTTTGACATTTTTTTTTTTGTTATTTATTTATTCATTTATTCTTTTTTTTTGGGGGGGGGGGGGTTATATTGATCAGAATCCTTTGCATATGCGCTGTAAATCCCCCCTAATGGCCACATTTTTATTTTAGATTGATTTAAATTTTATGCATATATTTCTACAAAACTGGAAAATATACAATTAAAAACTATTTTAAAATACATATTTTTTTGGGAGGCATCTCACAACACCTAAACTTTAAAGTGTGTTTTAAGAAAAAAAGTTTCTTTTTTCATCCTCAAATCTTAAATCATGCTCAAAGGACTGAATTTTTAGTTATGTAAAACATATTCAAATATTGGCATCGGCTAAAATGAGTCTGTAAATATCGGCATATAAAATATCGGAAAAAATCCAATATCATGCATCCCTATTCGTGGCTATATCTAAAGGTAACTACTACTGTAACTATAATTACCTTGATATGAGGGACTTTGACCTTGCTTTTGGGACTAGGGTCATCTACAAGGGCTATGTGCATAATCCAATTCTATCTTGATACTATTGACCCCTTACTTACTTTTAAAATAAGATTTTAATCATTATATAATCACTAAAAGTCATCTTAGGAGTCTACCTTATATTTGATGCTAATTTATAATGACTTTATCTTGATGCTCCTAGGAGCACAAGCCCCAGGCAGTGGCCTACTTTCCCTAATCGTGAAACCACCTATGGTTATTCTGATAAGCAAAGTCCTGATTGTGCACGTGAATAAGGCTTCTCTGTACCGGACAAACATCATAAATAAACAGATTTCAGACACTTCAAGGCTTTCCTTTCACGCACTGCAGACACAGATGTCTGATATTTGGATCTTGGGAATTAAAAACATAAGAAAATGTCAGAGGTGGATGTTTTTATATCAGTGTGTTTCCTAATGATGAGAAAAGTCTTAATTTTAAAGATGAATCATCAGACATGAGAGTGAATCTGCAGTGATTTTTGGAGCTGGTTTCTTCAGGGCTTGGACTGAGGCCAGTTCAACTGTGCTTCAAGTATATTTGGTGACTTTATACTCACACACTCACGCAGCAGAGTAACGAGGCGGTGGGGGAAATCCTCTTTGAACCGGAAAACTTGAAGGCTCCAGCCTCTCTCACCACACGATAATGGAGCTGTGCGGCTCGTTAAAAAGGCGAGTGAAGGCGTCAAGCCAGAATCAATCAGTCTCCTGCGAGTTCTCCACCTGATTCTGTTAAAGCCTTTTCATAAAGAACAGACTTAATGCAGCAGCGGGCAGAGAGAGAGACAGAGCACATCAATAACTGAGTGAATATTAAGGAATGAGGTGGTCTGATCGAGCCTTGGTCGTGCTGCTGCAGCTGTCAGCGCGGTCACTCTGAGATGGCTCATGCTTCAAAGTCACTGTTGCATATCAGGGCTGCACCCTAGTGCTAAAAACGTGAACTGATGCGCGGATAATCCTTTAAATGAAGGTCTGCAGGGTTGGTGCACGACGAGCGAGGTGACTTTATTAGTCTAGTGGCTTCATGATGACGCCTTGATGAGGCCCCTCCCTGCTGTGTCAGACACAAGTCTTCAAAAAGTGACAAAGATCTGGTGTGAACAGTGTTTGCATGCAGTTTGGACAGAATAAACTGGGTTACATTTGTATGTAAAGTAGCTGAGATAAAGGAGAACATTATTTGTGCTTGTAGCAGTGAGACACTGACAGAGCGCTGCGTGGGAAGATAAAAGCACATTTCCTTTCAGAGGAGTAATTGCTGTGTAAGCGTTCCTTCCTGATCCTTCTATGTGGATGCGAATAGATTTATTGATCCAGTGCAGTTTTTAAGAGCACAAAGGCTGTTTTTTTTTGGTTCTGTTTTTTTTTAGAGGCTACATCCATGAAGTCAGTGGTCAATCCGATTTTAACAGAAACATTTATCCGGAGCCAAGACAATTATTCTGCCTGCAGAGATGCACACAGGAGGAAGCAGATGTGCTCACTCTGTGCAGAGAACAATCTTTGTTTATGAATCTTTAAACTTTAAAAATAAATTTTGGTATTAGGATGTAATTACAGATTTGGAAGGGCTCCAGGTGGCGGTAGTGAAACAGGCTGCAAAGGCAGAAATGTTTTCTGTCCAGGCTCACTAAAGTTTTCAGTAGAAAGAAAAATTGTTGTGGTAGTCTGACTAAGGCTCCCTTAACACTAGATGGCTTTAAGCCTGCTTTTAGGTCCGCTTTGCCCCCTCCCATTAACATAGGGGCAAGACCAAATCTCAGGGCTGTCAGAAACCATTATGGTCCAAATAATCCTCAAGTGTGTGGTGTCAGCACATCAGAGCCTCCCTGATCAAGCATGTTTGATTTTCATGATTCCAGATCAGACCAAGGAGGGGGTATCCAAAGTATGTCTAATGAATCCATGAAAGCTTCAGGAGCATCTGTATGACAGTGTGTTTTAGAAGAGCATGCAAGTGTTGGACATCATGTTGCAGTGCAAAGCATAACTATCCACACCACATCATTAAAAGTGTCTTCTCCTGCCCTGATTATTTTCAGTTTCCCCTCATAAATACTGTGACATCTATATCTAGAGCAGTGTTACTCAACCCTGCTCAACCAAAGAGCCAAATAGTTGAAAAATACCTTTGCAAGAGCCATAATCTAAGTGGTGAAGCAAAAACAGCTTGAAGTAAAATAACAATAAGTTAAAGGTGGCAAAAATGGTCAAAAAGCAACAAAAATGGGTGAAAAGAGTGAGGATGGGTAGGAAAAGCGGAAAAGGGGTCAGAAAATAGCAAAAAGTGGGTGAGAAGTGACAAAAAAATGAGTTATAGGTGACATGAAATGGTCCAAATGTGGCAAAAGTGACATAAATGGGCCAAAAACAGTCAAGAGTGGCAAAAATGGGCAACAAATAGAAAACAAGTGGTTTTTTAGTAGCAAAAGGTAGCTTGAATGGGTGAACAATGGCTACAAAAATGGTGAAAAAGGGCAAAAATGGGACAAAAGTGGCAACAAGAAGTGGCTAAATCGGCAAGCACTAGGAAAAAAGGGTGAAAAAAGGGTGAAAATTGGGAGAAAAAATGGTGAAATGGGGCAAAAAATTGGATAAAAGTGGCAAAAAAAAAAATTGTCAAAATGGGTGAAAAAGTAAGAAAAAGGTATATTGAATGGCAAAGGTAGCTTAAATGGGTGAAAAGTGGCAAAAAATGGTGAAAAAAGGGCAAAAAAGTTTCCCTTTTTTAAGATTTTCTGGGGGAATAATATTTAAAATGAAGACATAAAAGAGCCACAAATAATCACAAAAGAGCCACATGTGGCTCCAGAGCTGCATGTTGAGTATCGCCGATCTAGAGAGAGAGAGCATGTGATGCATTGTGCCAACAAATAAGTACTGTTTGTTTTTGTTTGTTTTTTTTTAGATTTATTTTGGGCCTTTATTAGATAGAGGAGGACAATGGAAAGACTAGGAAACATGGACAAGAGTGGGTAAAGACATGTTCAAAAGGCTACAGGCCGACTGATGGCTCAGACGAGGAGACAGAAAGGAACCTATCAGTGTTCAGCATGAAAAGAAGTGATTTTCTTCTGGCGAGATTATAAATTGGGGTAAAGTGAAGTGAATGAGTACTTTGCGGTAAAGTTTGCTCTCCTGGTGTCACATTTACATCCAGCTCAGCGATGACTGAAGGCTGGAAATGAGGAGCAGGATAAGCTTTAATTTGGAGATTTAAATGCTTTGTGATGTAGGAAAGATGAAAGAGAAAAATGCTCTGTAAATGAGGCTTAAACCTTTCTGCCTGGTTGAACCAAAAAGGATTAAGTCAGACAGGATCAAGATTTGCCTGTCAGAACCTGATGATTGAACATTTACATCGGGACTGAACCCAAAGAGAATATCGATAGATGAAATGTTGGACCAGCAAATTACACAGGTATTTAGATCAGGATTATGTTGTGTTGCATCCACAAGTTTGGGCAAATTAACTCACATCCTTTAATGTTTGCAGGAAATGGCTCATTACTTTCTCCTCTCTGAATAAGTTCCCAGTAAGCACTGCTGCCTTTACACGCTGTTGTTTGATGTATGGATAAAAAGTCCTCAGAGCAGTTCTTCGTATTCAACTCTGAAGTGGAGCTGATGTGAAGGACAGCAGGAAGAGAAGAGGCATTCACTGTTATCTTCATCATCACAGTCAAAGTCGATCGGCCTGTGAATATTTTACATTGTGTCAGCACTCACCTTAATGAAAGGCTCCTTCCAGCCACTTAACATGGAGGTTTCTGAGCCTCGACTGTATCTTTACACGCTTTTTCTCCTGCAGCCTTCTGCAGCCTTTTCATGGATCCGTCTTTGTTGTGTTAATGTGAAATGATAGCCGACTGCTTTTGTTCGACATCCTTTAAATGCCACGCACACATAAATCTTTGTTTATGACAGACGGCAGCCTACGTAAAGCAAAGAGAGAAGATTCAGCTTGGTTATGTTTAAGTGTTTAAGTGTATCTTTAAAAACTTTCCCTTTCACATGTTTGACATGAGTTTTCTGAATGTTTAAAAGGACCTTATGGTGCTTTAACTTTATCTGTTTGTGAGCTGATGTCATAAAAATAGATGGTCAACCCAAAATACAGATGCCCTGATTGGTCATTATCAGCCATTTTCACTTAGAGTGGTTTCACATTAGGGACCTTAGTCCAGATCCGGGAACACTTTCCCCCTCAGTCTGGTTTATTTCATCAGTGTGAACAAAAGTGTACTATACATGGATGATGTGTCCAAGTTCACTGGAAGAGGTGATCTCAGTTATGGTTTAGGTCTACTTGGGCATGGTACGGGGGCCATGTGAACACAACTATGCTTGCAGATTCAGACCAATATTACAGCTTATATTACAGCCAATATGGCCAATATTTACAGCTAATATAGGCCAATACTTACAGCTGATATTGCCAATATTTACAGCTGATACAGGCTGATAATTACAGCCAATATGGCCAGTATATACAGCCAATACAGGCCAAAACTTAAAGCAGTGTAAGCAGAAACTAACAGCTAATGCAGGCCAGTATTTATGGCCAATATTAACAGCCAATATGGCCAGTATCTACAGCTAATATAGGGCAATACTTAGAGCTGATATTCTCAGTATTTACAGCCGATACAGGCTGATAATTACAGCCAATAATGGCCAAAACTTACAGCAGTATAAACAGATACTAACCACTAATGTATGCCAGTATTTATAGCCAATATTAGCAGTCAGTATGGCCAGTATTTACAGCTAATATAGGCCAATATTTACAGCTAATATTGGCAATATTTACAGCTAATATAGGCTGATATTGATAGCCAGTTGAGGTTAATATCAACAGCTGATATGGCCCATATTTACTGCCAATAAAGGCAAAAACATTCAGTGGTATAAGCAGATACTAACAGCTGACATAGGCCAGTGTTTATGGCCAATATTAACAGTAATTATGACCAATATTTACAGCTAATATAGGCTGATATTTACAGCCAATTGAAGTTAATATCAACACCTGATATGGCCAATATTTACAGCCAATAGAGTAAATATTTATGGCCAATATGGCAAAAATTTTACAACCAAAATGGCCAGTATTGACAGCCAATATATGCTTATATTTACAGCTTAAATAGGTCAATGTTACAGCCAGTCCAGGTCAGTATTTACAGCTTATAGTGGACATTATTACAGCTGATACAAGCGATCAGTTAAAGCTTATATAGGCAGATACCTACAGCTGATATAGGCCAGTGTTTACGGCCAATACTGACCAATATTAACAGTTTATTTTGCCAGTATTTACAGACAATTTACAACCAAAATGACCAATATTTATAGCCAATATAGGCTTTTATTTACACCATATATAGGTTGATGTTACAGCCAATCTAGGTCAGTATTTACAGCAAATAGTGGTCAGTATTACAGCTGATATGTGTCAATAATTACAGCTGATATAGGCCACTATTTACAACTCGTATAGGCTGACATTTACGGCAAATATTGTTCAATATTTACTGCTGATATAGGCAGATATATTTTCAGCTGATTTATGGCTTGTAAAAATATCACAGAAATGATCATATCAGTCAGTACCAATATCATGCCTACAAGATTGTGCATCCCTAACCTCCAACTGAAGCAGCTCAGAGGATGAAATGCCCATCTAAGCAGGTACAAGGTGTTTTTGAATGAGAATGGAGGATTTAGAATTCACTTTACAATTCTACTTGCAGAGTAGTAGCTGCTACTTCAGCATGTTTGCGTTCACATGTGAACCCATGAAAGGATACTTGGACTACCACTCAGGCACGAGTGCAGTGTGCTTGCCCAAAACTGTGATATTCCCCCAGTTTTACACCAAAAGAACATCAGCTTCTACCATTAACTACATTTTCACTTTAGACAGCGTTATCAATATCCACCCTGATTTTTGCAATGGCTGCATCTCTACCCCCAGAGCTTTGGCTTGCATGGCGCCCCAGTGCTTGTGTTCATGATGACCAAATGAACCAGACTTTGGGGTACAAGTGCACTTGGATCCAGACCTGGGTCCTTCATGTGAAAAAGCCTGAACATAAAAATAAAGTGTTTCCCACTGCTGCACTTGTTCGATGATCTCTCTTCTAAAAATGCATCTTGGGGTTCAAAAGGCTGAGAATTCAAGTGACCTTCTGTTTCTGTTAATATGTAAATAAAGGCTTTGTTTGTGTCTTTATGTTTATCACAGATCTATCTGCATACATTTACAAATCAATCATATTTAAAAACCCTCTGTACTCCCACATCAAACAGTTTGGGTGCCAAGAAAGCGCCCTTAGAGTTCAGTGTCATTATTGTGGATCTGACATGTTTGAATTCATGTTCTCATCCAGGATTCTCTCTCTTTTCAGATCCTTTCACACGTCGATCAAACCCTGAAGGACTATGACCCCGAACTTGAGGTGATCCGTCTGGAAGATCTGTGAGCTGTACGTCAGAAACATGAGGACTACTTTACAGGTTGTGGTGTGGCTCTGTGTGGGCCTGTCGGTGGATTCTTTGTCACTGAATGGACGGAGGATAGAGTCAGGACGAGGAGAGGGGCCCGAGGTGGCCCTCAGAGGAGAGAAGCTGCTCAAACGAGTGAGACGAGGTTGGATGTGGAACCAGTTTTTCCTGCAGGAGGAGTACACGGGCAGTGACTACCAGTACATTGGGAAGGTAAGAGCTGGGACACTGCTGAAGTTCATGACATTTAGATGAAAAAAATTCCTTTATTACAGTAATGCTGGCTTTTTGACAGACATTACTAGGTTTAAAAAACTGTGAATAAAATCATGAGAGCTTTGCTAGAGTTGTGGCGAGCTCCTTGTAGTGTAGGACAGTGATAAAGCTCTATCAGAGGTGATTTAAGGCGGTCTTTTTCTCATCTTGGCATTATAAAGAAATCATGTGTTTTATATTATCACCAGTCTTTAATTCTGTAAATTTTGTAGTTTAGTCATGTGACCATTGTGGATAAGGGTCAGCCAATAATGATTTTTTTTCAAGCGAAATACTGATGCAGATTATTCATAGTCCATGGATCTGATAACTGGTTTCATGAATCAGATGCATTTATAGTAAAAATGGGTAATTAGTAAGTTAAAGTCATTCAGGGGTTAGATTTCTAACATACAACTTTTTAAACTCAGATTTTTTTTTCATAAATTTACGAGAAAAAAAACTTCATTTTTGTGTTTAAAAAAAAATTATATTTACAAAGAGAATATCTAAATTAAAGAACTGTTGAAGTCATAAATTTCTACTTTTTCAACTTGCAATCTTTGAGTTTGTAAAGTCGTAAATTTATGACATTATTTTGTCATATGAGCTCATGAATCAGATCTAAAAACACTGGTTGAAATGCCCGGGTTTACAGAAATGTCTCTTCTATATCCAGATACTCATAGTAATGTGATAATTCTGGACTAAAATCACAAATATTTCCTTATTGATTAGTTACAGTGAAAGGTATAATGTTATCAGGAACTCCACTTCAGTATTTGTGCAAAGAAAATGGCTTCATCTGGTATGACTTTCTACCATGCAGTCGGCGTTATCCTACAGTTTTCAATCTCAAAATGTTGCTTTTCTTCATCAAAGATGCCGTGTTACCCTATGACCATCTAACATGTGGCTTATGCCAGAGGATGAAAGGTTATGTTAATGTTGTTATGAGATTAAGTTGAAATTGACCACATGCTATGCACTTCCTTTTCCTGCTTGGATTGATCTGCTCTATGTGGATCAAAATGTTTAGGCAGTGGCTGCTGCATACGCATCACTGAACAGACAGAATATGTGGAATTTGAGGGTCAGTGGAGCCAGTTGGTAAATGAAACTCCAGCTACAAACATCTTTTACAACAAGAAAAGCTGTCACTGTTTTTCTTTGCTCTTTTTTTAATATAGAAACGTTGTTCAGCTCTGATCAAACTGGTTCTATAGCTGCATCCACTCTAATCACTTCATCATCCATCGTTGTTTAGAGGCTTGCAGTCACTTCTAAACCCTGAATGTACCTGCTGCCTCTTCCTCTTTAAATGATGCTGATTCATCCGGTTGTTCTCAGAAACAGCTCTATGGCCATGTATGACTTCACAACGAGGAATATGACTCTGGTTAGCTTTGCTCTCAGTACTCAAGAACGGTCTTCAAGACCACATTTTGAATGTCTTTGTCTTGTCTCAGACTGAGTGGACTCAGGATTTTCCATCAAGACCGGTCAAGACCAGCAGTGATCTGCTATTCTTCAACTTCATTAATGTGTTAATAAGGAGAAGCACTCGCTAAAACAACAAATAGCCACACCTGCAAAATCTCAGACATCAGTCTATCTATTTCTGACAAATCTAGATAAACATCTCATTTACAGATATTTAAAATGATTAATGACTTGTCAATGGCTTTTAAATACATACAAGGATTTATTTATGGCAAATAGTTAGTTGAACAAATTTGTTAAGATTTTTGAATTAAGATTCAAATATGTACAAGCTCTTGTAAAGTATTTTTCTAGTGAGTCTGTGTGCATCGCTAGTGAGGTTGCAAGATGTGCAAGGGGTGCAAGAATGCTGACTAGACATGATCAGAGTATAAAATATGCAGGGATGTATGCAGATGTACATGAGGGAGATGAGACAAAGATCAGTTACTAGAACTAGTGAAAATGTGCAGATGAGGAGATGCATTTTACCACTGCGAGTTTTCTCAGTTACAGTAAAGCAGTGCAAAATTAAAGAAACAGGGCTAAGATATTTGTTCTCCTGACCCTGGACCAGTATAAGTCCTGGAACGAGGGAAGGTCCATCCCTATAGTTCGATCTGCAGACCTGATTATCTGTCGCAGTCTGTTCCTGTCCTGGGATAAACGGTGGGATGGTGATGGATGTGCAGGGAACAGACTGTAAGCTGTTAGCTTTGTTGGATGGATCCACCTGATGACAGCATGGGATCTTGATAATCCATCTGCTTTGCAAGGCTATAAAATATAGACCTGTTGCCCTGTTTTGTTGTTTATCATTTTCAGATGATCAATCTGATTAAATGATTTGTCAGATAACCTAATTTTGTAAGAGCACACACTGTAGGAGATTTTGAGGCTCCCTCCCAGAGCGTGACACCAGAGAGAGCTAATCAATAATTTAAATGATCAGTGGGTCACAGCGCTGTGAGTCAGAGAGCTGGTAGAGCTGCAGCCTATATTAAAGCTGTAAATATGACTTTTAAAAATCACGTGTAATGTGGCGTTAGGTGCTGCAGAGTTAACAAAGGTTACGTGGGGATTCTGGGCACTACCAGCTGCTGTATGAAACACCAGGAGTTTCTCGCTCAGGCCTATTAGCGAGGTTCGCACACAGAGCGGCGTGATGAGAGCCGAGCTGCTGTTTGATCAGCAGCCAGATGCCGGGAGGTGTTGTGCTGCTCCGTATGAGGCCTGCTGTCTGACAGCAGCACAAAACAAAGTCAGCTCTGTAACAAACAGCTCTTCTTCGTGACGGAGGTAAACACGCCGGATCAGCACACTCTCCCTCCCTGCTGGGGTGTTGCCGTCGCGGCGGGGGGGCTGCTGGCTGCTTCTGATATGCTGCAGTGACGGCGGGGTGGTTCATTGAAAGATCACTGGAGCAAGATCATGGTTAGAGAACATTCATACGTGTTTTTTTCCTCATACCATGTAGACTCTAAAAATCAATGGATAAAATCTATCCTGATGCAATTTGTGCTCGTTGAGTCACAGAGCTGCAGCTCAGGAAGCTTCACCTGCAGACGCTCTCGGCTTGACATCCTCCTCTCACATGGAGGAACAACAAAGAAACAACTCCAGGCTGGTTTCATCAGTCCCATCCGTGTTTGGGAGAAAAACATCTGGAAAGAAAAAGAAATAATTTAAGTCAAGCATGAGCCTTTAAATTTATACAGTGCAAGCTTATCTAAGTCAATAAAACAGAGTAAATGATGACAATGAATTAGCATATTTGATAAATAAACACTCAAAAAATTAATGACCCAAAACAGCCAAATCAGAGAAATGATTTCTAAACACCAGGGGCCCAATTTTGACGCTGTAAAGTGCGTTGTCTGAAGAGTGTGGCACACAGCGATTATCTTGCCTAGTGAGCCTGCCTGTAGCTTCTTTTTAGCCTGGTGTCTTTTTATGTGCACATTTTCCTTATTTATTTAAATCCATTTAACCAAGAAATCCACATTTAGATAAGGAATCTTATTTACAAGAGCATCTCAGCCAAACAGGCAGCAGCACAGAGACACACACATCCAAAAACAGAGCAGATTACAAACACAGATCAATGAAATCCTCAGTCACGGAGCAGAGAAGTCATCAGTTAGATCTACAACGTTGACAGTTTTGAGCTGGAGAGATCCTAAACATGGGTTCACATTTTCCACACTTACACCACCAGGTAACTCAGGATTTCTCCTGCTCAAAACTTTCCAGTGAAGTTTCTCTGCTCTCTCTTTCAGCCCGCCGACTCTCCATCTGTAGAAGTTCTTCTTCGGTGAACTCCGGTTCATACAAATATCCTTTCGTATCCTGAGTCAACGGCACATAATCATCACTCTAATCGAAATCACTCGTATTGCCTTTGTTTTAGCTTGGTGTGGTGTTAGTATTCCTGTAGAAGCCTGCAGACTCACACAGCTGATCAGAGGATAACAGGACACAAAGGCGAAAGGAGACAAAAAGACAAAAGCTGCATTGTAAATTAGTGCCTGTGACAGAGGGGTATTTTGTGGGATGAATAAATCGCTTTGTATGTTTTAGACGCACCGTTTCTTGTCCCATTTTTACGTTAAACTCATTAAACTACACGGATAAAACGTACCCATCTACAGCCACTATGCCAAGAAGCCCCTGACTGCAGTGTGCAGTTTAGGCGGTGCTCAATGTTCGGCGTATGACTCCACCCATCTCAACGTTCCATAAACCAACATACAATACAACTTCATTTGAATTGCAACTGCTTTTTTACCCTGTCTCCTGCTCTACTCCTGACTTGTAATTTCTCCCGGTTATCCCCCTATTTTTAAGTGTGGTTCTGTCATCTCTTATATTTTTCTAGTCAAAACTTTATATCCAAACCTCAAAAACATCCACCCCTCTCCCTGTAGTTGGTTTGATCCAAAGACACTGCATGAGATCCCCTCTGACTGCAGGTTACAAAGACACGTGTGTTACTTGTTGCTGAAGAGTTTATTAGAATATCAGCTCTTTGTCAAAAATGTGTCAACATGATATGTGATGTTATAGTGGTTGGTTAAAGAGTTTATTCATCCTGTGGTTTAGCCCTGTTCTCGCTATCTAACATAAGTTCGGACATGCTTTGACGTAGCATCCTCTAATATTCATAAGGAGACTAAACAGGTCAATGAAATGATTTGGCTCGAAAAATTAAAAATGAGCCAAAATACACATCTTTATGCAGTTTCATGCCAGTCGCATCGACAGAACACAAACTGGTTCAAGAATTACCGTACACAATGCAAAGAATGTGCCTAGGTATACGTAAGGGTTAATGCAAGTTAGAACTGTGTTTGGTCAACATGTCTTGATTTGGGACAACACCCAGAAAACAGTCAAAATCAAGCACTTATATTTAAGACAGATCACAGTGGCAGTCACTTGACGATTAAAAATATTTATCATTATTTAAGTGACTAGTAATTTTGGTTTATCTAGATAAATGGCATTTCTATTCCAGAGTATTATCATCAAATCCATGGTATAAATACAAATGCAATTATTTTTCTTCAGTTTCATTTACCTCACATCCTAGTAAATGTCACCCTGGATCTCTGACATTTCTCACCACCGTCAGATACTGCAGGGGAGTGTTTAGAAAAAGTTAGTGATATTTATGAGCTGTAGGATCGGATATCGTTGTCCCACCGCTGCTCTGGAGAGAGACAGCAGGAGACAGCAGCCTGGTGGAGGTCTGGTAGCAGAATCAGAGATGTGGGACACATGCGGACTCCAGAAAACATCTCTGAAACACTCCGCCTTGGTAAAACGTCCTCAGGCTTCGTCAGCTCGTGTTAGGAGGAAGCACGGAGGTGTAGCAGCCCCGCAGACTGACAGATCAAATCAGACTGAACACTGCTGGAGAGAAAAGGCAGAGAGGATCAAAAAGAAGGAGGGAGGGAGGGAGATGAGAGGAGGAGAGCGGAGGAAACGTAGGTTTTGTACTGAACAGAAAAGGTGTTGTTAAAGGAAAGTTGAGAAGAGGAGGAGGACAGGGAGAACAAAAGAACAGCAAGACAAGAGAGGAAGGAGAAGTCAGCTGGATGGAGACAGAGAGGAGCGGGGCAGCGGGCGTACTCTGACACGTAAGGAGGACAGAAAAGTGAGGATGAGCTGAGTTTTCCTGCACAGATGAACACAAACAGCTGACACACATTCACTGTCGCCTGAAGCTGCAGAAGCGACACAGAAAAGATGCAGCAAATAGAGACGTTAATTAATGTTTCAGTTCTTCAATAATGCATGAAACAGGCCAGCATGATGAACTCGGTGGTTCTCTTTGGATCCCAGTCAAGTGCTGCTGTGAAGAAGTTGTCAGCAGAAGATCGGCTTTTGTGTGGCAGTAGGGACAAAATACTCGCAGGGATTCATCACAATAAACAGTTACAGTGACACAACAGGTCTGTGTTTGGAGGATCTGTTCATAAGTCAGTGATAGTTTGAATATGGCTGAACACTGATGCTGGAAAATGTGGTAGATGAACCCAGAGTCAACCTGAATTTCATCATCTGAATCTGTTTTTCTGCATCAGAGCTAGTAATGCAGAAAGAGACAGACTGTTGCTTTGCAATCTGAGTCACAGAGTGATCCTTGCAGAGACGATTCAGATTCAGTCATGGTTCGGTTTGTACCTTGGTCTGGGTCATGGTTTACCTTAACAAGAACAAAAGCAACAGGAAGTCTTGGATGAATGTTTCTAGAGTTTTGATTATTCTGAACAGGGATGGGAATCAAGAACTGGTTCCAACTGGCTCAATCCATCTACATCAGGGGTGTCAAATGCAAGGCCCTGGGGCCAAATCCGGCCTGTTGAACAATTACATCTGGCCTGCGAGATCATAGCATATTGGTGTTATAACTGGCCCACCAGTATGAGGTCTGCAGATTTCCTCCAGTAAAATAATGTCAACTTCAACTTGATTATTAAAAATATCCTTGTTAAGCCATAAAAATCTGAGAAGTAAAGAGTAAAAAAGATTTCATGAAAAGTAAAAAATGTGTTTTTATTTCATATTTTATGTTTTGCATCTCAAGATTAAGACTCAGACTAATCAATTTGACATTTTATTTCATACTTTGACCTTTTCTACTCAGAATTTGGACTTTATACGTCACATTTTATCTTTTAGATTCCCAATTTTAAATTTTAAGTCATATTTTAACCTTTTCAACTCCTTACTTTGTTCTTTTTAATCCCGAATTTTGACTTTTAAACTCATGATTTCAAGTTTTTTCTTATATTTTGACATTTGGAATTATTAATTTTACATATTTTCACCTTTTGGACTCCCAATTTTAATTTAAGTCATATTTTAACTTTTTAAGTCATTATTTTGAATTCTAGCACATATTTTGACATTATCACCCCCATATTTTGGCTTTTTAATCCCATATTTTTACCTGTCAGACTCGCAATTTAGAATTTGATCTCATATTTTGACCTTTCAGTCTTGTGTTTTTAACTTTCTACTCATATGTTTGCTCTTTAAAAACATTATTTTTCTATTTTTAACCCCTTAAAGCTTTTTTACTCAAATAATAGCCAGAAAATTATCTTTTTTTGTAACTGAAGTATTTATTTAACCCTCTACCCAAATCCAAAAAAAGAAAAAAAATTACATAAATTTTTTTTTGTATCACATTTGATACATTTAGGTGTTTTTGGCAACCGATAATCCACTGTAGGGCTTTTTTTATAATTTATCTGCCTGTATTAAAAAATATTTTTAAAATATTAATCATTTTGATGAGATAGAGTTCCCATAAAAGTGTGTATCAAATATGATACAACAGGCATTTAAGGGTTAATATTGTGTTCTGATCATTTGAACTAATAAGTTGATATTTTTATATCAGGTTTGGACCCTGTTAGGCTCTCAGGTTCGACCTTAATCCAGAATCAGGGACCTGCTGTGATTGAGTTTGACACCCCTGATCTACATCATTCACATGTAATCTTAACAATTCCCTTATGGATGCCATATTTCTACATGCCTTGAAAAGAATTAACTGAGACATTTCCAACAAAAACTTTATTTTTTGTATATTTTAGCATGTTCTCCTCACAAACACTTAATGTTTAACATTTTTAGTCATTTAAACTGTCTATTAGAGCCAGTGATTAAAGGGTGCTTGTCACTGACTCTCACTAAAGGCATACATCTGGCTCAGTGTTCAGAGAAAAGAGTCGTTAACAGTGAAACCCTATATAGTCTACTTTCTCCAAAAATGAAATTCACAGGGAGGAATTGATAAAGGATTGCATTGATAAGCAAAATTGATAATGGCATCAATGTCAATAAAATCATGTCATTTGCCATCCCTTATTTTGAGTCTAACCATGCAAAGCAGATACGTTAGCTGTAGCTATGGTATAGTGGCAGCTTCATCAGATTTAAAAATTCTCCCAGCAGGCTTTGGCATGAGTTTGCAGCAGTTCCAGGTAGGGCTGAATTTGGGAAAATTGCTTATTTTTTCCAGTATTGAAATTGTATCAATATGTGATTATTTTTTAAGTATGCATTTTCAACAAGCACAAGCGATAAATCATTTTATTTTTAATCCAGAAAAATATTAAATAGATTAAACTGGGGCTGAAGGCCAAAAAATATCTTCTGCAATTATTTAAACTAATTTTGAAATTTTTATGTGAATTGCATTGCATAAAAATATAATGATGTGGGGGTGGCATGGTGCGGGGGTTAGCGCTGTTGCCTCACAGCAAGAGGTCCCTGGTTTGCTTCCCCGTCATGGCCTTTCTGTGCAGAGTTTGCATGTTCTCCCTGCGCATGTGTGGGTTCTCTCAGGGTACTCCGGCTTCCTCCCACAACCAAAAAGACGTGCTCATTAGGTTAATTGGTGGCTCTAAATTGGCTGTAGGTGTGAGTGTAAGCATGCTGAGGTCAAAGGTTCTCATGAGCCCGATGGGTCAGTTCAGGGCTTTTGCCGTTTTCTGGTTGCCATGGTTGGTGTGAGCATGCCTGGTTGTTTGTCTCTATATGTCAGCCCTGTGATTGACTGGCGACCAATCCAGGGTGTACCCCGCCTCCTGCCCAATGATTGCAGGGATAGGCTCCAGCCGGAGTACTTTTCATTAGACTGACAGCAGAAGGAGGAGGTTTTGGTCCTGATGGACCCCAGCCTCCTGCCAGAGGGGAGGGCCTCAAAAAGTCCATGTCCAGGGTGCAATTTTACCTGCATGCTTTAGAGACATACAGGCGGTGGAGAGATCACCCTCTCTGCAGAGTGGATGATACGCTGTAGCCTGTTCCTCTCCCTCATGGCTGCACACACTGTACCAGACAGTTATTGACAAACTGAGGGTGGATTCGAGGATGGCGGTGTAGAAGTGCATGATCATTGTCTTTGGCAGGTTGAATTTCTTCAGCTGCTGCAGGAAGTGCAACTTCTGCTGGGTTTTTTTGATGCGGAAGCGAATGTTCAGCTGGGTAATGAGGGTCCCCAGCAGGTGGAAAGGAAACTGAGGAGTCCTGGGGGTTATGGGTGCATGCTGTTTTTACATTAGTTGTTTTCTAGCTGTTAGCAAACAGAAGCATTACCACTACCTGAATTTGGGTGTGGATACCATGTGGAGATCCTTTTTTTTTCATTCAGATGCATGGAACCATGACACCCAAACAGATACTGTTGCAGCCTTTAATTCTAGTGTTCATCGCTGCTAAACAGAAATATCGTCAGCACTATTCTCTGATCCCGTGGGTCATTTTCCTGTATCTCCCAGGCCGTATTTCTACTTTAATTGTTTATTCATCCGCAGCATTGCTGACTTGTTTTGCATGTTACCCTGTCAGTTCTGCATGCTTTCTTTTATTCCTGGGCTTGGAAATAAACATTTGACTGAAGCATTTCTGTGTGAGGATGCTAAAAGCCCCAGATGAGCTGGAGGCAAACTTTTCCAATTTCTAAAACGAGTTTGGAAGCTGATCATAAATGTTCATAAAGCTCTGATATGTCGCTGTTTTTCTGCATGCATTGAAGAAAGAGCTTTGGGTTCTTCCTATAAGTGTGGTAATAATAAAAACAGTCCACAGAGGGAGAGAATGCAGGACACAGTTTGAGGAAGGACACATTAAGGTTATTGTGAGCTCAGGGATCAGATTTTTTGGAGTACCCCAGTTATGTCTTATCTGTGTTAATATATTCCTGGAGACCTGGAGAGACCTGGATGAGCCACCAAAAACTGGGGTATTGGAGCCATGTGGCCCCGTTTTCTGTAAACTCCTCCATTAGCGCTAACAGGTGTGGAGGAAAATGCCCCAAAATAGATTCACATTCAAAACTGTCCACAATTAAACTGAGCGAGTAGTGTTGGCACGAGATTAACCCCTCAGCTCCTCCTCTTGTGCTGGCTTGCTGTGGAGTGAGATACTGATTTCCTCAATGCCTCTGACCTTATAAGGACAGCATAAAGTGGAATTATGGGAGTTTGGTGGCTAATCATCCTGAATAGTCAAGGTTCGGATGCTTTTATACAACGGATATGTGAGAATACATCAGTCTAAGTCAGGGGTGAAAAACTCAATCACAGCAGGGGCCAGATTCTGGATTCAGGTATAATCTGAGGGCCTAACAGGGTCACCTTTTTAACCATCCTCTAAGCAGTAGAGACACAACTTGTCGACTGCCCCTCCCACAATGCATTGCATGTCAACAAACATGGCGCCGCCCACTGAAGACAGTCAAAGTACATGATCGAAAATGGATCAAAAATGGTTAAAAAGACGCTCATTATCGGATGTAAGGCTGTGGATTTAACTCCAAAGACCCTGAAAAATCACCTAAGTTCTGGGCTCTCTACACTGGTGTCCTTTAGGGCTACAGAGACTTCAATGGTAGCAAACGAACAGCAAAACTGTCAGCTTTCAGAGGAAAAAGGAGTAAGTGTCTATCGCATACGGTTCAAAAGTTATCAATGTTTTAATTAACTGTGTCTCTTAGTGTTGTATACAACAGCGCTGTCCTAGCCTGGAGCCAAGTTCCAGGCTCTCTAGAAAATGTTTGCAGGGGCATGCAGGACGGAGTAATATGTGGCACTGATTGCCCCCATTACAGGTAAATTGTATAGAATTTGTGTAGAAAAAAATCACTTCTTTGCAAAGTGTATGTTGGATCGTTCTAAAGATAACTGCAGCACTCAGCTCCTTTTAGAGTTGTAAAGTACTACTTTTCCTCCATTCCCATCCATTCTTAGTGGTTGATCCCACTTCATGAGCTTCACATGGGTCCATTGTCATGAACAATATCTCAGGATTGCTTTAAAGGATTTTACTGGAGCTTTGTGCTACAACAGATGTACAAAAATATCCTTCCTAACTGTACTACCACTGCCCAGAAATTGTGGACCTGGTGGAGACATATAACCACCAGGGCAGCTCTGCTAAATTTCCGTCTTGCTTTTTACTCATTTTAATGCCTTTTTCTGTTTTTTTTTTTTTTTTGCGTAATGCTCAGTACATTACAGGCTGTTAGAACAATCACAGGTCCTTCTAAATTACACCAAAAACTGCACACTAGAACATGCACTTTTTTTTTTCGAAACTGTGCACCCAAAATCAAAGTACCATCCAAACCATTACCTCTGTGAACTGTGACACCACTGATCCTAAATAATATGATTTATATTGATTGATCAGTTTCAGGAGCAGTATTCCAACCCTCAATTTGAGTTGCAACGGGGAGTAATGTTATGAATTACAGGAGCAGCTTCTCAGTGACTCTCGCCCAGCTTTGTGCAGCGTTATCGGCACATCTGTTCAACAAGCTGTTCAACATTAGAGCGTCTGAAGTTTCCAAAATAATCCCTTCACAAAGTGGAGGGAAAAAAGGGTTTAACAGAAGAGGAAGAGCAGGAAAAATGGATGATGTGAATTACACCAAATGGACATTTTTTCATTTCACATCGCTAGTTTCTGAAGATTTTGATCTCACTCAGGGATGTTCAAAGCAGCTGTTGTTGTCCTGGTTTGAGTGATGCAGCCATGATGAAGGGTGACCCCGCCCCTCCACTCTGCTGATCCACCCTCAGAGTTTTCTATGTGGGTTTGGTTTAGAGCCGACATTGATTTTAACTGTAATTGATTTGAGCGGTTAATGCTTACTGTTAAACATTTCAGTGTTGATTTTAACACTCAAAGTGTAACTTTACCATTCAGTGTTAATCTAACTCTGTAGAGCAAGCTCTGCCCACTGCCATTTCGAATCTGGGGGGCAGAGTTTTCCCATAGTGCCTTTGTGCAGAGTGTTTAGATGTGTTTAGATGTTGCCTGTTGTACATTGATCACTTATAGGATTCATCTGCACATTTTTTTCGGTGAATTTTGTTGTTTTTTGATGTTTAAACAACCACCCGAATGGTTGCTATGGTAGCTTCTTTCTCCTCCATGGCAGGTTTCTAAACCAGCTATGTGCATACCGCCACCTACTGTATCAGACTGAGTATACGCAAGTGGGTCCAGGCACGGATCAATGTTGCTAGTGTGAAAGCACATTGATTGATGCTGACCTATCCTGAGATTTCAGTCTGCGTTGCCCCTTTAAAGCAGATCACACTTGGGGCACCACCAAGGAAGCGAGGCCCTACAGTAGTAGTCAGTAAACTGGTATCAATACCCTTTCTGGTAAAATTTCATCCATGGTATAGATTTTTGCAGCACTGTCTTTTAACACTTTTATTATGGTTCACTAGAGACATAAAAAATGCCTGCATTGGCCTAACAAAGTGATTTGTTACAGACAGCAGCTCAGTCTGAGTTATCAGCATGTTTCACTCTGAACTGCCAAACAAAAAAGTCAGATCCGAGGAAAAGAACTGAAATGAGCATCAAGGCCTGAGGTGTGATTGCACCAAAGTGGGGGTACTTTTCAGTGCGGATGTTACTCCCAGCACAGCCAGTACCTTTTTTCTTCTAGCTGACAGTTACAGGTACCACATTTTGGTTTGATTTGATGCACAGTTCCTGTATGCTTTTAGCTCCTGCTCCACATCAGTGATATGATAAAATGACATCAAGTCATAGAACCTGTGAGACTATACACCGGATTCCAAATTATTATGCAAATGATATTTTTCTCTGATTTACCCAAATAGTCAATGCAAATGACAGTCAGAATATTTTTCAAGTCATCAACTGTTAGAGAATCATTAAATGTTTTTGAACAAACCTCCCAGTGATGACTATTATTTTTCTAAAATAAAAAACCTCAAAATGCACTGCTCCACATTATTATGCACAGCAGAGTTTCAGAACATTTTATAGGTTGTAAAGAACTGAAAATGGTCATTTGTTGAATTTGCAGCATTAGGAGGTCGTATTTACTGAAATCAAAGCTATTTCAATCAAAAACATCTTAACAGGCAAAGTTACACCTTAACATCGGAGCCCTTCTTTGATATCACCTTCACATTTTTTTGAGTTTTTGGAGAGTTTCTGCTTGAATTTATTTCCAAGATGTCAGAATATCCTCCCAGAGCTGCTGTTTTGATGTGAACTGCCTCCCGCCCTCATAGATCTTTAGCTTGAGGATGCTCCAAAGGTTCTCAACAGGGTTGAGGTCAGGGGAGGATGGGGGCCACACCATGAGTTTCTCTCCTTTTATGCCTATAGCAGCCAGTGACACAGAGGTATTCTTTGCAGCATGAGATGGTGCATTGTCATGCATGAAGATCATTTTGCTACAGAGGGCACTGTTCTTCTTTTTGTGCCATGGAAGAAAGTGGTCAGTCAGAAACTCTATACACTTTGCAGAAGAGTTCATCTTCACATGTTCAGGGATCCTAAAGGGGCCTACCAACTCTGCCCCCATGATTCCAGTCCAAAACATGACTCCGCCCCCTCCTTGCTGATGTCACAGCCTTATTGGGACATGGTGGCCATCCACCAACCATCCACTACTCCTCCATCTGGACCATCCAGGGTTGCACGGCACTCATCAGTAAACAAGATTGTTTGAAAATGAGTCTTCATGTATTTCTGGGCCCACTGCAACCGCTTCTGCTTGTGAGCATTGGTTAGGGGGGGCTGAGGTTTATGCACGACTGCAAGCCTCTGGAGGATCCTACACCTTGAGGTTGGTGGGACTCCAGAGGCACCAGCAGCATCAAATACCTGTTTGCTGCTTTGTAATGGTATTTTATTGGCTGCTCTCTTAATGTGATGAATTTGTCTGGCAGAAACCTTCCTCATTATGCCTTTATCTGCACAAACCTGTCTGTGCTCTGAATCAGCCACAAATTTCTTCACAGTACGATGATCACGCTTAGGTTTTCTGAAATATCGAACGTTTTCATACCTTGTCCAAGGCATTGCACTGATTGAAACTTTTCAGCAGCAGAGAGATATTTTATATTTCTCATATTGCTTGAAACCTGTGGCCTGCTTAATAATGTGGAACAGTCTTCTTGAGTAGTTTTCCTTTGATTGGGCTCACCTTGCAAACTAGTTATGACAGGTGCCTGATTTCAGTGATCCAAAGAGCCCTGAGACACAACACCATCCATGAGTTTCATTGAAAAACAAAAAAATGGAATGTTTATGACTCTCAAATCCGTTGTATAGCAGTATGGAGTTTGAAAATACAGAACTGGCTCTTTTCAGTCCTGGGTTTTGACCTCCATCCCCAGTGAAGAAATGTTGATATATTATTGGGATATAATTTGGCAGTTCATACTTAAACTGACTGCCTTCTCTGTGCTTTTCTGTGTTTGACTTCCTGTTATGGTCAAATGCTCTGTCTAGCTTGACCCCTGCTAGAAATGGCTCCGTTTGAAAGTATTGACCCAGTGCATAGACCTAGAAAGAGTTGTGTATAGGTTCTTCTAGCATGTGTTGAGGGGAAGCAAGCATTGAGTAGAAAGGGTGCAGCTATCTCAGAACGCTGCATCAATGGACCCTGGAGAAATTCCTTTACTTCTCACTCACCCTCCCTCTTTTCCAGCTCTGTCAACATGTCAAAACACATACATTTCCTGGTTTCAAAGATGAGAGAGTGACGTCAAACATGCTGAAGCGGAGGCTTAAATAGTATTACACAAACTAAAGGGTGATGTCAGGACAACTACATCCTCACCGACACCGGCCGCGGTCAAACGAGGACGTGCTCTTTAAGATTTAGGGCTCTCTGGCAATCTGAAATCAACATTGTTTTATAAGAGGACTGTGTTTTTATCCTCATAACACACAACTACACAGCTTTACTTTGAAGGGAAAAAGTCTTTGGACTGTTTCAAAAATGCACCAGCAAACATCTTTTGTTTAAAAGACGAGAAACACTCTGTCTTACAATGTCACTGATTTGTTTTGTGCTTTTAAAGGAGTGTTTCTTTTTCAGCGCTCTGTCCAGATTTCATCATTTTTAGTAAAGACAGTAAAAATACTCCGTCAGAGAGACTCCATGGTTTAACAGCCATTATTTCTATACTCAGAAACTGTCAGGGTGTTTTGTCAGATCAAACGTTTAGCATGTAGAACTGGCAGTTCTCCTGAGCACACCTGAATTTAGCTACATTTCAAAGGGGCTTCTGCATTGTAATGACATCAATAGCTTATGCAGACCTTGGATTTAGCTGTTTTTTTTTTTTTTTTTTCTCTGTTCAGAGGAACAGGACTTCTGTGGGAACAGAGATATTAAGTTGAAAGGAAAATCCTCTCATTGACAACCCAGCAAAACTCCAACAGGCCAAGTCTGCAGATTTGGATGTTTTTTGAAGAGAGAGGAGAAGAAGAGGCTGAGAGTCAGCACTCTTGTTTCTCATTGGTATGTGCGGGAAAAGTGGGTTTTAAAGAGGAGAGAGCTCAGGCGCTGACCCGCTCTCTGAATTATTGGTTATGATAAGAGGACGTGCTGTGGTGGCTGTGCTGCAGAGCACGCTCCTTTCTCTTTTTTTAACAAAGGCCCTCTGCAGATTCCTCCTCATTTAAAGTCACATAGGATATCTGAGGCCGATACAAGGCTGATTTATTTCTACTTTGGCATGAAGAAAACAACATGTTAGTGCTTTTTCTACATTATTAAACGATGATTATTTGATCCCAGATGACTGATTGGCGTGCTCATGAAGTGCATTCAGATACAGATGTTTTCAGCTGCAGTATCACACGGCTCCATGAGGAGATGTTTTATCTGCCGGGTACTTCAGAATGATAGACAAACATCTTGACTTTCTTCTAGAGCTGGTCACACATCCATTAATGTGTAGCCTAAATCAGTGGTTCTCAAATGGTGTGGCAAGTCTAGGTGTGCCTTGGGAATTTGTACAACCTTACGCTGTTAGTACAAATTTATGGCAAGTAGTGAAATCAGGCCTGCGCACAGATCTGGCTGGGCCCCTGAACAAAAAAAACAAAACAGAGAATGGGGCCTGCCCAGGTGTGATTTACTGATATCAGTGCATGTGTGTTGGATCAGCAGCATTTTGTCAATTTTTCATCTCTTTTTACCTCTTTTTACCAATTGTTTGCAACTTTTAATCATTTTTTTTACCACTGTTTTGTCACTTTAAACCTATTCTCTGGGCACTTTCTTTGCCAGTTTTACTATATTTGGGTCATTTTTTGCCAAATTTTTCATCACTTTCAATTCCTTATAACCGCCTTTTTGCAACTTTGAACCCACTATTGCAACGTTGTGCCAATTTCACCTATTTTTGCCTTTGTTTAGACACTTTTTTCCCCCATTTTTGCCATATTTTTTAGTCCTTTTACTACCTTTGCCAAGTCTTTTTACCTAATTGACACTTTCAACACATTTTTGCTACTGTTAACCCATCTTTTGGACACTTTTTGCCAGTTTTTGCCCATTTTTCACTTTGTTTCACCATTTTTGCCCGATTCTGCCATGTTTTTGCATCACTTTTAACAATGTAAATATGGTGCGCCTCAAGATTTTGGCTTAACCTTTGGTGTGCCTCGGGCAATCATGCTACATTTTTTAACTTGAAAAGCAATCATTCAAACCATTCATTTCATTTCACCTAAATACGATCAGAAGATGTTGGCCTTGTGTACTATAGAGAGCTAAGTGCAGATTCAGCCAAAATGCTCCAGATGCTTTTACTGTGAAATTTCACCTTCATAAAGCCACTTACATTCAGAGCTCCACTTGGCCCGCTTTCAGGAATTCCATAGAGCATTGATCATCAACTGGTGGCTGAGGGTCAGCTCCACTGGATCACACGCCCGCTCATCCAGCCGATGTCTGCCCTTTATTCTGTTACAGAGTTTTGTAAAGTGTGATGGCTCCATCTCTGACTTGTTCGGGGTGCATCTTAGCCCTCTACGCTCTTCAGTACCTGTATGGACTGGATAATGGGGCAGGTACCAGGGGCAGCGAACTATGGAGTGTCATATGGCAATGTACAGACAGTAGATGTTCTTGTGGGGGGTCTCAACTTGCTGAGTGAGGAGGATAAAGCATTGGGGATGCCTTGGATGCTGCCATCGAATCTGTGTCTGTGAATGGTGAGAGCGTGGAAGTTGTAGAGCAGTTCACCTATTTTGGCATCAATCGATCTGCTGACTGGGAGCTGGTTTGAATTACAGACTTGGACTCAGGCATAGGGCAATGGATTCCCTGAGCAAGACAGTGTGGCTTTCCCGGTATCTGTGCTTGCAGGAGTAAGTCGAATTCTTTGGCCTTGGCCTTGGTCTCACTGTACTCTCTTGAGGCCTGAACATTGACTGATGGCCAGAGGTTCCAGCTGGACTCCTTTGTAACAACTTCTCTTCAACGTGTCTTTGGGTAATATTTGCAAGGCAGCGTGTCTAATGCTGATGCGCTCAGGAGAGCGAAGATCGGAAGGGTCAGCTGCCTGATACGAAACAACAGCTGCACTTTCACAGGCATCTGGTATGCTTTCCCGGGCCTGATCCAACTCCCCACATACTGGGTGCCCAGGACCCAATGGGCTGGTCCAGATGCTGGGGGTGACCGGGTGTATCGTGGAGGGGGCAGCTGGGAGAATACCTGGAGAGATGGGGGCATGGCGCTGGAGGCCTGGAGGATGATCACCAGAAATTTACACATAGGACGACTGCTCCATACACCAAAGCACCACAGGTTTGCTCCAACCGAAGGCGAGCGACCTCGCTCACTGGAAGCATGTCTAGAGCCCTGCGCTGGGGATCATGGGAGAACTGCAACTGCAAGGAATAGTATGTCAACAGCGGATGATTTTACCTTTTGGGCCCAATTTATCATCTATTCTGGTAGAAGTCCATGATATTATTGCTTCATCCATTGATGAGTACATTAGGAAGCTAAAAGATTAACATTTGCTCAAAAGATCTGTGGTTTTATGTAAAATTCTTTGGCTAAATGTCCTCAAAAGTAAACTTTTCCTCGTCAATCTTTTTTTCTCTTGGTGACCCTTTGCTCTCGCTGCAGGATGAGTATCTTGAACAAAGCGGAGCAAGGTGGCGCTCCGGGGACGTGCCGCTGCCGGACTGGAGCGATGGCTGTGGAAATGCTCTGATAGACTAGAAAGGAAGTGATGTGCTCCGTAGTACGATTTGCCGGCAGATTGTGGCGCAGTCACTGCTTGTGTAAATTGGAGGTTAGGAGTGCCAAACCAGCATATGCTCCTATACCTGACCTGATTTCACAACTTGGCCTTTTGGTTGTGTTTTTCTGTGCAGAAACCTCTTCTTGCCCCTCATCAGGAATTCTCTGCTGCAGCTTAATGTCATCTGCAGATAACCTGTTCCAGCCTTGTCTTTTTTTTTTTCTTTACAGGAGGCAACTGAAATTCACAGGCCATAGGATTAGATATTTTATGGATGCAGTGTGCACAGTGAGTGTGCTAGGATAGTTTTGCATTCTTGTGTAATTGTTCTGCAACTTTATATAGTTTTATATGATGATCAGTCTTTCAGAGGAGAAAATAAAGTGTAACTTTATAACATATAAAGCTTAAAACTTCTACTGTTAATCTGTTTGATAGAGGTGTAAACAGACTGTTCACATTGCAGTGGGAATTTTTGCTTTTCACCCACAGCAGGAAGACGGATAAACTGTTGATTGAGACAACAAAATGTTGCAGCAAGCAACACTTTCAGCTCATGTGATGGCACCTACACTGTCTGGTGCTGTCAAGAAACACAACCCAAAAGTCATGTGTCTGCGCCATGATTTAAAAAAATAATAGTTGTGATAATGTACCTGTGTGGAATGTAATCAAAAAGATTATCCCAACTTCATGCCTGCCTGTGGGAAACCAGAGCAGATTTCATCATACAGCGAATCCATCATGAAACAGGTAGAATCAGGTTTTCTAAAAGAAAATATTAAACCTCACATAAATCTATCCAGGGCCTGGGAGAGTGGCTCACACCTTACGCATACACAGACAGACTCAGAATCAAAGGCTTCACCCTCACACCTGGCCTGGAGCTGGAGGAATGAAGGCATGAGAGGTGAACGCGGAGCCACGGGAGGGTGGGGGGAGACAGACACGGACGAGGGAGGGGGAGGGAGAGAGGTCATCTCTACAGGTATGAGAGGAAGAGCAGCAGATCTCGGTGCAGATCCGATAGATGTGGACTCCTTCAGGCACAACACAAACTCTGCTTTTCTGCTCCGCGTTCATCCTTCTGAAGTTCTTCCTTTTGTCTCTCGGCCTCAAGCTCTCTCTCCCTCTCTCTCTCTTTGTTCGCCCTCTCTCTCTGTCTTTGCTCTCCTTTGCAGCCGTCTTATATAAACCTGTCACTCTGATCCACTCAACTGTCCGCCCTTTTTCCCTCCCTCCATGTACCATCAAAGGCTCCTAACAAACAAACAAACATGGAAACTATAGCAGGGAGTTTAAATTTAAACAGTCTGAAGTGAACCGGAAAACTTCTGCAATAGAAAGAGTCCTGCTGGAACAATAGAAACTTACTTTGAGTGCTAAAGCTCAGGGGGACGGTATGGGCCAGAAAAGTTGGGATATCTGATATAAAAACTACAGGAGTGTGAAAAAGTCTTTGCTCTCTTCCTGGTGTCTTATTTTTTGCCTATTTGTTACACTTTAATGTTTCAGATCATCAAACTAATGATAATATTGGATATAATAACCTGAGTAAATACAAAATGCAGCTTTAAATGATGATTGCTTTTGTTAAATCATGAATTATTTTGATATACCACATTTTTTTGAAAGCTGAGTTCAATTTCACTATCGGACACCAAGGCTTGATTTGTTGAATCCAGAAATGCCTTAAATAGAACCTGTCTGACTAAGAGAAGTAGACTTAAAGAGCTCAAAAAGCAACACATGATGGAGTTATCTAAAGTAATTCTAGAACAGGTGAGAAAGAATTTATCATCTATCAGTCTGGAAAGGGTTGCAAAGCCATCTCCAAGGCTTTGGGACACCAGCTAACCATTGTCTACAAATGGGGAAAACTTGGAACTGTGGTGAACCTTCCCAGGAGTGGCCGGCCCACCAAAATGACTCCAAGAGCATATCAACAACTAATGCAGCTAGTCCCAAAAGAACCCAAACCATATCTAAAGACCTGCAGGCCTCACTTGACTCAGTTAAGGTCAGAGTTCATGACTCAGGAATAAGAAAGAGACTGGGCAAAAATGGAACCCATAGGAGACTTCCAAGGCCAAAACCACTGCTGACAATAAAAGACCACAAAGGCTCATCTCACATTTGGCAAAAAATATCTCAATGATCCCCAAGACTTCTGGGAAAATATTCTGTGGGCTGGCGAGATAAAAGTTGAGCCTTTTGGAAGATGTGTATCCTGTTACATCTGGACTAAAACTAAAGCCAGGTATATACTGTGCAATTTGATGCTGACTCTATGAGAGTTGTAGTGGGGCCCAGCTCACACTTGCAACTGAATCACTTAGGATACACAACCGTTGCACACAACTTGTACACTCAAGGTCTGATGGTCCTGCATGACCTTAGTGCTCACACTGTACGAGCAAAGTCGGGACAGACTTTGCCAAAAATCTATGCAGTTTCCTTTGAAAAAGTCTCTCACACTGAGGTTAAAGTTGCATCTAGTGATATCCTCTCCCTCTGTCTCCTTCTATCTCACTCCCTATTACACACACACAGCATCGCCATCCATGTCAGCTGGAGGTCCATGGGTTGGAATATTTCCTGCTCATTTACTCCCTTTATTACAGCAGGGGTGTGGGGGGCATTAGAAGGTCATTCCTGTTGTTGTCATGTTGCTTTAAGATGCAGTCAGACGGCTTATAAAGGAAAAAAATGCCTCAAAGTTGAGGGTTCTGCTTATGGTTCTGTCATTATCAAACATGTCAGAAATCTATCCGACCAGTCAGGAGCACCTTGTCGGACCGTAGTTGGGTCGTGGTCACGACCTGACTCAAAGGCTGCGTTCACACTGCAGTTAAAAGTGACCTGAATCTGATTTCTTTGCTCACATGTGACTCGTATCTGATTTTTTTCTGACAGTGTGAACAGTGCAAGTCAGACTGAATCAGAATCAGGCCACTTTCAAATGTGGTTCTAAATCAGATATGTATCTGATCTTTTGGAAAATGACTGCAGTGTGACCAGGCAAACAAAAAAATCAGATCTGAGAAAAGGTCAGAATTAAGCATTCAGACCTGCACTGTGAACATGGCCAAAGTCAACTTCCATGCGAGTCATGCAACTCAAAATTCTTGTCTGAATCAGATGTAATTGCATGCCTGTCTTTACACAGCATTTAATCTGAAGTACATCATACCGACATTCAAACATGGTGGTGGTATTGTGTTGGTCTGGGCTTGCCTGGCTGCTGCAGGACCTGGACCACTTGATGTAATTCATGGAACCATGAATTTGGTCCAGAAGATCCTAAAGAATGTCCCGCTGTTAGTTCATAACCTCAAGTTTAAGAGCACTTGGGTTATATAGCAGGACAATGATCCTAAACACACCAGTAAGTCCATGTCTGAATGGGTTGAAAAACAAAATGAAGGTTTTGGAGTGGTCTAGTCAAAGTCTGGACTTAAATCTGAGATGTGGTGGCAAGACCTTAAACAGGCTTAAACACGCCTCTTGTTGCTGCCAAGAATGGAAAGACCAGTTTTTAGGTTTAGGGGGCAATGACTTTTTCACACAGGGCCAGATAGGTTTGGATGGCTTTTTTCCCTTAATAAATGAAACTATCATTTAAAACCAGCATTTTATATTTATGCAGGTTATCTTTGTCTAATATAAAAATTGGTTTGCTGATCTGAAACATTTAAGTGCAACAGAAAGGGGGAAAAACTTTGCACAGCACTGTACCTTTGTGCCTATTTCTAGGGGATGAGGGATGTACATCATTTTGTAGTTTGGGTTCATGTGTTTGGTTTTTGGTGTGTTGATTTGAAACAAGAAGGGCCTTGATTTCAGGAACAGTTTTCATGTAGAAATGTCCAAGTTTGACAAAACAAGATTTTAGGGATTTGAAGTTTCTGATGAAAGTCAAAGACAGAGTTAATGATGATCGCTTTCAAACATTCAGCACCTCCTCTACATTAATGCACAAACTGCTATTTATATATACTTATATAACTGATCACAAAGGGACGGGATGAGCTTTTTCTTTTTATTATTTAAATGAATTCAGTCAGAGACACAGAGGAAAGACTTTAGTATAGCAGATACTTCTATTACCTTAAAGACAGATGTGCATGCTTACCTTGACTGGAAGAAATGTACTCTTTGATAGATGAACTAATCAGGCATTTCCATGTTTTTGTGTTCATCCACAGCTCCAGTCGGACCAGGACCACGGGAATGGTGTGGTGAAGTACGTCCTGTCTGGGGAGGGAGCCGGCACCATCTTTGTTATTGATGAGAATAACGGCGACCTGCATGCCACGCGCCGCCTGGACCGAGAGGAGAAGTCTTTCTACATCCTCAAAGCCACGGTGGTCAACAAACGGACGGGAATCAAGCTGGAGCCAGAGACCGAGTTCACAATCAAACTACACGACATCAACGACAACGAACCGCAGTTTGCCCAAGAGGTTTACACCGGGAGCGTGCCTGAGAGGTCGGATATCGGTAAGGACGGAACATCTCACTGTGCCTTGACTTTAATAGATAACGGAAGCCTCCAAGGGGTAAACCTGATGTTGTGATAATAAGGATTTTAATGTGTCTCTCAGGTACGTCAGTCATCCAGGTGACAGCTACAGACGCCGATGACAGTATGTACGGAAACAGTGCCAAACTGGTGTACAGCATCAGCCAAGGGCATCCATACTTCTCTGTGGACCCAAACACTGGTATGTTTGACAGAATAGTCCTTTAATTTCATTGCTGTACTGAAGAACGTGTAATAGTTATCACTCACAGTAAAAAGTAAAAACACTCCCAGATATAGTTAAAAATAAATCTACACAAAGCTTGATCCTAAGCAGCATATCACAGCCATTCAGGGAATAAAATTAAATAAAAAAATAAATAAGAGGATCTGCTGATTTTGGGAGCATAAAACCAAATGTATGCATTAAAAAAAAAACAATAATTAACAAGGTAAAACGCTGAAATGTCCTAGTTTCAAAAGTGAAAAAATACAAATTTTCAGCTTTAAAGTCATATATATTCAACTTCAAGAAGTCATGAATTAACCAACTCAAATTTTTTACATTTAAAAAGTCAAATGTACACGTGAACAAATGTACTCTAAAAAAATCTGAAATTAACAAGAAAACAACCCTGAAATTTTCTAGTTTAAAAATTCATAAATTAACAAGAAAAAAACATTAAAATGTTCAACCCAAAAAAAACTCATAAATGTATGAGAAAAACTTTCAAAAAGTTTAAGTTTAAAAAGTCAAATGTACATTAATAAAACCTTAACATTTTTGTTTAAAAGTCATTAGTTAACGAGAAAAAAAAAAACAAAATTTTCAGATTTTGAAAAGTCATTAATGTATAGAAAAAAATCTTGAAATTTTCTTCTTCAAAAAGTCGCATATGTTTGAGAATAAACTCAAAATTTTCAAGTTTAAAAAATCATATCTACTTGAAAAAAACATTACATTTTCTACTCAAAACATCACACAATAACAAGGAAGAACTAAAGATATTCAAGTTTAAAAAGTCATAAATTAACAAGAAAAAACCTTGAAATGTTCAACCTAAAAAAAAATCATAAATGTGTGAGAAAAACCTGAAATTTTCAAGTTAAAAAAGTCATAATTTAACAAGAATAAAACTTGAATTATTCAACCTAAAAAACTCATGAATGTGTGAGAAAAAACCTTAACATTTTCATTTAAAGTCATTAGTTAACGAGAGAAAACTCAAAATTTTCTGGTTTGAAAAGGCATTAATGTATAAGAAAAAACCTTCAAATTTTCCATTTCAGAAAGTGCCATATGTTTAAGAAAAACCTCAAAATTTTCAAGTTAGAAAAGTCAAATGTACTTGAAAAAAATAGGACATTTTCTGCATAAAACATCATACAATCACAAGGAAGAACTAAAGACTTTTTAAAGAAGTTTGAAAAAGTCATAAATATCAGAGAAAAACATTTTTAAGTTTCTAGCTTGAAAGGTTTTGACTTGAAAAGACAAAAAATAGTTTGAAAAGTCATAATTTTACAAGAAAAAAAAAACATTTTTTCAGGTTTTAAAAGTCGAATGTAGAAGGAAAAAACCCTCAAAATGTTCTTCCTAAAAAAGTCATAAATTAATAAGAAAAAAAATTAAAATCTATAAGTTTTAAAAGTTTTAAACTAATAAAGACTCAAAATATTCAAGACTAAATAATCATAGATATATGCGAAAACATCTCACAGGTTTTAAGTTTAAAAATTATGCATTTTAAGGAAAAAAAACTTGACATTTTCAAGTTTAAAAAGATTTTTACAAGAACATCAACATAAAAAGGTGTCCAACTTGAAAAAAAAAAAACGGGCCTATTTCAGCAAAATACTGTACAGATTAGACATCACTCTAGTGTCACTTCAGAGATATCAAATTATTCTACAGATCATAATGACTCTGATTATTTTAATCCTGTAACACTTATTTATGGGAAAACTTGCTAAATACAACTTAATAAATGCAATAATTACATCAAAACAGATGGTGTGTTCTGACCATCAGCCTGAGCTGATCTGATGTTACTAATGATTACTGTTGCTAGTATTGTGTTAGTTCTGATCTCTGACTTACGTTTATGTTAACCTCATTGGGTGTTACCATATTTGTAGTTTACATCCCACACACCAGGAAGTTGTATATGGCTTCAACTTTAAGTGTGGCATGTTGTTAGAGTTTGGCTGATGATGAACACGAATCAGCATGTTAAAAGTAAATGTTGTCCTATTGTTTTGTACAGGAGTGATCCGGACCGCCCTGGGTCCTGGAGACATGGACCGTGAGCAGAGGGAGCACTACCAGGTGGTGATCGAGGCTAAAGACATGGCCGGACAGAGAGGAGGCCTCACCGGCTCAACCGTGGTCAACATCACCCTCACGGACGTCAACGACAACCCGCCCCGATTCACCAAGAGTAAGAGAGCAGCACGGACACAAACGCACACAGAGACTGAGTTCAGAGGCAGGGCGGGAAAGCTGCTGTTGTTTTTGTCATATCTTGTTAAATATGAATAATCTTTGCTGAAGAATGAAATGCTGGCAGTCAGAGAGGGTAAAGTTTCTGATTTCAGTTAACATCGGCTGTTAACTTTAAATTGAACATCAGGAAGTGGAAAATGAATTACTCAAATGTCACAGAGTTTAAGTCCACAAATCAAACGTCCCCTCAGGAATAAATAAGAAGTTGCATCTAAATAACATTCCTCACTTTTAATGAGAAAAAAACTGTTTTATTGATTATTTTCAGGGTAATAAAATTTGCCAACAGTGCTGGAAATGTTCAGAGTGTGAAGCAACTGTTAGTTTTAATTTCACCGAATGCACCCCCCCCCCAAACTGGTTTCCTTCAGTGAACATTTCAAAGTGAATCAGAGAATTTCTCCTCGCTGATTTGACTGAATCAGAACTTTCTGCTCTCTGACAGCTGCAGAGAGCGTTTGAAGTCGTGCGAGTTCATCAGTCAGTTTGCTGTCAGTCTAAACTTCACACAACAGAAACAGGAATCTTCACTCGATACGATGAAGCTTAAGATGCCGTCATTAGATCTGAGCACTCGAAGCAAAATCAGAGAGAGAAGAGATGAGCCTGACCTGAGCTGTGGGGTCGTGTTTATGGTGTGCTCAGGCCAAATCTGTGTGGAGTATTTACTGAAAAACACACGCATGTTTGCATCAGTTGAAAAATTGTTGTGACATTGGAGTTTGAAAAGTTGTGTCTTCTTGTAGACAGATTTGAAAAGTTTTTTGAACACAGCATCCTTTTGACCTCTGCTACTATAAATCAGGCTGCATTTGGGTTTATAATGCTGAGGTATGACAGATTAAAACAGACTTTAATGTGACTTGTTAGACTCAGTGTCTGACTGTCTCTCAGGGTAGACATGGAGATTGTAGTTTATTTCCATCATAGACATCCTGCTGATTCTAGATAACTGGGACCTGTCTGAAAATTGGTGGTGGCTTTTCCCATCATGCCCTTGGGTTTAGATGTGTTTAGATGTCACGTGTTGTACAGTGACAACTGCTGAGCTTCCTTTTCTCATGTCTCTGGTGTAATTTGGTTGTTTTTAATATTAAGCACTTCTGCACCATGAGTGAAGTTATCCACTGCTTGTGGCAGGGTGTGGCGTACAAGAAAGGGTGGTGTGCTGATTTTCATCAGTGAGTGTTTTTCAACTCTGTATTTGTCTCTTAAAGACCCTTTAAAATGAAAATGAATCTGTACTAAAACGTGTAACTTCATGAAATTAAGCTTCGACCTTATGATCAAAGTGCAGGTGCCTGGCTCTGTGCCAGAGAAGAGACTAAAGTTGAATCTCAATTCTCCCCCTAACTCTTTGGGCGCCAGAGTTTTTTCAAGAAAATATTCAATTTTGATGTCAAGATTTCAAAAGGCTGTAGCTTGAAAATGGTTAGAGATAAAGGCATACTGTAAAAGAGAAAAATCCTCAGTATGACCCAAACTTTGTGATGGGAGTAAATTCACTCATCTAATTTGCATATTTTGACATCACCAGGCAGACTCCACCGCCATTGGCTGTGTGTTTTCTCCCACGGCTTCTAACATGGCTGCCCCTACCTCCGCAGTGTTTTTACATTCCCTACCTCCATCACTATTCGATGGAGGTTGATCACCCCGATACCCCAACCACGTCCCCTCCCTCCTTGGCCACAGTGAGGCAAAGCGGCCTCAGTATGTGCTGCTTGTGGACTATCATGGCGCACGGACATGCTGCCGGTGCTTACAGACGCTCCATCAGTCTCAGCCATGGTTTCACTGGATGACTGAACGTCATGTCAGAGGATGAATATTCCCCTTTTCCTCCCGGCATTGTGAGTTTTCTTGCTACAATTCGCTCTCTTTCTCTCCGTTGTGCTCCGACTACAACCCCCGCCTCCTCGTCTCCTCGAGTGGGGGCGGGTCTTTCAAAACTCTCTCTCTCCAAAATTTTGAATAGAAACACACCCACAAGTGCTGCTGGGATTGAAGTTACTCATGTCCGCCATCTCCTAGTGTAAAGTAGTAACAACATTAAGCACCATATTTGCAGCTAGAGCCTGTTTAATTCAGCAATGTTGCTTGTCGCAATTTTGTGACTTTGGCACTTAAAGGGTTAACCCTCAATCTTACCCTCAAGCTCAACCCTCAGTCTTAACTTGTCCCTCAAAACCAAGTGTAAGGGCCATCTCGTGACTTAGCAATGGGACATCCTTTAATAGCAGTTATGATTTCAGACTGTAGAGGGCAGTAATGCGCCAAAACTGCGTAGTCTGTCGATTCAGAGGAAGAAGAACAAGAACGTAGAAGAGGAGGCTCACAATCGTAAAAAACAAAAGTAAATGTCACTCTACAAAAAGGCAAATAATCCATAAAATAACACTAAACTAATATATTGGAGTGGGTTTTGTAATTTTTAGATCTCTATTAACAAAGGAATTTACATTTGTAGCTCGATTTCTTCCCCGCCATCTTTCTTTGAGTGATAACCCACAATACCAAGGGAGCTCCAGGAACATCTCAAAATTAAAGGAGATAAAGCCCTCAAACTCGCCCCTCAATTCAACTCTCGGGGAATTGGGACAGCCCTCACACTTTGCCCGAATGCGCATTTTGAGACTGAGGGTTAAGGGGAGAATTGGGATTCAGCCAAATTCCATTTTCTGGCTCAAATCAAATCTCTGTTACGGTTTAAATGATCTATAGACCACTGTGGCTGATAGATTTGGCAAATTTACTTCACAGTGAACAGAAAAACAGCATTTAACTGACTAAGTGAAGGTAGTGACATCAGCTTACATCAGACAGTACTGAGATGAACTGCTCTGTAATTTTATATTGTAGTGTTAAAGGGACGGGGTCATTCCCCACTGTGGGCTCATGACATCACGAGCACACATATTGCCCCAGCCCACATAAAACCTAGCCAGGAAAGACGTGAAAAACTTTCAAACGGTCTTGATCCAGAATTCAGTCACATGTAAATCTTAGTGTTTTCACATGTTTACAGCAACCATATTCCAGCATATCTAGTGTGTTTTTGGATTTCACTTTACGGGGAGATCTTCTACCACAAGATCTCACAAGACTAAAATATCACAAGATTTCTTGTCAAGGTGAAAAATGTCTCATGAACAGGCTGCCGTGAAGTGGTAGTAAAGAAACAGAGCAGAGCTGAAACTCCATCACGTTTGAAAGAGCGCTGACCTACCCTCGCCCGTCCCCACATGTACTCATTCCACCTGCATATTACTCAGAAACTAAGGAAAATAAATCATGTGTAAATTAAATCTGCTGTTGCTAAATGTGTGCGCAGTCACAGAGAGGATATAGTATTCAATTAGTGCATAATTACATGTAGATTCTCACACAGAGATAGCTTGCAAAGTGAAGATGCTTCTCAACTTTAGCTCCTCTCCTCTCCTGCAGACTCTGTTTATCTCACTCTGTCTGTGTCACTCATCAGGTGTTGGCTTCATGTCACAGCAATCAGAAACTTGGCGTGAGTGACATAACTGCCATTTTTGCAAAGCAGTTAACCTTTAAACTCTGCCATAGAGTGCTTTTGTTTGCTCCAGAAACTCGAGATATTGGCGCTAATGAATGTGCAATGTGGTTACATCTATTAGTGTGAAGCCCTCTTACTCCACATGCATTATTTACTAAAAGCACTCACCAAATAAGAGTATGTCTACAAGTCATTTTTTAAGATGTTTTTTCTGGGCTTATCATGCCTTAATTGATAGAGGAGGACAGTGGACAGAATGGGAAACAGGGATAAGAGAGCTGGGGAGAGCCATGCAGGAAGGGGCCACAGGCAGAATTCAAACCTGGACCGACCGCATACATGTGGTGCGCGTTAAACCACGAGGCCACCTGCACCCAAGTCTACAAGTCATTTAAACAAGGAATACAAAGTCCGTGCCCTCAACTCAACCTGATAGACATGTGTGTGAAAGAAGTAATTCCCCTGAGTTATAAATGAAAACAGCTCAGCTATCCTCATATCTTTTATTAAATCATCTTTAATATGCCCCATCAATGGCCAGTTTATTAGGTACACCTTGCTGGTTTGGAGTTGAACCCCGTTTTGCTTTCAGATCTGCCTTAATTCTTCTTGGCATAATTTCAACAAGATGTTGGACTCATTCCTCAGAGATTTTGGTCCATGTTGACATGATAGTATCATGTAGTGCTCATCTGCTTCACAGTTTCAGGTGTGGTGCATTCAGAGATGGTATTCTGCATACCTTGCCTGTAACACATGATTATTTGAGTTAGGCCTGGGCGATAAGATCTAAATATCCAATCACAGTATTTTTCTTGCCCTTTATGATAACGTTATTATATTAGGGTATTACATAAATAAAAATAGAAAACACATTTACATGCATATACAGATGCTGCAAACCCTCTCCTCCTCCTCTTAAAACAAACCGATGATGGCATTCTGAATTCTGAGGTGAATCAAGCCACTATTAACTATACCATATTTCCTATTGGTAGTATTCACAATAAAAGCAATCAAGAAATTATAACAGCTGGTGATTTTTATTTTGAAGAAATCAGCGGTGGTACCAGCGACTTTGTGCAGCTGCAGTGCTTACAGCTGCATCTCTTACTCTGTTTAACTGTTTAACAACTCGTTTTTTGAACTCAGCATGGAATTGCATTCACCGAGTCACGAGTTTAAACACACTTTCAAACTGTTGTTGAAGCCGAACCACTGCAGCACTGGGATAAAAAACAGACAGGGCTTGCGTTAAAGCCCCAGACAGGCTGACAGATACTTTCTGCAAAGCTAGCACAGTCGCTAAGCAAGCTGCTGTAGCATCAGATGTGCAAACTACAACTTGAGGCAGACATTTAAACCGGTAATGACGGTGTTGCAGAAATCCATTCTGAGGCAGAAATTTTACCGGTGATGGTATTCATACCTGTTCAACGCCCACCACTTATTTGAGTTACCGTTGCCTTTCTGTTATCTTGAACCAGTCTGCCCTTCCTCTTCTGACCTCTCAGAGAAATCAGCAGTTTACCGATTGGTCCGTCTTTCAAAGTGACTTAAATCCCCTTTCTCTTCATTCTGATGCTCGGCTTCAACTTCAGCAAGTCGTCTCGACCACACCTACATGCCTAGATGCATTGAGCTGCAGCCATGTGATTGGCTGATCAGCTATTTGTGTAGACAAGCAATTGATTAGGTGTACCTAATAAAGTGGCCAGTGAGTGTATGTTGTTGTAAGTAATTATTATTTGGTTCACCCATGACCTGATTTAAAACAGCTGATCTGGGCGAGGAAGATTTTAATTTTTCATATCAAAATGATTGGAACGAGCGTGGAAACTTTACAGAGTTATAGTGTAATAGTTTATTTTAGATTATAATAACCACGGCATGACATTTTAATTGTGCATTGGTGTGTGTTTCAGTATCTATCGTTGTTGTATACTTGTAGTAATGAATGGTTTAGGTTAAACCTAGACTTAGAACATGACACATTAGTGTACCTTGTCACCATTTGGAACCACTGTTCTGAGATTTCTGATACAGAAATTAAAGATTACTGAGAGCAGAGAGCAGAGGAAGGGATCAGAGATTAGGGGCATGTACTGCTGCACACGTTACTGTCATAGATCAGTAACTGTTGACACGTCAGAGACAGAAACAGACTTCTGAACGTTCAGTACAGACTCCATAAGTCATTGTGTCCGTCTCAGCGGGAGCAGCGTTCCCTCTCAGCGTGTCGATCTGTTCACAGCACAGCTCTTTTCCTCTGCAGTAACCAATCCCTGCTTCCTCCAGCTGTGTTTGTCCTTCCAGAGGAATTAAACCGAGTAACATTAATTCTTCCCGAAAGCCTTCTTAATTAATTAAACTTAATTAATCTTTAATCACAGGAGCAGTCTCACTGTAAACATGAGGGTTTGTACCCTGCTGTGTTTCATTAGTCAGTAGGAGACACTCTGATGTACTGTTTCTTAATTATATATTTTATATCCATATTTAATCTCAGAATTTGGACATGCACTGCTTCTGAGCTCCAGCTTCATGTTATTTTGTTTTGGTTATCCAGTGACTTCTTTTGTGGTGAATCCGTTTATCATCAAGTCAGTGAGAAGTCACAGAAACACTTCCAGACTGCGTGGAAAGACTTAAACTGTGTGTTTTGTTCGACCAAAATCCCATAATTCAAAGCTTCTCGATAAACAGGGCAAAGTGGTGCATAATTCAGTTTAAGAAGCTGGATCAGTCAATATATGACATTTTTATGCCTCTCTTCTGGCAGTAGCCTGGGCTGAGGCATGATGTATTCAGGTTGTTGTCCCGTCCGTTTCTGCAAGCAGATTTTGAGATAACTGTAAAAGGTTTGACTGTTTTTTGTCAAAGTTTGTAGAAATATCTGATTTGACTCAAGGATGAACTCATTACATTTTAGACGTACATGGTGAGAAATCATGGAGGTCAGAGTTTGAGTCATGTTCATGCTTTTTTCTCTTGTTCGTGAATGCAACATCTCAAGGACGGTTTATAGATTTTCACAAAGTTTCACTCAAATTATCCAGTCTAACTGAAGAATATACTTGCTTCAGTTTGGAGATGAAACCTCAAAGGACGAGATCATTAGACCTAATATTCATCGCTTGTTTTAGACTACGATAGAGAAAGATCATAGTTAAGGGGTGTTGGTCAAACCTTCCACTAATGTCCACTCTGACTAAAGCAGGGGTGTCAAACTCAAGGCCTGAGGGCCATATCCGGCCTGCAAGATCATAGCATATTTGTATTATAACTGGCCCACCAGAGGTCTGCAGATTTTCTCCAGTATAGTAATGTAGTTTGATTATTTAAAATATCCCTGTTAAGCCAAAAAAAAATCTGAAAAAGTAAAGAGTAAGAACGATTTCATAAAAAGTCAAGAATTTGGAGAAAGAAATTAATTTGTTTTTATTTTATATTTTCAGTTTTGCATCTCAGATTATGACTCAAACTCGTGATTTTGACTTTTCATTTCATACTTGGACCTTTTCAGCTCATACTTTGGACTTCATATGTCACATTTTTATCTTTTAGATTCCCAGTTTTGAATTTTAAGTCATACTTTGACCTTTTCAACTCCTTACTTTGGCTTTTAAATCCCATAGTTGGACTTTTAAACTTGTGATTTCAAATTTTTCTCATATTTTGACATTTGAAAGTAATACTTTTTACTTTTTATATCATATTTTGACCTTTCAGACTCCCGACTTTAAATTTCAGTCATATTTTTAACTTTATAAGTCATTATTTTGAGTTCTAGCTCATATTTTGACATTTTCAACTCCAAATTTTGGCTTTTTAATCCCATATTTTTTGCCTGACAGACTCACAATTTAGAATTTTAAGTCATATTTTGACTTTTAAACTCATGATCTTTTGTTTGTTTTCATATTTTGACATTTCAAACGTATGTTTTCAACTTCTTACTTGTATTTCCTCTTTAAAAACATTATGTTTCTATTTCTAATATTGTGTTCTGAGCCTTTGAACTAATATGTTGATATTTTTTATCTCAGATTTTGTTCCTTTAAACTTATTATTGTTACTTTTTGTGAATTTCCAAATGATTTATCATCAGTGTTGTTGATATTTTCATATTCTACTTCTGGTGAAAATGAGGTTGACAGTTATGGTTAAATGTTGACCCTGTTAGGCCCTCAGGTTAGACCTAAATCCAGAGTGAGGCCCCTGCTGAGATTGAGTTTGACACCCCTGGACTAAAGGGTGAACTCATCACATTTGGAGGTACATGATCATAAACCATGGTAGTCATCGTTCCAAGCTGAAAGTCATTAGACTTCATGTCCACCCCTTGCTTGGAAGAATGCTGCAAAACTTTTTGTTTTTTGCAGTGATCTCTCTTTACATGGTCTCTTGTCCTCATGTTTATCCCTTGCTTGACAGCACGATATCTCAAGAATGCCTTGAGGGATGTTTGTTAACCTGTTGACACTGTGACTAGAGCAGAGGTTCCCAAACTTTTTTCCCTGGAGCCCCCAGGTTTGTATCTAAGAAAAGCCAAAGGACCTCCAAAGACCCACATGAAATAAAAAGTGGTAGATTGCAGTCAAAAATCATCATCAATTTTTGTTTTTTCATGAACAAAAACCTGAAGAAAACAGGTCCAAGCACAGAGGCTTGTACAAACAATTTCAGTGAAGTTTTGCTGTGATATTAGTCAATATATGCCAAACCTAACTTTAGGGTTAGGAGCAGACAACCTAAGAGCAGACAAAGCCTCGCTTGCCCCTCAATTTTCCCTCATCAATCAACCAAAACCAAGAGGAGGTGGGAATTACAATACCAGATTTGTCAGCAGTTACAGCAGAGAATACTGTGATTTGACTCATATTTCCAGGACGGGTTCCTTCACATTATTTTCATGTTTTCTTAGTTGTGGGTGCTGCCAGCAAAAACATGGCAGCTGTGGACACAGACCATTAAGAAAGTAAGATTTCCCACCTACACAGAAACCATGTCTTCTTGGCCAACCACAGTGCTTTCACTGCCCACCATCTTTATACCTCACAGGGACATAAAATCCCCAGGTGTTGGTTCGAGTTAGGCTGATCAATTAGAAATTAACCATCAAACTGTCGTTGATAAATTCAGCTTCAGCATTATGCTGCTGCCTTATTTATTTCAGACTCTCAGTGGCTCTAACAGAGTCATTTTTTATCCTTTAGTGGAGGACTGTTAGAACAGTCATTAGACTTTAATGACCTTTTCACTGAGACTTTCACTGTGGAGACTACAAGAGCATCATGCTACTTATCGCCATGGCAACAGCACCACTGTGGTCACTAGGAATACATCAAAAAGTTAATTTATGGATTTATAAATGTCATTAATCAGAGCCAATGTTCATGCTATGTAAAAGGAAGCTTGTCCTTTTTTCCATCTAATATTCATGACTTTTCCTATTTTTTTTTCTTAAACATGGGCCTCATTTTAAAAGACCCCGCTGGCACAAAGCGGCATGGTGTGCAGCTGCCTTTGCTCTTTTTATCCCCTTTTCTGTCCATTTTGCCACTTCTTTTGCCATTTCAATATTTGTTTGCCAGTTTTCCCAATTGCTTCCACCTTTTGCAAATTACTTCAACTTTTTTTGCCAGCTATATCCCATTTTTCCTTGTTTTTGTCCATTTTACCTTTTTGCCACTTTCATGCAAATTTCAACCAATTTTGCCACTTTTACGCCACTTTTCATGTCCCTTTTACCCTTTTTCAACTGTTTGGCTATTCAGACACTTTTGGCCCACTTCGTTTTTTGACCTCTTATGGCGAACTGTACTCAATTTTTCTTTTCTCTACTGCGGCTCTTGCCACTTTTTTGCCATTTCCAACCCAGTTCTGGCCAGTTTTATCACTTTACAAAAATTTCCATCCCCTTTTTGCCACTTTTAACCAGTATTTGCTGCCTTTGTCTCTTCCTGTCAAAAATTTAACCCAATATTCACCTTTTAAATGCAGATTTTATGCTATTTTTTTGTACATTTTTTTTCTGTTTTTTGACCATTTTTACCTTTTTTTGTAATGTTTTTTTTTCCAACTGTAATCTACTTTTCCTTGTTTTTTGCCTATTTTTCTCATTTTTGCCATCTTTTTTGCCATTTCCAACACATTTTTGCCACTTTATGCCTATTTTTGCTACTCTACTTTACTCCTATGTTGACCCTTGTTACACAATTGGCCACTTTATGTTGCCACCTTTATCCAATTTTGTTGCTTTTCTCTCTTTTTTGGCCTACTTTTATCCTCCTTTTCATCTTTACCTGCCAGTCGTCTGATATTTTTAACCATTTCTTTCTGCTTTTTGACCATTTTGGCCACTTTTTTCCTATTTCTGCAACTTCTTTCTGCCAATTGCAACCAGGTTTACTCATCATTCCTTGCCATTTTAGCATTTTTCCCACTTTTCTGCCATTTCCAACCCATCTATGCCAATGTTTTATGGCACATTTCTTCCACGTTAATCCATTTGTGCCACTTCTTGGCCATTTTTACTTCTTAACAGGATTATTTCATTATTTTGGTTTAAAACTGCCTTTTTTTCTGTTTTATTTTTTGGGCACCATGACATCTGTGCACATTATGGCTTAGCTTTTAAGTCTGAAATTATAACATTACATTACAAAGAAAAGGTCATTCTTTTCTAAGAAAACCAGTTTTGATTTTGAAAAAGCCTTTATAGCACTGCAGAATAAATAAATAAAATTCATTTTAGTTGCTTTGAGAAGAGTGGTTATTATTCAGGTAAAATTTTAGCTGTCAAGATTAACGTTAGAATGGACCATGTTTTTACTAGCCTCCATGGGCCCCAGACCCCCCCCCAACTGAAAGATTCATGCAACAACTCCCAGTACAACCATGCATGTATCAAGCAACCCGATTGATAAATTAATTAAGCTACATCCAGTCAAATGTTGACGGACAGAGCCCATATCATTTTGCACTGTGAGCTTAAGACAGGAAGTTTAACCTAAAATTTCCATGTGGTCTGTCTGCGTAGCATTCAATTTGCAGCATGCAACCTGGAGCAAATCCCAGCCAATCTTTCAGTCAAGCTTTTTCAAGCATGCATCAAGCTCAGTAGAGCAGGAAGTTAT
The DNA here is from genome assembly GCF_018320785.1 of Cheilinus undulatus. NCBI lineage: Eukaryota > Metazoa > Chordata > Actinopteri > Labriformes > Labridae > Cheilinus > Cheilinus undulatus. The sequence continues at coordinate 44,327,410 of NC_054877.1, forward strand.
ACAGGGAGATGCACTGAGCATTCGGTCACTTCCAAAATAAAACGGCATGTGCAGACTGCCAACTATTCACCCTGACACTAAATGAATATCACATGAAAACAGGGAGTAAATGAGCGGCAAATCAACCTCAGACTAAGTGACATGTTGTTTGTATGTCTGACCTGGAAGCGTATCTAATGTGAGATCACGCACCGTCAGTTGAAACCAAAACCTTGGCATGGATGGTCTGGTTAAGCTGCCAAACTAGGACCCTAAAAGGTTTAACAAAAAGTGTAGGTCTTTTTAGTGAATTGCATCAGTCTGCAGCCATGAAAACTTTTTATTCTAGTGTCTGACAACAAAACAAAAAGCATCCTAACAGAGACATTATGTAACTGAAAGAAATGCTTTTCATAAAAGCCAGAATTCACATTTCACTTTAATTCTCCTTTTAAGCCAGACTCAGTGGACGAAAGCAGCACTTTTCCTCTTAGAGCAGCGTCACTGACTGTGCGACTTGATTGTTTTAATGATACGTTTTGATCAGACATAAGGCCTTTTAACCAACAATCTGCATACAATGGCACCTCCTCCGTCCGTGTAACCCTGCTCAAAGTCTGCCTTTTATGAACTTGATTGCTCTGAATGCCCCCCCCCCCCCAAAAAAAAAACAAGTACAGATCTGACATCATGTTCCCTGTGTCTCTGGGTAAAAGATGTTGCAGCTGAACTTTTTAAATGTCACTGTTAGTGTAGACAGGATGAGGGCGAGGCAGGCACACTCTACCCCGAGGCCTCTCAGCCTCTTCAGAGGTTTACTGTGTGGCAATTAGCTCGTGGTAATTCGATGAAATATACATTTGTTTGGGATAGTCTCAACTAATTCACATCGTAACCTGAAGTGACAAGCACCTCAAGGTTGCCTCTGCACTTTGATTTAACTTTCAGTGTCTCTTTGGCTTTAATGCTTTAGTTGATATTAAGCTCATGCGACATATTCAACACGCTTAATCAAATCACTGCAAATGATTTTTAATATCTGCAAAGCCTGTCGGGTTATGAATTAACTTCAAGTCACAGGATCATGTCATAGTGCATGTCTTGTAGTTTTTGTTAGTCTGCAGAGGTGGGCACACTTAGCCAAAGATCTAACAGTTCATGATGTTAAATTGGATTGCAATTAATTAGTAAATACCGTTAAAACAGACTAGGAAACATTAACAGCACTATTTTCAGCTTTTGCAATGCCAGAAGATCTGCATATGCATCCAACTGCATCATGTAAATATACTTACATGTTTGTTACTGGAGTTCCCCACTAGAGGGCACAGCAGAGAGCTCAGGCTGTATACAGCTATCTAATGTGTGAGATGTAAACTACAAACAGGAAGACATCCAAAGAGGGTCCTATGATGTTAACTCTGAGGTCAGAGCTAACATGATATTACCATCTATAATCAAATCAGCACAGACTGATGACTGGTGGTCAGATCGAACAATCTGCACTATGCTTCTACAATATTTATAACCATGCACAGACATAACATCACAATCACACCATCCTCTCTGTGAAGCACAAAGGCGGCAGCATCATGCAGTGGGGATGCTTCTCAGCAGCCGGCCCTGCAGGCTTGTGAAGGTAGAGGATAAAATGATTACAGCAAAATATAAGAGAATCCTGGAGGACAATCTTATTCAATCTGCGGCCTGGGAGAAGATTTATTTTCCAGCAAGACAATGATTTGAGGCATAAGGAGAAAGCTCCACAAAAATGGTTTGAAGTCGACAATATTGGGACATGATTATATTGACCATGATTAATGTATAAAACCGCTAACGTCAACCTGATCGCTCAACCACTGGCCTCCAAAAAACTTAACAAGAAGCTCTACAAATGCGTCAAAAAGGCAGCCAGAGTAAAAAATATTCACAGAGGAGTCAAAGAGGTCCAGAAGTTCATCAAGGGGGTGAATACTTTTTATAGGCTCTGTGTATCTCCAATTTCCACATACTCCACTTGCAACACACACTACAGATAAGATAGCTCCCTTTCTAGTCAATCTTTGCACTTTCACTGCCCGTGCTCCACTTAGTCTGCAGCACGTTCCAGAAATGCCAGTCTACTCCACTTTACTGGAGATATGCGCCAGGTCTATTTTCAGTGCCAGCCACTGCCAAACCACACTAATTCACATAGAGCAGATCCATCCAAATAGTTGGAAACATACACAAAGCATTCAGTCAAACTTCAGAATACAATAAAGCGCATGGATTCACACTGTCTCATCCTGTGGCACAAGCTACAAGTAATCAGGTCAGTGAGCCACAGAGCTACGATGCCATTGAGGAGGAAAAGTTAACTTTTGATGTCAGAATTTTAAATGAAACCACAGATTCTTTGTAGAAAACATTAACCTTTTAACTTCATAGTGTACTCATCCATGGTAGAAGCAAAAAAATAATGTCAAAATAAGCAGCAACAACAAAAACAAACAAGCCGAGACTGCTTGGAAGAGGTGGTGTTAGCTCGCTTTCAATCAAACTCCATAGTGGTAAGTGTGCAGCGAGAACACAATCGACCCAGCAGCTAAAACAAATAACACGTACTCTTATCACTCACTGCTTGTCTGTGATGCCCTAGTTACAACATGTTGAAAGCAGTAATTATTCTGTCATTATAATAGAAAAAAAGCTCATCAGATGTCTCTAAGGAGAACTAAACATTCACCAAGACTGACAGATACATCAGATGAAATAGATGCACATTCAACCGTAACATCGGCAGAGCACTGAAAGCCCTGCTCGTGCTGATTTACTGTAGAAGAGTTCAGATAATGATGTTCTGATTCACAAGTTTGTTAACTTCTATATAAACCTAGCACAAAGCATCAGGACATTAGTGTTTATTAGATTATTTCTTTCTTGTAGCAATGCTACTTGGCTATAATCTTATACCGATGAAAGTCTGTTTATTTTCCTGAATGGTGCCACATTTGTAAGAAACATGCATTTGTGGGATGAGCAGCAGAGCTGAGGATGTGTGAAAAGTTTGCCAAATCTTTCCTGCCAGTGCAAAAAGCTTATTCTGCCACTGACTCTTGTTTCGTGGACTGCATGATTGAAGTCTGAAGAGATGAGATATATTGGAAATTTAACAGTTTAACAAACCACAACAGCAACAACAGCCTGGCTCCTCCTCCTCCTCATGCTGGTAACCAGCCTAGTCACACACTGCTGTGGAATGGCATCCCATTCTTCACCAAATCATTTGTTGCAAGTCAGCCAATGTGGTTGTGTTGGTCACTCCGTGTGGTCAGGACTGCTGGTGGGCCATTCCATCCTCTCCCCTCCCAAATTCTGGAGGTAGTCTCTGATAAACCGCACTCTGTGGGGCCGAACGTTGTCATCGAGGAGGATAGAGTTCAGTCCAGGACTGTGGAGATACGGGATTGCAACTGATTAAAGAAACTCATCTCGATACCTCTCTCCATTGAGTTTTCCTCCAATGATGACAAGCCTCGTTTTTCCAGTGAAGGAGATGCCGCCCAACACCATCACACTGCCTTCACCAAAAGATGTTATGCCACATACTCAGCTCTGCTGCTTATCCCACAAATGCACGTTCCTTACAAATGTGGCTCCATTTAAAAGGGAAATAAACAGGCTTTCCAACCGTATAAGATTTATTACCAAGAAGCACTGCAAAGAAATAATGGCACTAAACATTTGACAAATGCTAATGAAGCATTTGACCTACTCCACTGCTTTCAGCCAACCCCCACCTCATTCTTCTGGTATGTTAACTGGCATTCATCGCCCCTGCTTGCACTCAGTATCCCTGCTTCAGTCTTCCTTTAGCTCAGGTTGGGAAGTGTCTGCTCTCTTTTCATATCTAGTCTTCTATTTTTGTTCACCCCACCCTCAAAGTGACCATCAGACTGAATTCAAGATCCAGCATGAAGTGAAAACGCCTCTTACCTCAGCATCAGCGTACTCCTGCTTTCTTTATGACTTTTAGAATGAAGATAAACTTTCTTTTTGCCTGGTTCAATGACCCTGACTAAGTTTCTGTTACTCTAATGATTTTAACTTTTGTGTTATTGTTTTTTCTTTTTTTTTATGTTCTGCTCTCTGCATATCTGCAGGCATGTCTTGTCTTACTGCCATCAGCTCATTCTCACTGACAGAGGAGCAAACCTTAAGTGCAAGCAGCCGACATTTCGTGCGAGGGCAGGCTGTGTTAACAGAAAGCATAACGAATCTGCACGTGAAATCAATAAGTCATGCTCTCATATTGAAAGACCATGCTGTTAAATAAATAAATAAGTGAAATAAATAATTGCAGAAGCAGAATAAGTTAGTTTCTGTGTCTCACGACAAGTTCTAATTAGGCTGTGTTGAGTTTGGTTGTCTGCTCTGTATCTGATCGAGTTTAGAATTGATAAAAAAAAAAAAAAAAACAATGCAAAGAAGAGACAAGAACAGAAGGTCGGGGGGGGCTGGATTTCAATTTTGCCTTCAGGCTTCATAGCAATCATTAAATCTGTGAGTGTTCTGTTATGTTGCATTTAGATGGAGGCAGAAATCTCAGATGGACATCCCACAATATAAGCGAACAACAGAATTCACAAACAGCAGACATGTTCAGATCTCACTGCAGGTTTCAACCTTTAGGTTGTCTGTTCGGACCAGTTTTAAACATGTGTGATAATGAATATATTTCTTTAATCTAAGTGTCTAAAAATGACATGAAAAGCTCCCTACTGCAGATTTTTGAAAATCCACTTCATAATCTGTCAATGCATTAACAGCGATAAAACAAGGCCTAAAATAAATCACATGAATGCATGTTTTAAAGTCCCTTTTAGCACACCTCAGTGAAGCCACTGTAGCATCTCTGCAGCCACAGTGATGTACGACTAAACTCACTGACATCTCAGTGTCATCTGGGCCTTATAATATCAAACCTTTATCTTTTTACTTTTGTCTCATATCTTTTCCCTTTTTGTGGTTAGGTTTATGCCAAAGTATTTTATCCATGTGAAGTGTTCTTTATAGAATAAAAGCCGGTCTGTATTAGGGCTGGGCAATTAATCATAAATTGGATTAAATCACAATATGACCTGCTGCAATTTTCAAGTAGCAGAAGATGGAATATTTCTGAAATTTGTGTCAAAATACCAGTTTAGAATTTTTTGCAGCAGCAGCAGCAGCAGCAGCAGAGATGTTATGCATTACATACACTATACTGACAAAAGTATTAACTCACCCATCATAATAACTGAAATCAGGTGCAGAGTCAATCGCTTCAGACTCCCAAACATGTGACCTTTAGATTAGCTCAAGAACAGTGCGTAGAGAGCTTCATGGAATGGGTTTCTATGGCCGAGCAGCTGCATCCAAGCCATACATCACCAAGTGTAATACAAAGCGTCGGATGCAGTGGTGTAAAGCACGCCACCACTGGACTCTACAGTGGAGATGTGTTCTCTGGAGTGATGAATCACGCTTCTTTGTCTGGTAATCTGATGGACGAGTCTGGGTTTGGCGGTTGCCAGGAGAACGGTACTTGTCTGACTGCATTGTGCCAAGTGTAAAGTTTGGTGGAGGGGGGATTATGGTGTGGGCTTGTTTTTCAGGAGCTGGGCTTGGCCCCTTACTTCCAGTGAAAGGAACTCTGAATGCTTCAGCATACCAAGAGATTTTGGGAAACTCCATGCTCCCAACTCTGTGGGAACAGTTTGGGGATGGCCCCTTCCTGTTCCAACATGACTGTGCACCAGTGCACAAAGCAAGGTCCATAAAGACATGGATGAGAGAGTTTGGTGTGGATGAACTTGACTGGCCTGCACAGAGTCCTGACCTCAACCTGATAGAACACCTTTGGGATGAATTAGAGCGGAGACTGAGAGCCAGGCCTTCTCGTCCAACATCAGTGTGTGACCTCACAAATGCACTTCTGGAAGAATGGTGAAAAATTCCCATAAACACGCTCCTAAACCTTGTGGAAAGCTTTCTCAGAAGAGTTGAAGTTTTTATAGCTGCAAAGGGTGGACCGACGTCATATTAAACCCTATGGATTAAGAATGGGATGTCACTTAAGTTCATATGCAAGTCAAGGCAGGTGAATGAATACTTTTGGCAATATAGTGTAGTTCAGACCTAAAACTCAAGTCCTTAAAACACCCAATTTAAAGTTTGTCGATAAACAAACGAACAATTTTCAGTCCTTACACTTTAAAATGTGAGGAATGGTGATGAATAAAGGTGAAGACTGTTGTAAGCCTGTTCTACATTTTAAACTCAAAATGTGTGATTTAAACTCATATTTTGACCTTTTGAACTTGTGATTTAGACTTTCTGGATCATATATTTACTTTAAAAAACAGTATTTCAACTTTTAATCATGTGTTTTTACCATTTGAATCTCTTTGAGCTCTTTAACTTATCATTTTGACTTTTTTAATCTCAAAAGGTTTTTATCACTGGTGAAAATGATTAGACATTTGTGGTGAAATGTTGATCAGGTTAGGCCCTCAGGTTAGATCTAAATTCAGAATCCAGCCCATGCTGTGATTGAGTTTGACATCCCTGGTCTATTGTGAATAAGATATGGGTTTATGAGATTTGACGATCATTGCTTTCTGTTTTTATTTACTTTTTACACAGCATCCCAACTTTTCTGGAAATGGGGTTATAGTTTATATTAGCCTTCCCAGCCTCCCTTTTCATGGTCTTTTTTTATCGAGCATTTTTGACTACATCTTACATGAAAAGAGCTCTATAAATAGAGCTGATAAATTTCCTTGTTTTGTTTGAGAGTTTGCTCATATGTCCTCTTCTAAATTTAGTCTTAAAATGATGATTTAGATCATGTGAATGATAGCTGAAGTGGGTGTTATGAGCTCTAAGGGCTTCGTCCTTTATCCCTGATACAGCAGAAGTTTTCAGAGTGGGAGGAAAAAGAAAATTGTTTGTCCAGGATGTTTCATTGTCATTGTTTCTGGATGTCAAGACAACATTTCTGCTGTTACTGTGACTCACCAGCTCAGCTCAAACATCTGTCACTACCAGTTTGTTGCGGTGACAGTCTCACTTTAGTCGATGCTTTCTGACAGTCGAAGTTTGAGCGGAGCAACAGCTGCTGCGAACATGGCGGCTTTCCATCAGAGGGCTCTAACAGCAAATGGAAGCGTGTGCGCACACGTGTGTTTTAGTGTGTCCATCAGCAGCTTTTCAGCGCCCGTAGCAGTGTTCAAGTAGTCAGTAAATTGCTGCTCCGCTGGCCTCGATCACATCACTCATTCTCTTGTCTAATCCTTGTGAATTGACATGAAGGCAGGACTTCCTCCCCGCCGCTCGCAGCCTTCTAATTGTTTTTCCTTCTCTCTGCCTCGTTCGATCACAGTCACTGTATCACTTTCTCCCTCCTCCTCCTCCTCCTCACCCAGCATTAGCACCCACTCACCCACGGTTTCCCTCTGTTGTGCAGAGTGCAGAACAAGATCAGCCCCAGGTCGCTGAACAGATTGCATGTGGCATTACCATTCTGTTAAAGTCGCCACAATTAACACACAAATACACACGTTTAAGTTTCCGTCGCTGTGAGGACAACTCGGCCTTTCTTTACTTTATGTTTCCGATTGGCTAACACAAACTGAGTAGCAGAGCGCACAAACACGGTCACACAAACCTCGGCCAGCACATGTCAATTCATTTCACTTCACAGCAGGACTCCAATCAGTGCTCTTGGTGTCAGAGCCAAGAGGCAACACAATCTCCAACCAGCCAGAAAGAAAACGGAGCGAAAATGAAATCTGCTGCTCCTCTATGTACCTCTGGGCTCTCCCACTTGTTTGTTGCAGTATTTTTCTAAAAGATAGGTGTGTGAATAGACTACCAAAAGACCAAGGATAGGACAAAATAGAGCTTTTTTTGTGGTTACAATGTGCATATGGTGTTTGTTTGCAGTGTTTGCATGGAGCTACAAACAGGAGTGCTTTTTTCTTTAACGGAACTGCAAATGTGGCAGTCTTCTTTGTAGCACAGTGGTTAGTATTTTACTCTGTTGGCTCAGTCCTCTATGTCTTAAATTCACCCTTCATTAACTGCAAGTTGCTGGTCAGAGAGGTCACCTCATTACTTTTTACCATATGAAATTATGCAGATTGGCAGGAATTGTTGGTCTCTGGAGGTAGACTATACTTGTAATTTTAGGGGCGCTGAAATGGTTCTTCAAAGAAGTAAATTGTGATGCACCTTCTGTAAAAAGCACCAGTACCAATATTTTAAATTTCAGTGTAGCCCATGGCGGATGCAGATTTTGATGTGACACTCCCACAATGCTGACATTTTCCCTCATCTTTGACCTTGAAAACAGATCAGAGTTTGCCCACTCTGAGTGAGTAAGTCTGTCGGGAACTGAGTGAGTGACGCTTTTGTATGAGCCGTATACTACAAGGTTGCGTTTGCTTGGACTGAATGCTGTCACTAATGGCTGCCTCCACTGTGTTAACTAAGCTCGAGTGAACACCATTTATGTAGGGAAAGATGTTTTTACTCCTCTGCTGAGCTGCTTTGGCATGACTATGTGATAGTTGAAGGGGAAAAGGGTAACTTGTTAACCTGACACGCCTGACACGAAAGCTTCAATAGGAAACGTTTGAGAAAAGACAGAGGCTTTGAAAAAAAAGCTCGGAGGGTGATTGGACGAACGCTCTGTCTGTCACATCTCTACGGGCCAATCAGAGCAACAAAACACGTGACGTAGCTGCTATCGAGCTTCGCGTCCGCACCTACTGAGGAATAACGCGAAACATGGTGACTATAGACATGTAAGTACTCGCCAAGGAGGTTATGTGATCGGGTGGGTTTGTTCGTTTGTTCATTTGTTTGTTAGAAACATAACTCAGGAAGTTATGGACGGACTTTCATGAAATTTTCAGGAAATGTCAGAAATGGCATAAGGAAAAACTGAATAGATTTTGGGACTGATCCGGATCACAGTCTGGATCCAGGAATTTTTTAAAGGATTCTGTACTATTGGGAGATAAGGCTAATGGCGGAGGTCTGCGCTGTTACCACTTTACACCAGGAGATGGCGGACATGAGTAACTTATTTAAAGTTTTGGAGTTTATAGAGTTTGTAAGACACACGCGTTGAGGAGACGAGTCAGAGCGTAACAGAGAGAAAGACAGCGAATTGTAGTGAGAATATTCACAATGCTGGGAGGAATAGAGGAATATTCACCCTCTACCATGACTTCCAGTCGTCCGGTGAGACCATGGGTGCTTCCACCATGACAGTCCACACATAGTGAAGCCAGTGCTTTCCCTCACCCTATCTCCACCCCACCAGGGAGGGAATATTCGAGGAATTACATTTTGGAAGTGATCCAGATCACCATCTGGATCCAGGAATGTTTTTAAAGGATTCTTCACTATTGGGCGATAGGGTTGATGGTGGAGGTCTGCGCTCTCTGAGTGCTTTTCTAGTTTGTTGGTTTGGTTTCCTTCTATATTGAATTCGATTTGGCCACCTCTGGTGCACTTCCTGTGTTTAGGTCTGGTTTTCCCTTGTTGGTTTGTAATAATTTGGCCACATTTGTTGCTTGGTGTGGTTCTGTTTGGCTTGGTGTCTCTTTTTAAAGGTTTTTTTTTTTTTTTTTTTTTACTTGGTTGGTTTCAGTTTTAGTTGGTTTCTGTTTTTCAGATGACATGTCTCCTTTTTAGTTGGTTTTGTGTTTGGATAGTTAAGTTTGATATTTTTTTGGTTTTGGTTAAATGTTTGTTTTTCATTTCAGTGTGTTTTGGTTCCTGCTGGTTTGGTTGATAAATGATTATGTTTCATGTGTTGCTTTAGATTGTTTTGCTTCTGTTTGGCTTAGTTTAGTGTGATGGGTTTGGGTTTGGGTTTGTGATTTTTTTAGTTTTGTCCATCAGTTCCGTTTAATATGGTTTGATTTGATTTTGGAGGTGTTTATTGTTTTGTATAGAGCGTATAGTTGAAGTTTTTTTTTTTTTTTTTTTTTTTTTTTACAGCTGTACATGTATCCTGATCCAGAGGCATAAACAGATGAACAGCACGTACAACATCATACATGTTGTTTGATGGTGACTGCTGGCTCGGTTCCAAAGCATCTCTTGCATCTTTCTTGATAATAGATACTGTGTACACTCATCCACCATAACACACTCACAGTATGGAAAAACACACACTTAAACACACAATGGATAAATTCACCAAAACAGTGGCAGGTTGAGCTCAGTGTAGCTGCCAGGGAGTACGACACCTGCTGTGTCACAGCAGCAAATGATTACACACTTAAGTGGTTTATGTACACCAGCAGATCTGTGTGTGTTTGTGTGTGTTTGTGCACATATGCTTCATCTCACACACCCTGAATAACGGAAGAGTCTTGATGTGAAACAGCCTCAGGTCCAGATAGCAGAAAGACGTCTCATTTGAATTCACGGTGTGGTCTTTGTGTGCTCCGTCTCCTTTCAGGGACTCGAACAAGCTGCTTTTTTTTTTTTTCTCTCTTCACATAGACTCGAACTGTTAGCAGAGGCCTCCTCGTTTCTGATGACAAAAACACGGAGCTAGCACTTATTCCAGGGAACAAAAGAAATCACACCGACAAAAATACATTTTAATGCCTTTTTTAATGATAGTCAGCAGTGGGGAGGGGAGACATTGTCTCGGCTCCTCGCCTCCATCAGCGTTTACACGAGTCTCTCTGCTTCTTTTGTTCTTCCTGTCTACCTGTCTCATCTTCGTTATGAAGTTTTAAAACAACACAGAAATGAGTCTTGACTCAGCAGTTATCCTGTCATGGGACTGTAAGGAAGAGACAAACTTTTCCACTTATTTGATTTCATCCTCTCTGGTTGGTCTGAAACAGTCAGTGTACCCAATCCATCTCTGACGCACACATCATGAAAGAGAGGAGTGTTCAGGATCAATCCAGTCAGTGATTCTCCTATGGTGGTGACGTCTGGCCGCTATGTTAAGTCTCTTAGGCTGTTTTCACATTAGATGCCATTATTTCCTACTGTCTCCAGGCATGATTGCTTCCCCTCTGTTCTCCCCTGCTGGTTCTGTTTCACATTAGACACGTCCTTTCATGACCAAACACGCTTTCATATAAACACAGTCCTTTATAGTGGGTGGCTGTACCCATGTAGATGGTTGGAGAGGAAAGAAGCAGCAGCCATGGCAACTAGTGGCCTCATCAACTGGGTGACATTTATTTATGCTCCAATGGAGTCCAATGGAATCCTCTTCTTACTTCATCTACCATGCAGCCCAGAGGATGAAATGGGCCCATGGTTCAGTGCCAATGAAAATTATTCATCCCCTTGGATGTTTTACCCTTTTACTGATTTTATAAATCAGTCATGGTCAATAGAATTTGGCTTTTTTTTTTTTTTTTTGACAAACAAAGCCATCTTTCTACAAAGTGATGTCAATCCAATAACTATGTAATGTAAAATAAGTAACTGCATAATGTGATGCACCTTAGTCTGCAATCACAGCACTGGGTCTATGTGCATAGGCTTGCACATTTGGAAACTACAGTTTTACTCCATTCTTCTCTGTTAAACTGCTCAAGCTCTGTCAGGTTTCACGGGGATCAGGCGTGAACAGCTAAACATTCACCTTGTTGTGTTTTAACCATTTCTGCATAGGTTTCACTGTATGCTTTGGCTCATTGTCTTGCCAGACAAATAAATCTTCTCTCAAGCCGTTGTTCCCTGGCAGACTGAATTAGATTGTCCTCAAGGGTTTTCCTATATATGCAGCATTCATTTTACCCTCTACTTTTGCAAGCCTTCCAGGACCAGCTGCTGAGAAGCATCACCACAGCATGATGCTGCCACCAGCATGCTTCACAGTGAGGATTGTGTGTTTGTGGTGATGTGTAGGGTTTGCATCTTGTCTGATGGCCTAAAAGCACCATTTTGTTTTCATCAAACTAAAAAACTATTCTGCTTGGCTATGGTGTCTCCCTCATGCCTTTGTTGAACTCTAGTCCAAATTTGATATGAATTTTCTCCAACAGTGGCTTTTTCTTTGCCACTTTTCCCTAAAACTTTGACTGGTGAAGACCTTTTCACCCTTGGTGATAGGTCCATAGACCGATGATTTTTGGGCCCTTGGGCCATCCACAGCATGTCCAGGGGCTTGTGGCAACCCTACTACCTGCCCAGACAGTACCTTAGGCCAGGCCTATTCAATTAGCGGCCCGGGGGCCACATGCGGCTCAGGCCCAACCTCCAAGTGGCTCAGCCTCTGGATGCAGAGGACAACCTGTTTTGCAAGTTTTCATAAATTCCCACAGTATTTCAGACCTTGAATGCAACACTCTGCGTAGCCTAGCAACAGTCTACCTACAATGCACTGGGTTGCTTTGAAGCGTGGCTAGCAATGCTGACAGAAGGAGCCCCAAGATACTGAGTATAAAACATTTCCTTTTCAACTGTAGCTACAACTGCAAATGTAGTTTTTATGCACTTTAAGACATGCCTGGGTAACATATGACCATTGTTATTATTTACAGAATTTAATTTAATTTTTAAATTCTATTTATTTTATTTTATTTTATTCAAATGAAAAAAGCATTTATACTACCTCAAGTTATGTTTAAATACAGCTCTGTTGTTGTGTATTTATGCACTTTTTCATTTGATTTTGTCATATTGCCAAATTTAAAAGGGAGACTATGGATAAAATGTGCATATTTTTCATCAAATTCATCTATATTGGTTCCAAGTTTTGACATTTTCAGCTTCTTACTGGGCGCCAAACATGTCTGGCCCGCCTAGGTTTCTTGATTTTAAAATTTGGCCCAGTTGAATTTGTAATTGAATAGCCCTGGCCTAGGCCATGCTGCACTCTAAAGGGGAGAACTTTGTTAGTTTTTCAACAGATTATTTTCCAATCCCTCTGGTGCTATGCAAAGGCATCCAGAACACAGCCTGGGTTGTGTCAATCTTCCTTTTTGTCCAGTGGTGCCCTCAGGCAGGCTTACTTGCCATTACAGTTCTTGTTTTAGCCATGCCTTAACATTTCACACAGCACTGTAAAACATTGGAATAGTCTCTTTTTAAAAATTAATATAGATATTTCAGTGGAGAAATTCTACATATTGTATTTTTAATGTCATTACCAAGCAGAAGTTTCTTGTTTTCTTTTCAAAATAAAAGCAGCTTTTTAATTCTAACAGGAAGTAAAGTACCCTTAGCTTATGGCAGTACAAATTACAAAGAAAAGCATAGCAAGGAACATTTTCTCGAAGAAAATGTCTGAGCTTGACTTTGAACTTTATCTGGTTACTCACACAGAGAAAGCAACTAAATGTGAAGTCAGTGGGCTTTGGTGAGTCATTTTGTACATGCACTCCTGCATGCTTCATGTTTAACAGTGTTAAACAGTGTATTTGCTCTGTCCTAGCTGTAAGTCATGGTTTCAGACCACACTGGTGTAGCAGTGCAGCACTAATTTTAATAATCAATCAACTAGTCAACATCATGAAATACATCTGTGATTGAGTCCCTATAAATTACACTGGAAGGAATGGACTTAAAAATGCAAAATATCTACATTTAAATGTGATTAACCATCAAATTCTGGGGTTAATCATGATCAAAGAGTGACTCATTAATAGGCAGGCTTTTTTGTAAAGGAAGTTCAGGCTTGCATCGTTAACCTGAGTGTTTAATGTTTTCTTTCTCCCCAGGTATTTACCAGTTCAGAGTCCCTGAGTCATCAAAGCCCGGTGCTCCAGTTGGGAGAATCAGAGCCACGGACAGAGACATTGGGAAGAACGCCGAGATGTATTTCACCATCGTCAGCGGAGACGGCATGGACATGTTTGACATCGCCACGGATAAAGACACTCAGGAAGGCGTCATCACCGTCAGCAAGGTGAGACACAGAAGGCAAAGAGTGTTACCTGTGTTTATAAACCAAATAGTCTCTAAAAACTGAAAGGTTTCAGAATATCACCGTGATATAATAGACAGGAAGGTAAATGAAAGAGCAAAGTGAATGTAAGTGCACCGAAAAGTTCAAAATACTACTACGTAAAGTGAAATCTGATGAGACTGTGTGTTAATTATCTTGATATTCCTCTCACAGCTTTGGTAAAACCAAATTAATTCTAAAGCAATGATTCAGCAGATCCCACACTTTCTGCTCATAAGGACCCTGCCCACGTAGTCTGTTTTGCACGTACTGTTAAATATGCAAAGCCTGGGCATGCTTGACAGATGAAAGAAACCAAATTAAACTTATTCATCTTTACCTTCACAACCCCCCGTCCCAGCCTCTGCAGCAGGCGCTAATACGCAGGACTGAAGCTTTTTATGCTGCGGGATTTTGAAAAATGAATCACAGTGTCCTCACAGAGTGCCTGTTTACTGATGTGGAGTAACAATTGATATTTAGAAACTCCTTTGTTCATGTCTGGAAGCTCTGACAAAGAAGTAATGATATTTTGTCAGCAGGATACGAGCTGAGGAAAATATCTGTGATTCTCTTAAAGAAGAAAAGACAGCACGTGTCGAGCTGCAGAAGTAAATCTGAAGCTTTGTTGCATTGTTGTAGAGAAACAAATTTCATCAGCGATTTCACTTTAGAAAAGAACTATCATCATTTGTCATTAGATTGAATCTATCAGCAGCTTTATTCCATGTTTTTATTAATCTTAGAGCTTCCTGTGCAACAGCATGTTCTGTTCTTTTCTCTCTTTTGTCATTCAGACTCTCAGCAGCTCAATTAAATGAAGACATGTTATTACCATGTACAAACCCTCCCTCTTTGCCCCATTGGCTGGATGCATATTTAATGATTTTAGAACCAATTTGTCCACCTAAAAACTTTATGTGGAGAGGAAGAATTTGTCTTTTTGCAAGTTAAGATGCACAAGATTATTATTATTTTGTAGCTCCAGTTCATGGCTGCTGCATTGACAGAATGCTCATGTAGCAGTGAACTGATAGCACTGAGAGCATCTCACAGGAACAGCTTGGTTAAAGACCCTGTAAAGTGAAAATAAATCTGTATTTAGGTTTGTTGTATGACAGATCACTGTTATGGTCAAATTTCAGTCAAATAAAACATCTCACAGTTTAGAAAATCACGCTTCAAAATCATGAAAAACGAGGCAGTAAATCTGCTCCACGATGTGGGCGTGTCTGTTGAATGAGCTGAAGCCACGCCCACTCAGGAGAAAAACGATCCTCTCAAATTAAAAATGTTACAATCTGACGTGAGGAAAGCACTAGCACCACTAGCCTGCCTCTTGACCCTTTTTCTGGCTCAAATCTCTGTTATCATGCTTTAAATGCTCTGTAGGCCACTGTGGCTGATAGATTTGGCACATTTACCTCACAATGAACAAAAAAACAGCATTTAACTGACTGTTAACTTTCAGCAAAGGCAGTGACATCAGCTAACAACAGACTGGACTGAGATGAACTGCTCTGTGATTTTTATATTGTAGTGTTAGAGGGGCGGGGTCATTCCCTATTGTGGGCTTGTGACATCACAAGCCCACATATTGGCCCCGCCCACATGAAACCAAGCCATGAAAGAATCCAAAATTCAGTCACATGTAGATCTCAGTGTTTTTACATGTTTACAGCAACTATATTCCAACATATCTAGTGTGTTAGACACAAATTATGGATTTCACTTCACAGGGTCTTTAAGCTTTATTTTGATCTAGAAATTGGGGTAAAGTTGCATCCTAGACTGGGTGAGGTTGTTCTCGCATACGACCAAAGCATTCATATTTGATGATATTCAGCACAGGGATGCGGACGCTAAACTGCTTAGATGATTTAAGCTGCTGCTAAATTCAATCTGAAAACCAACTTCACCCCATTTACCAACAGCTGCAGATAAATAGTACTCAATTATAACTGCTTTCTGAGTGTTTTCTAAACTTCAGACTAAAGGTTTTTATGTAGAGATGCATGATCCTATCGGCCTGATATCGGTATTGGCAGATAAAAGGCAATCATCAGTATCAGCAGATCGGTATTGAATTTCTGCTGATATTTAAAACTGATATTTTGGCTGTGATTATTGGCATATACCAACTTTAAATTCTGGCCAGTTGTACTAATGAGTTTGTAAAGTTTTTGACTGAACCAACAGACCTACACCAGTTGAGGTCTTTTCTTTGTTCATGTTCAGTCTTTAATCTTCAAAGTGTTTTTAAATGCTTAGGTTTGTTTCTTTCTTCACCCTTATACATTTAAATGTACGGTTGCCCTGAAGGCCAATAGGAATAGATATTTCAAAAGCGCAAAATATATTTCACAAAACACAAATAAATTTCACAAAACACAAATAAATTTCACAGAAAACAATAAATTTCACAGAACTGAAATAAATTTCACATAACAAAAAAAACTTCACGGAACAAAAATAAATTTCACAAAACACAAATAAATTTCACATAACAAAAAAAACTTCACGGAACAAAAAAAAACTTCACGGAAAAAAAATAAATTTCACAAAACAAAAATAAATTTCACAGAACACAAATACATTTCACAAAACACAAACATATTTCCCAGAGCATGAATATATTTCATGGAGCACGAAATAAATTTCACTGAGTACGAAATATATTTCATGAAACCGGAAAAGGTAGGACCCTGGTACTTGTCTCTGATTGGACGAAACCCAGGTCATGTCTTGTTTCCAGTGGATACCAGAATAGCTGATCTAGTGCGAAATTTAGTGTTAAAGTGTTTACTAGGATGGAAGAGGACTTTCAGCTGATTTAAGGCATTAACAAGGGACATACATATTGTGTGATTCTTGAAATGTGTGTTAAACCAAAATCTAAATCTTTTTTTGTTTTGTTTTGGGGTTTTTTTGTTTTTTTGTTTTTCACAGATTTAAGGCTTGCACAGATTTGTTGGCAACATTTTTAAAAGGCAGTAGAACTGAAAAGTAGCAGGGATAAAAACACAAAAAAGATACTCTTGCCACCCAATATCAGACAAGTTTTTATTTTTGATCATCAACAATTTCAAGCAAAGTCCTACACAATCTTTTAATCGCAAAAATTTGTTGGCAACAATTTGGAAAGTAGGCAGAACTGGCTTGGAACTTGAAGGTCTTGTTCTCCTGTAATGGGCATTTTATTGATCTAATCATCAAAACTTGTTGGCACACTCCTGCAAGCTGCTAAATTGTGGAAATTTATAGCAACTTTTGGAAAATGGATGCAACTGGCAGTGGGCTAAGGCAAGCAAAACAAAAATAGAATTTCTTGACTCAATTTTGGCTGAAATTTATTTTGAAATATCAAAATATGTTGTGCAAACTCCTGCAAACCATTGTAACTTGCACAAGTACGTTGACAGTTGTAGGTTCATGAAATGCAGGATGTCTTGAATCTCCCTCAGAATTAATAAAGCAGCTATTTGTTTATCTTACTGTTAAATTGGTTGCATTGGTATACAGGACTGAATGCATTGGAATGGAATAACATAGATGACACTGAGCATGTATGTAGCACCCTCTGCCATCAGAGTGTGAATGGGTGGGTGTGAGATGTCCTGTAAAAGCTTTTTGAGAAGTCATACAAGTCAAAGTCCACTGACCAAGTATGACAGACAAAAAGCCACAGAAATTCCCATAAATTCACAGCCATCGTGTGATGGCCATATAATAAAAACTTGTCTGCAGGTCTCTTGTTGGTTGTACCAGCATATACAGTTAAGGTATCCTCAGAATCACCCTCTTTAACCACTGCCGTTTGTCCCTGTGGTTCTGCAGCCTTTGGACTTTGAGAAGAAGCCGTCCTACACTGTGGAGATCCAGGTCCAGAACACACAGCTGGACCCTCGCTTCATGTCGGGGGGCACTAAAGACATGGCCACGGTCCGGATCGGCGTGGAGGATGTGGACGAGCCACCGATGTTTGACAAAGCAAGCTACCTGATGGAGGTGAAGGAAGACGCGGCAGTGGGCGTGGCCGTGGGCTCAGTCAGCGCCATAGACCCCGATGGAGCTCGAAGCATGGTCAAGTAAGGGAAAAGCTCAGTCTGAGTACTTTTACTTCAACTGATCTCGGACACAAGCTAAGATCTCAACAGGCTGGCTACACACCAGACAATTTCAAATATTAACTGACTTTAAAAACATCTTTTAACATTATAATCCTCCACTACATTAAACATTATAATATTAATTGAGCTCAGGGCACAGTTGTGTTCACTGTACACCGAAATAGAAATTATCTCTACCTTTTATAAGGAAATTTGTTGTTTTTCTATTTTTAAAACTAGCAGGTAAACTCCTGCACACTGCCTTTAGTGGTCTTATTTGTTGGCAACATCTGTAAAAGTAGCTGGAATAGAGAAACCCACATAAAACTTGTTTTTATGACTCTTTTATCACTTTATTGTTTTAATCATCAAAAATTGCATGCAAAATCCTGCACTCTGTCTCAATTGCACAACTTCTGGTGTGGAGCTGGCAGAGAGTAAGGTTTGCAACCTGAAATAGAAGTTTTTGGCACATTGTATTAGGCAATTTTTTGCTTTTCTGTTATCAAAAATTTAAGGTGAACTTCTGCATAGTTTGTAATTGTACAAACTTGTTGTCAACATTTGGAAAAGGCAGGGAAACTGAAAAGTAGCAAGGGACATAATAAAAACTAGAAAAGCACTCTGAGAGCGCAGACCTCCGCCATTAGCCCTATCTCCCAATAGTGAAGAATCCTTAAAAAAATTCCTGGATCCGTCCCCATGTGCCCCCCACCACGGCATTCGCCGATTACTCCCTCCCTGGTGGGGTGAACACGTGGTGAGGCAAAGCACTGGCTTCACTATGGGTGGACTGTCATGGCAGAAGCATTGCCTGCTGGTGCCAACAGATGCACTGACAGTCTGGCCCATGGTCTCACTGGATGACTGGAAGTCATGGCAGAGGGGGAATATTCCTCTATTCCTCCCAGCATTGTGAGTATTCTCGCTACAATTTGCTGTCTTTCTCGCTGTTATGCTTTAACTCGTCTCCTCGACCGAGCGTGCGTCTTTCAAAGTCTATAAACTCCAAAACGTTAAATAGAAACACACCCAAAAATGCTGCTGGGATTGAAGTTACTCATGTCCGCCATCTCCTGGTGTAAAGTGGTAACAGTGCCGACCTCTGCCATTAGCCCTATCTCCCAATAGTACAGAATCCTTTAAAAAATTGCTGGATCCAGACGGTGATCCGGATCACTCCCAAAATCTAATCAGTTCTTCCTTATGCCATTTCTGCTATTTCCTGAAAATTTCATCAAAATCCCTCCTTAACTTTTTGAGTTTGTTCATGCTAACAAACGAACAAACGAACAAACCCACCCGATCACATAACCTGCTTGGCGGAGGTAAAAAAGTGCTTGAAACCCAATATGAGACAAGTTATTATTATTAAGCAATCAACAGTTTCACACAGACTCCTGCATGCTGTTTAAATTGCACAAACTTGTTGCAGTATTTTGGAAAGTAAGTAGAACTAGGAACAAGGAAAACCTAAATAAAAAATTACAAACTTGCACTCTTATACAGAGCAATTTATTGTTTTTAATCATAAAACAAAATGCATGCAAACTTCTGCACACTGTCTAAATTGCACAACTGCTGGTATGGAAGTTGCATGCACTGTTTAAACTGCACAAATTTGTTGGCAACATTTGGAAAAGTTGTTTGAACTGACTTGTAACAAGGAAAATCAAAAGTTGTTGTTCTCTTATATAGGGCACTTTGTTGTTTTTATCATCAAAAATTGCATCCAGACTGTCAAAATTGCACAAATATGTTGATAACATTATGAAACATAGGTATTTTTCATTCTAATTTTGCCTTTTTAAATATTTGTGGTGTTTATTGCCTCTCTTTTACTTACTTTTTAAAACATCAGTCCCCTTGGTCTCAGGTTGTGTTGCTGGGTTCCAGTGTTGGCTGGGTTCTCATGGGTTCTTTTGATGATATCCTAGTTCTTTTGGTAACTTAGGATGTCTCAGTTCCAGTGATGTTTTAGGTTGTCTTAGTTTGGTGTTGTCATGGGATATATAAGCTCTCATTATGTCTAATAATGTCTCAGGTTGTTGGCGTAATAATATTTTTTGGGTTTATTTGTAGGTTGGATTTGGATCTTGTTTTGGTTGTCTTGCCTTGAGTGTTCTCTTGACGTTGTTTTGCTGTCTTTATCTCTTGTGTGGGTTCTGTTGCTTTATTTTTCTGCATGTCAAAGCACTTTGTAAACCCTTGTTTTTAAAGGTGCTATACTATATACTATACTATATAATAAAAGTAAAAGTAAAAGTTATTAAAACTGGCAAGGAGCGAAGGAACCCAAAACATAAATGGAATTTCTTGACTCATTTTTGGCCAAAATGTGTTTTAGAAATCAAAAATTGCATGCAAACTCCTGCAACCCATCTTAACTTGCACAAACAAAGTTGATTTTTTGGAGAAGTTTGTGAAAGTGGCAGGGAACTAAGTATACTCTATCGAAACAAAAGTTATTGATTGGGGATATAATTGTTGTAACTGTTAAAAAATGTGGGCAAAATACTGCTGACTGTCAAAATTGCGTACTGCATTGGGAACATTTGGAAAAGTGGGCATAACTAAAAAGGAAAAGTAAAACCAAAAAAGAAAATTTGAATTCTTGCCCTTTTATAAAGGTCAGTGTGTTGTTTTAATCATCAGAAAGGGCATATAATGTCCTGCAAACCGTCAATACTGCACAAATATTTCAGCAACATTTTTGAAATGTCTGAAACTGACAAGGAGCTAAAGGCAGCCAAAACTTGACTCAATTTAAGTCAAAATTTGCTTTTAAACATCAAATATTGCATGTGAACTATCTTAACTTGCACAACTACGTTGACAACTTGACAAGTAGAGAAGTTCATGGAAGGACATAAATAAATATATAAATAAATAGAAGTTATTGATACATTATATAATTGGTATCTAATTGTTTTTATAGCTAAAAAAAATTTGGGAGAAGTCCTGCATACTGTTTAAACTGCATATTGCATTGGCAACATTTGGAAAAGTGGGCAGAACTGACAAGGAGCTGGGGCAACTGAAACAAAAATAGAAGATCTTGACTCTTAATATAATATAGAGTGCTTAACAAATTTATTAGACCACCTGTCATATTTGTCTCAGAGACCATCCAGCATCATGAAGTGCTTTAATGCGGACTCTTTCATTTTCAGTTATCTCCACGTTTTACCATTTTGAACAGGAATGAGGGATTTCAAACTGAATTCACCCAAATTTGAGCCGGCTCACTGGGCTTCTCTGAGAAGTCAAATTCATCAAGCATAACATTCAACCACTAAAACTAATTTTTCTGTTCAGGAATGCAAGTAAGTAACTATAATTTGACATATCAATCAAGAAACATTAATGTGCTTTACTATTTTTTCAGTTTTTTTTTGTAAATCAGTAAATTTGAAAATTCATGGATAACAATAATAATTATATTTTAGCATTAAAAATATCATTTGGGTTAAAGAGCCTCTACATATTGGTGTATTAACCATAGCAGAAACATAAAAAATGATTTTGGTAATTACTAATGCTGTTAATTTAGGGCAGCTGTGGCATAAACCTTACTTTGGTTAGGGTTAAGGTGGTCTAATAAATTTGTTAAGCACTGTATATTTAGTTTTTAATTGTAAAACATCCATGCAAACTCCTAGACGCTGTCTAAATTGCACACTGAGTCTTTCGTTTGGTGAAAGGTTTGTTTACTCTCAAGGATTTCCTGTCATATCAAAAAGTGGAGCCAGACTTAAGGGGTCAAGTGTACTCATATCCAAGCCCAGGTCCCTGAAGTGAAACCATCCTCAATGAAAACTGGCTGATAATGCTCAGTTCCTGATCAACTAGGGCATCTGTCCCTGGATTTATGACGCTAGCTCTCAAACAG
This sequence comes from Cheilinus undulatus, assembly GCF_018320785.1. Classification (NCBI taxonomy): domain Eukaryota; kingdom Metazoa; phylum Chordata; class Actinopteri; order Labriformes; family Labridae; genus Cheilinus; species Cheilinus undulatus. The sequence goes on from NC_054877.1 coordinate 44,349,359, forward strand.
ACAAAGTTTGATAACCTTGAATAACTTGTCCCATTAAAGACGGAGAACTTATGTCAAACATGTTTGAGAGTTCTGTTAAACGCTCACATAATCAAGCTGTCTCCTCTGTTGACGCTCATAAACAAAGATGTATAAAAAGGACAGATAAAGGACAAAACATAAACATGCACAAACTTTGGATTCGTTCCAATTTCACGTTTATCTTTTAACTTTCCTTTTTAAAATTGCCAGGTTGAAGCACAAAGAGAGTAATACCCAAATTGATAACAATTCAGTTTTAAAGAGCCTTTAAACCTTCAAATGTTCAGGATTTTGTTGCATTTCAATCAGACATTCAAGCAGGCATGAAAAACAAGAGGCTGGTTTATGCAGTGCAGAGTTGTAATATTTAAAAACACTTCCATCTTCAGATTCTCCACTTCTGTTTTAAAAATCTCAGCAAAACTTCAGTGAAGTCGGTTGAAGTTTGACTTAAAATGAGCCTGAGCTCTCCAAAGACTCCAGATGAGATCCTATAGGAGTCTGAGAGGGAACAGAGGAGAAATATGAAGAGCTGGTGGGTTCGAGGTGTACAGTAATCAGTGTTAAAATGATAAACCAAGCCATCAGAATGAAAACTGCTGAGTCTATCTACAACAAAAAGCTGCACCTCCAGGCTTCATTTAAAGTGCCTGGCTGCAGTGCTGTTCATTATTGAGACTCTGCATTAGGATTGTTTGAGCTCTGCTGCTCTCCTGTTGGTAATTGTCCATTACTCAAACGTCTCCAGAACATCCTGGGAATTTCCTGATGTTTACGAAATAACCGTCCTAAAGCCCTCTGTAATTTGCTCTGCTGCAGTGGGTATTGATCAGGAGGTACAAGAGTGTTCAAATGAGTTCAAACTTTCCCGAAGGCCAATTTAAGTCAAAAACAAGGAAGAGGACGGAGCAAAGGACCCACACAGAGCAGAGCTGGGCAGCATATCCAGTTTATATTGATTTATCTGTGTATTATCAGAGGAAATGAATTCATTTTAATGAATGCTGTATCAAAACGGACCAAAATTTAAGGATCTTTCGTCATATTTTCAACCAAAGAAGAGAAAGAGCACAGCCTAAACTGCACCAATATGATGGCAACATTTGGAGAAGTTGTTGGAACTGACTAGTCACAAGGAAAACTGGCGTGGAGCTAAGGCGCCCAAAACATAAATAGAATTTCTTTACTCATTTTTGGCCAAAGTTTGTTTTTTAGTATCAAAAACTGCATGCAAACTCCTGCACAATTTTTGCTGGCAACATTACCAAAAGGCTCAACTTGCTAAGATCAAGTAAAACCAAACCAAAGTTGGCATTCCTATCCTAAATATAAGTCAATTTATTGTTTTAATCTTTGAAATTGGCATGCAAAGTTCTGCCAACTGTCCAAATTGCACAAATATGTTGGCAACATTTCGAAAAATGGGTAAAACTGACATGGAGCTAAGGCATCCAAAACATAAATAGAATTTCCTGACTCATTTTTGGCCAAAATTTGTTTCAGACATCAGAAATTGCATGCAGACTCTTCCAACCATCTTAACTTGCACGAAAAAGTTGACAACTTTTAGAGAAGTTTATAAAAGTGTCAGGGGAGCTAATCAATCTAAGCAGAAACTGAAGTTCATGATACCTAATATTGGGGATTGAATTTTTATAATTGTTAAAGATTGCATGCAAAATCCCACATACTGTTGAAACTATGCACATTTTGTTGCCAACATTTGGAGAAGGCAGCTCACCTGGGTAGAAACAAGTAAAACCAGAACAATACTGACATTGTTGCCCTTATATATAGTAGGATGTATAAGTAGGGTGGACAATTAATCGCAAATTAGATGAAATCGCAATATGGCCTGCTGCAATTTTCAAATCGCAGAAGTTGCAATATTTCTTTAACTTGAAATGTGTCAAAATACCAGTTTAATAAATCATTCTTTTGCAGCAGTGGAGATTTTATGCACATTATGCAAACATTCAAGTGTCATTTTTTATAATGGATTACAAAAATCCTTCTTTTTGTGTTTTATGTATGTTTTTCTTAATTGAAATGCGTGACATAAAAATGCACTTAAACAAAGCAAATGACATCACATTTGCAATACAAGCAAAAATAGTTAGCTCATTCTATCTAAAACTGATGAAGCCTAGTGTTACTTCACGAAAGTCATACCTCAGCTGGTAGTCAGCCTCACCTCCCCCACCCTAGCCTCCTCCTTTATAGCTTAAAGCTTGTTGAACCTCCATTCAGATTCATGCTGCTAAATGCTTTGGAAATAAGTGTATTGTTTTCAATACACATGGTCTTATTTATGGAATTATTTATTGCTTGAACTTGTTGAAAAATACATAAGATTAACCCAAGAATAATTATATGATCATAATTTAGCTATAGCTAGTCCTGCATACTGTTTAAATTGCATATTGCATTAGCAATACTTGGAAAAGGGGGCAGAACTGACAAGGAGCTGGGGCAACTGAAACAAAAATTGAGGATCTTGGCATCTGGTATTGGGCAACTTCTTGTTTTAGTTGTAAAACACCCGTGCAAAATCCTATGCACTGTCTAAACTGCACACAAATGTGTGCTTTTTAAGAGGGGGTTAAATTTAAAAGTTGAAGAACTTTGTTTTTTGGCTAAGACTCCTTCATTCAGAGCTATCTGACTGCTATTCTAAAAATTGCCAATCTATTTGCGCATGTTTTAGACTTTGTGCACATGTGCTCTGGTAAAATCTGACTGAATATTATTAGGTTTGTGTTTGTTTTGATCCCACCCATCATTAAAATAATTTTTATCATTCTGAAACACAAGGGGGTTTGAAAAAGGATTTTGTACAACTGAGACTGTGTAGGAGTTTGGTTGCATTTTTTATCATTAAAATTGCCCAATATTGGGCTTCTAGGACTTCTGTTTTTGTTGCCATTGCATCAAACAGGCCTCTGTCTGGTTTGATATTTACTAGAATCCTATCAGAGTTTGAAACTCTGGTATTGTGATAACTTCATGGACAAATCTCCAGACATGTACCATGTATCAGCATCTGAGCTAAGTATATTGAGATCTGAATTTTGGTCCCTATTGCTCTGCCCTAGAACAAATGATCAAAAATGTAGTTAAGACGGAGGAGGCTGAGGATGAGCTGAGGAGAGACGGGTGAATGGATGTGTGACAGCAGTACGGCGCTCAGACTGGAGCTGAGCCCTTATGTCTCCACATTTAAAGCAGCCAACTGATGAGGAACATATTCCAATTAAAATGAGCACAGGAGCATGGAGTGCTCTTAAAATTAAGTGTCATAGGGGCCACACACACACAAACACCATCCCAATTATCTGTGCGTTTGGGCTTTTGTTACTGTGACTGTATCATCTATTATTTTTCTGTCGAGTGCTTTCTAATCATGATGGAGCTTGCGTGCTCTCAGACAATATTTGCTTTCATATTCATCCATCTCCTTATGGAAATCAATCATGGAGATTGAATGGGCATAATTAAGAGCTGATAATAGTATGATGCTATATTGTGGCCTTGATCCAGGCTGCCAGCGTTCATATGCAGCTCCTGTTCACGCAGCAGTTTGCCTCCTCTTTGACAGGCAGCGGCGGCGGCAGAGCACTTCCATTATCTGTGGAGTGCTGCGAAGCTGTGAATAGCTGCATTCAGCAACTAGTTCAAAAATAGAGATTGCTCTGTGCGCAGTCTGCAGACAGTGGGAAGAGATTTTCAAGTAGCTCTGATGTTTTGAAAAGGCTACGGTGAGATTGAAAAGGAGGAGAGGGCAGAATACAGCAGCTTCCAGCCATCACAATTATCTGATTTGACTTGTTACAGTAGAAACACTCGCTGTTATCCAACTTGACAGAGCACAACTTTTTCCCCCTTATTTTACCATTCCTCTCAACAGCAGTTAACATGTTTGTACCGTGTTGAGTTTCAGAATCACAGGTTTATGTTTGAATCTGTCGGCTAGGCTTAAGTAGAACTAGTTTGTTTGTTTGTGCAAAGGGAAAAACTGATTCAAAAGAGTCCAACTGATTGATTATGTGTGCAGATTTTGGTTTAAACCATTGACAAAGGAAGACATTTTTACGCAGGAGCCTCCAGCTGAGGTTGACATTGGTTAATGCTGGTGACGAGAAGCAGTAGCAGAGTTAGTTACTGTGATTTTTACTTAAACAATGAGGTTATTCTTGATTTTCTTCCACCATCAGACCTGCCAACAGTTTTAGCTGGGACTGGCAAACCCAGAGGATTGGCTCACCCCAGTTATTGATAGGAATAATGTAAAAGTGTTGGGTCAGTAGCATTGGTGCTAGCATCCTGGCTAACAGTTTCCTGATTTTGGAGATGAAAAGTGTGTCAAGCTATTATGGGGTTCTGATGCTGAAATGTTTCATTTGTGCCCCTAAAAAAAGTTTTAACAAATTTTGCCATTTTAATTTGCCACTTTTCATTAATGTTGCACATTTTTAACCCATTTTGCCTTTTTTTTACTTTTGTTGCCACATTTAAACCCCTTTTCACCAGTTTTTCTGTCTCTTTTTGCTTCTTTTAACCCATTTTTACCATTTCCTTTTATCTGATTTCATCACCTTTTCTGTCTATTTTTTATTTAATACTATTCTGCCACTTACTATACCCTTCTTACTGTGTTTTCTCCCAAGTTTTGCCTCTTTTAACCTATTCTGCAACTTTTAGAACTTTCCACCACTTTTTCTGCCCATTTTGATCACTATTATCCCATTTCAACACTTTTCACGCATTTCCATTTCTGACACATTTCTGCAACTGATGACCAGTGTTTGCAACTTTTCATCCAATTTCACCATGTATTCTGTCTCTTTTTTATTTTAAGCCATTTTTCCTCTTCATTAAGCCTTTTCTAAAACTTTTTCTTCACCCCTTTTGCTACTTTCAAAGCAAAGTGACAATTTTTTTTGTCACTTTCTAAATCCCCCTTTACTATCTTTTCTGCCAATTATTCAACTTTTATACATTTTTGCCACTTTTTAAAATAGCCACCACTTTTCTGCCCATTTCTCTGCCTCTTTTAATCCATTTTAACACTTTTTAAAATCCTATTTCACCATCCTTTCTACCAGTGTTTACATTTTTATACTATTTTTCCATCTTTTAATCCTTTCCCACCACTCTTTCTGACCCTTTTTGCTTCTTTTAACCTATTCTGCAATATATAGAACTCTTTCCACCACTTTCACTGACTGTTTCCATCACTATTACCCCATTTCAACACTTTTGATTCCTTGCCATTTTTGATTTGCATCTGTTAACCAGTTTTTACAACTTTTCATCCTATTTCACCGTGTATTCTGTCTTTTCTTTCTAATTTCAAGCATTTTTCCCACTTTTTTAAGCTTTTTTTAGAAGCTATTTGCTTGCTTAGGTACTTTTAACCCTTTCTCACCACCTTTGCGACTTTTTAAACCATTTTTGCCACTTTCTAAATCCCTTTTACTATCTTTTCTGCCAATTATTTAATTTTTATAAAATTCTGCAACTTTTTAAAATAACCACCATGTTTCTGCCCATTTTTGCCTCTTTTAACCCATTTTAACACTTTTTCTATTTCGCCATATTTTTTGTCCATTTTTTAAAATTATTTTTTATACTATTTTACCACTTTATAAACCCTTCCCACCATGTTTTCAGCCCTATTTTGCTTCTTTCAACCTATTATGCAACTATAAAACTCTTTTCACTACTTTTTCTGCCATTTTGGTCGAATCTGGCCTGAGGCCCTTCACCGCATGTCTCTCCCCGCTCCCTTCCCTGTTTCCGACTCTAGCCACTGTCCTCTCCTCTATCAAATAAAGGCACAAAATGCACAAAAATAAACCTTAAAAAAAAACAACAACAACAAAAAAAAAGACATTAAAATTTGGTTATTCTAGCTTCACTTTACAAAGGACCATGATTTTGCTGTCTTCCACTGGCCCGCAGTTTCCCCCCTTTTGAGCCGTCTTGCCCACCATATCATGTTCATCTCCACAGATTGAGAGAAATCAATCATCCTGGCAAACACAGTATCTCCCTGGTGATATTTAAGTGTTCCTGTTTTAACTTTTAGCCCCGTCTCACCTTCTTGTTGTCTCTTGTCTCAGGTACTCGATTGACCGCCGCACTGACATGGACCGCCTGTTTAACATCCACCCTGGTAACGGATCCGTGTTCCTACTCCGGACCCTGGACAGAGAAGAGAGCGCCTGGCACAACATCTCCGTCATCGCTTCTGAGTTCAGTAAGTCCAGCGGAGCCAAGTATTTACACAGATGCTGGGATGTATTGATGATGTATGGAGCCAGACGGAGCGTCTGCTACCACAACACATCAATCACAGGCACTTAAATTGTATAACACTAAATATAGTATCAGAGACTGGCTGAGCGGGAAACCATCAGGGGAGCAGGTGTTATTCTTCTTTTGAGAGGATTTTAGAGCCATGTAGATAGTTAGAGTCAAGGTTTTCAGTTATCTGCATCATACATAACAATATCTACCGTGTTTGATTTAGCTCATTATAAAAGCAGCTTAAAATCTAACCAGGAATGAAGTTCCACTTTCTAAAGTGCAGTTTTTAATACTCTGTACAGAGAAAGAGTAATTTCTTTCACTGATTTACTGCAAAAGATATAGAACTCTTAAGATGGCCACACACTAAGTGGTTTTGAAATCTTAGACCATTTATGAATGTGGACGACCAAAGACAACAGGATAGTTTCAAACAACTATGGTTGCAAGATGTGCAAAAGGTGTGAGGGCGCTGACTAGACATGATCAGAGAGTAAAAGATGCAAGAATGTAGGCTCTGTACTGGAGCAACAGTAGAGCCATGAGACAAAGTGCAGAATATTTAACATTATGCATCACAGTAACTCTGGGACTGTTGATTGGTTATCAGAGTGACTCTGTGACTGTTGATTGGTCATCAGAGTTACTCTGTGACTGTTGATTGGTCATCAGAGTTACTCTGTGACTGTTGATTGGTTATCAGAGTGACTCTGTGACTGTTGATTGGTTATCAGAGTGACTTAGTGACTGTTGATTGGTCATCAGAGTGACTGTGACTGTTGATTGGTCATCAGAGTTACTCTGTGACTGTTGATTGGTTATCAGAGTTACTCTGTGACTGTTGACTGGTTATCAGAGTGACTCTGTGATTGTTGATTAGCCACCGGAGTGACTCTGTGACTGTTGTGGGGCCACCAGAGTGACTCTGTGACTGTTGATTGGTCATCAGAGTGACTTATTGACTGTTGATTGGTTATCAGAGTGACTCTGTGACTGTTGATTGGATATCAGAGTGACTCTGTGACTGTTGATTGGTTATCAGAGTGACTTATTGACTGTTGATTGGTTATCAGAGTGACTTAGTGACTGTTGATTGGATATCAGAGTGACTCTGTGACTGTAGATTAGCCACCGGAGTGACTTATTGACTGTTGATTAGCCACCAGAGTGACTCTGTGACTGTTGATTGGTTATCAGAGTGACTTATTGACTGTTGATTGGTTATCAGAGTGACTCTGCGACTGTTGATTGGTTATCAGAGTGACTTAGTGACTGTTGATTGGATATCAGAGTGACTCTGTGACTGTTGATTGGTCATCAGAGTGACTCTGTGACTGTTGATTAGCCACCGGAGTGACTCTGTAACTGTCGATTGGTCATCAGAGTGACTCTGTGACTGTTGGTCGGTCATCAGAGTGACTGCCTGGGGGAAGAAACCATTTCTGTTTGGTGTTGTTTTGGCTTGCAGTTCTCGTAATGCGTACCAAAGGGGAGGAATTTAAACAGTTTGTGTCCGAGGCATTTGGGGTCTGCAGCAATGTTACCTGATCTTGCTTGAAATTGTATTTCTCGGGCTATCTTTACTAGACCAGCATTAGCGTTTAGCTTGGCTGCATAGCAGAACGACATTCTCAACATAACACTATGCTAATGTTACTAGCAATAGGATGTTAGTAAGTGTACTAAAGTAATGTGGGGTAATTTGGGCTGGATTACTGGTGTGCTCAACCAGAATGAAATCCAAAAGATCTTTTTTCATGATTAATCCTTGGATGAAGAAGCAGGGTGAATGAAACTTCCTTGATGGTCATAAGGTTCTCTTGCAAACAAGCATGTTGAAGCAACCAATCCAAGGTCACCATTGAACTGTGATGCCTAAGACTTGGTCCAGGTGGGAGTTTGACAATTAGATGTAGTCAGCAATAGATATGAGAGGGTGCTCTGTGATTGGTGGGTCAACAAACCAATTAGAGCACCATCAAAGGGTCAGTAATGTTGGAGCATAGCTGAATATTTGGTGTTGAGATGTCTCACTGATTATCAGCAGTAAGTGAAGGAACAAAAATAAAACGACCACACAGAGATGGTGAGATGTTAAATCTGGCCGTGTTGAAGAGAATCTAAGCTTAAGCGTCCACTTACGGATGATTCATGCAAAAATTCAAACAGTCTGTTTGAAGTTGCCTGTAGCGAGCCCGTCTGTGTGTATCAATCCCACCCACACACTCTCTGCATGTGTGTGCTTGTATGTGAGTTTATATGCGTTTGTGAGTTTGCAGAGATAAGAGTTTGTGTCCTGCTGAGAGACATTTTTGCTGTTTGAAAAACATTTAAGAAAAGAGTTTAATAGTTATTTTTTTACACATTTTATATTCAGAACTCGGTGTCTTGAAGAGGCATGACAAACACACATACATGGGCAGTGTTGTCATAATAACGGGTCTTTGTATGTGTTGATAAATCTCATTGTAAGGGTCTCAAATCAGTGTAATGGTTAATAGTTTAAATTGTATAAACTGTTAGATATGAGTGATTTTTCTCAGTTTTGATAATTTTTACAAAGTGTGCAGGTTAAAATGCACAACAAATGTAAACAACAGCCTACTTTTTCTTCTGGGGCTGATTTGATGTTCACTTCAATATTATTATGGTAATATTTTGCTTTAACAATGGATAAGTACATTGGGAAGCTAAAGGTGTATGTCTTTTGGAAAGGACTTGTGGCCTTGTATAAAATTTTGTTATTTTCATACTCAAAATGTAATTTTTCATTGTCCATGGCATCGTGTTAATCTTGCAAAGCAGATGGATTTTCCAGTCTGTCATCAGGCAAATCCATCCTAAAAAGCTCCGATCCACACCGTCTGTGCCGACTGAACACTTTTTGGACCAATCAGCATAATTTGAGGAGAACGAGGCTGTAGCTATGGGCGGGATTTAATTGTACTGGAAGCTGCTTGCAATGGTCGCAATTAGCATGTAGCATTAAGCTCAGATGTACCGTCAGTTTTATCAGAATTGCGCCAACAAAAAGTAAATTTAGTTTCAGTCAAGGAGACAAAAAAATTAGACTAGAATGTTATTGCTGGACCATCTGATATTAAGATATCTCTCCACTTTCCATACAAAGTATTTCAGTATTTTTACCAGTGCCTTTTTTACTTACATCTATGTTTACAACTTGGCTGATTGAATTTCAACTTGCAAAGCCAATGGATTGGTAAGATTTCATGTCTGTCATCAGGCAGATCCATCCTGCAAAGCTCCAATATGAAACAGCTGTGCCAAGTCTGACCAATCAGCATCATTTAAGGAGAAGCAGTATCTACAGGCAGGGTTTAGTTGTATTGCAAGCTGGTAGCAATGACTGCTAGTGAAGCTATTAGCTCAGATGTAGCGACAGGGTCTATCAGATCTGGATTGCATTTCTTTATTGAAAGAGGTGCAAAGAACCTCACTGAAAGCTTCTCTTTACAGATGAGATGTGTTTGCACTTCTCCCAACCGGCCTCGGTTTGAGTTTTATCCACCAACATGCTCCAGCATTTATAAACTATGACAGCACCTGCCTTTAAGGTCACAGCCTCACCAGAATTTGTTGCAAAGTCCTGCCCTTCCAAAACACTTTTTTTGGGAGGTTTCCCAGATTAAACTGTCATCTGGCTTGCCAGGTTCATTACAGAGGATTTTTTTAGACATTTTCTAACTGCTTCACCTGCACAACACAGGACTATTGCTGACATAAAGCGCCCTGATGTTTTTGAGAATGTTGCATGTGTGGATTGGACTATTTTTGGAAGCAGAAGAGGAAAACCTCTATTTTCAAAAATACCCACCTATATAGACGATCATCAGTCTGTACCTGGGGTTTTATTTTGACCTGATGTTCTGCACGTTCTCTTTTGTGTCTTCCTGTTTGGGCCTATCGGCTCCGTGAAGATTGGTCCGTGGAAACAAGCTAGACTCAGCCCGTATCTGAAGCGGAGCAGAGTAGCATGATGCTTCAGGTACCCACAAAGACAGCCTGTAGCGCTGCCTTGGACACCTGCTTAGAAAAGCACTCCAGATTGCATTGTGCAAACAGAATGTTGCATGTATGGACTTTGTGGATATTGTGGATTAAAGTAACTGAGCACAAAGCTGAGTGAAATGTCAAAACTATTTTAAAGTTTATCCAAAATAGATGTGCCAGACACTGAGGATTTCTCTTAAATCCTTGGTAAAACAGAGAAACCTTTACAAAATAACTCAAGTAACGTTTTTTGTGAGCTTTTAAAATAAATCTTTTATTTTTTCCTTATGTAAGGTTCATTTCTATCAGAATAGCTCAGTGCCGCTGATGCTCAGGTGTGAAATGAAGCCTGATTGGTTTCCTGGGTTGAACTGAGTCGTGCTGGGAAAATTACGTGGCTCAAAAACCCAAAAATTCAAACACAGGCTTAAAGAATATGTCAGAGCTTATGCAATCACTTATTTTTACTTCTTTTCCTTGTTCTCATATTTTATATTTTATGCCTGTGTCTTCTCTTGTAAGATCCTCACATGGTGCCCTTAAGCAAGGCAGTGACTGCTCAGCGGTGGCCTTCACTTAAGTGCTTGAGCTTGTTGGAGGAAACAGCTCACAGTGTGACGGCGGAGGGGGGGTTTAGTTTCCCAGCATGAACTCTTCCCTGTGTTTGCCTTGCAGATAATCCTCGTCAGAGCAGCCATGTTCCCGTCTACATCCGCCTGCTCGACATCAACGACAACGCCCCCACCTTCGCCACAGTGTACGAGACATTCGTGTGTGAGAGGGCGAAGGCCGGACAGGTATGCTTCATCACCTCTCTGTTGAATTTTATAATCTGTTCTCCTTAATAGAGGAGGAGTGGGATTGTTGGATTTTTTTTTAATCATACCAGTTATATTGTCTTATTCTTACTTGCATTTTTACCAGGTCTGGAAAAGTCCCTTTAAAACTCAAAAGGTTCCTAGAGCTTATTGTTGTCTATGGAGCTGCAAACACTAGGAGATTATTCCACCAGTGAACATATAAAGCGACAGTAGTTTCAAACCCTATTTTTCATGCATAAATGAAGCAATGACAACATCAATACTGAAGGAAAACACATGATCTATTAGAGTGAATCAGTGCTGCAAGCCCCAACCCAAAAGGCTTGTACTTTTGAAAAGGAAAGAAAAGCGATACTGTTTAGGTGTGCCTAAAAATGTCCATTTTTTAGACCCTGATTCTGTTATCAGAAACCAAAAGAATTCCTCCAGATCCCCCACTTTGGTTAAAAGAGTCATCTTTTATCTAGATTTGTTAAAAGGTGACATACAGTTGGCTAAATGCACTCCGCTCTATTCAAGCTGCTCTTGCGTGCCTACTCTTTGCCGCTTTTTGCAAGCTGCTTTTGGCAAGCTCTACATGAGATCGACGTGGCTGTCAGTCAACACACTCCTGCTTACCGTGCTGCTTGTTTGTCATTTCCCATTCACGATGAGGATCCGTGGCAGGCCGACCAGTGCCCAGGTTTCTGGGGTAAACAATAATACAATTCCATCAGGAGCCTCTCACCGAGAACTTGACACAATACTCACGGAAACGTCCATATCTGACCATCAACTGCAGATTATTGATAAAGGAAAGTACAGCACCAACAACTCCGCTGACGCCCTGGCAACAGGGCTCATGTTCCAGCCCCAACTTAAAACATAATTCCACCAGATGCGTTTTTGGTCCATTATTAGAGCAACGGCACTACGTCATGGGTCCTGCAGTCCGGAGCCCTCAACAGCAGATACGCTTTTTTTATTTTTCCCAGATGCCAGAATGACCGCTGCACATACATTTAGCGCAGAGATTGAGCAAAGCAGAAATTTTTGCCGAAACCAAATTAAAATATCTGGTTAAATCTCAACAACAGCTGTGTTGACTCCAGACAAATGTCAAACACTTCATTACTTTCACAAAATGTCATAACCAGCGGTGCATAGTCCAGCAGTACTGCCCTGTGCTATGCATTAAAAACACGGTCAGTAGGTGTTGACGCATGGCGAAGCATGCAGTCAAACTACAGTGCAGCCATGACAGACCCAGTGGAAGTTCTGGTATCAGCCTTAGCCACCATTCAGTCGTCACTCGCCATTATGAACTCCAGGATCCAAGTCCTCGAGTACGCTCCAGCTTTCTCTTCAGCTACAATGCTGCCGCATTTGTCTACGTCAGAGAATGATGACGCCACTCAACAAGCCTAGAAGACGTCTTCATCAAGCTGAGAACTCTGCATTTTCCACCAGCCCAACAGGACAGATCCTTGCAGGTAAATGATTTTAACCTGGGAAGCTCACAGTTAAGCTACATGTGCATGTTTTGGCTGAGTTGTGTCGGTGATGCAAAAGACGGTGACTCATGCCTGCAAAACAGCCTCTTGAGCAACATTTCTGTGGCTATTCAGAAAGGTTATGTGGAAGCTTTGAAGTTTGCCTCGCCTTGCCTTGCATTTCCTGCAGAACTGAACTAAATTTTATGTAGCCAGTGTAGCATATTGGGAATGTCTTTTGCAAATATAACTTAAAACCCTCTTCAAACTGCCATGTATATCCAGTCAGTGGTGTAGCACAAAGAATGGGGCCTCCCCAGGTGTGATTTATTGATATCAGTGCATGTGTGTTGGATCGGCAGCATTTTTGTCAATTTTTCATCACCTTCTACCTCTTTTTACCAATTGTTTGCAACTTTTAATCTTTTTTTACCACTGTTTTGCTACTTTTAACCCATTTTTGCCACACTATGCCAATTTTCACCCATTTTTTGCCTTTGTTTGGCCACTTTTCTGCCCTATTTTGCCATATTTTTCTTCCCTTTTAACCTATTTTTACTCACTTTTTTGCCATTGGTCACCCATTATTGCAACCTTTTTGACATTTTCACTAGTTTTTGCCACTTTGAACCCATTTCTGGCCAATTTTTTTTTTTTTTTTTTTTTTTTTTTTTTTTGCCAGTTTGCTATAGTTGGGACATTTTTGCCAACTTTTTATTCACTTTCAATCCCTTATGACCACCTTTTTGCAACTTTGAACCCATTATTGCAACATTGTGCCAGTCTCGCCTATTTTTGCCTTTGTTCGGACACTTTTTCCCCCATTTTTGCCACATTTTTTCATCACTTCTAAGCAATTTTTACTACCTTTCCCAATTCTTTTTACCTTATTGACACTTTCAACACATTTTTGCCACTGTTAACCCATCTTTTGGACACTTTTTGCCAATTTTCTACTTTTTTTCACCACTTTTTGCCATGTTTTTGGATCACTTTTAACAATATGAATATGGTGCGCCTTTAGATTTTGGCTTAACCTTTTGTGTGCCTCGAGCAAAAAAAGTTTGAAAACCACTGGATTAGGCTATACCCATATTAAACCTGCGCTAATAGACTTTTAGCCCATTAACCCAAAGTAATAAGAATTGTCTAATAGTAAACTCAAGCACTTTCAGCCATAGTTGGTGGGCCAGTAGCAATTGTAATGTGCTCCTCTTTGATTGTTATTTTCATGACAGTGTCAACTTCCTTAAGCCTGAGTTTAGCAACCATGTGCAAATAACAAGCTAATTTTTCAACTAAATGTGCAACATGTCAAACATGTCTCCTCTTTAACACAGAGGGGTCTGATTGGGAGTTCATTTAGACCTCATATGTTCACATTAAGTCGAGGCTCTATATAGCAGCATGCAGGTAAAATGATTCTGTTTTGGCCTTTTTGAGAATCATTTATGTAACATGAAATTGCTGGATGTTTTCATGAGCTTTATTCAGATGTTTTCATGGTGCTCTACAATTCCTTATCTAGTATTCAACTGGGTTACTCACTCCTGTAGTTCATATTCTTGGCTTGAATATCAAACTGCAGAATCTCTGTCCTGATCTGAATTTCAGAAATTTCTCCACCTGTGCCCCGATGCCATGCCATCCAGCCTGCACTGCATCCCATTCAATCAAACAATGCTACATTGAGTGCGGCTCCTTGCTTTTCGCTGTATGTTCTCTGGCTTGGCTGATTCCACATGGAAGTTGTATGACTCAGCGTGGTTTGATTTCACCTCCTTTTGTGCCACCTTCTCTGTCGCTGTTTTGCACGTCAGTCTATCCACCATAAGCGCTAAACGGTAAAAATGCAGCCCTCCTCGATTAAATGACTCATTGCAGGTATTCAATTTCACATCCATCCATAAAACAGCCTGCTTGAAAATCCATCCATCCATCTTCTGCTTAAGCAAGAGAAACTACAAAGCCATGATATTGATACCACTTCTGCACAAGTTAATCACTAAGTAGAGGGCAGAGTTCTTAGGCCTTATACTGATTTATTATTAGAAACTGTGTACATCTGTTCTGATCTCTGAAACTAATTCTGCCTTTTGCCCTCTGTCGTCCATGAGAAGCCAACCCCAAGCCAGCAGACATGAGCCTCTCTTTGCCGTGGAGGAGGGTAGCTGAAGTCCAGAGCTTGGTTTGCCCCCATCTTCGCGCCCCCTCTCCCACCAGATTGCTTCACTGCTCATTTCTCTCACATAGGAACAGCAACAACTGCTTCTTCAATAGCTCAGAGCTTTGACCCGTTGGTCATCATCTGCCTACGAACTTGGTTGGAGGCTCATGCTATATTAGATGCTCAAAAAGCAATGAGTGCCCTTTAATCTGCTTGCTGCAAATAAATGATTCAGCATGATTTCTTGGACCCTTGAGTCTTAGTTTCCTTGAACACACACCACCATTTCACATTCAGGCTGCTCATGGTGAGTCCACCTAGAGGAGACAATACTCAACACATTTCTTTCTCTCATGCTGCTCTTCGAAAGGTTTTAAAATATTAAATGCACAATATGTTAAATTTCACCACCAGGGGGCTCTCAATAAAAACAATAACTGTGTAGCTAAAAACTTTAACAGTGCACTTGGGGCCTGCTTGATTCTAGAACCCCAGCAAAGACTTGAAAGTGTCTTAAAAAGAGAGATACTCCCCGGCTAAATTACAATTTACTGACTCTTAGGGGGCTTTCACACCTACGTCATTTGGTCCGAACCAAAATGATAGGTGTGAAACCTCCCTTGGACCGTGGTTAAACAGCCGGACCTTGGTCCAGCCAAAAGAGGTGGTCTGGTCTGGTTCATGCCCAGTGTGAAAGCATTATTTATATGCTTCAGATGCTTCAGATGCTTGAAATGTATGCTTCAATCAAAGTAATGTTTAAAAAAACTTAAAATGTAGATCTGCACATGACTACACTGGAATTGGGCACGTTCATGCTTCAACCACTTTCAGGTACAGTGGTGGTCCCTGGTCTCTGGCATCTGTATTTTGGGGGTTGTGGGCTGAAAAGTTTGAGAGCCCCAATCCAAACAAACATAATGAAAATCATGCATTAAACTTAGGCCAAAAAATACCTAAGTTTAACACAAATAACAAAAGCCCTCAGCTCCAGATTTTGAGTTAGCTCTAAGATAGTTTGTTGGCACATTCGCTGCTACCATAACTTAGCCGCTAACAATAGCCAAATACCATCCTCCACTGAAAACACCAATGGTCCAAAAAGAAACAAAAAAAAAATGCCAGTGCTCTGTTAACTAGACACCACCTTAAAACTCTAATTTACAAATGATATTAAGTCTTACAGTCAGTTGTCCAATATTAGTCTTCATAAACTGATGATCTCAATTGTAACCTCCACTAAAACAGAAAAATCCATCTATCACTGTCTATTTGGAGTAGGCCTGGAGAAAGACAAAAGTAGACTGTCATGTCCTCTCGTTGTTGATTAGCTTGGACGTCCCAAGCATGAACACCCAGTCACAGGGAACAGAGATGGTGCTCTCGTCGTCAGCCATAACAAGCCAAGCCTTTCTGCGTGACATGATTCTGTGTTGAATGCAGCTGCTCTTCATCTAAGATTGGTCAAAGGTAGATTTATCCACTCATCAGAGTCCACTTCTGCTAGGCCCAGGCCCGTTCTTGTCCCAACAGCCGCATCTATGTTCAGTTATCTGCAGTTCCCTTTGTTTGAGCTTCTTTATTGCATACAGCAATGGCTAACTTAAAATCCTATCATATCATTGATTTCCCTGCATATCAGGATCTCTAAAGTTCTCCAGAGACAGGCTTTGTTTGAGGTCATCCACGTTGATCACATGAATAGTCAGGGGATGGGTCTCTCAAAACTCTCTCTCTCTCAAAGACTTTGAACAGAAACACAAGCTGCTGGGATTAAGGTTACTCATGTCCACCATCTCCTAGTGTAAAGTAGTAACAACATTAGGCACCATATTTGCTGCTATAGCCTGTTTAATTCAGCAATGTTGCTTGTCGCAATTTTGCGACTTTGGCGCTTAAAGGGTTAGTATTTTAATCTGCCGGTCATCCACCTGTGAAACCGGCCAAAATCATTAAGTGCCAGCTAACAGAAATTCTGTGTACCCTGCTTAACCTAGTTTAACATGTCCATGATTTCATACGTGTGTTTGTATTGCATTGACTGATGATGATGGTGGCATGAAGGAGTGGCTGAGCATGTTTTATCCCTCCTGCTCTCTCCCTGTTGTCACGGTGCTGCTCTAGAGACAATTTTGAAATGGCAGCATAAATTTACTTAGGCTGAAACTCGGGGGTTTAGTTACCCTTTAGATGAAGCAATGCCCATGAGCATGCTCTTAATGGTTTATTTAATTGTAAATGGGACCATAATTTACCAAGTGAACATCAATCTGCAGTGAATAAGCCTTCAAACTAGATTGAGAGCACAAATTTTCAAAACTAGAGAATTAGCAGTATTAAGTGACAGCTGATATAATCGGTTATTTTAAGCAGCAGAGGACTCAGTCGGAGCTGTTTGAAGCATTTTCTCTCCTCATAAACATGAAGGGAAAAGAGGAATGAAAGACTGAGCAGAGCTGTTTCACCCTCAGAGATTTACAAATCCAAGTCTCTTACCTGGAACTGGATCCAAACCCCATCAGGGCCTGACTGCAGGCGTCTGTGCCTCTGGTGTCTCCACTTTCATTACACCCTGTTTAAACAGAGATTATTCCCTCAGCAGTCACATGATGAGTTTTACTGCAGCTGCTGTGAATCAGTGGAGGAGACGCTAATTATCAGTTCACCTCAGCCAGCCAAGGCTTAGTGTGAGAGGAGCAGCATGGACAAAAATATACTGTATGTCCTTTATTATCCCACAAGAAACATAGGCTTAAATTTAAAGAGAACCCTGCAAATGAAGATGTTTGAACCTATGGAGCTACATTCATGTATTTTATACATATGTTTTACAAAGATATACACTAGATTATACACTTTGGAGACATTAAGATGATGAATTCACCTTTAGGCTGCTGTTTTTGTGTTATTCATGTTTAGTAGTGATGTCAGATGGCTGCTCTGCTCGTCCTGTGAAGTTTCATCCTTAAGAGTATAAATCTGATCGCTGTTTTAGTGAAGAGAAAAATAAGGAGGACCTTAATTTAATGTAGATCAAGGTGAGAACGATGTGGGAAGAAGAACAAGGCGGTCATATGACATCAATACCCAGAGTGCATTTCTCAATTTGCACAAAAATGTTGAAATCTTGTGTTTCTTCATATATAGAAAAGGCACATGTTAATTTAAAAAGTCAACATGTATTTTCCTTTAAAGCCAGAGATAAGACACTGATCTATAAACAGAAACCAATTGGTTATGTCATCTTTCTTACTTTGATAATTCAAGTTTTAATCCCTGCATCTGTATCATGCACACATCATCTCATCCTGTGATATTTAAAGGTCAGATTTGCTGAATCAGCTGCCCAACTGTGATGTTTGTCTGTGCATGTGGCTTAGAGGAGGACTCAGTCAGCGAGTGGATGTCCCAACGGTGTTACACTTCCAACAAAAAAAAAAAAAAATGCAAGTAAAATAATTTCATAAGATTGTAATTTTTTTCGATTTTATAAATCGATCATGGTAAATATTTAAAAAAGAAAAAACATTTCTACAAAGTAATGTTAATGGAATCAAAATGTGGATGTAAAATAAGTGACTACATAAATATTTATCTTCTTCAAGTCAGTATTTAGTAGAGTCACCTATGGCTGCAATCACAGCACTGAGTCTGAGTGAATAGGTCTCAATCAGGCTTAAACATCTGGATACTCAAATGTGCTTCATTCTTCTTTGCAGAACTGCTCAAGCTCTGTTTTGCAGCATTCATTTTACAAGCCTTTCAAGGCTGGCTGCTGAGAAGCATCCCCGCAGCATGATGGTGCCACCACCATGCTTTACAGTTGGGATAAGAGTGTCTGTGGTGATGTGCAGCGTTTGGTGTCCACCCAACGTACTTCAGACCAAAGAACTTTCTTCCACTTGACCATGGAGTCTCCCACATGCTTTTTTTAGTGAACTCTGGTCCTGATTTAACTTGAGTTTTTTTTCAACAGTATCTTTCTCTTTGCCACTCTCCCATAAAACTTTGATTGGAGAAGACCTGGGCAACACTTATTATATGCAGTCTCTCCCATCTCAGCTGCTGAAGCTTGTAACTCCTTCAGAGTAGTCATAGGTGTCTTGGTGGCCTCTCTCATTAGCCTCCTTTTTGCACGCTCACTCAGTTTGTGAGGACGGTCTGATCTAGGCAGATTTGCACATGTGCCATATTCTTTCCATTCCTTGTTGATGGATTTAACTGAACTCTAGCGGATGTTCAGTTCCTTGGAATTTATTTTGTGTCCATCCCCTGACTTTTCAATAACGTTATCTTGGTGTGTTCTTTTGTCTTCATGGTGTAATGGTGTAAAATTCAGTGCTTGACAAATTTATTAGACCACCACCCAAAGTAAGGTTTATGCAACAGCTGCCCTAAATTAACAGCATTGGTAATTACCAAAATCATTTTTTATGTTTCTGCAATGGTTAATACACCAATATGTAGAAGCTCTTTAACCCAAATGATATTTTTAATGCTAAAATATAATTATTATTGTTATTCATTAATTTTCAAATTTACTGATTCACAAAAAAACTGAAAAAATGGTAAAGCACATTATTATTTCTTTATTAATATGTCAAATTATAGTTATTTACTTGCATTCCTGAACAGAAAAATTAGTTTTAGTAAATCCAGAAAGTTCATTTTGTCTTCTTATTCTGAATAATCTACTTGGGTTTCTTTTTTAAGACAATTAATTGTAGGAGATGTTTTTACCTTGACATGTTTTGACTGTCATCTGCAGTCTTCCTCAGAAGCGTCAGCTGACCGCTGTGACGTGTCCTTATAGGCTGTTCTTCTGTAATTGTCTGAAAAAATAAACCCAAGTAGATTAATTAGTTTTAGTGGTTGAATGTTATGCTTGATTAATTTTTGACTTCTCAGAGAAGCCCCGTGACCTGGCTGAAATTTGGATATAAAAAGGTGAATGCAGTTTGAAATTCCTCATTCCTGTTCAAAATGGTAAAACGTGGAGAGCTCACTGAAAATGAAAGAGTCCGCATTAAAGCACTTCATGATGCTGGATGGTCTCTGAGACAAATATGACAGGTGGTCTAATAGGTTTGTTAATCACTGTATGTTAGGGTTTAACACTTTTATAGGCACTGTAGATGCCTAAAATCAATGCCACTCCAAGTGATGCTGATTCATCTCTCTCTTGTTCTACTCAAGCCCTAAAGAAGGTTGCCATGTCTTTGCTCCTAAAATCTTTTTCCAGGAAAAATCAGAGCCAAGTGATGTCAAAGTTAGCATGAGCTGTCTTGAAATGCCTTCTGAAGTTGCACACCGATATGCACGCATTGCAGAGTAAGCACACAGGCCTTGCACAAACTGGAAAACACATCCTGCTCTGTCATTCACTGTTTAACTGTCTGTTCTCTGCATCTGCTTTTTGTTTTTAAAAGTAGAGGAAACAATCTGTCTAGTTTACTAGCTTTTATACTTGTAAGAACATGTCCACAGGTGCTGAAATGTGAACCCTGAGAGACCGGAGTGTGGAACAGTAATGAGAGGATATGTTTAAACTATGGCTATACTTAAAGGGCTGCTAAAATGAAAGTCCCAGGGCCTGCAATTGAAGTAGGAACAAAATGTGAGGAATTAGCAGTAATATCCATGTTTGAAAGTACTCTCTCCTAGAGCATACTAAAATTAGCACTAGGAGCTAAGATGATGTTAAAAGGGTGAAGTCTGTAAGCAGTATAAAATCTTATGAGCAGATCCAGCATCAGCCCATGTTGTCTGCCCATCTTAGAATTGGCAGGAGTCTTTGGAGCAGCTGCGGCCAGGCAGGAGTCAACAAAACTTTATTTACCTCCAGGATTTTTCCTGCAAGAATTTCAGACCAAATAGAGAGCGTTTTCCTCACACATCATATCGGCTAGCTTGTAAATGTCCCCATGTAAACTCAGACAAAACAACAAGGTAACAAATAGCCCACAATTCAGACCAGGACTAACAGAGGTCAAAAACAACCTCAGCTGATTGTTATAACCCATCAAAGATTCCTTCAAACCACACCGATAAAAGTGTCCATCTTTCTGCAAATCCACCCGGTGCATTTAAAATATCCTGAGATTTATTGTGCATCCTCTTTTTTTTTATCTTTAAAGCTTCACTTACGATCAAAATTTGGCATCATTGTCATATCAGCTAGCGTTGCCAGCCTAATTTGTATCAATTGTCAGTCTGTTAATTAGACTGCTTCTGTTTATCAACCAGCCAGACTTTATCTTTGCACTGAACTGTCGCCAAAATCCCTGACAATATTCTCAGTGTAATTAGAACTGATATAAATGATTGACAAATTTTGAAATAATACCCAAGGTTGGAGCCTGTTGTGATTTTTAAACAAAAACAAAGCCTGTGCGAATGTGCTTATTTGTACTTTGATGCATTAATTCTCCAGTTAGATAACATGAAGTCCTTAAGTTCTCAGCTAGAATAAAAAAAAGGTATTCATCTTAGCTCAAAAATGTTTATTTAAAGTAATGCAATCAGCTTCTTAAATCTTACACATTAGTTTACTCTGATCAAACTTCCTCCACAGAAGCAATTAGTTGTTTTTTCTTAACACAGTTACTCTCACATGCACACTCAGTGGTAGTGTGCGGATCGCTGCTGCTCTGTGACATTATTTCAGCGTGCCACACTGAACTCAAACAACCTCAGCTGCAGAACTAGAAGCAGCTGTGCGCCTGCCCCGAGCAGGTGGTCCTGTACTGTAGTCATTGTGCACTGATGCGCTTTTATGAATCACTTATGGGACACGCTGAACACAGGGGGCTAAAGTCAGCTGGTAATCTCCTGTTATGAAAAAAACACCAGTGTTTGCACGGAATCAGACATTACTACCACCCCAACCTTTAAACTGGGTTTGGTGAAAGTAGGCCAACAAGACACATTGGTATATTTGAAGAAGCCTTGAATTTAAAATGCTACAACCTTGGATATTTAGTAGTAATACTTTTAACTGCAGCTTATGTTTTACATGTTAAGGAATCTATGTCAATGGCTAGATTTAAGTGTTGGAGTACTTTTAAAAAAGGATCCCTGCAGAGAGATACCTTTAAAGCTAAACTAAAGATATGTATGGTGGCCTTGCTGCAACTGATAATGAATTGCTACATAGGACATCTGTGCAGCAATCCAGATGCAAAGCTGTCTGCAGAGTGAATGGCTCCAGTCAAACTTTGCAGTTGCACAGCACACGCTCTGGTCTGGGGCTGAACGATATATTGAACTTGCAATATGTAGTATTCAAGTTACCTGGTGCACATAACACTTTTGGATTACAGCCAAAATCACATCTGGGTTCCTTGACAAACCTGCATTTAAGTCTGTCTGAAATCATCATCAGAACTCAGAGAAGTGATCACTGTGCTGCAGAGTCTGTGAATCTTCTCCTGCTGCTTATGTGGTGATGCTGCTGTTACCACTACATTGGTATGAGCCTTCAGGTGAGAGGAGTCTGGCTGCAGATCTCTATAGTGGGGCATATGAGCTCATCAGTTACAGACCTTTGGGCTAACCCTAACCCAGAAGGCTGTTAGTGACATACTGACCCTTTTTGGGTTTTTCCTTAGGTTGTAGTGTGTTTCTTTTAAGTTCATCCCCTCCACTTTACCCTAACCTTAACCTTTAGGGTTCAGGTGCCTAACCCTAACCCTCCTTGTGTTTTCCTCAGTTTGTGGTGTGTTACTTTTAATTTCATCCCCCTTACCCTTACCCTGACCTTTAGGGTTCAGGTGCCTAATCCTAACCCTCCTTGTGTTATCCTGGGTTTCTGGTGTGTTAAATTTAGATTTCTCCTCCTTAGTAAATTGTTGATTTTTATTCATAAAATGATGCTGTTGTGAAAAATTGCCACTAACTGTAACCTCTGACAGTGAATGGGAAATCTACGTCACTCAGTATCTCACTCAGTCCGTTATTCTGGTTCCAGCTTCAGGTAATGTGAATCAGTTCCCACCCTTAAGGTCTTTACCCACTGAATCTGTTTTTTCAGACGCGCTTTTTTTTTTTTTTTTTTTTTTTTTTTTTTTAGATCAGTAATCTGAAAATACGTCACGCATTCGGACCTTGCACTCTGGATCCAATGCGTTTTTATTTGCCTTGGCCTCAAAAATTCGTAGAAGGTGGCAAATGGTTTGGTACTGCGAGCCTTTATCTCCGTCACTCCTTTAAAATCCTGCTGGATCCGTCCTGACAGAGAGCTTCATTCAGCACCTGCTCATGCATCATAGCGCTGAGCCATTTTGGAGAGATGGAGAGCAACTTTTTAATTCTGTCTCTGTTATGAGCTGTGAGTAGGCAACAAACATATGCCTTTATCTGTTATATTTCCATTACTGATAGAAAACGACGCTGTTTCAAGTGAGGTTTCAGGAGTGGGAGGAGAGGGAGAAGTTGGATGGGGGTGAATGAGCAAGAGAGAATAAAGTAACGGGCACTGATGTGAATCATCAATCACCCATCTATCTGTTATATTTCCATGGTTTATATCCACATAATAAATGAGCAAACTTTGGTGTTGGAAGTGAGGTTTCAGGGCGAGAGAGAATGAGTAGGGGTCCAGTGGGGGTGAGCAAGCAAGGAGGAAGCAGCAGGCACTGTTGTGGATCATCACTCACCCATTGAAATGACTTGGACTGATGCAAAATTTTGCATAAAATCGAAACTGTTCTGAAAAAAAATGACGGACGAAAATTTTGGCGTCAGTGTGCAACCTTGATTAGAACAACATGAGCTCAATTTTCTTTTTTTAGCGTGCGAAAAATTCGGATGAAATAATCGGACCCAGTGTGCAAAGGCCTTTAGATTGAGATCACCCCAAGGTGGAGGTCTGCAGCCAGATCTTGTTTCTAAGTTATGTGAGGCAGATCCTAGGTGAATTTATTGCCGCAACAAATGGCACCTCATCGAAAAAGGCACACCCAGGCACACGTTGCCAGATCCGACTGGCTTGTTCGATGGCCACGTCTGGCCCATGTGTTTTAAACACAAGAACATCAACTTCAGTGTGTGCCACAGCTTGTTATCTCACCAGTCCTTTCTTCTTCTCAAGCTTTCTTCTAACCATTTGCACTCATGGACTGGGGTATTTTATCCAAGAGAGAGAAAACCATAAAACTGTTTGGTATTCTCATCACATCTGTTTAAGAAAAATGTCGTAAAAGGCTACTCATGATGTATCGGGACCTTGAGGGGTCGTCCCGCTTCATAGAGGAAGATTTGACCTCTAAGCTTTGTAATTCTGTTTCAAGAGACAAGGGGGGCATCGATATAGACTGAGAAGAACAATCTGAGCCCATCAGCAATAGAAATAAGAACTTTTTCTGCATGTTCAAACAATCAAGTTTTGTTCTGTCACGCTCTGTAATCCATTGATTGAACTGTCTGATAGCAAACAACTTTATCTCTGTAAATATAAACATTATTGATTAATTTATCAGTCAAATTCTTAAGTCTGTTCACTCGACACTCTACATGTTGTAGTTGTAATTTCCTGTGGAACCTCTGATGATTCATCACATGCTGTACTGTATAGGACGCATCTAATGTGATTAAAGCACACAAGGCTTATAGATGCACTCACACAGTCCTGCAGCTGATTGGCTGAGCTCCCCGAGACCGCGCTCTCTTCTTTGAGGCTTTTTGAAAGCTAATCTGTCATGGACACTGACAGCAGCTTTCACACATGGAAAATTGTCTTAAAAAGGCTTTACAAGCACAAATATATCATGCATCTCATCTCATGCAACAATTAGTGGAATAGGAACACGAATCTGTATGTGTAATCACGTAGGGGGTTAAATATAACACGCAGGCACGTATCGTGATGACACTGTTGAGCACGGTGGCGCTCTGCCATGGCTCTCCTCACATCCCTGTCATCCTGCCATCCTTTCATCCTTTAATTCCTCTGCCCTTTCATCTGTCCATCAATGTTAATCATCAGTATTTGTTCAATGGATATCCTCGCCGCTTCCCTCAGGCTCCGGATTCGTTTCAGTGTTCGTCTGCTGGTGCGTGTGCGCGTGTTCGCATCTGTGTGAGTGTTATTGGCACAGATCTTTGTTAAAGCTGTTAATCTCCCAGTGAGTGTCTCCCATTCAATTAAAGAAGACTGTGGTTATAAAGTCAGAAACATACACAGACACCAGCTGAACATACTGCACAGCCCCTGTTCTCTATTCATATGAGTTCATTTCTGTTGTAAAGCTGCATTTATTGATTTTTCCATGATTAAAGTATGACAGGTAAAATCTGCTGCACACTCTGCAGACTTAAAACTACATTACCCTTCATTTAGAGTCTTGTATTCACTCTATTTTATTCTGTGCTGGTCTCTTTGTGCTTCTGAGGGAAAACAAAAGGATTAAAAATCTGCTTAATGCTAGCGGCTTTGCTCTGCTTGTGTTTTGTGCTGTATGGATGGACAGGCGGAAAGTGAAACTTATTTTTGTTTTTTACATAAAAACATCAGCTTGTTGCTACTCCATGCAAAGCTGAGGTAGCAGAGGTTGTGAGCAGTCAAAAGAATGAGCCATAATATACTACCTAGAGCTCAAGAAAAGAAGAGGAATCTTCTGTGCAGCTGAAAGTCAGTGATAACTTTTGGTCATTTTTGTTTGAGTTTTTAAACTGCTGATTGTTCCCAAGCCATTCTCTGCTGGTCTGAGCTTTGACCTGAAGCAGGTATGCATGGATGAATCTCTGGTTTGAGACGATACGTGCCCTGTCAACAGACATCGGCCTTACTGTGGCATGAATAGTTAAAAGTAGCCCCCCTTTGTCTGTTGTGTCCAATTGATTTAACACTGCCATCTGAGATATCTGACTGCTGAAATCAAATCAAAAGTCATCTATTGGGCAAACTGATCTGTTTTCATGGTCAAACATGAGAGAAAATATTGGCACAGTGAAGGGTTATCGATTTAAATTTTACCATTCAACAAAACTTCCTCAAGCAATGTTCCAGAAATCATCTAACCTGTGATATGATTTAGTCTGGTCAATAACAGACACAGAAAACTATTTTCATGAGATAATGATGAAATAGAACGATAAAACATCCTTTATCGACTCCCCTTATCCCCTTTAGGGTTGCACGGGTTGGAGCCAATCCCAGCTTCCACTGGGCCAGAGGTGGAGTTACATCCTGGACAGGGCTGACATACTTTCACTGGTTTTATAAATCAACTGTGGTCAATTTAATTTGGCTTTTTGACAAAAAAAGTGGCTGACCTGATTTAACACAAGTCAAGCCAAATGGTGCTTGTAGTCTCATAATTTGTGAAATGGGGATTACCTAAATCAGGGGTCAGCAACCTTTTAATTGAAAGAGCCATTTTTGCCCGTACCCACTTCCAAAAAATCTTTGAAGAGGCAAAAAACAGATTTTAACCTTACAGTGAAGGTGATGCAATCAATTAAAGACCCCATAAAGTGAAAATGAATCTGTATTTAGGTTTGTTGTAATGACAGGTCACTGTGTTATGAACCCCTAAACCAAATTTCAGTCAAATAACACATCTCAAAGTTTAGGAAATTAAGCTTCAAAACCAGAAGAAATTAGGCATTAAAGTCTGCTCCAGAATGGTGTGGGCGTGTCTTTTGAATGAGCTGAAGCCACGCCCACTCATGGGGAAATATGATCCTCTCAGATTTAAAAAATGTAACAATCTAAATATTTATCTTATGATCAGAGAGCAGCTGCCTGGCTCTGTGCCAGAGAAGAGAAAAAGTAAGTCAAATCTCTGTTATGATACCTTAAATGATCCATAGACCACTGTGGCTGATAGATTTGGCACATTTACCTCACAATGAACTAAAAACAACATTTAACTGACTGTTAACATTCAATAAAGGCTTTGACATCAGCTAACAACAGACTGGACTGAGATGAACTGCTCTGTGATTTTATATTGTAGTGTTAGAGGGGCAGGGTCATTCCCTACTTTGGGCTGGTGACATGATGAGCCCATATATATTTGCCCCGCCCACATTAAACCAAGCAACGAAAGATGTGAAAAACTTTTTCTAAATCCAGAAATCAGTCACATGTAGATCTCAGTGTTTTTACAACCATATTCCAACATATCTAGAGTGTAAAGACACAAATTTTTAATTTCACTTTACAGGATCTTTAAGTATCTATCAACATAACTGAGTTGGCATCTATTGATATGTTTGATCACACTGATGATTTCCCAGTTAGTCATGTTATTTTACTCTTACTTGGCATTTTAATCATAACTTTCATTTTGGTGCATGTTGGGATTTAGAACTACAGTAAAAACAATTGCGTACATGATTATTTTTATCTGTAAGTGCTTTATAGCCAGCAATTACTTGTTTTTATTCTTAATGATATCAATATAATCATGATCATTATTTGTTTATTCACCCACTTGTTACACTTACTGTCGGACAGAGTTAATGCAAGATATTTTAGTAGCCTTCTGTTCACATAGCCTACAGGAATGCAGTAGGAAAAATGCGTTTTGGCCAGTTCAATAAACAACAGCATCCGTGATCATTGGGTCATTAACAATCTGAAGGACAAACAAGAGCAATCACGATAATCGCTCCAAAAATCTACGAGAGTAGAAAGAGCTGTTTACAGCCTTTCTCCCTCCTTCACGCTCTATAAGAGGCAGATGTCAATCAGCACCATGGACAGCACCACAATAACACAAATGCCATTTTCAGCACAATCATCAACAATCTCATTTTTTACAATGCAAATGTCCACTTGTATACAGTTCCTTACATGCCAAAATATTTAAATCATCATCAAATTAACCAATCTTCACATGACAATGGTATCAGTTAAACAGTGTGTCTCTAGCTTTCAGGGTCAGTAATAAAGAAAAAAAAAAATCAACCTTATCAATCAGAGTTTGGTTTGTAGTTTAAAAAAAAAAAAAAAAGCTTTGCCAAACTCTAAAACATAAAGCTATAACACATGTCAAAGAATACACGGCTCATTTGCTGGATCATTTGAATTATGACCTATACTAAAGCTGCTGCTTTACACACTGGCAGGGTTCATTTTTAATACAAACCAATGCAGTTCCAGCCTTTTAGAGCTCAGTGGTCCGAGCACTAAAATTGTCCTTGGCATCAGCTGTTTTAGTAGCTGTGCCCTCGTCTTTATCACTTCTCTCATAAGCCCACTTCAGACCAAAGATTTGCAACAGGGCTGTTTCAGAATGTCACCGGCAAGCATTGCAGTTTTCTGAGCTGCTGCTTGAATCAAACCATCTGATGATGTTGCTGCAATCCAGGTTGGCAAATTGCAAAAAGCTAGCATTTTAGGGGTCTAGGGTCTTTAATGATATAACAGAGAGGACAGTCTAGACCAGCCCTCTTTGTAAAGTGCTATGAGAATTAACATCGATAAAGACTGTAGCATTAATAGAAGAGCAGCTCAGCCTCAGTGGATCCATGACAAGTTTACACTGAAGGAAAAAAAGTTTGAAGTCACCAAAGTAAATTAGAAATGCTTTGTGTGATCCAAACACTCATTATCCTTCCACATAAAGTTAAACACGTCGCATATACTGTCTTACTGTCACACTCTTCACACCTTTACAGGAGACAGCTTGTTTGTCTCTTTTAGTTAAAGAAAAGGTGACAAAAAGTAAACCAAAATGTCACAAGGATAGCAGCTCCTGCGGCTGATAATCGTGTAAGAGAGTCACATGTGAAAAACAATGACAGCAGAAAGGAGAGGTGTTGATTAACAGCAAAGAGAGTAGCGGCGTTTGGGGTTTAAGATAATTCACCTGCAAAAATCTTCGGCACATGACACCAGCTTGTTTAAAACAAAGAGGAAAACTTGGGAGCGCAGTGCAGTCGTCCTATGTGGAAATTGCGGGTTAGAGGTTTTCCTTCCTTCCTTTTAATTCACACATTCTTAAAAATGTCTTTGTCCACATAAAAACGAACCATACAAAGCAAACAGATAATCAATGCAACAGGTTCAAATGGACAAAAGGATACTGTAAAGGCCAGGCCTATGCTAGAGCTACAAATAAAGGCAAAGCACAATCTAGATCAATGCTGACCCCAGCTTTAAAACATACCACAGTGTTTTATTTTAACAAGATTGTTAACATACGATTTCTTGGCGTTCTTGTTGAGGAAAGTTTTGATTCTTGCAGCCGTTGCATGAACTGGTGAACAGTTTTGATTTTTCTAGGGTTTGTAATCTCTCCAGTGCTTCGGTCCAGCTGGAGAAACCATTCCTGTAAAGTGAAATCCATAATTTGTGTCTTAACACACTAGATATGTTGGAATATGGTTGCTGTAAACATTTGAAGACACTGAGATCTACATGTGACTGAATTTTGGATTTAGACCGTTAGAAAGTTTTTATCCTCTTTGCTGTCATGATTTCATGTGGGCGGGGCCAATATGTGGGCTGAATGACCCCACCCCTCAAACATTACAATATACAATCAAGGAGCAGTTCATCTCAGTACAGTCTGTTGTTAGCTGACATCACTGCCTTCATTGAAAGTTAACAGTCAGTTAAATTATGTTTTTTTGTTCATTTTGAGGTAAATGTGCCAAATGTGTCAGCTACAGATGGCTGCTAAATCATTAAAAGTATCATAACAGAGATTTGAGACAAGAAAACTGACTTTGTCTCTTTTTCTAAGGTCAACTAAAGGTCAGGAAGCAGGCTAATGGCATGAGTGCTTTCCTCAATTTAGATTGTAGTATTTCTTTAATTTGAAGGGATCGTATTTCTCCTGAGTGGGCATGGCTTCAGCTCATTCAACAGACACACCCGCACCATCCTGGAGCAGATTTTACTGCCTCATTTTTCATGATCTTGAAGAGATGTTTTATTGAACTGAAATTTGACCTGGGTGTTTGTAGTGCCACATTATGTAATAACACCACATTATGTAATAATGTAATACATTTTCAATTCATTATGTAATAACGACGCATTATGCAATAGTGTAATACATTTTTAATCCATTATGTAATAACGCCGCATTTTGTAAGCCACTAAGCGGTTAGGGTAAGGGTAAGGTAGTAGGGTATACCCTGGAGCCCACCATAAGTCCTAGGGTTAAAGTTAGGTGTCTTAGTCCTATGGTTAGGGTTATTATATAATGCGGCGTTATTACATAATGTGGTGCTACAGGGTTAATAAAACAGCGACCTGTCATACAACAAACCTAATTACAGATTTATTTTCACTTTACAGGGGCTTTAAGAAAGCTTTCAAAGACTCTTGATGGTGTGTTGTGGATGGGAGAGGGGCACCCATGTTTGTAGCTGTGGTGCAAACTTGCAAAATACCTTGTTTTTGCAGCATTGCACGCTATCCATGGACGTTTTCCTTTCCCGCTTGAAAAGTCCAACCCTTTTTTCATGCAACATCACTGCTGCTGCTGAAGTTGTCCACTGAAAAAGTCCTCTAGCCCTTTAGGCAGTTTATCTGACCTCATGCATGCATACACTTGCAAGATTGGCACACCTTGGTGTGACATTCTCTTGGGGTGCATGGACCCAAAGCACCTACAGAATCTGAAGAAGATACTAGAGTACTGACCTCATTAATAACTTTTCATAGCCTACTTTTGTGTTGGATAACATGTGCCTGATCTGTGTGTTCTCTCTGTATGAACTGCTGTGTTTCTTATTTATTCTCTTTGGCTGTAAAATGAATTGCACCTTTGGGATAATAACGTTTACTTATCCTTAACCTTGTCTTTTTAAAAGCACTACTTTTGTGATTCTCCTTCTATCGTTGATAGTGTTAAGAACTCCCAACACACAGTACAGCTACATCATTTGAAGCTCAAAATATATTTTTAAACAAAGGAAGAAACTGCAAAAAAATCCACTTGATGGTAAAAAATAAACCCCCCTTATTCAGGCTACAGGCTCATTTAGACATGATCTGCTCTTTTTAATATGGAAACAAAGAAGGAGAATATGTTTCAATGAGACATCCTGAATTAAACAGAGCAGTTTTTAATGTTTACTTTTGATCAAACAGCTCCATTAATTCTCAAGTTTCTAGTTTCAAGAATGAACTCCTTCAGCAACATAAATCAAGTCTCAGAAACGAGCTGTGATGTGAGCATCCTCAAGAAAATCAGAAAATAAAATAAAACTGCTGGGTCTGAAGGAAATCTTGTAGGAGATTAAATAAACATTTATTTCTTGGTTATATTCCTCTGATCTGACTTTTTGTAGCGCATGGTTTATTTATCCTGGACAGCAGTGATGCCGAGCTTATTGGAGCAGACACCGAGAGCAGCTGTATACGTGTGTGTGTTTCCGCTCTCTGATTCTGGGTGTTGATGTTAATGTGTGTTTGTGTCTCACAGAGGATTCAGACGGTGAGTGCGGTGGATGCAGATGAGCCTTCATCAGGACATAAGTTCTTCTTCAGCCTGGCTCCTGACGGGACACAGCGCAGCAACTTCACTGTCCGAGACAACGGAGGTGAGATTCATACAAACTGACCTGGATTTACTTCATCTCCCTTTTTGATGAGGGATTTCCCCTTTTTCAGAACAGAAATGAAGTAACATTAATAATAAATCGAGCAGTATTGTTAATTATTTAAAATGTTTTCAGGGGCTGAATTTCACATTTAATCACATTTACAATTCAATGTTTTTCATTTAAATCTGTATTAACAAAGTGATTCAATTTTTGGTGCATGCAGGAGTGCATGTACAAAATGACAATGCAATGTGCCATGTTTGCACTTTCAGAAGTTAATATTTACTTGCTTTTCATGGCCATGATTGCAAAATGCATTGACAATGCATTTTTGCAATTAGATACCCAGTGACTGCACATTAGTACACTGCCTATTAAAGGTGTTCACCCCCTTGGATTGATATCATTTAGATTTTTGACAAAATAAGTTACAAAAACACTTCTTTAATTTCAAAGTAAATACCACTCAAAGCAAAAAATGCTGGGGATGCATACAAAACAATCTCCAAAGCACTGAATGTCTCCTGGAGTTCATTTAAATCCATCATTAGGAAATGGAAGGACTGTGGCACAAGTGTAGATCTGCCTAGATCAGGTCGTCCTCACAAACTGAGAGACTGTGCAAGAAGGAGACTAGTGAGAGAGGCCAGCAAGACACCTATGACTACTCTAAGGGAGTTACAAGCTTCAGCAGCTGAGATCAGAGAGTTTGCCAAAAGGCATGTAGGAGTCTCCATGGTAAAGTGGAAGAAAGTTCTGTGGTTTGATTAGAACTAAATAGTGCCTTTTGACCATCAGACAAGACACATCATCCTCTCTGTGAAGGACAGTAGTTGCAGCATCATGCTGTGGGGATGCTTCTTGGCAGCTAGCCCTGGAATGCTTGAAAAGGTACAGGGAAAAAATGAATAAATATGGGAGGACAATCTTATCCAATCTGAAAGAGAACTATGGCTTGAGAAAGGATTTTTTAAGAAGACAATGACTCAAAACATACAGCAATGGTTACACAGAAATGGTTTAGAGACAGCAAGGTGAATGGAGTGACTGAGTCAAAGCCCAGACCTCAAAAAAAAAAAAAAAAAAAAAAAAAGTTTGTGGCTGGACGATTTATAAAACCAGTAAAAGGGTAAAACAATTAAGGGAGTAAATACTTGGCACTGTATGTCCACACAGTCAGTCATGGCCTAAAATCTGAGCTCATTTTCTACTCACTTGAATTAGCCATGAGCTAAAAGGCTAGTAGCACCTGTTTTACAGCTTTTCTCCCTTGTTTTTCCACAAACGTGCCTTTAAAGGACATGATGATGTACTTTTTAGCGAATAAATGGGGTTGGATTAAAATGACAACTCAGAGTGATTAGAGCTACCTCCGATTTTAGAGGTGGTTTCCTTTTTACATTATTTTTGTTATTTTTATGACATGAAAAGGGGTAAACGGTGCCAGTTGAAGAGTGATTTGGGAGCCCAAGACCAGTTCCTTATTACTGAGCTGAGCAGGGGCGTAGCTAGGGATTTTGGGCCCCTAGAAAGAATAACACAGGGCCCCCCTTAACCGGCCAGCAAAGCAACAAATGTTGCATAATTTTTACAGATATCTATGCATTTGAATGTATTTTTGAACCATCATTTCGCCATTTATGAGCGACATTTTTACCATGGTTAAACTGAATTCAGTTCCATTATTTCACAGCACTGGACTATCCCATTTGTACATTTTTAAGGGTGGATCAGAGGACCCCGAGTAATTCATTTTACTCTATTTAAGACAAATTTCAGTTTGTGGAGTGATTCATTCAGTCGCTTTTGATTCAAAAATGACACTAATTGCTAAAAATGAATAAATAAAAACACTCTTTACATTGCAGGCTTCTCAGGGGCCCTTCCCTACTGTAGGCCTGGGTAAGCAGTACCCTTTTAACCCCCCATGGACCTGAGCTCTAGCTACTACCCACACATGCCAGCACAGTATGAGGATCACTTCTTCCTCATTTATGCTTCCGTGCAATTCTAGTGAGACATCACTGCCTGCCGTAAAAATCACAGTTTGAAACTGTCGTGTGATGCCCTGCTGTCATCTAACACAGACATTTTCAAGTTTTTCCACTATATGAGAAAAAAATATTTCACAGCATCTGTTAATTACTGAAGTGTTTTTTAAACAGACCCGTTGCCACAAGTGTGTCAAATCAACCAGTCTCAATTCACAAACATTTGTGAAACTAAATATGTCGTTCTGAAGAGCTCAGTGACTTCAAGCGTGGTGCTGTGATGGAGGCCACCTTTGCAATGTCATTCCTGTTGGATATTCCACAGCCAACTGTAAGTGATAATATTAGACAGTGGAAGAGTTTAGGAACAACAGCAACTCACTTATAAAGTGGAGGACCAAGTAAAGTTACAGAGCAGAGTCAACGACTGCTAAGGCACATGGTGCATAAAAGTAATCTGCTAATTCCATAGCTGTAGAGTTCTGAACTTCCACTGGCATTAATGTCAGCAAAATAACTGTGCATGGAAGGGTTTTGCTGCGTGCAAGCCACACATCACCAAGTCCAACACCAAGAGCCTTGAGTGGTGTAAAGCACACAGACACTGGACTAGGGAGCAGTGGAAACATGTTCTGTGGAGTGCCCAGTAACACATCACTGTTTGGCAGTCAGATGGGTGAATCTGGGTTTAGTGGATGCTGGGAGAAAGCTTCCTGACTGACTGTATTGAGAAGTTTGTTGGTGGAGGGATAACGGTACGGGGCTGTATTTCAGGGTTTGGGCTAGATCTCTTATCTCCAGTGAAGACCAATCTTAATGCTTCAGCATACCAAGACATTTTGGGTAATGCTATGCTTCTAACTGTGTGGCAACAGTTTGGGGAAGGCCCTTTCTAGTCCAACATGACTGTGCCGAGTGCACAAAGCAAGGACTATAAAGACATGGTTAAGTTCAGCGTGGAAGAACTTGACTGGCCTGCACAGGGCCCTGACCTCAACCCCATTTGGAAACTGGAACGGAGACTGCAAGCCATGCCTTCTCATACAACATCAGTGCCAGAACGAATGGGAAAAAAATTCCCACAGAAACACTCCAAGTTGTAATGGGAAATGTAATGGCCTTTACTCTTTTTGACCAAATCATCTGTTAGTTATAACCCCATTCAGTTTCAATCAGGCTACAAGGCCTGCCTTTAGACCTGGTTGTCACAGTTTATCTCCAGTTTCTTTGTCAGACTGCAGATGTGTATTGTGATATTCTAACTGGTTTTTCTCCCCTCAGATAACACAGCCGGCATCCTGACACGGCGATCCAGCTACAGCCGCCTCCACCAGAGCGTCTACCTGGTTCCCGTGGTGATCACTGATGGAGACTACCCCATGCAGAGCAGCACCGGCACCCTGACTGTGCGCGTGTGCACGTGTGACCGCGACGGCAACATGGAAGCGTGTAACGCCGAAGCTCAGGGAAGCTCACCAGGACTCAGTACCGGGGCTCTCATCGCCATCCTGCTGTGTGCCATCATACTGCTCAGTGAGTGAATGATAATAAAATGGCAGTCATAACTGTACTTTGGCCCCGTCACCGCAGCAGCATCAGCAGAAGTGACTCCTCCTTAACCTCCATCTGACAAAGAAAGCATGGTACAGTGCATCTTTTTAGACCTGTGCACTGCAGAATACACATCAGATTTACAGTAATACATCATGTGAAAAGCTGACTGACTGAAAGTGCTGCAGTTTTGTGCTTTCATGTCTGTCTGAAGCAGAGAGGCCACTTAAAGGTCCCTCTTTGTCTCATCACCCTTACAGTTAAGATAACTTAAGATAACCCAGTAGTTTCCCTTCCATTTTTCTTCATACATCCATTTTGCCTTCCATTTCTCTCTGGGGAACTTCTGACAAGGACATTCTCCTTGTTAGTTTAAAGTTTCACCCTAAAGGTGCCCATTTACAAGGGCTGCACTCCTGGTGATGCAGAATCGGGTCCTGATCATGGTGTTTTTTGGTGCAGTTCTTCCCCCACTCTCTCTCCCCATATCTCTTACGCTCTCTGATCAAATAATGGCAAAAAACGCTCTGCAGTGATGAATCATTGGCATAGAAATCATTGAAACAAATCAGGCTCTGGTGCCTTAAAAATGAAGGTAGAGATCAGCTGATTCAGGCTGCATAATGACACCTGCATGGGCTGGCTCCATGTGCAGCTGTAGCTCAATTCTCTCCGTAAACACAGGAATTTTTGTTAAAAACTCAAATCTCTGTCTCCACCTCCGTCCTCCTCCCTCTTAACACATCCTTCCCCTGACTCCATAAGCCCTTCCCAACCCTTTAACCCAGGTGTGATGTTCATTTAACCTAGCAAACCCGCTGCAGTATTGGTTTTTAAATTAAGGTGTAGGGCAGTGTTACTCAACCCTGCTCAACCAAAGAGCTGAAATGTTGAAAAATACATTTGCAAGAGCCACAATCTCACTGGTGAAAAGTGGCAATTAAAAATAAGTTAAAGGTGGCAAAAGTGGTCAAAAAGCAGCAAACACTGGGAGAAACATGGCAAAAATGGGCAGAATGTGGCAAAAATGGGTGGGAAGAGGCCAAAAAATAAGTTAAAGCTGGAAAAAAATTGTCAAAAAGTGGCAAAAATCTGAGGTGGGAAAATGGGTAAAAAATGTCATTTAATTGCAAAGGCAGCTTAAATGGGCAAGAAGTGGCAAAAAGGGGCAAACGCTGGGGGTGAAGTGGCAACAAAAGGGCAGAATGTGGCAAAAATGGGTGAGAAATGTCAAAAAAAAAATGTGTTACAGAATTACAGAATGCAAAATTGGTCCAAAGTGGCAAAAATGTGGCAAAAAATGAGTGAAAAGTGACTAATATGGGCAAAAATCAAAAAAGATGGAAAATGGGAATTAAGTGGGATTTAACTTCAAAAGGCAGCTTAATGGGGGAGAAGTGGCTAAATAGGCAAAAGGGGGCAAAAAAATTGAAAAAGCAGGATAAAAGTGTCAAAAATTGTTGAAGAGTGACAAAAAGAAGTGGCAAAAATGGGCAAAAAGCAGCAAACACTAGGAGAAAAGTGGCAACAAAGGGGAGAAAGTGTCAAAAATGGGTGAGAACTGGTAAAAAAATGAGTTACAGGTGGCAAAAATGGTCCAAAAGTGGTAAAACCATGGCGAAAAAATGAGTGAAAAGTGACTTAAATGGGCAAAAATCAGCAAAAAGGTGGGAAAAATGAGCAAAATGCATCAAAGAGTGGCAAAATGGGAAATAGGTGGCATTTAATTGCAAAAGGCAGCTTAAATTGGGAAAAAGTGGCTTAAAAGGCGACAAAGGACAAAAGATTGCGAAATCAAGATAAAAGTGGCAAAATTAAGTGTCAAAAATGGGAAATTATGTTTCAAATTATGACATGAAAGAGTCACAAATCATCACAAAAGAGTCACGTGTGGCTCCAGAGCCACATGTTGAGTATCACTGGTCTAGGGTGTACCCGTCTTGCCCAGTGAGAGCCCTTGAACTCCGGGCCCTTGTGGATTAAACCAGCAGCTGTAGGCAGACAAATGTGTTAGAAACCACAGGCAGACTTGATAGATCTTCAGGATCAACCGCCACACAGAAACTGTGACTTATTTTCTTTTGGTTTGTCTTCACATGGACATAAATCATAAGAGTTGGCACAGTTTTTACTGCTCTGTGTTTCACTTTGTGCACTCGGTATAATTTGAGTCCAGAAGTCAGACATAGGAGATAAGGCTGGCTTTATTTACACCCAGTTGGTGCACTGGACTCCTGGTCTGCATGGAAGCACACAGTGATTCAGAGTTGAAAAAGACAAGATAGAGATAGGGAGCGCACAGCTGTGCACAAAGATAAGAGACAAAACTTTAATTCATCATCTGTTCTAATGCAACACAGTTTACTAATGAAGTGTGTGAACAACACTGCAGACAGGAGTCTGTTGACAGACTGATGACTCCAGACAGCTCAAATGTGTGTTGACTGCATTTATATGTCTGCATGTCTGCTCGTTATTCTCACTGCTTTGATTATTGTTAACCACAAACCCTTTACACTGCTAATCCTAAACATTCAAACATGTTTTTGTGCAGCACAGAGCAGAACATCACCATAAAGAAACATTTCTTAGCATCTCCACCTAAAAGTGGCATCCAGCATCCCAGCATTTGTGATGTATTTATTTATTTATGATAATATGTTCTATCGACGCGGCAGATTTATGTGAAAACATATGTAAAGGCCCCCTAAGTGGCTGTTATTACAGCTGTCAAATCACAACTGAATGACAATAACAGACTTTGATAATGACATGAATGGCATGCAGCATGCATGATGACGCCTTTTTCTTTTCTGTAAAGCCGAGCAGCGTCGGTTCAGGCGCTCTGCTCGTCACAATCAGAGTCTGTATGGAAATGAATGCATCTCATCTGTCGCCACATCCCCACTTATCCTCTTATTCAGGCAGCGGTCACAGTCCAGTGGGCTGCTGGGAAAATGAATACATATTTATGGCTGTGAAAGTGCAGTCATTGCAGACTTAGTGGACACA
This sequence comes from Cheilinus undulatus, assembly GCF_018320785.1. NCBI lineage: Eukaryota > Metazoa > Chordata > Actinopteri > Labriformes > Labridae > Cheilinus > Cheilinus undulatus. The sequence continues at coordinate 44,387,229 of NC_054877.1, forward strand.
CACCAGGGACGCTGAGGTTGCTCGGAGAAAGTCTAGTCACTGGAAGCTGCAGCCCATCCATAGTTTCTGCTGTAGTTTTTAACAGATGTGAAAGATTTTCAGGGAAAATATTACAGTCTGATTAAACAATGTTTCCCCAGAACAAAGCTTTACAATCTAGTGTAGCATTTGTCAAAGCTAGGCCTGGTTTTAAATCAATTTGACTGGAGCTTACTGCTTGACTTTAAGAGTCTTTACAAGGGATCTTATGGAATCAGGCTGTAAGGGAACCCCGGTAATGAGCACAAAATTGCATGTGCATTCCAACGTAGTGCAGTTTTGGAAGTTGTGCATGTTGCAGGGGAATATGATCACAAACAGTTGGTCAGCATTGTGTCTGGTTTGACAATAGCCATAAAGGCCTTAATCAAGACATAGAATCTAAATTACACATTGAAGATGAGGTAAAACCAGTGTTACAGTCCCGGTCCAAGCTGTCCTGCAGGGTTTAAGTGGAGGCTGCTGGAGGCGTACAGCTTGCACCTTCTTTTATTCTGCCTTTTTCTCTTCCTTGCTACAATAGAGCTCAACAGCATGGCGGGAAGTAAAATTTCCTTTCATTTTCTCCATAGTTGATCCGATTAATAGCCAGGACATCAGAAATGTGACCAAAGCTGGTAAAAACTCACAAGTGCAAGTTGTCCAAGGTCATTTTTGAGTTTTTTACACATTATGAAAGTGTAGATTCCAAGCTTTCAAATAGTGTATCATACACCTTAATCTGAGCATATTTTACAAAGATATGCTCATTTGAATGTTAACTTCTAGTTCCTGTTTGTTCTAAGAAAACCAGGCTCAAAGTTTCAGGACTTTTCATACCTTCAGGCAGGCCAGGTAATGGGCGTGCACAACAGGGCTTCATTTACACAAAGTCCACCCAGTACAAGCTTCTGAATCGGACTGGTGACACTCATCAAAATATTCCCATTATTCATCAAACTTTCACTGTCGAGTGATCCTGAAGTCGTCCCAAGTCTGTTGATAATTCTTGCCGCTTCTTCATCGTCTCTTCTACTTTTCTTCTCTGCAGGGTGCATCTTGAGGCTTGTTGATAAAGGTGATAACTAGAAACAGCTGTATTTATGTGCCAGGAGAGGGGTGGCGTTTGAGCCATACGTTGTTTGTTATTGTTCATCTCAATGGGCGAAACTGGGAGCAATAGCAGGCTGAGTGGCCAATTATCACCCAGCAGTTTCGCTTTACCCTCCCCTCAATCTCCCTGCAGAAACTCCGAAAACAAGGCATTTTAAAACACAAAATTAACGCTTTTAAATATCACATTTGCATTACTTTTTCATTGAATGAGTTGTTTAAATGTTTGACTTGCATAAAATGAGAAAAAAAAACAAAAAATGATCATTTTGAAGAAAACAACTTTGTATACATTTTTCTCAACCACCGGAATGCTAACTTGCAGGAACTTTATCTGGCTTCGGTCACAAGTATCCAAGTTGGACTTACTATGAGCTGCCTGGGTTAGAAACGATGGTAGTGGTTGTGTGCAGATGACATCAAGACAGCAGAGAGCTCCAGATGGGGGGCAGGAAGTGATTTTTGTATAGAGATGCCAAAGGAATGTTCTCAGGCCTGCCTACAGAATTTTAATGGCCACTGAAAAACTGGAAACTGGAGACTGGAACGGGCCCTCCCCAGTTGTGAATTAATTATACTATCAATGAGTGTTGGATCAGTAGCGTTGGTGTGAACATCTGGACTAACAGTTACCTCATCTTGGAGCTGAAAAATGTGGGAAGAATTAAGTTCTGATATTTATTAGTGCCACTTTTCACCAATTTTTGCGACTTATTTTGGGCACTTTAATCCCATTTTTGCCTGTCCACCTATTTTTGCCACTTTTCACCCAGCTTTTTTGTTTGTCACCACTTTTTTTTATCACTTTTAACATATTTTTGCCACTTTATTCCCATTAATGCCACTGTTTACCCATTTTTGTCACTTAACATCCATCTGTGCCACTTTTAACACATTTTTTTCTGTTTGCAACCCTTTTTTTCCACTTTTTAGCTCTGTTATCAAATTTTTGACACTTCTCTTTGGCACTTTAATCCCATTTTGCCATTTATCCAACTATTTATTCTCATTTTTTTGTAATTATGCACTCCTTTTTGCTACTGTTATTGCCGCTTGTAACCCATTTCTACCATTTTCCGTCAATTTTTCCACTCTCTGCTACTTTATATTCCATTTTACTACTTCTTTTTGGCACTTTAATTCCATTTTTGCATTTTGACACCCATTTTTGCCACTTTTAACAAATTTATGCTGCTATTCACCTTTACTTGCAACTTTATTGCCACTTTTTGCCCATGTCGCAACTTCTTTATGCCACTTCAAATCCATTTTTGCTGTTTTTTGTGTCATTTTTTGTCCTCTTTTCACAAATATCAAATTATTTTCCATTAAAGCTGTCTCAGTTTCTTCATCTTTTTAATTTTCTGGCATCCTGGAGTTTGTGCACATCATGGCTCAGCTATGAAGTCTCACATTACTTTCTTAATCATTTAGTCCTGTGTGCCCGACCATACTGTTTACAATAAAAAAGTAATTCTCTTTTGACCTCCGGCTATGTGATCGGGTGGGTTTGTTCATTTGTCATTTGTTAGCAACATAACTCAAAAAGTTGTGGACAGATTTTGATGAAATTTTCAGGAAATGGATTCTGTACTATTGGGAGATAGGGCTAATGGCGGTGTTCTGTGCTGTTACCACTTTACACCAGGAGGTGGCGGACATGAGTAACTTCAATCCCAGCAGCATTTTTGGTGTTTCTATTCAAAGTTTTGGAGTTTATAGACTTTGAAAGACGCACGCCTGGTTGAGGAGACGAGTCGGAGTGTAACAGAGAGAAAGACAGCAAATTGTAGTGAGATTATTCACAATGCTGGGAGGAATAGAGGAATATTCACCCTCTGCCATGACTTCCAGTCGTCCAGTGAGACCATGGGCCAGACTGTCAGTACATCTGTTGGCACCGGCAGGCAATGCTTCCACCGTGACAGTCCACCCATAGCGAAGCCAATGCTTTGCCTCGCCACATGTCCACCCCACCAGGGAGGGAGTAATCGGCAGATGCCATGGTGGGGGGGCACATGGGGACGGATCCAGGGATTTTTTTAAAGGATTCTTCACTATTGGGAGATAGGGCTAATGGCGGAGGTGTGCGCTCTCCGAGTGCTTTTCTAGTTTTAAAAGGGGTTTTACTTAATTAATGAAATAATGTTTTTGTTGCTCTGATAAGAGTGGTTATTATTCAGGTTAAAAAATATATTGTTATCATTGCTTAACTTTACAATGGATCAGAAAGCCCTCCCCTTTAACCCCCATTATGGGCAGCCTTGGTTGGGCTATTTACAGCTCTGCCAACCATTCAGATTGTGACAAAAACAATCTTAAGCCACTTTTGCGTACCAAAAGTTGTGATACATTCAGGGCAAAAAGTTTGGTCTATGGTTTGGTCGCCTATGGTCTATTTCCACCAACCAGTTCCATTCAGTTTAATTCATTTTGTCATGGTTTGGCAAATTAAACCCTGATCTCGTCATGCTTGTGTTTCCACATCTGATGTCCTAGTCTCCTCTAGACTCTAGTCTCCCTTCATCTGACTTGACTTTTAGTGGGAGGTCTTCAGGACTAAGTCAAGGGTGATATCGATCACAACTGCAGCGTGTAGGTCCATCTAAAGCCCCATCTATCCCATGCAGCTAGCTAAGCAAAGCCATCCCTGCAACATTGATAAGAAACAATGATGGAAACACAATACCTTTACATGTGCAATATATAGTGTAATATGTCATTACACAATTCTGTACAAACTCTGTATTTATATCACTGGCTGATAAGATGCAGTACAGCGCTACACTATAAGACGCAGTCTAATCAATTCCCATTCAGTACAATAAAGCCTCCAAGCATGCTATAGCTGATAGAAAAAAGAGAGCTTTTACAAACTCTGAAGTGTTATCGTCATGCTCAACATTTTTGTTACAAGTTTACAAGACCTAATGAGATAGTTTTGGCTCCCAAAGTGTAGCATTAAGGCAGCTTTAAAGAGCCAAACATGCTGGATCTGTCTGACAGCGTGTATCACAGAGACTTGGTTGGAGTCCATGCTGCACAGTTCAGCCAGTACAGAAGAACTTTGAAATCTGATCAACTATACATAAGTTTATTGTACATGTCAGCACTCTTTGCTGTGAATTCTCCTCTTTGGTGTTCATTCCAGTCCATGGATTTTGAAGGAATATTGAAGCAGTATGCACTGAAGATCACTCTGAGATCATCTAAAAACTGTGTTCTGTTGTACAGCATGTCTGAATCTGTTTCATCTGAGGAGTACTACAGCAAAAGCCCTATTTTTAATGGTACAATGTGTTGCATAAAGCCCGTGCTGCACTGACGGCATACCACTAAACCAATGTAAGAACCAAGAACCCAAAAAGTTTGGACGTTGAGTTAAATGTAAATTAAAACAGAATACAGCGATCTGAAAAAAATATTTCATCCTACATTCAAATAAAAACAGCACAAAAACAAGATATTTTATCCTCAAATTAAAATTTATTTTTTTATAGAAACACACAATCACTTTGAATTTGATGCCTGTAACACATTCCAAAAAAGTTGAAACAGGAGCTTATTTTCAACTGTGTTACATCACTTTTTCTAACAACACTCTGAGACTGAAGTCACTAATTGTTGAAGTAGTGAAAGTGGAATTGTTTCCCATTCTTCCTTGACTAACATCTTAAATTTCTTAGTAGTGGAGGTTTTCCGATCTTGTATGTTGTGTTTCATAATGCACCATCTGGACTGCACTCAGGCCACTCTAGGCCCCGCCCTCTTTTACTGTGAAGCCATGCTGTTGTAACTCATGCAGAATGTGTCTCAGCATGGTCTTGCTGAAGTAACCCAGGACATCCCTGAAGAAGAGGTGTGGATGGAAGCAGGTGTTGCTCCAAAACCTGTGTGTACCTCTCAGTAGCTGCATTCACAGATGTGCAAGTGACCCATGTCATGGACACTAATACACCCCCACACCACGGTAGATATTGGCTTTTGAACTTTTGAGTGATAACACTCTGGATGGTCCTTCTCCTCTTCAAAAAAATTCTGGACCGGACTCATGCATAGTTGAGTCCTGGATGCATTACCTTTTTGTTGATATTTTAAAGCAATCATGGTCAAACTAACTTGGCCTTTTTGACAAAAATAAATAATTAAATGAGAAAAAATCTTCTTTGATCTCAAAGTGAACATAGATTTCTACAAAGTAAAGTCAATTAAATAAAAATGAAAAATGAATTACTGCATAAATATTCACTACCTTCAAGTCAGTATTAATAAGCTGCACCTTTGGCTGCAATCACTGCACAGAGTCTGTGTGGATAGCTCCAATCAAGCTTACACATCTGGACACTCACAGGGATCAGGCATGAACAGCACTTACGAAGTCCAGCCACAAATTCTCTATTGGATTGAGGTCTGGGCTTTGACTCGTCCACTCCAGAACATTCACCTTGTTGTCTTTTAAACATTTCTGTGTAGCTTTCCCTAGATGCTTCGGCTCATTGTCTTGCTGGAAAATAAATCTTCTCTCAAGCTGTAGTTCTCTTGCAGACTGAATTTTATTTTTCTTATATTTTGCTGCATTCATTTTTTCTGCAATCTTTACAAGCCTTTCAGGGCTGGCTGCTGAGAAGCATCCCCACAGCATGATGCTGCCACCAGCGTGCTTCACAGTGAGAATGGTGCATTTGTGGTGTTGTCAGTGTTTGGTGTCTTGTCTGATGGCCAAAAAGCACTATTTTGGTCTCATCAGACCAAAGAACTTTCTTCCACTTGACCATGGAGTCTTCTGCATGCCTTTTGGAGAACTCTTGTCCAGATTTAATCTGAGTTTTCTTTAACAGGGTCCTTTTTTATGCCACTTTCCCATAAAGCTTTGACCAGTAAAGAACCCGGCCAACAGCTGTCGTCTGCAGAGTCTCTTCCGTCTCTACTGCTGAAGCTTGGAACTCCTTCAGAGTAGTCATAGGTGTCTTGGTGGCCTCTTTTTTTAAATCCATCCCCTGACTTATACCTTTCAGTAACCTTTTCTCTGAATTGCTTGGAGTGTTCTTTATTCTTCATGGTGTAATGGTAGCCAGGAATACTGATTAAGTAGTGACTGGACCTTTTCAGGCACAGTTGTCTTTATACGACAGTCACTTGAGCCATGTTCACTGCTCTCATTTCACTAATTGTGAGACTACTAGCACAAATTGGCTGGACCTTTGTTGAATTAGAGCAGTCACTTTAAAGCGGGTGAATATATATGCAGCCACTCGTATATTTTTATTATATCAACATTACTTTGTAGAAAGGAGGGAATACTCTTTATAGGCATTGCAACTTGCACAGATAAATTCATACATGTCTTATACCAAAGAAGAGCCCACATGGAAGCCTATTCTTTCAGGCTGATTGTGAATCACAAGAAACATGTTAATCACAGAGCCTTCAGCTGCACTATTTCAATGCTGCTGATATGCATATGAATGTATCATTTTAACCATGCTAATTTTGTTCCCTCTCTGCTCTGCTGTTGTTCATCTCTCTCTCGACATGTCTGGATCTTCGCTGTGGCCGTATTATCTGATGTCCCCTCACAGCTCTCCGTCCTCTGCAGACATTTTCGGCTGTGATTTGCAGTGCAACTGTGTTCACATTATCTCGTCTCTCAGTTCAACGACCCCGGCTCCACCTCTGCTCTTTCTTGTTGCCGCTGCACTCGTTCTTGATTTAAATGCAAACTGGCCTGCTTGAGCTTAGCCAATCAAATGTTCTGCATGATTTCTTATGGATGAGTCCACTCTGAAATCAAAGGCTGCTGTCCTTTCTGTCCTCAAACCAACATTTCCCTCTGACTGTGAAGTAGCTACACTTTGTTTAGAGAGAATCAAGCAGAGATTAAATCTTCACACTTCACTTCTTCATCTTAGCATTATCAGATGTTTCTCTGAGTTTTTGAGTTTAAAAGAACGTTTGATACAAAATGAATTGCAGCATGTAAACTAGGCAAAACAGCCAACTTTACTCTGCTCCTACATTGTAAATTCTTCTCACTCGAACGTAGCTAATGCACCTTAAAGGGCATTTAAGCTCTCTTTCGCTGTCATGTCTGCCACTATGATCCCATGCAAATAAGAACCCCCACCTCTGACCAAGCTTTCACCTGCACGCTCTATATCTGTGTTTCCATAATAGCAAAGTCATTATCATAACTCCCCGCTCCTTTAAGTGCTAAGCTGGTGTCTACCTTTTCAAGGATAGTGAGGTCGGAGTTCATGCAGTGTCAAATATCAACCCTATACATATTCTGATTTACATAATCCATTCGAAGGGAGTCAGGCTGGCTACACACAAAGCAATTTCAATATTTTAACTGCAATTGAAAACGTGGGATACATATATTTATATATATATATTAAAAAAAGAGGAAAAATTAGACTTAATCACAATACACTCTTTGCCCTCACCACTTAGCCTTACCTTTTGCACATTCACGTCTAGGGGTAGGGTGTCCCTTGGGTGTGTACATTGAAATGCTTGGGCTTTATAGCTCTCAGGAGTTGCTGTCAATGTTAAATATCTAATCCAAATCTCTTGGATCTTGTCTCTCACAGTGATCGTTGTTCTCTTCACGGCTTTGAAGCGGCAGAGGAAGCAGGAGCCTCTCATCATCTCCAAGGAGGACGTCCGGGACAACGTGGTGAGCTACAACGACGAGGGCGGCGGCGAGGAGGACACCCAGGCCTTCGACATTGGAGCACTGCGTCACCCGGACACTGCCGCCGCCTTAGAGGAGTCTGCCAAACAGAGGCGTGACATCATCCCCTCTGACACTCTGCTGTACCCACCACACCGCCGCCCCGCCCCCGCCGCCACCAACCTCATGATGCCACCAGTTGGCATGGCATCACGGGACAACGGGGACGTACGTGAGTTTATCAATCAGAGGGTGCTGGAGAATGACTGTAACCCGACAGCACCGCCATACGACTCACTGGCTACATACGCCTATGAGGGGGCGGGATCGGTGGCCGAGTCACTGAGCTCGCTGGGTTCAGCATCGTCTGAGGCCGAGCAGGACTACAACTACTTAAGTGATTGGGGGCCCAGATTCAGGAAACTAGCCGATCTGTACGGGGCGGAGGACAGCGACTTCTCCTAACAGAGACACAAACACGCTCGCCTCCACGTCAGAGACTGAAACACTGCAGGGCCGAGCACAGCATTGACAACAAACGTGAGGACTGAACGGTGCTGATGAGCTTTAAGAAAACGTCAAAAACATGACAAACAGGAGATGAGCTGGCTTATTAAAATAGTTTCAATCAGACTCTTGAGGTCGCCAACTCACTGCACAACGATCAGTTGTGATATCCGGTTTATGGTCTTCAAGTGTCTACATGGACTCATTTCACAAGCCCTGAACTTGGACACTTTGGGTCCACAGTAATAGTCCCTCAAGTTCCTAGTCTCCAAACACAAGTGGAAGCTAAATGACACAAGAGGGGGTACAAAATTAAGCAGTCTGAAGTGCATAATGTTAGGAATCCCTAAAAACAAGCCTGTCTGGACAGGTGTAGATTTTTAATGTGACACACCAACATTTTTAACAAATCAACTACATTGGATATACTTCACATCCATCTGTTTGAGGAGGAAAAAAAAAAACTCAAAATACCTCTAAGCGTGATTGGATGAATATTCTGTCATATTCCTTATAAACCAATCAGAGCACCAAAATAAATAGAGTAGTAGGCGTGCACCACCGAAGGAAGCAAACTACATAACCTTATCTCCTTGGGATCATTGTTAATTATCAGTGGAGCCAGTTGGTAAATAAAACTCTTGCTGAAGCCAATCAGGAGAAAAAACAATCGTTCCACAAAGACCTTTCAGTGTGGTGTCAGAGTGAACTTAGATTGGTAGTGGTTTTCAAACTTTTTCGCCCAAGGCACACCTAAGGTGAAGCCAAGATCTCAAGGCACACCATAATCATATCAATACAAAATAGGCTTTTTAAATAATATAACAGTCAGGGTGGCCCATAAGGGGAGAGAAAGGGGAAAGGTTTCTGGGGCCCAGCCAACTGGGGGTGGCAAAAGTGAGCAAAAGGCAGCCAAAAATGGTTAAAAGTGATGAAAAAAACATGGCAAAAAAAAAATTGGGCAAAAAGTGGCAAGACAGAGTCAAAAATGGTAACAGTTGGCATAAGGGGCAAAAAATGGCTTAAAAATAGGAAAAAAATGTTGAAAGTGTCAAAACGTGACAAAAAATAGGTTACATGTGGCCGAAAAAGGGGTTAATGTTGTTAAAAAAAAAAAAAAAAAAAAAAGGGGTAAAATGGGTTAAAAGTGATTCAAAAAATGGGCAACTTGGGGCAAAAAAGTGGCCAAACAAAGGCAAAGTCAGCAGAAATTGGCAAGAAGGTGGCAAAAAAATAGGTTTGAAAGTGTCAAAAAGGTGGCAATTTAGGTTAAAAGTGGCAAAAGGGGTAAAAGTTGCTAAAAGGGGTTATAAAGGGGTTAAAAATTATGACCAAAAATTGGCAAAAAATGTCCAAATAATAGTAAAAGTAGGCAAAAACTGGCAAAAATGGGTTAAATGTGGCAAAAAGTTCCAAAAAAGTAGCAAAAATGGGTCAAAAGTATTTTTCAAAGTTGCAAAATTGCTAGAAAAAGCAGCAAAAATGGTTTAAGTTATCAAAATAATTGGTGAAATGTCAAGAAAAATTGGTTAACTTGGTTGAAAGTAGCATGAATTACTAACTTCAACACCAATTTCAACTTAATAATAGCTTGCCAAATGAAGTAACTGTTGGCCAAGATGCTAGCACCAATTCTACTGATCCAACACACATACACTGATATCATCAATAAATCACAACTTGGAAAGGAGCATTCTCTGGGTTTTGTTCAGGGGCCAAGCCAGATCCCCAAGCCACACCTTGACTTGCCTCATGACACACTAGTGTGCCTTGTCACACCATTTGAGAACCACTGACTTAGATTAAAGTATCAAGGCTAACCGCTACACTGGTGGCAGCCATTGCTATCAGTTTATACAATGGCTCCTGGTGGAGGGATCAGTTTGGATGTAGCCACAGTGGCAAATCATCAGAAGTGGACCATATTTCTTTATCAAAACAAGAGAAAAATCCAAAGAATTGCACAGAAAGCCTTTCACTGAGGAAAAGATGCTTTTACTTGTAAGCAGGTGTACACAGTGGCTACCAACTTTCAGTAGAAAGCCACTGAAAGCTTCTCTAAGCAGAGGAGATGATGCATGTCTCCTACATGAACCCTACCACTGACAACCTTCGCTGTTCAAACACTATGGCACCGCTAGCCTGAATAGCTCTGGCTATAACCTGAGCTGTGCCTGCCTACTGCCTCATTTTGTCTTGTCGTTCTGATTGGCCTGTCATGAATGTGACAGACAGAATGTTAGTCCAATCACCTTCTGAGAACTGTTGGAAAGCCCTGCCCTCCCGAATTGCTTTGTATGGTAGGTTTTCCCAGATGGATGTGAAATATATCCATACAGTAGATGTACAGAACAGCTTATCTGGTTTGTTAGGTTAGCAGCAAGGCAGTAGTCATTAAGAACAATAACAGTGGCCACTAGTGGCGAGTTGCTGCATTACAGTTTAGACAGAGTGTTTGGCCAGGAGTGTGGGTCGGAATTGATGAAAAAAAAAATTGTTTAACAGAATCGTAAGTCTGGTGCCAACTGCAGGGATTGAAATGTAAACATATAGCCAGCTAATCAAGCTGAAACCATAGCCCAGCTCAAATGTGCATTTAAACGTAGGGACTCTAAGAGGCAACACCTTAGCACCAATGCTTGTTTTTAGGGAGTCAAAGTCAACAATGGAGGGGGATTAATACATTTTACATTCAGTCAACTATCAGTTCAGAGTTTCTGCTCCTTTTGGGTTCGGGTCATCATTGAAGACACTTGAAGACTTGTTTCCAAGTCATCTCCAAAATGCAGTAAAAGAATCTAATGTCAGACTTTGGGAACTAAACTGGATCTCATGGATGTAGAAATGTAAATCAACCAGCACAATGATGGAGGCCAAAAATCTTTGTTTCCTTGCAAAGACTCATTTCAGGCCTAAATGCAGTTTTGAATCAAATCTGAGGAGTTTTTTTTGTATCAAGAGTTGGAGTTTTGCTACCTACAGGCTTTGCTTTAAAATCTCCTTGGTGACCAAAAAAAGCTTGCAACGTTATTTCCTGGATGGATGGACGTGTTTGTAACCGGGGCTGTCGACAAAAGCTCGCTCTCTTAGTTCATGGGTGGACCATGCACTAGCTTCTGCAGATATAAAGTGTGTGGTAAAGACTGATTTTTTTTGTTTGTTTTGTTTTTTTTGTTTTTGACTAAGTGCCCTTCTGCTGCCCTTCGCGCTGAACCGTGGACGCCTGCGGGGGCTAATGACTCTCACATGATTGCTTTTTGTCTTTCTTGCTGTCTTGTACAAAGGACCATTCCAGAGGAGCTGTTCGGTTAAAAATCGCCTTCTTCGGGACACAGAGTAAAAAGAGAACAACTCACATGCAAAATGCACTGACTTCTTTCTGTTTTTGCAGGTTTTATTTGGGGGAGGGGAGGTTGGGATTTTTTGTGCTGTACACAAAAAGAAGATCTGTATATTCATGGCTTCATTTCTAGGATTTTAGCTATTAAATGTATATTGTGTCAGAAACGTGGTTGAACTGGGTTTTACTGGATGCATACTGAGTTTTTTAAGTCTTTGATTTCATCAGCGTTTTTTTTTTTTAACAACAAACACATTCAGACGATTTTAAAATGAAAAGTTATCACTGAGAACATGCTTCAAATTCATATGTAGAAGCCTTTGAGGAAGGGCTGTCAAATATTTAAGCAATGCAGATCAAAATTTGGTGACACTTTAGTACAGGGTACACAAAAGCAGCACAGTAATGGAAAGCCATCTACTATGATGCTTGACTTATGCTCATTTATGCCCGTTAACTTGCTGTTTACCCTGGTTAACCAGCTGTTACTTATCTATTAATTCCCAGGTTAACTAGCTATATGCTACTTACAATTGCCATTGTTAACTGGCAGTTAGAAACTTATTCATTCCCAAGTTGATGTGCTGTTACACTCTGTCCTAACAGCATGCAATGTGACCAAGCATCAGCGAAAAATCAGCATGATTATACTGACTCCAACTGATGAGAGCTGTCCATCTAGGTTCTTTGCACAAGCAATGCTGGCACCAGTCTTCTCTGGGTGAAAACATTCCACATAAATGGATGGGAGCAAATAGGAAAGACTGGGTGCTTTATGATTTAAAGGCTTAAAATACAAAAAAAAAAAAAAACTGTAGAAGTAAATGGTTAATAGGGCCCTAAATCCATTTGCTGGTGGACCTTGTTTGTGAATAAAACTCATGTCGAGGCTTGTCAGAAAAAAATGCAAAAATAGCATCTTCTCTGCAAAGAAAAGCTTGCAGTGTGGCTCATTTCTCCCGTTTTGATAAAAGATATCATCCAGTTCTGATTAAACTGCTGCTATACTATGGCAACATTCCCGAGCAGAGCTTTTAGGCATGTTTTGGCAAAAAAATTGCAGCTGAAGTAAGTTGTAGATGTGGCGACTAAGGCACCACTGGGTAGGAAGGAGGATTGACACACCCCCAGTAGTGCTCTGGATGTCCTTGCATATTACCAGGGGCATGAGAGAAAGATCTGTTGAAAAAATGACAAAGTCCACAACTTTAGGGGTGGATGTGGCAAGTAAGCAAGGCCACAGGTACAGTCTAGGTGGGTAGTAGGGTTGCCACATGCCCCTAGTCATGCTGTGAATGTCTAACCTTGCAAAGCAGATGGATTCACCCGTTTCTGTGTTTCTCACTGGCGAATCCATCTTGCAAAGATCCCATCTGAATCATTTGAGCCTGGTTAGAAAGTGACAGAACCAATCAGCGTTGAGGGGCAGTACTTTCAGGTGTGTCGGAGTCGACATGTAAGCAAGCAGCAAGAAGAGGCTGGTGCAATAATGGTGGAAGAGCACCATAGGTGTATCAGAACTTGATGACATTTCTTCGTCCAAAGAAGAACAAAGAACAGGGCTGAGTTGTTTTCTTTTCAAAAAAGACAAAAGCCATGTACTGACATGTCTACAGTCGCCATGGTTTGTGTTACGCAGTTCTCTATGGAGGTAACTCTTCGGTAGCTGCTAAGACATCACATGTTTTGTCGCTCTGATTGGCCCATAAAGATGTGACAGACAGAACATTCATCCAATCACCTTTCGAGTGTTTTTTCAAAGGCTCTACCTTTTCCAGATGGCTGTATGAAACAAATTCATCTGGCATGTCAGGTTAGTGAATGTCCCAAAGGCCTGAAAACCACGGGTCTCTGGGTGTTTTACCAGATAAATGAGATGCCATTGAGCTTGGCCTTGGCACCTCATGCCCTACATGCATAAAACTTTTGCACACAACTGTACATCCAAGCCAATAGCTACACCAGATGTAGCCATTGCAGTAAATAGCAATTTACAGTACAACTAAATTGCGCCCATTATTTTTACAAACACATGCCGAAACAGGTCTGTAGAGGGGCATAACGTCTTTAAGTCTTAAAAATTTTCAGTGCTGTCGTTACTCCTTGTTTGATAACACTTAGATGACTGTAGCTTCATTAGAGCTACATCTGAGCCAAATGCTATACCATCAGCAGCCATTGTTATCAGCTACCAGTACAACTAAACCTGATCCTTAGCTACTGCCTTGTTTTCCTCAAATGATGCTGATTGGTCAAGTCCATTTTAAAACCTGTTCAACCGTTTCAGCTTGAATCTTTGCAAGATCGTATCTGGACAAATGCAATGCAATAGCATTAAATCGCTATGTTTTTACCACTGTTTTCTAATCTACCACCATTCTGTTTAGGGTTGTTTTCACCCAAAGAGGGGTGGGGTCACTCTGAGTGTCCTGACAGCCTGCAAGCAATCAAGAGTGATCCAGGCGATCTTTGCCCATGTAGCTTGATCATATTGGATAAAAAAACAAGGAAAGAAGGAGATGACAAGACACCAGGAGTGTCTGGCAGGAATAGTTCCTTGACACTATTTCACTTTCCTCACTCTTCAGAGCTTATTAGCTTTTTTACAAAGTGGAGATAGTTTTGCAGAAATCATTTTCACATCCATGTTTAATTTTTTAAGTATTCAAAAGTATTCAGCTCACTGCTTCCACATGCTTATCAATGCAGAGCCCCACACTTCTGTTTCACCATTTTCTAAGTAAAAGTGACAGGTGGGATACCGATTGCAGGGAAAACTGGAATCTACATAGCAGAGATTTAAATGTAGAGTGGACAGCAGGCATGCAATGACACTTTCGTACTGTTAGGACATGATCTCTTGTTAACTAGCAGATCCTTCCTGAGCATCCTCCCTATTTTTGTGTACCTTACTTTAAAGTGTTACCACATTCTGTTTCTTGGTAATACACTGACTCTGCTACAGTCTCATCTGGTCAACTTGCAAATTTAGTAGACGCCAAATAGGTTAAAGTCACCCGTTTGTTTGGATGAAGGCAACCACATCAGTTTTATAAAGATTTATCAGCTAAGGCCTCGGCTCGATGTTTCATTTAAACAAGCTGCAGGTGAAAGAACACTGACCTGAAAAGTGACAGCCCTCCTTAAACACCTTTTACACCAGGAGCTTTTTTTCTGAGCTTTATATTATCTCTGATATACCCAAAGGCATCCATCTATCTGAGATAATGATGAAACATCAGATGTTTTTTTCTGTTTGGTTCAGTCCACTGCTGTGTCTCATTGTTTAAAGGAACCATCAGTGGAGGGCTGCACATTTAGTATTTTCTATGACAGTATTAAGAGTGAGGTCCTGATAAAAACAGGGCAGGTGATAATCAATATTCAAAGCTGATTTATTGATAAAGACTTTTCCTTTATTGGATATCAGAGTCTGTTTGGTTCCAGTCAAAGCTTCAGTTTGTTCCAGCGCTGTTTTGTGACATTCAACTGCTTGAAAGGCTTCGATTTAAAATGTCCACATATGTTTCTTTTTTCTGTTTTGTACCAAATCTTTATAGTACACAATGCTGACATTCTTGAAGGGGGTAAAAAATCAAAATGCCGTCCAGCTTCACTGTTTTGTAATGTATTTTTGGAGGTGTGAAACACACTGTGGGCAGTCTACCGTCCGTACATGATGTACATGATGTATTATCCTGTTGTTTAATTTTGTCAAAATAAACTTTTACAGTGAATTCTTTTTTAATGTATTTATTTGTTGGTTTTTGTCTTTGTTTCATGTCTGTCCACTCAGTAAGAACATCATTTTTAAAGGTTTATATTGTTTAGTTTTACTACAAACCTGGTTTCAAAGATCCATCACCCTGGTTGTTACACTCTCTAAAATGTCAATTGAACAGAATGCAATGACTGTCAAATAAACCCATGGCACAGGCCATGTTTTCCACATTCTTAGAGACTAGTTGCTGGAGTTTTTGGAGAGGAAAGTTGTTCCATTCTTGTCTAATGTAGGATTCCAGCCACTCAACAGTCCTGGGTCTTCTTTGTCAGATTTTTCCTTTCATGATGCTCCTAATTGGTGAAAGGTCTGGTCTGTAGTCAGGCCAGTTCAGCACCCAGACTCTTCGACTGTGAAGCCATGCTGTTGTGATGGATGTGGTTTAGCATTATCTTGCTGAAATAGTCAAGGCCTTCCCTAAAGAGATGTTGTCTGAATGGGAGCATATGTTGCTCTAAAACCTCTCTCTACTTTTCAGCATTGATTTTTCATTTCCAGATGTGTAAGCTGTCCAAGCCATAGGCACTAATGCAACCGCATACCATCAGATGTAGATTTTGGAACTGTGCACTGAGAAAAAGCTGGTCCCTTCTCCCTTTGGTCCACAAGTGTCTGTTGAACCTGTTGGAAAAAAAACATTATTTGCATTCATTTGTATTTATAAATTTGAGTTAGTTACCACTAATTTAAAATTAAGACCACAAAATGATTAAAGGGGAAAACATCCAACAAAGTCAAAAAAGAGGGCTCCAGGTCAGAGCAGAGTTCTTGCATTTTTCATCTTTTATATCTGAGTTTTATAAAAGTAGAAAGAAAGGCACCTCTCATACCCACTGCACAAATGATTGGGCTTTGTTTGACTTTCAATTAAAGAGAATAAGTCTGCAACGAGTGAGCAATGATACAAATGCCAGAGCATTTGCCTGCAAGCTTATAAGATTACAGTTTTGGGGGTGGTATTCCAAAAATGGCTGTGTGGAAATCAGGAGCAATTTTCTGCTTACACAGAAGAGAACACATCAAAAACATGTTCCCACTAGATATTTAAGGAGGGGCACTTCCAGAATGTTTGTCCTACTGAGGCTGGTCTTACACCTCGAGCTGCCTGGAACATATTCCAGCTCATGAAATCTCCTTAGGCCAGCCACACACTACAGGATTTTAATCCAGATTCGAGGCAAGATTCGCCTCCTCGATGATCAAGTGGAGCCTCATTGCAAACACCATTTGTCTTAATAATCCTCGTGTGTGTCAGCATGATGGTTTTGCAGCTCCAAGTTGCGTCATAAACTCCCAAACCCTGAATTGTAAATATCAAATGTGTTTGATATTTCTTTCTGTGCGGAGTTTGCATGTTCTCCACATGCATGCACGGGTTCTCTCCGGGTACTCTGGCTCTCCTACCACCACCAAAAACATGCTCAATAGGTTGATTGGTGACTCTAAATTGGACGTGTGAGTGTGAGCGTGCCTGGTTGTCTGTCTCTATATGTCAGCCCTGCAATTGACTGCAACCAGTCCAGGGTGTACCCCGCCTCTCGCCCAATGACAGCTGGGATAGGCTCCGGCCCCCCGTGACCCCGAATGGGATAAGCAGTATAGGAAATGGATGGATGGAACATGTTTGAAGTAAACAGATACAGCAACCTACACTCTAAAAAAAGGATTTAAATGTTTGTTGAAATTATGCAATGTTTTTGCTTCAATCTAATCATGTTTTGTGTACTTTTTTGGGCTATTTTAACTTGAAACTGTGAGTTGCTCCTTTAACGTAGAACTATGAGCTCAGGTAAAGTACACCAGGGTTGCCTGGGTGTTGCATAATCTGCAGCATTTTCCCAGAATGACACTTTTGCATCATGCCATCAAGCCTTTTGTAGCACTGTCCCTACTTTTTTGGGGTGTGTTGCTGCCATCATGTTTCAACTTAGCTAATATTTTCATGAAATTGTAAAATATCTCAGTTTGGACATCTGATGGATTTATGAGATTCACCAATTATTGCATTCTGTTTTTATTTACATTTTACACAGCGTCCCAACTTTTTTGGAATTGGGGTTGTAAAAACTTGATTGTACAAATTATCTTGAAAAACCTCAACATTACATATTTCTATTTAAATAACATGGCTTTGTAGAAATCTACGTTCACTTTGGCATTAAAGAGCGTGTTTTGTTTTGAGGTTTTTTTGTCTAAAAAGCCAAATTAAATCAATCATAATTGATTTATATAATGGATAAAAGGGATATATACTTTATAGGCTCTCTGTGTTGGCCTCATTTCATACCAATATATGAGCAGAATCAGACTGAGAGTCAACAGGTGATAGAGTAATGACTTCGAACACTTGGCAGTGTTGTTAGAGAGATGATGGAGGATATTGATCATGAATTTGTCTTCAGTAGTTTAGCTGCTGCTGATACAGCTTCCTAAAGTGCTGCAGGAATCACTGTATTTATTCACATCACTGAAGTTTGAAAATGTTACACCATGATGAGAGTATTGATCTTATCCTACATTACTGTGTGTACCTAGTGCATGCTGGGAAGGGCCCTTGACTAGACAGCTTCTCTACAACATGAATTCAATGAGAGTTTATGCTCTGCTCATAGGAGTTATTTCTGCTGCAGTCATGTTACATGATGCATAAATTTCTTCTGGTTGGAGAGATCTGCAGCTGGACTGAATGAGATCTGTATTCAAGGAAAACACGAGCAGTCACCAAAGCCAAAAAATCTACAAAAACAATGCAAATACTTCCATGCATGCATGTTTTCCAGTACAGTTCCTCTACTTTCACCCCACTGAGCTGTGATCCTCTCTACTCTTGACACAGTTTGTTCTCTGTAGCATCTGTGTCGATTTGTTGCGACAGGCTGTAACCTTTTCACTTTACAATAGTGGTTTCAAAGTCTTCTTCATCAGCTTCATTGAAAGGGATGCACCTCTAGAAGCAATCAGCGTGACTGTATTTAAATGTCACCTGTAATGACTGAAACAATCAAGCTTATTCATGATGAATGCAAGAGGACAGCCAGAGGAATTCAAGGTGCCATTCTATGTCATCCCTCCAATAAAACAGATTTCTTTGTTATTCTAACATCCATTTCATCAATTAATCAATAATTCAAACTGTATTCAAGTCGCTGTTTTGATTTATTAAAGATTAATGTGGTAAAAGTTTAATCACTGACCTTTTAAAGTCTGGTTAAAGATGGCTTATTGCCATTATGTGATCACTGTTTTCTTCATTAAAACTACGGAAGTCAGCGAAAGGAAATATTTATCTCTAACAGTGGAGTGTTTATTTGCAGTTCATCGTCTCTCTCATATCACTAATGAGCTGCAAGTCGAACAGATCAGGGCAGACTTCAGTTTTTAGTTCCCTAGAAAGGAGAGAACTAACGACAGAACAGATAGAGAATAAAACAGATGATTTTATTACACAAATACAGTAGCTAAAAACATTGATTAAATATCATTCAACTAATGAGCAAGTTCATATTTAGACTCATGTCAGGTCAGGTAGGTATGGAGGCCCATTTCTGCCTCTAAAAAAAGACAAATGTGGAAGTTAGGCAATTACAATAAAAGAATCCTAAGTTATAATTATGAGAAAAGAAGTCACAATTGTGAGATAAGTCATAAATATGAGATAAAAAGAAATAAACATGAGATAAAAAGTCAAAATTATGAGCTTAAAAGTCAAAATAATGAGATAAAAGTCAAAATTATGAGCTTAAAAGTCAAAATAATGAGATAAAAGTCAAATTTATGAGATTAAAAGTCAAAATAATGGGATAAAATTCAAAATAATGAGATAAAAGTCAAAATAACCAGATAAAAAGCCAAAAATAATGAGATAAAGAGTCAAAATTATGAGATTAAAAGCCAAGATTTTAAGATTTAAAAAAAAATCAAAAATATGAGATAAAAAGCCAAAATTGTGAGATAAAAAGTCTAAAATGTAAAATAAAAAGAAATTTTTTGTATGAAAAGTCATAATTATGACATAAAATGTTTAAATTATTAGAGCAAAAAGTAAAAATTATAAAGATCTAAGGATTTTTATATAATATGTTTGATTTTTTATCTCATAACTATGACTTAAAATCTCGTACTCATTATCTCATAATTTTGACTTTTAATCAAATATTTTAAATTGTTTTCTCATAATTTTTACCTCATAATTTTGACTTTTTGTCTCTTAATTATGACTAATTTGCCCCTTTTAACCCATTTTTGTTACTTGTCACCCATTTTTCCAGTTGGTTTTACCAAAACTTGCCACTTGTCCCTGTTTTTGCAGCTTTTGCCATTTTTTACAACTTTTGGCAGTTTTTTCCCATTTGTGCCACTAAATTTTGCCACATTTAACACATTTTTGCAGGGTTTTTTTTGGGGGGGGGGTTGTTGTTTTTTTTGTTTTTTTTTGCAAAATTTTGTCTTTGTGCATTTGCACACTGGCGAATTTTGGCACTTCTGGATTGCAACAGTCAAGAAACCAACTGCAAACATATTCTGTGGTCGTACATTTTTGCAACAAGATGAATGTGGCTCTCTTTTTATAATTTTTCTGTCTTTTTTGGCTGACAATCAAATAGGCGAGACCTCGATTCTCTAGATTCTTATCAGGCGAGTGGGATGCGTCGTTATGCAGGCAGTCTGAAAGCCCTGACTTGTTAACTGAAAATCAAGCCGCGTCAAGTCCAAGATGTATGTTTTGTTGCCCTGATTGGCCCATAAGTTCAGCCTTTCCCAAACATAGTCTACGTGGTGTTGATCAGATGATGTGGACTCTGTCTCTTTTCATGGATGTGTAAAACAGTCTATCTTGTGAGTCAGGTTTGTTTACACATGCAGCTTGCTCCTAAAATTCTAGTAAGTTTTAGGAGTTTTGTGCTGAGATATGCTGAATACTAAAAACAAAGAAGAGAGGGAATAGTGAGAGAAACAGTGGAGCCAGGCTGATTCTTTTTTGGCCTCCTACTATCCGTCCCTGTTATGCACGGCTGCTTATCACAGCATCCTGAGATTTGATGGCTTAAGACAAAACATGGCTCTGCCTCTTTGTTGGCACAAATTTTTAACAATATTTTCTTGAAAAATGGGCCAGTTGACATGAATTTTTAACCACACATGACGATGTTTTTTGTCAGTAATTGAAACAGAGAAATAGCCGACATAGTTAGATAAAACAGGGCATGATTAAAGATTCACACTTTCTATTCCGGGCTGAACTCAGACAGACGGAGAGCGGAGAAGTTTCTGAGACATCCATCGTGTTCAGACGGAGTTTTGAACGGAAGGCAGCTGGACTCTTTTTATAACTCGACTGGACAGAATTTAAACCTTTAACCCTGCTCTGCAGCATCCTTTTCTCCTCCACCATCTGTCTGCACACACTCAGGACGCTGTGAGTGTGGTTAGCCACTGGCAGCATTAGTGATGACAGCTGTAACTTTCCCATGCTACCAGAACACCATGTGCCTCCATTAGTGCCTCATATTTTTTTCACTGTTAATCTTTGATGGGGCTGTCATGTAAGGAGATAAAAAATGCCTGTCAAACTCACTAACCCCACCTCCGCACACACAAATGCAGACAGAGCATATTTTCAGAAATTCACTCAAAGATTGACTCCACAATGTATGACTCCATCTCTTTAAGGCAATATTGGACATATACAAACTTACAGAGACACTCAGAGATGCTGCAGGAGGACCAGAGATCTTTATTTTAGTCTAGCATGAAAAAAAGAGAAGCAAACCCAGAGAAACTAACAAGAGTTCAGCTCCTGAATACCAGCACAGCAGGCCAGGAAGGAGTGACAGGGTTTATAGATTATAGATGTCGTCCAGGTGGGAGGAGAGACATCGGTCACAGAGGGCTAATGGAACAAGGCACTGGTGGAGTCAGAGGGGGTCCAGTCCATAATATCATCAATAGATTCAGAGAATCTTGAGAAATCTCTGTGAGCGAGGGGCAGAGCCAAAGGTCGGTATTGGATACCTTTACCCGCGACGTACCGCATTAAAAACAGCCGTGACTCTGGGCAGGAAATTAGGGATGAGACGAGATCTCGGGCCTTAGCAGCAAACTTCGTTTTATAATTCCTCCACTAGTCTTTGTCCGTACAGAATAACACCACTGATGCACTGGTTTGTTGTATATGCAGGCCTGCTGGCAGATTTGACTGGGCCCCTGAAAAACCCAGAGAATGAGTCCTCCCCAGGTCAGTAGCTGGATCAGTAGCGATGGAGCTAGCATCCTGCCTAATAGTTACCTCATTTTGAGCTGAAAAAGCAGTTATCATCGTATTCTGATGTTGCAATTATATCTGTGCTACCTTTTAACCACGTTTCACCATGTTTTCTGCCCATTTTTGCCACTTCCTATTGCTTGTTTTTGGTTGCCACTTGTAACCCATTTTGCAACTTTATAACATTTTTACAACTTTTTTGCTTCATTTGACCCATCTGTGCAACTCATTTTTGACATTTAAACCAACTTTTGCAGCTTTTTGCCACTTGTAACCCATGTTTTGTTGCTTGTTTTGGCAGTTTTTTCACGTCTAGCTAATGTTTTATACTTGTCCCTTTTATCGCCACTTTTAACCCTTTTTTGTTTTGGTTTGTTTTTTTTTTTTTTTGTTTGCAGCTTTTTGCCCTTTTTGCCACTTTTAACCCATTTTTTGCTGCATGTTGCCAGAATTATTGCCAGTTTTTTCACATTTAAATAATGTTAGCCACTTGTCCCTTTTCTTGCCCCATTTAACCAATTTGTGCAGCTTTTCTTGGTTACATTTATCCTATTTTTTGCCATTTTTAATCCATTTATGCTACTTGTCACATCTTTTTGCCACGTTTAAGCAATGCTTGCCACTTACCCCAATTTCTGCGGCTTTTGCTGTTTTATCCAACTTTTGGCTGTTTTTTTTCCTTTAGCACCACTTAACTTTGTCAAATTTAACAATTTTGCAGGGTTTTTGCAAAATTGCCTCATTCACCCATATTTGCCACATGTCACCTGTTTTTTTTCTGCTTTAAAACCATTTTTGCCTCTTTTTACCCTTTTTGCCACTTTTTGGCCACTGTAAACCAATTTTTGCTACCTGTTACGCAGTTTTGCCAGTTCTTTTTTTCACGTTTAACCTACGCTTGCCACTTGTCCCTATTTTTACATTTTTTTACTGTTTTTATGCCATTTTGGCTGTGTTTTTACCCATTTCCATCATGAAATTTTGTCACATTTAACCCACTTTTGCAAGGTTTTTTGCAAAACCCATTTTTTGCCACTTTGCACTTCATGAAACTTTCTTTTCTTGCCCTTTTGACACAATGTTGCCAATATATCTGCCCTTTTTAACCCATTTGTGCTACTTGTCATCTATTTTTGCCAGTTTTTTTTTTTTTTTTTTTTTTTTTTTTTACCAATGCTTCCCACTTGACCCAATTTTTTCAGCTTTTTGCCTTTTTTTGCAACTTTTGGAAGTTTTTTTCCCCATTCATGCCACTAAACTTTGGCACATTTAACACATTGTCATCCCTTTTTTCTACTTTTAACCTCCCATTTTTGCAACTTTTTTGCCACTATGAACCCATTTTTCACCCTTGATGCTTTTGTGACCTTTTTTTTTTTGCCACTTTTGTACTTTATGAATTTCCAATGCTTGCCACTTGTCAGCCATTTCTGCAGCTTTATGCCGCTTTTTGCAACTTTTGGCTTTTTTTTCCCCAATTAGCACCACTAAACTTTGCCACATTTAACACATTTTTGCAGGTTTTGGTTGCCTCTTTTCACACATATTTGCCACTTGTCAACTGTTTTTTTTCTGCATTTCTGCAACATTCAACCAATTTTGTCAACTTTTTTTTTCACTTTAACCCCTTTTATTTCTTCTTCTTTTTTCTTTTTTTTTACTTTTTTTGCCATGTTTTGTCACTTAAAACCCATTGGTGCCATCTCTTGTTGCCACTTTAAATCATTTTTGCCACTTTTGGCCTTATTTGTTTCTTTTCTCAATATTCAATCTTTTCCCATTAAAGTTTTCTCAGTTTCTTTGACTTTATTTTCTGTCCTCCTGATTTTTTTGTATATTGTAAACGGTTTAGTCTAGTCTGGACATCCACATTATTAACATCACCAATTACAAGCTAATTCTGATATAAGAAAAGTGGTTTGCTTTTTGAAGAAAGGCTATAATTCAGTACAGTTTTACAGATGCTTTGCTGTCCTCCATGAGCTCAAAATTTAGCTTAACCCCAGAAAGCTCTCCCCTTTCTCCCGGCTTATGGGTGGCCTTAAATATATATGTGTGGATCAGTCTTTATGTGCTCATTAAACTGACAGGACCTGCTGCATAACATCAGCTAGTAATGAGAAAGACAAAGTCTGTGTTTCCCAAAGCTCCAGGAGAGGTACAGCTTCCCTTAAAAAGTACCACTCAGAATACCAGATAATCAGCTTTACTTGGCAGGTTTACTGTTTTACTTAAAGGCAAAAAACACCTGTGGATGGACAGAAATCCTTCAAATACTGGGTTCAGGTGTTGAAACAATCTTGTCGGTGTTACATGAACTCAGATGAATGTCACCTCCACATCTCCCTCTGACTCTGCTTGTTTTCATTGATGGGCACATTATCAGAAACCAAACGCTGGTCTTGTGTCTGCACACCTGTACTGAAGCTGTTGCTCTGAGGTAGGTGGTTCAGTTTGAGTCTGGCCTTTGAATGCCATTCCCCACTGTCTGGATCCGGTTTCCGACTCTATCCACTACTTTCCTATCTGAATAAAGGCATAACAAGCCCCAAAATAAATCCCCAAAATAAAGAAACCATGTGCTGTTTGTTGTCTGAGGGGTATGCTGAGATTTAAAAAGAAGAGAAATATTATGAGCAGCTTTGAGCAGAGAGGAATGAGAAGCACGCTGGAGGGGAAGCAGAGGTTTATAAAAAGGTATATTATAAGAAGTGGATTTAGAGCAGATGATGAAATGTAGAATTAAAGTAGCTCCAGACGGCAGAGAGAGAGAAATAACATCTCTAATCTGTATGTTAAATTCTAAATATTTAATCAGATACGCTGTAATTAATTAGGTTAATAATATTTGCCGATGATTAAAAGATTATCCTCTGCTTTGATTATCTTAAACTCTGAACATAAACACGATTAGATTTTCTAATTAAACTCTGCCTCCCTCCTCTTCCTTGAAGGGAAAAGCATGATGAATGATTTAAGTCTGTGATCTTTCCCTAATGCCTGGTATTCTCTGTTTAACTTCAGAAACACAGCTGTAAGTCAGGCTCCTTGAACTTTAAACGTCTCTAATAGAGAGCTAGAGTCAAACAGCAGCAGAAAAATGAGGTTTGTTTGCAGAGCTCTGGTCGTGTAGAAGCTCTGTCTTCAAATTTCTGTTTGATTTTTTTACATTTATGTGACAATTTGGCTGTTAAATGAGAGAACAGTTGGTCCAAAGTCAACCCCTCTTTAAGTATTTATTTGTGAATTTGACCTTTAGATGCCAGCACAGCTCAAACAATTATATTAAACAGGTTATATTAAACCCTATGGGTTAAGAACGGGATGTCAATTAAGTTCATATGCAAATCAAGGCAGGTGAGCAAATACTTTTGGGAATATAGTGTAGTTCAGTCCTGAAAACACACAATATAAAGTTTGGGGATAAACAAATGAACAATTTTCAGTCCTTTAAACACTTTTAAATGTGAGGAATGATGATGAGTAAGGGAAGACTGTTGTAAGCCTGTTGGTCCAGCCTGAAATTCCTCTAACTTATTTGTTTGTACAGTCAATACCTAAAGCTGATATTTACAGATTTTTATAGCTAAAACATCATTTCAAATATTGGCAGAAATGTTCTTTTCTGCTGATACCAATATGCCAAGAATATCCTGCTTCTCTACTAAGAGAAAACCAAGGAAAACTGTCTTATATTGGTTTTAGGAACATGACCATTAGCAGCGAGTTTAATTCCACTCCATCACCATGAACAAATATATGAATGACGTGACAAAGGCTCCTTCCCTTCAGATCATAAGAGGAGAAGACGTAGAGAGAAAGAGAGAGGGAGAAGAGAAGGAAGAGGTCAGGCACTGTTAAGTGCTTTTAGGAGATGGAGAAGTGGTGTTTCAGGTGTGTGCGTTCCAGGTGTGTTGGTGTGTTTCAGGGGTGCAGCCTGTCTTAATGGATTCTAGTGGAGCTGCCAGGAGAGCGGACTTGAAGAGGCTCAGATTAGAGAGTTCCTCTGTGAGTGTGAAACAGAGGAGAGAGGTGGAGAAGAACAGAGAAGCATGTGTTACTGCAGAGAAATGCTCTGCCAGCTCACATCAGCGTTTACATTCTCATGATGACTGTTTACAGCTCACAGGAAAATAGGAGACATATACCTGGAATACATCACTACTTAATAACACAGTTCAATGATGAAGAATTATCTATAAACCTAGAATAATATTATTATTAGGGATGTTACTGGGGAGGCTGCTGATGGCTGCTGATTGCATTTATACTGGACAATATTGCAATTTGGGATTACAATAGAATCCTTAAAAAGTCTCATGAGTCTACTCACTCTGTTATAAAAATGTAGAGAATAATGAAAGTGTTTGTTTCTCAATCCAAAGCATACAAATATTAAGTAGCTTTGATAAAAATTCAGTCCCTGATGGTCCCAGTCTTACTAGGCTCTTGTGAGGCCTGGACGCTGACCAATGACAGACATTTTGGCTGGTAATATTTTTATCTTCTGGATAAGTGCTGGCTAATGGAAACGCTGTGGCTGTAATGTGTTTGTGTAACTACTCCTAAGACCTTAAAGAGACGACAGGGTCAGACCAGAAGCTCCTCTGCTGTAAGGGTAACTAACTGTTTTCGTCAGTGGAGTCTGATGGCTTTTAGGAGGATGATGTTATGGTAGTCTCCGGTAAAAGAAAGCTCCTTACCCTTAAAAAAAGTCACTTTGCCCCTGAAGGAGAAAGCTGTTTGAACCTTCCAGTCATTTAGGCACCAAAGTATCTTAAAAAAAAGAAAGAAACAAGTTCCCCTTTAAAAGAAAGCCATTCTTCTCCCGCTCTAACACACCTCCTGCTCTGTTCCAGTAACACATCGATTAAGAGGCCAGCTGAAGGCTTGTGTCGGTCAGAGGCAGAGTGGTCTGCGTCTAAAAATAGGACGTTTAGACGCCACTCTGAGCTGATCAATACAACACTCTGAGTAAAACGCTCTCCACATCCACCGATGAGATTCTCACTTCGTCCCTGCCACATAAAAGACCCCTCTGCTGTCAGACAGACGACTGAGCGGAGTTATTTTAGTGCCCTCTTTGCTTAAATTAAAGATAAATAGACAAAATGTGTAGAGAGCTGCCGCTGACGTTAAACATCAGGGTTTGTTTTCTGCTCTCATGTCTAAGCTCACAATCTGATTCTGAAGCAGAGAAATGAGATCTGAGCTTCGTAATGGGATAAGATGATCTATTTATGCCCAAACAGCAGCTCATCACACGGGTTTTATTCAGTGCTGTGCTCTCTGATGATGAGCAGGGTCTACTCTACATTTGTGGCATATTTCTCAATGCCACATATGACTAAAAGCCTCAAATATACCAGTCAAAAAAGTGTGTGCACCCAGGCAGTTGGGTTATAATGAAATTCAAACAACCCATGAATCAGATCTTTATAATAATGAATGACAATATGACTGAAAATAACTACACAAAACCTTGCTAGGCTACTGCCAGTCAGACAAACCTCCTCCAGGCCTAGTCTTTCAGTTACACACCAGATAGACTGTTTAATATCTCCATTGCATGGATATGTTTCACATTCATCTGGGAAAGCTCCCATAGAAAGCGTTTGGGAAGGGCAGGACTTTCCGAATATTCTGCAAAGGTGATTGGAAGAATTCTGTGTCCGTCACATTCATGATGGTCCAATCAGAGCAACAAGACAAAATGACATTGTATGCATGCGCTACTCTTGAGCTGACAGACTACTGCTGCTGTAGGCAAGCTTTCATTGTGACTCTTTGCTCTTGTTTTTATAAGAAATGTGGACCAGTTTAGCTTAAACTGCAGCTTTCCTACAGCTACATCTGAGCTCATAGCTACAGTGACAGCAGCCACACTGGAAAACCCACCCATAACGATTACAAAACCTATGCCGAAGTAGACCCGGAGAACAGCAAAACACCTTTTCTGTCATGGCAGACTTGAAGTGTTGCTCTCTGCTCTTGTTTTAATGAAGACATGTTTGGGGCTTTTCCACTACGGCTTTTGGCCGAGCCGAGCCAAACCAAGCCGTGCTGATTTGCATTTCCATCACCAGTTTAGCCGTGCCGAGCCGCACTCAAATAAAGCAGGCCAGCCCCGCCTTCAAGCACGCCGTGCTGACGTCAAAACGCTTCGCAGGGTCCGATTTGCTGGAGGGATATACCCTCTCTGCTACTGATAACACCTCCATAATCAACTTTCATCCTACAGGGAGACGGGGGAGATACATTTTACCCCTGCCTCTGCTCCAGCTGTCCATAACTCTGTTCCAGCGGTGTCAGCATCCACTTTATGACTCAGAAGTCCGTCTTTAATCCATGAACTGGCACTATTGAAGCATGCTGTTCTCACTG
This sequence comes from Cheilinus undulatus, assembly GCF_018320785.1. Lineage (NCBI taxonomy): Eukaryota > Metazoa > Chordata > Actinopteri > Labriformes > Labridae > Cheilinus > Cheilinus undulatus. The sequence goes on from NC_054877.1 coordinate 44,415,310, forward strand.
CTACAAACTCATACCAAAGCAGGTTGGCAGAAGAGCAAAAACATCTTTCATGTCATTAAATCTTTTAGTGTTCATTCATACAGAATTGTGGTAACCTGACACGCCGGATAAACCATTCACTGGGAAAGGGCAAAGCCTTTGAAAAAAACTGGGAGGATAATTGAGTGAATGTTCGGTCTGCCACAACTTTATGGGCCAATCAGAGCAACAGAACACGTCTCATCCCCCATTTGACATTTCCTCAGAGATTCTTCATGGGGTTCAGGTCAGACTAATCAAGCACAGTAACACCATGGACAGCAGACCGATTCTGGTAGTTCTGGCTTCAGGTAGACAGGTGCCAAGTCCTGCTGGAAAAGGAAATCTGTATCTCCATGAAGCTTCTCAGCAGATGGAAGCATGAAGGTCTCTAACGGCTGACAGCATTGACTCTGGATTTGATAAAGACCAGTGGACCAACAGCAGCAGATGACATGACACCTCAAACCTCACTGACTGTGGAGACTGGAAACACTGGACTTCCAGCACCTTGGATTCTGGGCCTCTCTGATTTTCCTCCAGACTCTGGGACCAAATTAAATTCAAAAGGACATAGACCACTGAGCAACAGTCCAGATCTTTTTCTCCTTAGTCCAGATAAGACTCTTATGACATCTGTGGTTCAGGACTGGCTTGACACCAAGAACATGACACTTGTAGTCCATCTCCGGGCCTAGGAAAAAGACAAATGTCAAGTCATGTATTCTGTTTTTAAAAAATGTAATATCGAGTCTTGTCTTGTGAGTTAAGTGTCTCATCACACCCCTAGTCTAGCGATGACTGATGACATAACAGGAGCGTGACAGTTCATCAGGAAGATTTCATCACCCCTAATAACTCTGCTTGAAGAAGCAAGAATGCACTAGAGTCAATCGGTGGAGGTAAAAGTCCTCTTTGTCATCCCTTCTCCTCAGCATGTTAACTTCAGATTCTTGATTCCTTTACCTCATTGCAGCTGCTGTTTGCTAATACACTTCAGGGGGACAGAGACAGTGTGCACAGCATCTGTTAGTTTGTCTACATGGAAGAGAACAGGAAATAGTCTCCTTTAGATCCATATATTTCATCAGAAGAGAAGAGGAGAACTCTGATTCAGAAAGGAAGCTCACAACAGAACCAATAAATGTAATATATTCAAGTGAGTTCTCCATTAAAGTAATCGATTATTTAATTTAGCACAAAGAGCAGATTCTCCATGTGACAGCTTATTGCTCCTAAAACAAATGAATTTAATCTCCATCTAATGTTTTTCATTTCCTGCGTCTGTTCCTCTTTGATTAACTACAAACGCTTTCTTCTCCCCGACCTCGTTCTTCCTCCTGGGCCTCGTTCATGAAACCTTTATTCAGCAGGAGGAGAAGAGTCAGCACAAACACTGACCTGATTTTATGAATGGAAACCGGTTGTATAACAGGAGCAAACAGTATCAATCTACTTACAAATTTATGACTCTGACTCTGAATTCACTGATCCTCAAAGTTCTTATAGTGCTGATGGGATGCACAGTTTCTTTTGATCAGTGAGAGGAGGACGATAACAAAACCAAGGACTTATAGAATGGAGTCAACTATAGCTTTAGGTGTCTGGACTTTTCTGAAATGTCTACAATCTATTTCTTGTCCTACTTTTAATTTGACCCTTTTTGTACAAGTATCTGTACATTCCTTACATTTCTTTAATTAAAGGCTTCTTACTTTATCTTTAACCTAGGGTAACCCTGTAATCACTGTAAATGAGGACACTTTATTTTTGATGCCAATTAAATACCACAGTGATTTAATCACCCTGGGATACTGTATTACTACCCAACCTTAAAGCCCTTAGGCATCCCTTTAAACTACTACACGCATATATCCTTAGGGGACATTTTCGGCACCTACTTTAAATGCTAAAATTCATTATTCATATTATTTTTAAAACTTTTTTTTCTGTTATCGCTTCCAGCTCTGATCATGATATAGCAAATAACACCAAACAAGAGTCAATGGGAGAATCAGCTGTTTGGCATTGGCAGAGAAGATTTGGCACATTTTTCATGGGCGCAACCCACACACTCAGCTCTGCTGCTCATCCCACAAATGCATGATCCTTACAAATGTGGCATCATTTAAAAGGGTAATAAACAGGCTTTCCAACAGTATAAGACTTACTACCATGAAGCATTGTTACAACAAAGAAATAATGTACCAAACGCAAATTGCCTTACTTTTTGTTTAAAGTTTAGTTATTATCAAAGGTGGTGATAAGTCATCTATTACCACCAAAATTGAGTTTGATGCATCGTTATTTTTTGTGCAGTGTCCAGAAATTGCAGGAAATTATGCAAAAGGATGGACCCCTAGGAAAAATTATGATTATATATTCATAATTTTTTTTGTTTTTTAATTAATTGATTGACTTCTTGTAATCATCTCCAGCTCTAAACATGAAGATCATTTGAAATACATAATTCTCTAAACTTTTGACTTCCTGTTTGGAGATTTCTGATCAATGGGTATTGATGCTGTTTGGCAGCACCAGCACAAAACATAGACCTGCAGTGTGTCCCCATTGAATTAAATTGGAATGGCGTTTCAGAGATGCAATTTCTCATAACTATCACGCAAAAACCAAGTTTATATTCATATCGACACCCACAGACATTTTCTATTTCATTTCTTTATGCCTTTATTTCACAGAGCTATAACAAATCCCACTGTAAGTGTGTCTTTTAAGTGCCCTACGGATACACCCTTGGCCCTAAAATTATAATGGCGCCATCTAGTGGTTAGAAGTAAAAACTACAAGTCTAAGGGCCCCCTTCAAAATTGCATCACGGATAGCGGCCTAACAGTGATACATGGTATTGCAAATTTGCAGTCAAAAAAAGCAATTATAATGGGTTTAAATGGGCAAGTTTTGTCCCCAAGGGATGTATACCTGAGAATTTTCCCTGTGCACATGTTTATGAGCTCTCTAGTGTTTTCCTATGTTCATGTGTGTACTTTGTATTAAGGTTTTTCTAGTTTGTACTTGTCGGGTTTTTTTTAGTTAGTTTTCTTCCCCTGTGTTGGCATTGCATTGTTTCATGTTTAGTTTAACTCCCTGTGTTTGTATTTTTTTCTTTTCTCCACTCCTAGTGTCTCTTCCTGGTCCAGTGTTCTTGTGTAATGTGAAGTTTCCTGTTTTATTTTGTAGTTGCCTTCCCTTGTGTGTTTTTCTTCCTGCCTGAGTTTCCCTCCTCTGTGATTACCCTCTCTAGTTTCACCTGGGTCTCGTTAACCACACCTGTCTCTCCTTGTGCAATCACTCGCTGTGTATTTAGGTTCATGTGTTTCTCCCTGTACTTTGTCAGATGTCCTATGTCTTCCCAGTGTGATCCTCAGTGTTTCTCCTCATCCCTTTCCTTGTGCCTCCTGTTCAATTTATCTTTAAATGGACTTTGTTTCAGTAAGTTTTATTCGGTAGACTTTTTTCCCCTTATGGTTTCTTAGTTTAGGTTTTTCCTTCTGTTTGGAGTTAGGCCATTTTTTGGATTTGCCTTTTTGTTGGAAATAAATCATTTTGAGTTGTCTGCACTCGGGTCCTCCTTAAAACTTTTTATGCACTGTGACAAAAAAAAATCAGAAAAAAGTCAGAATTCTGAAAAAAAAATCAAATTCAGGAAAAAAAATCTGAATTATGAAAAATGTCAGAATTATGAAAAAGAGTCAGATTTCTGGGGGAAAAAAAGTCCGAAGTTTTTTTTTTTTTAAAAAAGATAAAAATTCTGGAAAAAAATCAGAATTATGAAAAAAAAATGTCAGAACTAAAAAAAAAAATTCTGGAAAAAAAAGTAAGAATTCTGGAAAAACGTAAGAATTCTGAAAAAAGTAAGAATTCTGAAAAAAGTAAGAATTCTGAAAAAAGTCAGAATTCTGAAAAAAGTACGACTTATGAAAAAGTCAGAATTCTGAGAGTGTCAGAATTCTGGAAAAAGTAAGAATTCTGAAAAAAATTCAGAATTCTGGAAAAAGTCAGAATTCTGAAGAAAAAAAACAGATTTGAAAAAAAAAAATAGAATTTCCAAAAAAGTCAGAATTCTGGAAAAAGTCAGAATCCTGAAAAAAAAAAAAAAAAAAAACAGATTAAAAAAAAAATAGAATATCCAAAAAAGTCAGAATTCTGAAACAAAAGCAAGAAATCTGAGATTTAAGCCAGAATAGAAATATCACATATCACACATGTCACATAGTTTGGCCTAAGGTCAGCGTTTGTTAACATGGCTGATTTCAGTGGATAAAGTTGTAAAACGGTGCATCCGTGCATCCCTAGTATCAGTACTTTCTTAACTTTTCCACAGATTGTAAGAAAACCGTGATAATACTGATAATTGTGATACTTCAGGTCACTGTAGTCGTGATGTGAGATGTTAATGTAACTCTAGCTGTGACCACGTCCTTGACTGAGTTCTGTAGGTAATATGCGGCTGTCAAACGCTAAAGGAGCAGGAATGTTTGAGAGTTTCTGTTCTGTCAGCGTTGGACTCATTACTGAGGATAAACAGACCAGGTCTGTGCCCACACTTCTCTGTGTTTGCAGGCTCTGATCCGGTTTCCCCCGCTGTCGTCCTGCTCCTCTAAGATGTGTGACAGTCTGCTGTGTGGACGAGGCTGCTGCTCTGTGATCCGCTGGCTAACACGCTCACACATCCAATGTGTGTGTTCACAGCTGTGTGCGTAGCCACATAGAAAATTGGCTCTGATCAGCCAGGCCTGCAAAGGTTTAGGAGCGGAGATGTGTCCAGAGTGCTGTGCTGCAGGCTGTCTGTCACCAACCAGGCCCAACTTTATTGATCTGTGGCATTATCTCTCTCGCTCCACTTGACATTTGTGGGCACGGCCGAGTGTGAAACACAAAAACTTGAGCTGACAGATACACACACAAGAAGGGTAACACTAAAAGAGAACGACACACACTTATCCTCTGCTCTCATGCTTCTAAAAGAACTCAGATAAGGACGCTGCCCTCACTCACTTTCATGTTAGTCACTGCATAATGCAAAGCCTTGATTCTACACTCACACACAGACTCACAGCATACGTGCACACAAACACGTGCACACCCAAACATGCACACTTTCCTCCCCCTCACACTTCCAGCAGCCTGTGTGGGCGCCGCTGCCTGAAGCTGTTTGTGAATCCTCGGGCTGCTCCGTCCAAAAGTCTCTCCTCCCTCTGACTGCTGCTGCCTCCAACACACTGACAGCACACCCAGAGATGCAAACACACAAACAGGAAGGTTTTCACACTCATCTTCATATGGGGAATGTCACCTTAAGGTTCTATCTGGAATTTCTTCATTTTATTTGATATATTTATCATAAATGTCCAAATAACATGGTGCTTTTTATTCACTGAGCCGCTCAGGACATTCAGTCCTCTTGTGTCGCTCACTGAGCAGGAACAGCCGTCAAACTGAGCAGCTTAAAGCTTTGGCAGACCAAGAGCACAGAACAGTTCAGCCTTATGTTCATGGGTGGTTTTACCATGAGGCAAAGGTAGGGAACTGCCAGGGGTCTCATGCTCCAAAGGGTTTAAGATTTTCTTATTATCGGTGTGCATCACAACATAAAGACTGCATCTAAAATTGCCTTCAATGATAATGAATGAGCAGTGCATTCAGGAGGTATTCAGACCCCCTTCACGTTTTTGTTGGTTGTTTTGTTTGCAGAATCACGCTGCAATCGTTTAACCCTTAGGGCAGTGCTTCTCAACCTTTTCCCCCAAAATGAAGGTGCCAGAGCCTGGGGACCCCCACTGTACCTGGAGGTGGTTGAACACAGCCATGCATATTCAAGAGCAGCCATGTGCAGACAAGGCTGCCCTTGAATATGCCCATGGAGGTTGGCAGAACCATGGTCCATTTTGAAGTTAAGGTGTAAAAAACATATTTTATATTTGGCCTGAAAAGTAACCTCTCTTATTAAAGAAACAAATATCTTTTTTAATTCATTTACGTGGTGAAAAGCCTTCTTTAGATGAAAATAACTTTTTTTAAAAACATAATTAAAATGGGTTAAAAATTGCTAAAATTGGTTATAATGGCAAAAAATGGCAGAAAAGGTGGTGAAATTAGATTTCTAAAGAATATATTTCGGTTGAAATGGCAAAAACGGGCACAAAAAATGGTAAGAGGGGATTAGCAAGTGGCCAAATGGCTTTTAAGTGCAAAAAATTGCTGGAAATTAGGTAGAATAGGATGAAAATTTGATATAAACTGGCAAAAATTGATTAACTGTGGTTAAAATGAGCAAAAAGGGTTGTAAAGACTGGTTGATAGAGGCAATAATGGGTAAACAGATTCAACAATAGGCAGACAGTGACATGAATTGGTTTAGAAGTGGCAAAAACAGGGAGAAAAAAGTGATGGAAAGGCTTTTAAATGGACAAAAATGGATTTTAAGAGGCTAAAATGTTCTTAAATTGGTGTTAAAAAGTGATGAAAAAGGGTTGACATTTGGTAAAATTGGTGTAAAGCGGCAACAGTGTAATTTAAAAAATATTCTCAGTTCTTTTAAGGCATCTGGTGACCCCCTTTCATCGTCTCACGACCCCCAAGAGGATCCTGAGCCCAAGGTTGGGAACCACTGCCTTAGAGGACTTGTCATTCTTAATTACCTCCGCCAAGGAGGTTGTGTGATCGGGTGGGTTTGTTTGTTTGTTCGTTTGTTTGTCTGGATCCAGGAATTTTTTTAATGATTCTGTACTATTGGGAGATAGGGTTAATGGTGGAGGTCTGCGCTGTTACCATTTTACACCAGGAGATGGCGGACATGAGTAACTTCATTCCCAGCAGCAGTTTTGGGTGTGTTTCTATACAAAATTTTGAAGTTTATAGAGTTTAAAAGAAGCCCGTCTGCACTCTCCAAGGGCTTTTCTAGTTTTTTTATGATTTTGGCTGTGTTCATGTATGTGGCGTAGTTTTGATTTATCTTGTTATTTCTCACTCAGCTCCTTCAATAAGTCTAAAATACAATATTTACAACTGGAGTTACACTTAAGCTGTTAAGTGCAAAAAATGCCCAATTGAAACACATTAAGACTGCAATTTCTGGTCTCACTTCCATTTAAACATCATATAGTGGGTCCCAAAGTGGGGGTCAGGACACGAGATGGTGAAGGAATGGGTTGCTGAATGCTTTCCATAAAACAAGGAGAAAATTTCATATGATTCAAAATCAGAAATTTTATATATTATTTTAAAAAATGTTGCTAAAATGAGTTCAAATTAAAATCTAAATGAAATTTAGTTGTTCAGTGATATTTGCGCTTAAATGCAAGTAAAAGTTACAAATACTTCCTAAGATGCAAGTTTTATCCATGATGCTTTGTGCAGTATTTCTCGCTTTATTCCCCTTCAAGGGATGATGGGGGTCCCCGATCTCTGACACTACTGGCGGGTCACAGGCTGAAACTATGGGAACCTCTGGCATAATAAATGCATTTTATTTAAACCTGGGTGTCAATCTGGGCTTTTGGAATTTTTCATTTTCTCCACCAGATGGCATCATTTGACCATATTTGGCATACGCAGAGAAATCATGCTAATCATGCAAAAAATTATAATGCATAGTGTTGCTGCTAATCATTCACATATCCTAGGCTGCAATAAATCAACACATAAAATTTACTTTGCATGGTAGTTGTTGAAAATAATTCATTTTTTGTGTGTTTTTATAACATGGTGGAATCATGACAAAAACTGTCATTATTAAAATCTTTTAAAGTTAATGAATATTTTATATCAATAATTAGAGTTGTAGGTGAAAAAATAGCTCAATGAAAAAAGAATAAAATATTAAAGGGATATTTCAGGATTTTTTAAGTTGGGTCGTATGAGGTGGTTGGCTATAGTAGTGGTGTTAGCCTCCAGTGATTTCTGTGAACGTTGATCCTGTGGTTATTACGAGCTCAGAGAGATCCGGGGCATAGCTATACATGGGAAAGTTTCATCCAGGTAGTTTAACAAGTTTTATGTAAAAATAGGCCAAGAAATTATGTTGGCTCACCTGTACACTGTGTCAAAAACATACAAAGCCATTCATTTCCTCCAAAAAAGAAAAATGCTCTGTGACAAGCACTAATTTATGATGCAGCCTTTGGCATTTTGTCTCCTTCCGCTGTGTGCTAATCTTCTGATCAGCTGTGTGGGTCTGCAGGCTTCTGCAGGGATAATAACACCACACCAAGCTAAAATAAAGATTATTAGCCCCGCCCAAATAAATCCAGCCAGGAAATAGGTAAAAACCTGTGTAACAGTCTAAATTCAAAATTCCATCACATTTAGATCTCAGTGTTTTCACACGTTTACAGCAACTATATTCCAACATATTTGTGTTAAGACACACATTTTTTGATTTCACTTTACAGGATCTTTAAACTGAGGGGGCAGAAAATGTATCCGATCACGCCCCCTCATGGCGCCAGTTCTTCTACAAGTCAGTTACAAAAACGGTGCATGGCCTGCAGTAAGTCTGCCTTTCAGTGTGTCGACTCTACTGTCATTCTACAGCCTTTGCAGCCAATAATGTGTAACTCTGCAGCATGATAACACATCCATCAGCATAAAAACCTCTGCAGCTCTTTGATATTCTCACAGTCTAACCATGAACCAAACAGCAGCAGACAGTTTTCTGTAAAGGCTCAGCCTTACACTGACTGAAGCGGCTGTAAACGGACATCTACTTTGAATCATTAGAACAAACAAATCTGCTGTCCTGCAGGACTCCATGATAATATGGTGGAAACTTTTTTTTTTTTTTTCTGGAATCATCTTCTGCATTATGATGAGCCTAATTAAACACAAAGTGACCCACACAGAGCTGTGCAGACACGCTTAAAGAAGCACTTCACATTACGGTCTGTGTGGAAGAAGAAAACGGCGTCTAAACAGGGGCCAGAGCCTGACCTTGTGTTCTTTTCTGCTTTCACTGGCTGCTGTTTTCCTTTGACTCATGACAACTCGGGCAAATTAAAACATAATTAAACACAACACCGACATGCACGAGGTGTTGCACAATCAGTCAGAGTCGATCGTAATAATATGGCACCATAATAAACAATCAGAGAGGACGTCGGAGTAATTAGATCTTTATATTCCAGGCCTGATCCTCCTGACCCTGAGTGCAGTTCATTAACTTATAATGAGAGCGAGAGCGTCCTCATGGAGCCTGCAGCGATACAAACACACAACAAACTGTCCACTGTTTGCTGTTAATTACCTACGCCGTGTCATAACCAAGCAAACTGTTACCGGCCATGGTGATATAAATGTCTCAAACATCCTCACAGTGTTGGTCAGAGAAAGCAGCTCTGATGACACCAGGCTCTCTGCTCCTGACTGGCTGCAGGGAGTTCAGGTTGTCTATGTACAGTTGAAACCAGAAGTTTACATACACTATATAAAAAGGCACATAAACTTTTTTTTCTCACCATCTAACATTAAATCAGATGAAACTTTTCCTGTTTTTGGTCAATTAGGATTACCAAAATTATTTCTATTTGCTAAATGCCAGAATAATGAGAGCGATAATTTTTTAGACATTTTTTTATTGTTTTCTTGAGAGTCAGAAGTTTACATACACTAAGATTACTATGCCTTTAAACAATTTGGGAAAGCCCAGATGATGATGTCATGTCTTTGGAAGCCTCTGATAGGTTTATTGACAACATTTGAGTTAATTAGAGGCACACCTGTGGATGTATTTTAAGGCACACCTGAAACACACTGCTTCTTTGTGTAACATCATGGGAAAATCAAAAGAAATCAGCCAAGATATCAGGAAGAGAATTGTGGACTTGCACAAGTCTGGTTCATCCTTGGGTGCAATTTCCAGATGCCTGAAGGTGCCACGTTCATCTATTTAAACAATTATACGCAAGTATAAACACCATGGGTATGTCCAGCCATCATACCGCTCAGGAAGGAGACGGGTTCTGTGTCCCAGAGATGAACGTACTTTGGTCCGAAAAGTGCATCTCAACCCAAGAACAAAAGCAAAAGACCTTGTGAAGATGCTGGCTGAAGCTGGTAAGAGTGTGTCATTATCAACAGTCAAACGAGTCCTGTACCGACATGGGCTGAAAGGCCACTCTCCCAGGAAGAAGCCATTACTCCAAAAGAAACATAAAAAAGCCAGATTACAGTTTGCAAATGCACACAGGGACAAAGACCTTAATTTTTGGAGACATGTTCTGTGGTCTGACAAAACTAAAATTGAACTTTTTGGCCATAATGACCATTGTTACATTTGGAGAAAAAAGGGGGAAGCTTGCAAACCTGAGAAAACCATCCCAACTGTGAAACATGGGGGTGGCTGCATCATGTTGTGGGGTTGTTTTGCTGCAGGAGGGACTGGTGCACTTCACAAAATAGATGGCATCATGAGGAAAGACATTATGTGGAAATACTGAAGCAACATCTCAAGACATCAGCCAGGAAGTTAAAGCTTGGGTGCAAATGGGTTTTCCAAATGGACAATGACCCTAAGCATACTGCCAAACTGGTTACAAAGTGGCTTAAGGATAACAAAGTCAATGTTTTGGAGTGGCCATCACAAAGTCCTGATCTCAATCTCATTGAAAATTTATGGGCAGAGCTGAAAAGGCATGTGCGAGCAAGGCGGGCTACAAACTTGGCTCAGTTACACCAGTTCTGCCAGGAGGAATGGGCCAAAATTCCTGCAAACTATTGTGAGAAGCTTGTGGAAGCATATCCAAAATGTTTGACCCAGGTCATACAGTTTAAAGGCAATGCTACCAAATACTAATGAAATGTATGTAAACTTCTGACTCTCAAGAAAATAATAAAAAAATGTCTAAAAAATGATCGCTCTCATTATTCTGGCATTTAGCAAATAGAAATAATTTTGGTAATCCTAATTGACCAAAAACAGGAAAAGTTTCATCTGATTTAATGTTAGACGGTGAGAAAAAAAAGTTTATGTGCCTTTTTATATAGTGTATGTAAACTTCTGGTTTCAACTGGATGTCCAGTGCTCATAAGAAATATTCACCCCCTTGGATGTTTTACCCTTTTACTGATTTTATAAATCAATCATGGTCAATACAATTTTGGCTTTTTGGGCAAAGTGAAAACAGATTTCTACAAAGTAATGTCAATTACGTAAAAATACATAATACAACGATTTACAATTTAAAGTGACTGACCTAATTGAACAGAGGTCCAGCCAATTGGTGCTACTAGTCTTACAGTTAGTGAAATGGGATTTACCTGAGTGCAGTAAATGTGTCTTAAGTAATTGCAGTATAAAGACACCTGACTCTGAAAGTCCAGTCAGTGGTTCATCAGTATTCCTGGCTACCATTACGCCATGAAGACAAAAGAACACTCTGAGCAACTAAGAGACAATGTTACTGAAAAGTAGAAGCCAGGGGTTGGATACAAAACATTCCCAAGGCTCTGAACATCCCTCAGAGTTCATTTAAATTAGTGATGCTCAACCCCTAGCTCTTTAGCCACATGTGGCTCTTTTATGTCTTAATTTGAAATATTATTGCCCCGAAAAACCTTAGAAAGGAAACTTTGACATCAAAAATTATCCGTTGTGAGTCACTTTAATCAGTATGTTTCCCACACTTATACATTAGGCTGAATTTGTCAAACTTAATTGTCAACCTTTATTTTTTTTTTCTGTATATTTCCATCGCCCTTAATTGCAATCTTTCGTCACTTTAATTCAATTTTTACTGCTTTTACCCCATTGTTGCCACTTCTTTTGTCACTTTTTACAACTTTTATCCAGATTTTGCCCAATTTTGACATTTTTATCCTGCCTTTTGCAATTTTTTGCCCCTGTTTTTGCTTTTTACACCTGATACACCTGAAGTGTGTGAAGGAGCGGTATCGCAGGTCTTTCCTTGCAGTGTCCAAATGTGCAAGCCTGATTTAGTAGGTGAAATCTACTAAACACCGACTTGAAGGGGGTGAATATTTTTGCAGTCACTTATTTTACATCATATATCTTATCAAACTGACATTATTTGCAGAAATCTGTTTTCACTTTGGCATTTAAGATAATTTTGCTAAAACAGTAAAAATATATTGACCAAGATTGAGGAGCTGTAGCTACAGTGGTTGAGGATTTGAGGACAGCTGCACATGAGTGCTGCAGCTCTGCTCTCTACAGAGTCGCTGTTTGATTTCATTTTCTAGCACTCTTCTGTTTATTTGTTTGTTTAACATGGAGTGATGACAATAAAATATTCTGTTTAGGCTCTGAATTTGACGTATTTAATATTCAGATTGAGCTGGATGCCTGTGTGTGGGTGTGTGTGTGTGTATGTGGGGGGGGGGGGGGCTGTACAGACAGTGAAAACACAACTTTAGAACTTGTGAAAATAGACTTTTATTCGCTGACTGCACTGAGATTGGATCATGATTTATGGATCAAATAGTTTGTGGTGATTCCTCTGATGTTGGTCAGCCGCTGTGTCTGACTTCAGGCTGGATGTTGTTCCCTGATAGACAGGTTGATTCAGCTACATGGGGCTTGTTTTTCATCGTTTGTGGACTGCTGAAAAGAAGCCAACTTAAAAAACACGGTTGATTGTGTCATCAGTGACTGATGTTAGTGTTTGTGGTACTCTGAGTAGTTTAGACGGCATTTCAAGAGACAGAAAAGTTTAGAAACATGTTTTGATGTATTAACTTGCCTTGTTTTGGTCTGCCGTGCCTCTGTAATTCTTTTTTTTTTTTTTCAAATGAAAATCACCAGGAAAACATGAAGACACTGTAAAGCAGTCCTGTCCTGGCATTGGCGGCAGCTGCAGACCTGAAAACTTCACCATCGAATGACGTATACATAGAACATACATAGTAGCAGGATGGGCTCCATAAACCAATGGTTTGGGGTCAGGACCCCCATGGAGACCACAAGACACTGAGAGGGGGTTGCAAGATGCCCTAAAAAACACTAAGAATTTATTTAAATTACGGTGTTGCCACTTTTTACCCAGTTTGCTAAATCTTCACCCGTTTTCATCACTTTTTCCCACCAATTTTGCCAATTTTTCCACATTTTTGCCACTTAAAACCTATTTTTCCCATTTCATCCCTTTACAACACTTTTTTTCTGCCTGTTTTTGCCACTTCTAAACCAAATCTTTCTACTTCGCACCTGTTGTTGCCTCTGTTAAACCAGTATTGCCTCTATTAACCACTTTTTACCACATTTTACACCCATTGCAACCACATTTCACTATTTGATATGCTATTTTTTCCAGTTTAACCCATTTCCGCCATTTTTGCCAATTTTTCTGTCTTAGTTAACCCTTTTTGCCAGGTTATATCAATTTTCATCCCATTTCACCAAATTTTCCACCCAACCTTTGCGAATTTAAAGTCATTTTAGTGACTTTTTGATTCCCTTCATCACTATTTATGCCTGTTTTTGCCACTTTAACCATTTTTTTCACTTTTTGCTTATTTTTTCCCAATTTTATCACATTTTTTCCACTTCTAACCAATTTCTGCTACTTTTAAAATCCAATTTAACCACATTTTCCACCAATTCTTGCCATCATTAACCTATTCCAGCCATGTTTAACCCATTTTATTTCTATTTTTAACCAAAGGGGTTTGAACCCATTTTTAAGAAAGCTATATACCCCACAAATGAATAAAAAATATACTTGCTTCAGTGGTAAGAGGCGTTATTTTTCAGGTTAAAGCTCTTCCCTTTTTCCCCCCGGGGTGACCTTGTGTGCACATGACTATTCTAGATTTTGCATGGCTGTGTTCAACCACCTTCAGGTACAGTGGGGGTCCCTAGTCTCTTGCACCTTTATTTTGGGGGTCCTCGGCTGAGAGGGTTGAGAACCACTGCCTTCAACAAATGTCGACTCGAGTATTTCATGGTTGTCTCTTCTTTCTTCCTCTTGTGAGCCAACATCATCATGAAAACTAGAATTACAAAACATCACTGAAGGTGAATAATTATTGACAGAGACAGCTGACGTAATATGAATGATGTCTTACAGTACGTACAGTGGCAGTGTGGGAGTATTTGCCTTCCTGCTGACATACATATCAATAAAAGATGTTGTAATTAAATCATCCGTGCTGCAGCGTTTCACCTCCTCTGTTTGGATTGAGCTGAATGAACGTGACATATCAGAGAAGTGTGACGTTGACTGGAACAGATCCTGTTTTATTTTGAAAGACAACGCTCTGTGGTTCGTCTCTCTAACCGGGGGTGACAGCACATGGCGAACCAGCCGAGCTCTCCATTCACCCTCTCCTTCTGAACTCAAACACCCTACGATACATGGTTAGAAAAAAATGATTCAGGAATTTTCAAATCTATGTCGCTCTATTCACTCTCAATCTAATGCAATCAGTGAAGGCGAGCGTATCCCTGCTTTCATCCTTTTGATCATAAGAAAAACAATTTACACATTTTAGAGGAGTGTGAAACGAAGGCAGGATAAAGGACGAGGGCGAGAGACAGAGAGAGGGAGAAACACTGCTGTGTTAGCGAACATGAAACGCACCGAGCACATTTCATTAAAGCCATCCATCATAGATGTAGCAGCACACAGAGCTGCATGTTTCTAACAGCCTCTCTGCTCTCTGAGTCGGTTTTCTGTAGAGTGTGATTGAATTTGGTTCACAGAATAAACAAAGGCTTCAGAACTGGAAAGGAAAAATATCAACACTCTCCATAGACACAGACTCTAGCGCAGTGAGAAGATCACAGATACATCAAATAAACGCCTCTAAAGTGAGTCTTCATTACTGTGCTTTCATTTAATTCAAAAATAAAGTTATTATCCAGGTAACAGACTATGTTATTGTTAGAATTAGCCGGGCCCCTGTGGGGGGGCCCTCCACAGGAGTGATTTATTCACAATGTCGGTGCATGTGTGTTGAACCATTAGCATTTGTGCTAGCATCCTGGCTAACAGTTATCTCATTTTGGGGCTGAAAAGCGTGTCAAGCTGTTATTGGGTCTGATGTCAAAAATGTGAAATGGTGCCACTTTTTAGCACCTTTTTAAAACCTTTTCCATCCAGTTTGCCACTTAAAAATCCTTTCCCTACATTTTTTTGCCACTTTTAACTCACTATGACCGCATCTTGACAGTTTTTCATCCATTTTTGCCACTTTTAACTGATTTTGCCACTATGGATGTGTTCAACCCATTTTTTTCCACTTTCTGCCACTTTGAATCAGATTCTGTCACTTTTTGCAACTTTCAACCCATTTTTACAACTTTTATCCCAGGTTCAGTATGTTTTGTGGGTTTTTTTTGTGATTTACTGTACCTACACACAGTAACAAGAAGACAGAACAAAAACAGACAACAAAAAATTAATCAAGTCAACAAAACAAATAAACAAACAAACAAATGGTAAAAAAAAGAAATGAGTAAATAAAAACAAGAACAGACGTTATTATGGCATTGGTGTTGAATAATTTGTGGTGTGGTAAGGTGTCCTGGCATTACATATTATTCTAATGGGATGGGCTAACTAGACAGCTAATTAAATCAGGAATAATAATTAAAAAGAACAAACATAATAACAGTGATAGCTGACAAAGAGTAACTGTAAATTAAATGATGAATAAAATGTTAAAAATCATAATAATATTATGTGTACTTGTGTACACGTATACCCATAATTACACCTATAGGTGTATATCCATACAGACTTGCACCCAGGTTCAATTTTAACTCAGTTCCCCGACTTAAAGGGGACATGTTTTACCCTTTAAAGACAAGTTTATATCGGTCTAAGACGCCCCGAAAACATGCCTGTGAATTTTGTTGCTGAAAAAAACACTCCAGTGTTGGATTTTTGTATGTCTAAAAAAAACCCCCATGTGTTTCAGCCCTGCTCAGAACGAGCTGTTACTGTGTTTGTGGCTTTAAATGTTAATGAGCTGTCTGACTCCACCCATGACCACGCCCCTCTCAGTAAATGGATGTGGCTCTCCTGATGTTGCAATGCATTTAGTGGACACTTTATCCAGTTAAGGACTTTGCCCAAGGGCCCAAACTGGACATGGATTATGCACTTTTAGTTTTCTTTCAGTTGTCTCTGGACTCTATTGTCATTCCCTCTACCTGGAAATCCTCTACAGTGGTAAAAAAAAAAAAAAAAAAAAAAAAAAATTCTAACCCTGAACAACCAAATATCTTTAGACTGGTAGCCCTGACATCATTAATCATGAAATCTTTGGAGAAAATAGTGAAAAATCTTGTGCTTTCAACTGTAGAGGGTACACTTGATCCACTCCAATTTTCTTATCAGACAGGGAGAGGTGTGGAGGATGCTAAATTTTTATCTTAAATTACTTTTATAAACATTTGGAAAAGCCCTATGCTCATGCACGTCTCTTGTTTGCTGATTTTTCATCAGCCTTTAACACCATGCAGCCTCACCTTTTAACAGAGCGAATGATCAATGATTTTAACTTGCCTCATCAGTTAGTCCTGTGGATTATCATCTTTCTGACGGACAGATCTCAGGGGGTGTCTGTAAATGGCCATTTATCAGACTCCATTACTACCTCCACAGGCTCACCACAAGGGTGTGTCCTTTCCCCCCTCCTCTTTATCATGTACACTGATGCTTGGAGGAGCACTCAGGAGGGCAGCTACCTTGTTACATTTCTGGATGACACAGCTTTGCTGTCCCTCCTTCGAGGTCCAGTGTCAGATCCTGGAAAGGCTCTACCTGATTTTATTTCCTGGTGTGATGAGAATTTTTTAGATTTAAATGCTTCTAAAACTAAGGAGCTGATCTTTGTCTTCAGATGTCAGAGAGAAACCATTGAGGAGTGCACCATTCATGATGAAAAAGTTGAGATTGTAGGGTCATACAAATATTTGGGCGCATATTTGGACGATCAACTTAAATTTGATGTGAACACTGAGACTATTGTCAAGAAGGGGCAACAGAGAATTTATCTTTTGCGGAAACTGAATTCTTTTTCAGTCAGTCCTGTTATTCAGTGTCGTTTCTATCAGTCTTTTATTGAGTGTCTTCTTGGTTTTTCTTTCATCTGCTGGTTTCACGGTCTATCAGTGAAGGACAGAAACAGTCTGAGCAAAGTTGTTAATGTCTGTTCTGAAATCATTGGTGTTAAACAGAAAGATTTAAATTCCTTTTGTACCAGCAGATCCTTCATAAGGCTGAGTGTTTTCTGGCCTCTCCTGGTCATATAATTATCTGTGAATTTTCTCTATTGCCATCAGGACATGGTTATGTTTTACATGTGTGTAGAACTAGCCGCCATTTAAAATAATTTATTCCATGTGCAGTCAGATAATTGAATGCTCCTTGGGATCTTATGTATATCTCTTTCAGTCTTTTATCCTGCAAGTCTCTTTTAAGCCTAAAGGCTGGCTCAGACTAAACGATTCTTTTGGTTGTTCATGATGGCACCATGTCAGACTATGCGACTTAAGTCTTGTCCCGTCTTGGCCGACAGCCTGGCCACACTACAAGAGTGGTCTGGACCGCTCAGCGTCTGCTGACGTCACCACTGTCTCTGCGACTGAGTGCAAGTTCACAGGTTGTCGGGGGGCGGGCCAAAGAGTGTCAATCACTCTACAACAGAAGCGCTCTATGTGATTGTAGTCTTTTTACTCAAAATAAAAAAGGAAAATAAGAAACAATTATGGATAGGATTATGGATAATAAGTATTGATGTATCAAAAGGAGGAGAATATGGACTGGCTCTCCTTCACATAGAACTTAAGGTATGCATGTGATAATGTCAATAAACTAAAACGTATACATTAGTTTAAGGGAATTAAAGGGGATTAAAGTTGTAAATCTTGTAAATTATGATACAAAGATAATGAGCAAAAGTTCTCCTGTTGTTAGATGTCAGGATTCACGTCATTAATGTCAGGTCAGGGTGTCAA
Source organism: Cheilinus undulatus (assembly GCF_018320785.1). Classification (NCBI taxonomy): domain Eukaryota; kingdom Metazoa; phylum Chordata; class Actinopteri; order Labriformes; family Labridae; genus Cheilinus; species Cheilinus undulatus. The sequence goes on from NC_054877.1 coordinate 44,433,269, forward strand.
ACTAGACGACGATGTACGAAAAATTCTGACATGCTAGTCTTGTTGAATCGTGGTTGTGAGGAATCGTAAGGAGTCTTGGACGCATCGTTAATCATGTCACACTACAAAACGGTTTGTCGTTCCCGACTCTCAAAATTGGACCTGAGTTTCGATGACGAGCTGTGACATCACAGTCGGGCTTAAATCTGGCTGAATTCATGTAGTCTGAGCCCGCCTTAAGTTATACCAGTATTCACTTTTTTTAGGTCTTATTGTGTATTTTAGCTTACACTTACTGTTGCTGTCTTTGTCACTGTGTTTTTATCCATGTTTTTATGCACAAGCTGCTCTGAACCAATTGCCCCTTGAGGGATTAATAAAGTTGTTTAACTGAATTGCACTGACTGGGATTTGAGCCATCAATCTCCCAGGCCAAAGTCTGCAGGCTAACCCACTGAGCTATCCAGCATCACAGATAGCAACTGAGAGGAAGATCAGTAGAGGAGGGCAGAACTTCCTTCCAAGTGGGGAGGGCCAACCAAACCTTTCTGAAAGGTGGAGAAAGAGAGGGTGGGGGACTGTGGACAGGCCAGAGGCACATATTTTTTGTAAGAAAACCTGAAAAAGTGTGTTTTTTTATCACCACTTTAAATTTATTATGCCACTTTTAATCAATTTGTCAATTTTTTTTGCAACTTTTTCCTTTTTGGAAAATTTTTGCACATTTTTACCTCTTTTACCACCCACTTATTAACACTTTTAATGCATGTTTGCCACTTTCTGCTGTCTTTTATCCAATTCTGCCACTTTTTGCAACTTTCAACCCATTTTCAAAACCTTTTTAGCCACTTTTCACACATTTATTGCAACCTTTTACACATTTTTGCTACTTTTAGCCACTTTAACCAATTTATGTTGCTTAATGCAACTTTTAACCTACTTCTTACTTGAACCTAATTTTCAACTCATGTTTGCCACCTTTCTTGCAAAATATAATTTTACCTTAAACCTCTTTTTGCAACTTTTTGCCAACACTTTTGAAGCTTTTTTGCCTTTTTTGACAATTCTAACCAATTTATTTGCAATGTTCCACCCATTTTCATCTTTTTTTTCTTTTTGCTACTTTCAACACCTTTTTTGCCACTTAACCACTTTTTTCCAGTTTTTTGCAACTTTAACACAATTTCTTCCACTTCTTTGCCTCTTAAATAAAAGGTTTTCCCTCTTTTTTCATTTTAAACCTATTTTCACTACTTGTCAATTTTTTTTGTAGTTTCCCAATTATTTTTATTTTTTAACCTAAAGTTGTCTCAGTTTCTTGTAAATAATCTTTTCATTTTATACCTCTTTTTGAAACTTTTTGCAACCACTTTTGAAGCTTTTTTTTTTTTTTGCCATTTTTGACACTTTTAACCAATTTTTGCATTGTTCCACCCATTTTCATCATCATCATTCACAATTTTGTCGCATCTTAGCATGAAAACAAGGCCACAATTTGCAATGCAATCACTTTATGTAGAAAGTGTCATTATTATAGGCAGGCTGAGAAGGAATTATAAAACTATATTCTGTTTTCATTCACATTTTATCATCACAGTATCCCGGCTTTTTTGGAATTGAGGTTTGTAGAACCATAATAGAGACATTTGTACTTTTGTGTTACCTGACCCTTTAAAGCAGATTGAAATTGAAGTCGGTTAATGCAGAATACCCGTGCTCTGAATGTGTGGCTCTTCTTCTCTGTCTTTTCCATTTACTCCTTTCCTTCTCCTCCTTTCATCTGCTGCAAACTTCCTGCTGTGTTTTTGTTCGTCTTCTGTCTCCCCCCTACCTGAACCAAGCCCGCTGCTGTACTTTTTTAATCTTTTCTCCCTCTTTCTTCCTCGCCAACGTTCAGCCCTTTCGCTCCGTGCTGCTACCAGCACTCATCTCCCTGCTGTCATCTCCGATGGGCTGCGGTCCAAACCAAAGGCAGCGAGATCAAAGCGGGACGATGCTCTCAAAGGCCAGGAGATCAAAGTGAGGATATATGAGCAGACCATCTTCACACGCTGGAAACATCCCATCGCAGACGTACAGAAACACTGCATTACACTGCATTACACCGCAACAACTCATAGAGGAGGTCTCGACAGGTTGATGTATGTGTGATGTATTGATTAGACAAGTTAGTGGTAGCGTTTTATGGTCTATTTTCAGCATTTTTCCTCCTTAAGTGGACATTTCAAAAGTAAGGCCAAGGCAGAAGTGTACTAAACCTGCAGACATGGCCTCTGAGCATAGGCTTGTGTATATTTCAGTAGCCCTTGAGCAGTCATTTGAAGTAAATTTCCCCATTGGCCACAGTTATGGCAGACTGGGTGAGTGGGAGCTGTGTCTCAGCTGCATCATGGTTTGACCGGCCAAAGGCTTGCAAATGCTGGTGAACTGAAACTCTGATTTCATCTCAACAGAGTTGGGTCATGGGTGTGACCCAGCGAGTTATGCTATGTTTTTGATTCAAAAATTGGGTGAAAATGACCAGGTTGGTTGGTAAAAGCTACCAAAAACTGTGTTTCAGGTAGTCATTACTTCCGCCAAGGGGGTTATGTGATCGGGAGGGTTTGTTAGTTTGTCAGCAACCTAATTCAAAAACTTATGGAGGGATTTTGATGAAATTTTCAGGAAATGTCAGAAATGGCATAAGGAAGAACTGACTAGATTTTGGGAGTGATCCAGATTGCCATCTGGATCCAGGATTTTTTTTAGGTATTCTTTACTACTGGGGGGGACTGAGCTGCCTTGGCGGAGGTCTGCGCTCTCTGAGTGCTTTTCTAGTTTTAGATGCTTTTGCTCCTTAAACCAAACCATCCGTCCACTTTCTTCTGCTTATCCATGGCAAGGGCGCAGTGGTAGCAGGCTGAGCTAGTCAACCAAGACGTCCCTTTCCCCTGCAACTCTTTCCAACTCCTTCTGGGGATTTTAAGGCACTCCCAGACCAGACAGGATATATAATTCCTCCTCTGCATTCTGGGTCTTCCCTGAGGTCTCCTTCCAGCCGAGAGCCCAGAGTAAAGAGTAGGGATGCGTAATCCCCCATGGGTTTTTTAGTCACTTCTTTTTACCAAGGCCCTTCTCCCTGATTGTTAAGGGAGATAAAAACTTTTTGAATGTTCTGTACATTTCTCATAAAAACATCAACTTATGGAAGCATTCAGATTATTTGACTGTTGTTTCTGGTCGTAGGTGTAGATTAGATGAGGAAGCTTTATAGCAATTAAAGCTATAAAAATCAAGAATGAAATGAATGTATAAAACCAAGATTTACTGCAACAAGTTTGTCAGCTAAAGTTAGAGCATGTTTCAGTGCAGGATAAAAACTGCTGCTTTAAGTTCAAGTGAGGCTAAAAAGAGCAGAATCAGAAATAATCGATAAACAAAGAAACAGCATTAAAGCTCTAAGCAGCCTCCAGCCTTGGTTCTGACTGGAGGAACAGCCAGAGGACTGTTCTCTACAGATCTGAAGGTCCTAGTGGGTTTATGTTCTTCAAAGAAGTGAAACATGAAGTTGGTCTGAGATTATTGAGTGATTTTTTTAACCAGCAGCAGCTGCACTTTCAAATGTTTTCTTCAGCTTAAGATAGAAAAACCGAGCATTTCATGTCCGCTTCTCGTTCAAACTCAGCCCAAAGGTCTGGTGGGAGGAATCAAAGACTTTATGTTACAATGGACATTGCTTCCATGGTTATCCTCTGTTGCATTGAATTGAAGCTATTTTATTCAACGTGTGCTGTCATTTTGGAAGCCAAGACATACACAGTAGACAGCCAGCTGGTCAAACTGCAGAACTGAAGCCATATCCCTTCAACCAACGGCGGCACCAGTTAATCTTAGAGATATAACAACATATCCATCCATCCAGGCTCCTCCTACACCTCTCAGTCCCTCTGACTGAGCTCCAGAGATCCTGTGTGGAGATGGGACAAAGTTCCAGAAGGACAACCATTACTGCAGCCCTCCACATCTGAGATTTATGGTAGAGTGGCTAGATGGAGGCCTCTCATCAGTGCAAAACACATGAAAGCCCATATTAATTTTGCAGAAAAGCAGCAGAAGGATGCTCAGGCGGTCTGATGGAATCATGATTGAACTGTTTGGACTGATTTCTAGATGTTATGTCTGGAGGAAACCATGCACCACGCATCACCTGCCCAATACCATCCCAATAGTAAAGCATAGTGGTGGCAGCACCGTGCTGTGGGGGTGTCTCTCAGCAGCAGGGACTGGGAGACTGGTCAGGGTTGAGGGAAAGCTGGATGGAGCAAAGCACAGAGATATACTCAGTAAAAACCTGTTCACTTTTCACTAACTTTTTGCCAAGTTTTTGCTGCTTTTTGACCATTTAGGTCACTTTTCACTAACTTTTTCTTATGTTTCTGCTGCTGTTTGCCTATTTCAGTCACTTTTCACTACAGTTTTGCCACATTTTTGCTGCTTTTTTGCCCATTTTGGTCACTTTTCACCAACTTTTTGCTGCATCATTTCTTCAGGGCCCTCCAGTTACTGGTCCTTACATTAAATCCTAACAGCATGGAAGTTTTAAATTGTGCATCATCAGAAAATCAAAAGGAATCAAGGGAATCTTCCTGTCAGACATTCCTGTTGGCTTGTCATCTCCCTCTTTCCTTGTTCCTCACTCATTTTAGCAACAAAGAGGAAAATAGGAACAGGGTGACGGGGATAAACATCACACCTCATTGAGCTGCATCACTTGCTGTCAATGGAATCAGACAGATTTTGTCGCTGACGCTGGCTTCCATCATGTCTAGTGAGGAGGGGGATCTGATATGTTGCTGTGTTTTGTGATTGGTTGCTATTTTGCACTTCAGGGCCACCGTATACATACATAAGATGCTTGATTCCTATTGTATGTGATGCAGCAGATTTTAGTTTGTGCTAAGCAGTTGAAAGTGCTGTAGTGCTTCATTATTCAGAGTAGTAGCTGTTTGATGATGTATTTCTCTGTGACTGTGTTTCATGATGGGCTGATGAAAGCTGCAGCTCAGGGTAAAAGGCTGTTCCTCAGTCTGTCAGTCTGTTTTTTATTGATGTGATAGCTCTTCAGAGACGGTAGAGGGACTAAAAGACCGTTTCCTGGGTGTGTTGTGTCCTTGCTGATGTCCGTGGCTCTCTTTTGCAGATGGCCAGCAAACACAGCGTCCAGCATCCTGAAGCCCAGCTCCCACAATCCTTTGTGCTGTTTTCACAACCCAGTCCAGGTCCTTTTTGTGTTCTGCTGAGCAGCTGGCGCAGCGCAGGGTGACACGCTGGGAGAGGATGCTTTCTACGGGGCTCCTGGAGAAGTTTCCTCTCAGCTGGAGGAGAGTCTGGGGTTTCTCTTTATCCTTTGAAAGATGAGCTCAACCACCTGGTGGTTCAAAACCTCTGTGAGGTTTACAGTCATGCCAGAGAGTGAAAGTTCAGTGGGGAGTAAAGAAGGGCTGGGGTGGTTTTTGTCGTAAAGTGAAAGTAGAAACACTCTTAACTTCATCATACACCCTTTTGAATCAGGATTGGCAAAAGAAAGGAGGGCAATAAAATCAACAGGTTAAAAGAAAAAACCCTCTAAGGATGCATTACTTCACCCTTATATTCCATCGTACATTATGTTTGCAATCAGGATTTTGATAGAAATATACATATCTAATTTTGACAATGTCAGGGCACACAGGGCTACTTAACCCCCGATTTCCTTTTGTCTGCGTTTTTGCTGCTTTTTGCCCACTTAAGTCACTTTCCACTAACTTTTTGCTACATTTTTGCTGCTTTTTGACTATTTTAATCACTTTTCACTGACTTTGTGCTACGTTTTTGCTGCTTTTTGACCATTTTGGTCACTTTTCACTACCTCTGTGCTATATTTATGCTGCTTTTTACCATTTCAGTCACTTTTCACTAAATTTTACTTTCATTTTTGCTGCTTTTTGACAATTCGAATCACTTTTCACTAACTTTGTGCAACATTTTTGCCGCTTTTTCACCATTTAGGTCACTTTTTACCAACTTTGTGCTACATTTCTGCTGCTTTTTGCCCCTCTTACTCATTTTTCACACAGTTTTTGCTACGTTTTGCTGCTTTTTGAACATTTTGGGCACTTTTCACCAATTTTGTGCTATGTTTATGCTGCTTTTAGACAATTTTGGTCACTTTTCACTAACACTATAGTGATATCTTTGGCACACTGCTAGGGGTTTTGGCCCACTGGTTGGGACCCAATGAAATTAGAGTTGGTCCAATCCCTGGCACAAAGGGTTAGCTGAGATAGAAATAAGCAAAAATGGCTTAAACTGGCAAAAATGGGAAATGTTGCAAATTGTGAAATGTGGCGTAAAAAGGGGTAAAGAGGGGTTAATAGTGGCAATAATGGGTCAACAGAGCTAACAATAGTGTGGCAAGATTTGGTTTAGAAGTGGCAAAAACAGGCAGAAAAAAGTGGGAAAAAGTGATGAAAACTGGTTAAAATTTGAAAAAAAAAATGGTGTAAAGTGACAACAAATATGAAAAATATTCTTATTTTTCTAAGACATCTGGAGACCCCACTCAGTGTCTCACCACCCCCAGTGGGGTCCTGACCCCTACGTTGAGAACCCCCGGTCTAGTGTGAGCACTCAGAGGAATTTAAGATAAAAAGTAATTGGAATTGTCCTTTTGTCTCTGGTCTCCCAAGTTTTTAAAATCTCTTAAGATTTGAAAATTGTCTGGTGTAGCCAGACTAGACTGGCTAAAATTAGATGTTTGGTGATGAAAACTCATCAAGGACACTAAAACAAGACTAAAATGTTAGTGCTGGACTGTTGGACATGCAAAATCAATTAAAGTATTGATTGTGCATTAATGAGTGTCTACATTCATATTTAATTCTTCAGTTTGGCTGATTGAATTAGTTCAAAGAGAATAAATGTTTGACTAAAATGGAAGATTAAAATATGCAAGATTTTCTCTGACAAAAACTGGACAAAAATGTTTTAGAGTTTTTGTCGACTAAAGCTAGACTAAAACCATCAACGTAAAAGATGACTAAAACTAAGAGTCATTTTTATCTTAGGACTAGGACTGAATTTGAAATAGTTTCCAAAATTAACTCTGATTCTGACACAGCATGTCCAGCCAGCTCTTCCACAGACATGATGCCGTTTACCCCTGGGTGCTGCCTTGTGTTGAGCCATCTTTACCTTAGGAGGTGCTGAGAGGCCATGTAGGGTAGGGGCTTTCTTCCCTGATCTTCTCATATCTATAATCCCAGTTTTTCTGATGATCCAGTGACAATTATGAGCTCAAATCTGAGTGTGCTCAAACTTCAAGATCGCTGACTTGTCTCTGAATTTGTGCTGATTGTTAGCTTTCCTCCATATTTCTTTCATGTAAGGTAAAATGTCTGTTTTTATGTAAGCTATTCTGTCAGCTGTCACTTTTTCACCCACAGAGCCGCTGTGAGGATCTCTGAGGAACTTTACTGGACAGAGAGCTGAGAACAGACTGTAGTTCTTAACAACCACTGCTAGATGGTGCTGTTGCAGTGCTGCAGCTGGATTGGACTGAAAACATGAATGAGACAAGTAATCAGGTCTGATGGCCCTGTCTGGATCAGAAGAGCTTTACAACATCTTTCAGAATAATTTGCAGATTAATTGTATGATTGTTTTGTCTAAAAGTTGATTTAATGCTCTGGCAAAATTAAAAAATCATAATCTGAGTTATCTCCCTTTATCTAAAAGCCTTCATAAATGATTAACAATCAAAGAGAAAGTTTGTGTTTCATTATTCAAGCAGGTAGTCTGCATAAGAATAAGAATTAAAGATTCAAATGTAGCCTTGTCATAACTGTGCTGCTGCTGGAAAACAAATACATCAGATAATTTGCTCTAATGTTTGCAGTCCTTTTAATATGACTGAAACTTTATGTGACAACATGTTAACTTTAATTTAGATAATTATAAATCTTTGATATTGAAGTTTCAGTCTAATTTTTCAGACTGCAGAATAAAGACTTAAATCTGTAATAAATTTGATAAATAACTTACAAGAGTGAGAGATGAACCATTAGATTTGTTTGTAGTACAATGGTCACTAATGATGACTTTTAATTATCATTTTAACTGGAAGATGGTGTTAATTTGTGATCACTGATTATTGTGTGTCACCTTAACTGATGTGTAGCTTTCTAGCTTACAAAAATGATTCATTTGAAATAAACATAAGTCAAAAGCAAAGGCAGATTTAACATTTGGCCATCTGATTATCTGTTGTATTTTCTTAGAGCTTAAAATGACCCAAACAAATCTAAAAACAGGATAAACCACTTTACATTTTCTACTATCATGCTGAAATTTGATTTCTTTTCTTGAAGTGGCTCCAACATTAGAAAAGGTGAAAAATTATCATGATAAGTGTCGTATTTTGTTGCTGAATTTAAAAGTATATACATGCAGTATTTTAAGTTTAACTTTCTGCACATTTTTGATGCTTTTCAGGCCATACGAGTGACTTTTTGAAAAAAAAAAAATGCATTTACTTAAGTGATAATAACAATTTTAACCAGAATGAAAGCACAAGTCTCAGTCTGTAAAAAGGTCACAGTTGTGTTGTCAAAGAAATGAGTGGCTTTAAGTGATTCAATCCAGTTTTTCTGCACTGTGAAGAGTGAAAACATAAATATTTACAAAGTTTGAGAGGCCTCACAAGTTGTTTCTTCATGCTAAATAGATTTGGGGTTTGAGTGTTCCAGATGTTTTTAGAGTATGATGGGGGATTTTTAACCCTTACAGCATTGAGAGTATTTGGAATATTAAGATAACACAGGGGTTTAAAAAAATAATAATAATAATAAAAAAGAAAAGAAAAAAACCACACATACAATTATAATGAGAGTTAATGGGACATTTGACCTTGAATGGCTTTTTAGGGAATATAGTTTGAAATCTGCTACTGCAAAAAAAATAAACAAATAAATAAAATAAAATAAAATAAAAAAATAATAATCCATAAAATCATTTTGTTGTTAATCTTTGACACATCCACGGCAAGAATTTACAAAAACACCCAAGCCCCCTTCAGGTTTTATATAGAAAATAAATCATTTTTGTGTGTGATTTTCATATAAAATAGTGACACCATGTGTTCAAACTGGCATTTATAGGGTTAAAATCCTGGAAATAATTGAATTTATGGTAGTATTGATCAGGACTGAAGTTGATTTAAAGATTTAAGCCAAAAAAAAAGGGAAAAACATTATTCTGTAATATTTTTAGAGCAGTTTTCATAAGTTGACATTTTTGACCATGTTTAACTTATAAGGGAGCACAATTTTAAAACTGACTACACAGAAACCAATAATGCATCGAAATCAATTTTGTTTCTAATCTTTGACAATCCAGGAATATGCTTGAAAAAAACCCACAGAGACCTGACATTATTTTATTTTGCTCGATTTTGCTCATCGTCGTTTTCGTAGATGTAGAAATGAAGGCGCAGATTCAAGTCCAGCCTGCTGCTCCTCTCCCACATGTCTCTATTCCACTCTCATTCCTGATTCTGATTCTTTCTACTGCCATCCTCTCTAAATAAGGCATTTAAAAGGAGAAAGGAACGAAAGGTCAAAGAAAGGAAATGGTCGTAGTGGCAGCAAATGTGTTATCGCTCCGAGGACGATTATTCATCTCCCTGCTGTGTTTCCAATCGGACATAAAAACAAAGCTGGACTCACTTCCGGTTTCTATGCAGTTGGCCAGTATAATGTTACATTTCTAGCTGTTTCTGACTAAATGGGTTACCATGTGTGATATGAGTGGAGCTACAATGACGTGACGATAATAAACCATAGATTTAAGTTTGAAAACATACATAAAACATTTGATATTGTTCCTTTTTGTCGGTATAATGAGCGGTGTTCCTCTGAAGAGACTGTACCCTCATCTCCCGGTGTTTATCGTGGAGGATCACCACGATGTAAGCCGGCATTTATTTTCTCTCAACATTTCAGTTTAAAAATAAAACATGTACATATATATTCTGATTATGGGGTTTTAATAAATGTTAGTGTCTCTTTGTCATTCAGGTGGTGTCTCATATTTACCGCGCCATCGCCTCCAGACACCTCCCTCTGAAGAACATAAAGATGGTTCATTTAGACTCCCACCCTGACCTCCTCATCCCCGTTAACATGTGTGCAGACACCGTGTTTGATAAGGACAAACTCTTCAGGTAACAGACACCAGGACTGTTACAGCACAGACTAACTCATTCAGCTGGTTTATGGACAGGGGGTCGAAGAGTACGAGAGTCTGTTAATAATCTAATAAATAAAAGGATAAAGTACTCAAAGTGCTGAGTACTTTTTCCGTACATGTTTACATTACCCTCCAAATAGGGATAAGACAGGCCACTCTGCCTCTTAACACAATACAAAAGAATTGAAGGGTTATGTTGGTGAATAACTCTTTAAAAACTGCTCATGCTCTGTCAGGTTACATTGGGGATCATTCATTAACAGTCCATTTCAAGTCCAGCCACACATTTTCTATTGGATTGAGGTCTGAGCTTTGACTCGGCCACTCCAGAACATTCTCCTCATTGTCTTTCTTTCATTTCTGTGTAGCTTTCTCTGTATGCTTCGGGTCATTGTCTTGCTAGAAAATAAATTGTCTCCCAAGCCGTATTTCTCTTGTAGACTGAATAAGATCGTCCTCGAGGATTTCTTATATTTTGCAGCTTTCATTTTACCCTCTACCTTTACAGGCCTTCAAGGGCCAGCTGTTGAGAAGCATCCCTGCAGCATGATGCTGCCACCACAGTGCTTCACAGTGGGGATGTTTATGTTTATGGTGGTATAGTGTCTGTCTGCCCAACATAGCGTCTTGCCAAAAAGCTCCATTTTGGTCTCAACAGACCAAAGAACTTTCTTCCACTTGACCATGGAGTCTCCCACATGCCCTTCGGTGACCTCCAGTCCAGATTTAATCTGAGTTTTCTTTAACACTGGCTTTCTCTTTGCCACTCTCTCATAAAGCTTTGACTGGTGAAGAACCCGGCCAACAGTTGTCTGAAGGGTCTCTCCAATATCAGCTGCTGAAGCTTGGAACTTCTTCAGAGTAGTCATAGGTGTCTTGGTGGCCTCCCTCACTAGACTTCTTCTTGCACTAGATTAAATTACAATATGGCCTGGTGCGATTTTCAAAACAGAAGGTGCAATATTTCTTCACCCTGAAACTTGCATCAAAATGCCAATTTTAAAACGTTTTTTTGCTACAGAGATGTTACAAGTTATTTATCATGCAGTCATCCAAGTGGCAGTTTATTAGAATAATCAACAAAAATCGTACTTTTTTGTACATTTTTCTTACTCAATATGAGAATGACATAAACATTATGACTCCCTTCAATACAGCAATTCCTATCCAATTTGCAGTATGAGTCAAAATCATCACAGTTAAGTATGAGTCAAAATCATCACAGTTAGATATTTTTCTAAATTGTTCAACCTTGGTTTATCTAATATTACGTTTGTTGTAATATAGAATGATTTATTACTTGTGTTTGTTGCAAAAAACAAGTTCAGGAACTTAAGCAATATCACATATCATATCACAATTGCAATATTAATAGAAAAAAATCACAATTAGATTATTTTCCCAAATCATTCAGCCCTAGTCTTAACTGTGCTATTCCCACATTGTACACATTGTTTGGATTTGCTAGTTTTTATATGAACTTTCAGTCAGAATATACTGATAATAAATTTAAATAGTGGACAAAACTAAGGAAAACACTGACTTTCATCATGGCCTGACTTATCTGGAGTGTTCCTATAACCCAGTCAGGGTAGGATGACCTGTTACAAATGAAACTACTTACCCTGTGGAATGTTCCAGATGCTTTTTAACATTCCATAACTTCCCTAGTCTTTTCTTGACCCGTCACAATTTTTTGGACTGTATTGCAGGCATCAAATTCAGAATATGTGTATATATTATATGTCCCAACTTTTTTGGAATTTGAGTTAAAATACAGTATGTTCAGAAATACAAGAGTTTCCCTATTCTAGGTGAAAAGCCACATGATAGTAAAGTGTCTGTGTGAAGGATACGCCAGTGTCTGCAGGGTTTGATGTCTCTCTTACTCCATGTTTGTTTCCTTCTCAGTGAGTTGAGTATAGAGAACTGGATCATGCCCATGGTTTACGCTGGTCATGTGTCGTGTGTGGCTTGGCTCCATCCGTACTGGGCTCAGCAGATCAGGGAGGGGGAGCACACAATGTCTGTGGGGAGAGACTCCTCCACCACCACTATCAGGTATAAAACACAGAGACACGGCATCACAAATCTGCTGCTTTGGTTCTTCTTCAGCATCCTGCTTATTAAAGCTGAACAGGTGGGATAAATACACATGCTTATCTTATAAAACAGTGGAATTTGTCTGATAAAAAGAACTACTGAAACAAAAAAAAAACACTGGGGAAGGCTGTTGCCATAACCTGGTTGCACAAAATCTGACGTTTTTGTGAATTAATTTTGTGTAATATTGCAGTAATGATATTAGTTGTCAAATGTAATAAAAACTAAAGACATAAAATAAGCTATAGTCTTACACAAAATAACATGTTTTGTGGCACTAAAATGGCAGGATTTCATCTGAGAGTGGCAGATAAATAGTTTCAGGGTGAGTACAGCTGTTTGAAATCGTTGAAAATGCTTTAATTTTGCTTTTATGTTTTTAAGGTTCAAAAAGTGCATGGATGAAGTGCTTGAGATCATGGGCCTTTCTTTAAAAAACAGCAGTTTGAAGCAGTCTGTTAGGTATAAAATAAGCCAGAGGGTCTTTTACATAAGAAGGAATTGATTGATAAAATAATTTTAGGGAAAAAAAACCATTTGATTTTATCAACTAAAAACAGAACTTAAGCCCATTTGAACTGCTTTTGAATGCATTAATTTTAATACTTATAGGTTATATTGTGTATTTTTCCTGCACATCTGCCTTTTTTATACAAATGCATTTAATGATGCACATAAAATACATTTACAGTAAGAATTACAGCAAATTGTAATTCTAATTTCATGTTAAGAGCCTAGAATATGTGAGTAATCAAAGATGATTATTAAAAAAATGTATTTTTCATGTTTTCATGGCAGATTTTGTCATGTTTTCTTCACAATTTGTTGATATTTGAAATTGACTTGTGGGCTGCGTTTGACCCCAGCGTGACTAGCTCTTGACATCTGATTAACAACAGAATTTCTGTTTTTGTTGCAATTAAATTATATTTAACAATTATATGAACTTTTATGAATAGCAGAACTTACCGCATATTTGAGGTACTGGGAAAGCTTGAAAATGCCTCTCAAAAATGCTTGAATTTACCTTGGAAAGGTGTTAAAACAGAGTAGGTTTAGATTTGTTGAACTTTAAATTGGTGTGAAAGCACAGTCATCATCATCTTCATCCAGCTGGAGATACTTAGGTAAGCTGATAATGCTGATATATTTTCTCATTTTTTTGGTCTGAGTTTACATTTTTGTGATTGCATAAGCTTATTTTGAAACAGTGATGAAATTGTGATAAATTGTGCTGGCCAAATAAAGTTCATGACCGGAGAATTTCAGTGTGTGTGATATATTTTTGCTGACATTCATTGGTGACACAGGTCACTGTCACTGTCAACTCATGGTTTCTGCTTTCTATTATTGCTCCCTCCTTGACAACCCAGAGGTCAAACAAGTCAGAAAAATTCAAGTGAAATTTAACTTGATGTACTTTTAATCATTCTTATATGGAAAAGGTCTGAACAGATGATTAACTTTATAAGTCCTAATATGGAAGAAAGAACTCGTGAAGAGAATCAGTAGCCATTGAGCTGTCATTAAGCACACTGGGCCAAGGAGGTCACATGACTCCATTTCACCACATCTCCATTATTTATCCGAAATGATCTTCTTATATTTCTTTTTGTGCTCTCTGTTTTGTCTGCAGGGTGACGAGTGTCGACCACTACTTCCTGAGTGATGGTCTGTACGTGTGTGAGGAGCAGCTGGAGAACCCCAAACCACTCCGACTGAATGTGGTCAAAGTGAACCCGGTCAGACCAGGCCGACCAGCTCACAGGTCCACTACAGGTGTGTGCTGAGGAAAGGAGACAGCTAAGGGCAGGTGTAGTTTAATTATTTCAACTTTAAGCCCAGATTGAACCCTACCCAGGCCTGTGCAAATTCTCTCCAAGCCCGGCCTGGCATCTTTTAATAATTTGTCCCTTATAATTTAAGTTTAAAATAAAAATCAGAGTTGTTTTGATGACAGAAATCTGTTCAAACCCAGGAGGAGGAAGGCAGATCAGGCTGGTGTTGAGCTTGGGCAGAAAATCCAACCTGTACTTCAACCATCCCATGGGAAATCTTTGGTTTCTCAGTTGATTGAGCTTTTCTTTGGGAATGTGCACAAGTGTTTGGATGCACATCAGATCATCTCACAAACCCGACTGAGTTTAGTCCCTGAAGGATGAAAAAGCATCAGATTTTTAGAACCAAACGGATGAATTCATATCCCAGTTCACCACTCGAAATATTGAATTTCAAACCAGCAGAAGCTCACCGTGGACATGCTGGCAGCAGAGAGTGTTTTGCTGATTTTGTTTGAAAAAAGGACTGAAATGATGAATTAGTTATGAACATTTTTGCCAATACAATTTCTGACATTAGATTTCTGAAATGGACCCAAATAAAATGTTTTAAATGTTCAAAATAACATAAAAACAAACTTGTCTGATCCTAACTATATAAGAATTTTTCATAAAGTGGACAAAAGTATTTGGCCACACCTGTTATTACTGGATTCAGGTTTTTCAATCAGACCTGTTGCCACAGGTGTGTAAAATCAATCACCTAGCCATTCAGTCTCCATTTTCAAACATTTGTGATCCCGCATGGTCCTTAAGCACTCAGTGGCTTCAAGCGTGGCACTGTGACAGCTGCCACTGTGACAGTTCATAAAATTTCATCCCTGCTGGACTAGGACTGGGCAATTAATCACAAATTAGATTTAATCGCAATATGACTTGCTGTAATATACAAATTGCAAAAGTTTCTATATTATTTTAACTTGAAATGTGTCAAAAAACAGTATAATACTTTTTTGCAGCAGAGATTTTATACACATAATGCAAAAAATCACTTTTTTTGGAATAAAAATTCCTGCTTTAGTGATGTATGTGTTTTTTATTTGAAATTAGAGTGACATAAAAATGGTTATTCACTTCATTATAGCAATTGATATCAAATTTGCAATATGAGCCAAAATAATCGCAATTAGGTATTCATTTTAAGTCATTTTTTCCTAGTACATAATATCTAATATTGTGTACATTATAAATACCTACGCCAAGGAGGTTATGTGATTGGGTCCGTTTGTTAGTTTGTTTGTTAGTTTGTCAGTTAGTTTGTTAGCTTGTTAGCAACATAACTCAAAAAGTCACGGACAGATTTTCATGAAATTTTCAGAAAATGTCAGAAATGGCATAGGGAAGATCTGAATAGATTTTGGGACTGATCCGTATCACTGTCTGGATCCAGTAATTTTTTAAAGGTTTCTGTACTATTGGGAGATAGGTCTGCGCTGTTACCACTTTACACCAGGAGATGGCGGATATGAGTAACTTATTCAAAGTTTTGGAGTGTATAGACTTTGTAAGACACACGCCCGGTCGAAGAGACGAGTCGGAACGTAACACAGAGAAAGACAGCGAATTGTAGCAACAATACTCACAATGCTGGGAGGAATAGAGGAATATTCACCATCTGCCATGACTTTCAGTCGTCCGGTGAGACCATGGGTGCTCTGCCATGACAGTCCACACGTAGCAAAGCCGATGCTTTGCCTCACCGTGTCTCCACCGTCTGGATCCAGGAATGTTTATAAAGGATTCTTCACTACTGGGAGATAAGGCTAATGGCGGAGGTCTGCGCTCTCTGAGTGCTTTTCTAGAGTAGAATGATGTATTGCTTGTATTAGTAGAAAAATATATAAAATGAGGAACCTAAAAATAATTGCATATTGAATCACAATTAGATTTTTTTTTGCAAATCGTTTAGCCCTATGCTGGACAGTCAACTGTAAGAGATAGTATTAGAAAGTAGAAGTGTTTGGGAACAACATCAACTTAGCCATGGAGTGGAAAACCCCCGCAAAATCCCAGAGTGGGTTTGTGAGCGACTTTTACACACCATGCTAAGGTGCTTGGTGTGTAAAAGTCACCTTATGGGATGAACTGGAAAGGAGATTGCGAATCAGGCCTTCTCATTAACATGGCCTCAGAAATGCTCTGCAGAAAGAATGGGCACAGATTTGAAACACTCAAATCTCATGGAAAGCCTTCTAAGAAGAGTGGAGGCTGTTGTGGCTGCAGAAGGGGGGAAACTCTGTATTAAAGTACATATACTCGAATACAATGTCATTACAGTCCCTGTTGATGTAATGGTCAGATGGCTGAATGTTTTGTCTATATTGTGTACACGTTATGATTAGGGCTGTCAAAGTTAACACGTTAATATCGCGTTAACTCAAATTACTTTTAACGCCACTGTATCTTTTGTCGCACGATTAACGCATGCGCGTCCTGCGCGACCCTCGACCCATCCCGTAGTTTGCCAGATAAGGAAGCGGCGCCGATGCAGTGCAAGCGAGCAGAAATGGATAAAGGACAGAGGCTTTTGAATAGCAGTTTCAGCTTTCAGATCATGTCAGATAAAACTGAAGTTATTTTCTCATATTGTCAGGATGAACTGAGTTACCAGGAGTTCGTAGAATCTTAAATAGCCCTTACCACTCGCTGGCCGAGCGCACCGCTAATGCAGAGAGCCGCCCCCTCCATGCTGGATTTGTTTACGACGGAGATGCTCAGACAACTCTGCAAGCAGGGATGGCATACCGGGCATTTCCTGGTGGGTGGACGCACTTTTGGCCAGCATGATTTATTCATTTATTTATATCTGCTATGAACCGGCATTACAGCTGCACTGACCCTCAATATTGACTGTTGACGGGTCTGATCACGTCTCCTAAAGGTCCGTTTACCCCTCTCCCATCCCCACTCCAGTCCTGCTTGAAAGTGAAAGTATTTGAAAAAAACGAAACGTATGCGCTGAAACGATCGACTGGAACTGTAAATAAATGCCAAATTCAAAAAAAAAAAAAAAAGAAAAAAACAGTCAATCAAGATGCAGCAAAAGTTTTAAAGACTGTAGACCCTATTGGAGACTGTCTGACCCTGGTGAATATACAGCTATCATGAGGAGGAGGAGGAGAAGGAGACAGAGCAGCACAGGCTGGTGTGTAACAGGAGCAGAGGTGTTACAGGTGAGCCTCAGAGTGAAGAAGCTCTGTAGAGTATCACAATATAAGCTAAAAAGCATTATTAGACTGTGGGTCCCCTTTATTTATGAAGAAAAAAATGTTTGAGATTAAATCTGCAGCTCTTCTATGATCTGAAGAATGAAAAGATGGTTAAGTCCTCTTACTACACCTTAAAAGTTCTCCATTGACACTTCTTTTATTTGTGTGTTTATGAGTTTTGAAAAGCAGCTTTAAATGTGTGTTTATTGACATCATTCCAGTAAATCTGCTGGACTGGTGACAGTAATTTTTAACTGTCAACATTTATTTTACGTTTGGGCATTTTTTTATTTTGAAAATAAAAATATGATAAATAATAGCAGACATTTGAAAGTAAAAACTTGCTTTTTCTCTTGAGTTAGGGAGATGTGTCTACCTTATCACATCAGAACAGTGAAACACCAGTAGATGTGTTTGTGCCTTGCTGCTGAGCTCTCAGAGGAGACGTGACTTCTCCCAGTAATCTGTAGTCTAATTCTCTAACTCTATTTAGTCTCTCTTTCTGTATCATCCTGTTGTTAGATCTCTTGGTGTAAAGGGATGATTATGAGCCTTTATTTCCCTCATGTGAGGCTGAAATTCTCTGCTTTAGTGTGAAGGATCAGGGATGATCTTTAAGTGATTTAAACTTCACTGACCATGTTCTTTATGTCCATGTTTGATGATTAGATCTGTTGTTATGTGTTAAGCTGCTGAGAACAACAGAGGGGTTAACTTCTAGAAGTTTGAAGTTTGACTCTAAATTAAGGTATTATTCAGTAATGTTACATTAAGGTCAGTATCTCCATCTGTTGTCCTTGTTAGGCTAAAGTTTACCATGTTATGCTGTCAGCAGATTTTTGGAGCATTCAGTGTCTTTCATCGTAGTCTAGAGAGTTTTCTGGACATTTTTGTTTTGGGTTGTTGACATGAACAAAAATTTGCATAAAGAAAGCATTTTTGTCTATTTGTCTAGATAAGGGTACTTAAATCGTGAGAAATAGTCCTGTCAGATACATTTTCAACAGATAAAAAAGTGCGATTAATTTGCGATTACTCTCGAGTTAACTATGAAATTTGTGCGATTAATCACGACAGCCCTAGTTAAGATGCATTAAAACTCTCCTGCAGTGATTAACAAATAGTGAGGACACATTTTTTAACATTTGTGTTGTTCGTTGTCTCCGATTTTCTAGGACAAAACCCAGACCAGGATTTGGAGACTCCATTTGTAAAGAGACTGAGAACAGACACCGATCCAGCCAATGAGGCAGGCTGCTCTCAGTCCCTCTTTGCCTGTAGGGACCCACTGCAGCCAGGAGGGGGCTGCACTGAGACAGACCTGGTTGCCGGTAGTGATGAAGAAGAGGGATCCACCAGTTATGTAGTGAAGAGTTTATCGACAATGTTGGCTGAGACTGAACCGTACGTCCTGGACATTGATCTAGATTTCTTCTCCTGTAAAAACCCCTTTAAAGAGTTATACACACAGGTAAGGCCTCACGATTAGACAACTACAGTACCTTTAAGTTATTAGGCACAATATTTCACACCATTATTATACTGTAGGTACTTGCTGTCATGTACTTTTATAATCATGTTTTATCTAAAACATTTCCAGCTGTTATTCATGGCAAATCTGAACCTCCCCCTTCATGATTCAGAAATTTAACTTCCTGTTAAAGGGAAATGATTCATGGGGCCTGCCTGTTTGTACAGGAAATACATCAAATCCACACAGTATGCACTCTGCAGGGCTGTTAAATCCTCTTTTATTGCTATTTTTTCCATTTAATTGTCATCCTTGATTCTACGGCACTTTGGTAAAACCTAGATGTGTTTTAAAAGATGTTTGTTTATCCTCCCTTCAATCAGTCCTATGCTTTGTTCTATCAAAGATCCAAGCTGCAGCAGTTTTCAATAAGTGGCAGAAATTTATAAGAAATTCAGGTGGCAGTATTTGGAGGGGGAAAATGAACAGGAAATCCATTTATATGTTGCACAGAACACACTGATTTTTTGACTCAATAGTTCATTTGAAAAATTCAAATACACCAGGCACTTTTGGTTATTTCATATTAGGGCTGTCAAGATTAATCACATTAATCCAAATTAATTAGAGTCCATATCTAGTGCATTAATTTCTTTTGATCACATTTATCTCATGCTTTATTGTCAGCACACTTTAGTTAAGCCACATCAGCGTTCCCATGCAGCCACAGTGGTGTAAAAGTCCACCATTGCTCCCTGATGTCTGATTACACTTTGAAGAACTCACAGACAGCTAATAGGTCGTTTCCACCAAGAGGTCTAGTTCAGTTTGGGACGGCATGGGACGTGTTTATTTGCATTTCCATTATTTTTTTGGCACCCTTTCATAGGGGCACCAAGCTTACCTTTCCATCCTAAAGGATGGAGCTACACGACTGCTCATCCAGGCTGCAAAACACGGCTGTCTTTTCTATGAGGAGTGGATGAAAATGGGAGAAAAATAGACCAATAACCACTTAAGTTAGGGAGATTTGGACTCGGCAGAGCTCAATACTGTTTCCTGGACTGTGGACATTGATATGTGGTCATAAATGGAGTTTCCTGATATTTATGTGGGTCTGATTTCAAGTACACAAAGCAGAGCTTGAAGGCTCACATCAGCCTGGTCCATCAGTGTTAGATGTGAAACTGAATTAACCTCTGGGGTCTGAGCACTTGCCAGCGCATTTTCGGGATGTTTTTATTAATATCTTTGTTATTTTACATCATAGAAAAGCAGTTCAAACACTCCTGGGAACCGGGGAATCTTTTCTTTCACTTCTGCTCCACATGCCATGATTGTGATTTCCTTTTCAATCCAGAACAGGTTCTTTTTTCTGTGGTTAGGTCATGTTATAATCTTTGATCTAACTATAAAAGCAGGTCTGTTTGCAGACAGAAAATTGGTCACCCTTAGCTTCAGAAATACAGATACAGTTTTGAATGGAAAATTGTGTAATTCTAAAATGTGCAAAAAATCATGCAATTAATTGCAATTGAATACAGAAATTTTGAAATTGATTGGTTTAAAAATGTTCAGAATTTGACAGCCCTATTTTATATCACGTATCTCTCTTGACGTAATATCAAAGATGCCATAAATGCATAATAAATGGTACAAAACACTCAACTTTTATTAAGTGACAGCTTTTAATGTTAAATATCCTCTCTGATGTGTGCAGTGGCCCTTAAACTCATTAATGCAAGTCACACCCACAGAAATACATGGTGAAAGGTAAATGTCCAGGAAGTCTCAAGCCAGCAAAATATTACAATCCAGGCAGAGAGTAGAAAAGCCCTCATGGCTGAAGAGAATGGGCATTCCACATTTTTGAGTTATTGATAACATCAGTGTGTTTGTGTTGGATTTGTAGAACCGATCCTAGCGTCCTGGCTAACAATCACCTCATTTTGGAGGTGTGTTAAACTATATCTGGCTTCTGATGTTGGAATTATTTATTTGTGCTACTTTTTGACCTCTTTTCAGCACAACATCTGCCATTTTTTCCTTCTTTTTGCCACTTCTAACTCATGTTTGCTGTCTATTGCCCTTTTCTTCCACTTTTATAAAATTTTTTCCACTGTTTTGCCTCTTTTATTCAATTTTTTTCCCACTGTTTTGCCATGTTTATTCTACTTGTTCGACTGTTTTTTCACTTTTTAAACAATTTTTGCTGCTGTTTGTCCATTTATTGCACTGTTTTTCTTTTTTTTTTTTTTTTGCATTTTCTGCCACGTTTAACCTGTTATTGCTGTTTTTCACTATTCTAAGCCACTTTTTTTGCTACTTTTATACTTTTCTTATGGTTTTGCCACTTTTAAACCATTTTTGCTACCTTTTTCTCATTTTTGTTTAATTTTTCTCCTTTTCTGCTGTTTCTTTGCACTTTGATGCCATGTTAAACCCATTATTGCTGTTTGTTGACCTTTTATGCCACTGTTATTCAAATTTTTTGCACTTTGATGCTACTTTTCAAACATTTTTGCTTCTTATTGTCAATTTTTCTACATTTATCATATTACCGGTGCTCTTCCCCCAATTTTGCCCCTTTCTGCCCATGTTTGTCACTTCTTTTTGCCAGTTTTAATGTTCTTTTTCCACTTTTCCCTCAACGTAACTGCCTTTTTTAAGCGCTAATGTAATTATACTCCATCAAAGTTGTCTCCGTTTTTTTTTCTTTAGTTTCTGACATCCTGTCATTTGTGCACTTCATGACTTAGCTTTAAAGTCTAACATTACCTTCGTAATGGTTTCATTTACATTTAGAAAAAAAGCTTTACTTGTGCTAGAGCACAACAAAATAAATTTGTTTTTTTCCTTTTCCTCAATGAGAGTGGTTATTATTCGGGTTAAAAATGAAATATAGTTACCACAGCTTAATTTCTCAGTGGACCATGATTTTTTGGGCCTCTGGGTCCCAGAAAGCTCTCCCCTTTATCCCCCCTTATAGGCAGTCTTGCTGATATCCACTACCGGTATTGGTATCTGTGCATCTCTACCGTTTAGAGACGATGTGGTCAAATCAGCATTTCCTGTAGGTGTAGAAACTTGTTAGACACAACTCTTGATTAGCTCCAATTTTTGACAGTCTGTTATTTTCTCAGCAATTTATTTCTTATCTTATTTATGTCATTTGAACAAAGAAACAACCAGAAACGATTTGCAGTTTGAAACAGGAAAAAGTCTGTTTTAACCTCTACTCATGTAAACAGGGATCCTTCTTGGTAATTTCAACATACCTCAGCTCCATGTTTTCTCTGTTCAGGAGGAGTACGACATCCTGAAAGAGCTCTACGCCTTTAGAGGACCTGGACCAGATCCCACTGAGGTCAGAGACTCTCGTGGTTTTGGACTAAATGTTAAAACTTGGCTTCATAGAGATACAAAGACGGATCTGTGTGTACTTCATGCATATTTGCACAAATAAACAGCGTACTGAGAGTAAACACTGAAACAGTGACTAGGCTGTGTTTGCTCTTATATTTACCCTGCGATAACATCAGGCCTTAGTTCTCTTTAAGTTGAAGCTACAAAATGTAGCCATTTTTGCACTGGAGTACCTACACTTAAGTAATAATAACTTTATTTTGAGTGCTTAACCCCTAATTCCAAAAGAAGTTGGGGCACTGTGTAAAATGTAAATAAAAACAATGCAATGATAGTCAGATCTCATAAACCCATTTTTTATTTGCAATAGAACATAAACAACATATCAGATGAAACTGAGACATTTTACTATTTCATGAAAAATATTAGCTCATTTTATATTTGCTGACAGCAACACATCTCAATAAAGTTGGGACAGGGCAACAAAAGGCTGGAAAATTACGTAAAAAAAGCATTTTGTAACTTATTAGATTGACCAGTAACAGGCCAGTAACATGACTGGGTATATAAGGAGCAGTAAAGATGGGCAGAGGTTCACTATTTTGTGAAAAATTCTGTCTCAAGATTGTGGAACAATTTCAGAAAAATGCTCCTTGATGTAAAATTGCACCAACTTTGAATATCGCACCATCTAGACTAGGGATGCACCATATTGGATTTTTGCCGATATCCGATATGCCAATACTTACAGATTCGTTTTAGCCAATACCGATATTGATACTGATAAATACCCTTTTCAGACAAAAAATGTTAGTCCTTTTGGACACTTTAAGTTTCAAGGATGACCAAGGAAACAATTTTAAGTCCTTAAAAAACACTTCCAAGTGTAAAGAATGAAGATAAATAAAGAAAAAGACCTTACCTGGCATAGGTTTGTTGGTTCAGACTAAAACTCCACTAATTTATTAGTATATATGGACAAAATTTACAGTCAATATGTGCTGAAATGCACAGGCAAAATATCGGATGTAAATATCGGCAGAAATTTTGATATCTGCCGATACCAGACCGATAATATCGTCCCTAATCTAGACATCTAATATAATATAGTATCAGCCTCTAAAGCTTCAGAAAATTGGGAGCAATCTCTGTGCAAAAGGACAAGACTTAAGGTCAGTATTGAATGCCCCTGATCTTTGAGCCCTCAAGAGGCACTGCATTAAAAACAGGCATGATTCTGTCCTGTAAATTACTGCATGGACTCAGGAACATGTCCAGAAATCATTGTCAGCACAGTTCCCCATGCTACCCACAAATGTAAGTTAAAGTTGTATCATGCAAAAAAGAAGCCGTACGTGAACAGGATCCAGAAATGCCACTGTCTTCTCAGGGCCTAAGCTCTTTTAAAATGGACTGAGGCTATGTGGAAAACTGTTCTGTGGTCAGATGAATCAAAATTTGAAATTCTTGTTGGAAATCATGGATGCTATGTCCTGCCATGTCTCAAAAGAGGGAGCATTCAGCTTGTTATCAGTTCTAAAGCCTGCATCTCTGAGGGTATGGGGTTGCATTAGTGCTTATGGCGTGGGCAGTTTACACATCTGGAAAGGCACTAAAATGTGGGTTTATGAAGTTGCATTCCGTTCTTATTCACATTTTACACAGCACTCCATCTTCTTTGGAATTGGGGTTGTACATAACCTCACATATTTCCACCAGATTCCAAAGCCAGAGAAATCCCTCCTGTTTTACGACCGTAACAGGATGTTTTGATTACCCAGGAGGAGCTGGATGAGTGTGTGGATCGTCGTGTTCATCAGCTGGAGGATCTGGAGGCAGCGTTTGCTGATCTGCTGGAGGATGATGGCGAGGAGACAGTGTCACGCTGGGCAAATAACCCAGGGTAAAAACTTCCTCCATGTTCATTTCACTCCTAAAATACAACATTCTGCCATAGTAACCTGTGTCTAAATTCATGTCCTGTTTAGTGTTCTGTAGTTAACCTGCAGCAGTTTTTGGTGTCATCTTATTGAACTAAAGTCACTAACATCAGCAACTGATCCCTGTTTCCTTTGAGCTGAAGCAGGATGAACAAGTATAAAAGTAGAGGCTAAGGATTTTTTGGCTGGAAATGTGGTCTGCTGGATGAAACAAAGGATACTAAATGGTGTTAAGATTAGCACAAAGCTTTGGACTTGCACCATGTGTATTTATCTATTTAGCCAAACCCATCAAACTAAGTTTAAATTATGTATTGACTAAATTATTATTTTTTTTACTGACTACTTAAATGGCTGTGATCAGTTTGCATGAAGTATGAGCCTTGAACTGTGTGAAGCCTGCTTTTAAAGGCCTATCATCAGGTTTTAGTACAAATAAGCAACCGAAACAAGTGCCCCCTCCCCTTTTGTATCACTTTTCCACAATATTCAATAATTTTGAGATAGTGGATTTTTGAATTTCATGAGCTGTAAACAAAAGGAAGTTGTGAAACTTTTCACTTTGAGGTGAATCTTGAATATGTGGAAATTTAAGTTTCTGAAGTAATTTTTGTTGAATTTTTTTTAAATGCACCTGTATGTGGTGCTCCCACTGTAGCGCTCCTACAGGGCTGAAACATACTGTGAGCTGACAGAGACATAAATTATCACACCATCTTGTTATCTATGTAAAGGTCTTGAGGAGTGTTTACTGCAAAGCCTCATTATGTTGCTGAAATGCTCTGTGAAAACACCTTGTGAGAAAGAGCTGCAGGCTAATGCTGATAAACATCTGATCACAAGATACTGCAGTCCCTTTCAAATCACAGTATGCATCTTGAGGTTGGTTGGGTTGTCTTTTAAAATGATATAAAGCCTTTTCTTTGGTTTTGTAAGTCAGTTGGTTCTCCTTTAGTTGTTAAATTCAGAGAAGATTTTGTCATTTTGGCCCTAGAAACAGCGTCTATGGTTGGGCGGGGCATTGTCTCTTCCCTGTCATAGTGGCAGAGCTAACAGTTACATAGAGAAGGGTTCACGTGAAAAAAAAAAAAACATTTGTATGAATCATGCCTGAGCCTCTGAGTGAATATAAACAAGACAAAGGAAGTTCCAGCCTATCAGTGTGACCACTAAACTGAGAACAACAAACCCAGAGAACGTCATTCTTTCTTGAAGAAATCATAACTCAATATATCTACTAAATTCATACTAAATTTCAGCAATATTAATAATCAGAATGTTGTAAAATGCACCTTTGATTGAAAGTTTGTCTTTTATTTTTCTTCATGTTTTTCAGAATGGCCTCATTAGCTCGATTGGTTTCCAGTCTAAAGTCCCGGAATATCACCCCAGACTATGAAATGGTAAGGATTTTGATGCACGTGTATTTTAACTCTATAAATCTCAATATCTTCTTATAGTTAGGCCCTGTGTTCACATATGCTGCTTTATTTGCTGGCAGCAGCCACAGCCTCTGCTTTGGAGGGCATCCTCCCAGTGTTCATCATTACTGGTTATGTTGGTTGACAGTTACTTGATTAAAATATACTTAAGTAGAAGTAAAATTGCTGCTCTGTAGGTCTACTCAAGGAACGGTAAAAAAAACTTATTTAGATAACTCAGTACTGAGTAGCTATTTTAATACCTAGATGTGTGGTTCTTGAGCCACATGGAGCTTTTTGGGATGATTTGTGGCTTTTTTATGTCTTAATTTGAAATATTATTCCCTATTATCCAGAAAAAAACTTTAAAAAGGGAAACTATGACCTCAGAAATTATCCATTGCAGGTCACATAAATCAGTTTGAATCCCCACATTTATATAGTTGGCTTTAATTGTCAATCTTTATTTGTTGTCTGTATATTTCCATTGACATTTTTTACAATTTTTTGACATTTTTTTCAATTTTTTGCCACTTTTAATCCATTTTCACTGCTTTAAGCCCACTTATGCCATTTCTTTTTGCCCATTTTTACTACTTCTATCCCATTTTTGCCACCAGTTTTTTTGCCTCTTTTATTCTGCTTTTTGCTATTTACAATTTCCTCCCTTTTTGCCATTTTTTGCTACTTTTCACTTATTTAAGCTGTGCTTTGCCTTTAAATTCCACTGTTTTCAGCATTCTTGCCACTCTTTAAAGCTTTTTGAGCATTTTTCCCACATTTTTGCTTATTTAAGTCACTTTTACACTCATTTTCACCACTTACATTGTGGCTCTTGCAAATGCATTTTTCATCGATTTGGCTCTTTGGTTGAGCAGGGTTGAGTTATGCTGCCTGAGAGGGTTCAAAATTTTAAAAATTATATTTCTTTCATTTGAATTCATTTGATTTTTAAGAAGTAAATGGAAATAAAGTGGTATGTAGGCTGTCAAGGGTTGAACTGATGTATAACTACTCAACCAAAGTGAAAAGAGGCCACATATCAAAGCTCGATATTAATCTGCACAGAGGAACGAAGGCTGGCGCCGTTAGCTTTTAATGTTAGCCACGCTGTATCAGACACACACACTCGCTGACACAATGACTCTGTGAGGAATTTGACTGTTTTCTAAGGATCTTCTCCTCTTTATACTAGTCAATGAAATGAAATTTTGATGAGCGTTTAGCTGAATAGGGAACCAGATGCTCAGGAACATCCTTAGACATGACAATGCCAGACATTTCCACCACCAGCACATTAAAAAAATGTGTTTGGAACTAAAAAATGGACCAACATCTTTTCAGTTTTCAAATCTTGACAATGATTCACAAGTCAGTCTGGAAGACTTTCCGGGAAGAAAAACTGCAATTTGAAGCAATGACTCCAGAATGAAAGCTTGATATTATTGGCTGTGTGTTAGTTTTGCTGCAGTGGCTGGAGGATCAAAAATTGTGGTTTTAATGGGTTTCAATGTGGAATTGTATACAAAAAGTATACAGAGCGTATTATTGAGCCATTTCAGGTTCTGATTTTAAGATTTATAAAATGTATTTAGGAGATAATAATTCCATGTCTGTTGAAGTAAAATGACAATAATCCTAAATCTCAGATGTGAAGTTTGACTCCAGTGTCTTGTGTTTTCAGGTGCATCAGGCGGGTTTAACCTGTGACTCGGTGGAGCTGCCTCACCACGTCAGCTCTGAGGACGAGATCGACAGACTCATCACAGCTGTGCAGCTGTTTCTGAAGGCTCTGCCTAAACCTACACTGGTTACCATGTCTAGGTAGATACCACACCAAAAATCTACATACTGTACACATACTGTAGACCATAGGTGTCAAACTCAAGGTCTGGGGGCCGAATCCGGCCCATGGTGCAGTTATACCTAGCCCACCAGATCATATATTTTTATTATAACTGGCCCACCAGTATGAGGTCTGCAGATTTCCTCCAGTGCAAAAATGAGAACTTAACCTTGATGATTTACAATATCCCCAATGAGTCATAAAAATTATAAATAGTAAAGAGTAATTTGTTTTCATTCCATATTTTCAATTTTTTATCTCACAATTACGACTCAAAGTTATGGTTTTAAATTGTTGTCTTATATTTTGAACTTTTAGAATCCCAATTTTAAATTTCAGGTGAAAGTTTGATCTTTTAAACTCATATTTTTTTATTTTATCTCACATTTTGACCATTAGAACTTGTGATTTTGAAATTTGTCTCATATTTTGACCTTTTCAGCTCATAGTTTTGACTTTTTCTCTTACATTTTGACCTTTCAGATCAACAATTTTAAATTTTGAGCAATATTTTGACTTTCAAAACTCATGATTTTGAATTTTATCTCATATTTTGACATTTTAAACTCACGATTTTTACTTTTTTTTCTCACATTTTGACATTTTGAACTCCTAACATTGACTTTTATATCTTATTTTGACCTTTAAAACTACCGTATGTTCCAGACTATAAGTCGCTCCAGAGTATAAGTCTCATCAGATAAAAAAATGCATCATGAAGAGGAAAAAACATATATAAGTAACACTGGACTATAAGTTGCATTTATTTATGTCCGTGCTCTGATAGAGAGGCGGCTGCGTTGCATGAAGCGGTAACACCAAGAAGGCCCACCTGCAAAGTCATTCATATTTATCTCCTTAGCAACTACCCGGGCATGGAGACGTAACCTCACTGTTGACAAGCCTCTCCCAGCAGCACGTTGTTCAAGCCCCCATTTGTGGACTCGTTCCTCCAGCTCTGGCCATTTCGCTTTCAGCCCGCGAATAGCTTTCTTTGTTTTCTCAGTTGCAGTAAGACTAACCTCTGCTGCCAGTCCCTCACAAGTTTCTCACTCACTCCAAACTTTCTTTCTGCTGCTTGATAGAGTGGTGCAGTCGTAACGTAATTTTGTGGGCAAACCTGGAAGTTAGCGTTGCATGGGTTCCCTCGGCACCGAGCCTATGGGATTTTTCAATGGGTTTTTGGATTATTGCTGAAAATAAGCTCTGTGTCCAATAAAAGTTTGTGAAACTTGCACGTTTTGTTCATAAAGATAATCTTCATAAACTGATAATATAAGAATTGCATCTGGTTCGTTAATCTAACTGTCAAAAGTAAAAAGCTAACGTCATGCTATATTGAACTACAACACAGTCGACTGAATTTATGTCATCACCCGCAGATACAACTGAACAGCTCGGTTGCTGCGCTTCGGATGATGACGTATGTAGTCCTTGTTCTTGTTCCTTTAGCAACCGCCTTTATTAAGACGTGAAAAGATACACAATTCAAAAGCGGGGCACGTTCCAGATGTATTTTATGTCATAGGATAAAACGTTAAACTCTCCTGAACTTGTGTTCACCACAGACCTTATTGCAGGCATTTAACTGAAAACGCATTCAAAATTCCCATAGACTTTCAGACGAGGGAACTGGAAGTGCTAAACTGCTAACTTGCTTCCACGTTTTAGGACTCATTCCTACACCACTCTATTCCCGTTTTCGTAAAAATTTTTTCAGTGGTACAGGAGCAGCATATAGCTGTCACAAGCCTAGAGTGCCCTCTCGCGGCTGTAGACGGTAATGTTTACTCCTTGTGCATGTCAGTCAGCATGAATTAACATTCAAAAACATGTTAAATTATATTTTGATATATAAGTCGCACCTGATAATAAGTCGCAAGACCAGCTAAACTATGAAAGAAAGTGCAACTTATAGTCCGGAAAATACGGTAATTAATAAGAATTGTATCTTATTGTTTTGACCTTTAAAACTCACAATTTTGAATTTTATACAGTATTTGACCTTTTAAACTTGTGATTTTGACTTTTATCTCATTTTTTCACCATCAAAAATTATGATTTCAACTTTCTATCTCAAATATTTGCCTTTATATACATTATTTTGACTTTAAATGTAATGTTTTTACCTTTTGAACCAACAAGTTTGACTTTTTCATCTCAGATTTTGAGCCTTTAGACTTGTCATGTTGACTTTTTTCATATCAAAATCATTTATCATCAGTGCTGCATTTTTTTCCCCCTATAATTCATTTCTGGTGAAAGCAAGTTGACATTTTATGGTTAAATATTGACCTTGCTAGGCCCTCAGGTTAGACCTAAAGTCAGAATCCAGCCCCTGCTTTGATTGAGTTTGACAGCCCTGTGTATCTATCATTTGGAAGTTCTGTTCTTTTATTTCTTGTAGACAAGACCATCTTACCATGAATTTAGACTTTTTTTTTTAAT
Source organism: Cheilinus undulatus (assembly GCF_018320785.1). Classification (NCBI taxonomy): domain Eukaryota; kingdom Metazoa; phylum Chordata; class Actinopteri; order Labriformes; family Labridae; genus Cheilinus; species Cheilinus undulatus. Next base: position 44,463,156 of record NC_054877.1, read on the forward strand.
AAATCACAATTTCATAATTATATTTCAAATCAGAATTTCTGTTCATTTGTGACTTATTAGATACAGTAAAACTATCACTCAGTGCAGACAGAGGGACAAATCAGGCTTTAAATTGTCTGTTTAGCATCCAGCCATGGGGGATATTTGTGAATTTGCATTTTTAGTGCATGTTAAGTAAATTCAAGTTTTTTTGTGTTTTTAGGTCCAGTCTGGATGAGTACTGCCCAGTAGAGCAGGTGGATTCAGTCCAGAGCAGAATGCTGGCAGTACTGGAGGGTCTGTACGGACCGCTGGAGCTGCACAAAGACTATGAACACAGCAGCACAGAGACTGAAGCCTGCCAGCCTCAGGCCTCCTAACATAGAAGCACAGAGGAGAGCTCACACGTCACATGTTGCTACAGCAGAGCTAAATGAATACCTCATGTCCAGCAGATGGAGCTTCTATAAGGTGGTTCACCCTGATGGCTGTGTGATGTTTTTACATTCATGCATGGAGACGTAGGAGTGAAAACATGCACTGAAGAAAGCAGAACACTGAGATTACAGCTGTACAGCACAGCATGGCTGCTGTCTGTATACATACTGTATTTTTCTCTTATGATCTTCTCATTTCAAACCATGACTACTGCTGGAGCCGGTCCTAATAAACAATGTTTGAACCACAGTTCAGGCAGAGTCCTTCCTACACATTAACCCCCCCCCCCCCCCCCCCCCCAGGTTCTTCCTAATTACTCAGCTTGGCTTATGTATTTGTTAACTAGTGTTTTCCTGTGTTTCTCAACCTTATATAACCTCCCTAAACCATCAGCAGATGTTTGCGTCCCATGTAGAGGAGTTCCTCATTCCTCAGCTGTCTTTAATATTTAACACCACAATTTATGGCTGCAGTAAAGAACGCCTCCTCCTCACTACAGGAGGAAGAATACAGTCAAGGATTGTTGGCTGAGAAGATCCTGAGAGGGTTTTTAAGCTAAATCATCTGATTTCTAATGTTTAAAGAGTTAAGAAAAAGCAGAAGTGAGGCCCTGGGGAAACTGGGACTCAATAGAGTCAGTCATCTCTCACCTAGTCTTGATTTTGGCAGCTTTTTTAAATTTAGTCCTAATCTTTTGGTTCAGATCTTCTCTAGTTTCAATTAGATTGCAGTTATTTTTAACCATGATGGTTTTAGGTGACTAAACCTAAACAAATTTAATTAATTTGCAGCCAAAAGCTTTTATAATTTTTGGCTCTGAACTAATTGAATTAGCCAAATTATCAAGTAAATTTAAATGTTAGATACTTGTTTTAATAAACTAGAAATATTGCAATTGATTTAAAATACATACATGAAAATTTTGATATATCTTAAATGTGAAGTGGACTAAAAATATCATGTATTCTAAATGTATAATAGTTCAGCATTAAAATTTTAGTCTCGCTTTAGTCTCAGAGTTTTTGTCATCCAAGATCTTTTTTAGCTAGTCTTAGGCCCCGTCCACACGGAGATGAACTCAGGAGTATACACAAAAGTTTTTTGTTGTGTCTGTGTTTCATCCACACGGAAACGGCGTTTTAGGAGGCCTTAAACGCTACTTTTTTAAACCAGGTCCCAGAGTGAACAAATCTGTAAACACAAAAAAAGGGGGGAGGTCGGACTTGTATTGTGTTAAGGGTAAAAAGAGTCATAACCAGAAAAAACTAAGGCACACTGTGTTGAAAACACAAAACACTAACCCTTATTTTTTGGAATCATTAACTTTTCCTTGAGCCCTAAGAGCACCTGTGTTTGATACTTACAAATACGTGAAAGTGCACTCCTAAGCCATCTTGGCTTTTTTATCAGCAAATCTGTAAACGCTCTTCGTTTGGTCTACATGTGGACAGACAACCGCATCTTTATTGAAATGATTACAGCACACATAGCGTAGCCTACTTACGCCGCATGTGCATGTCAAACCAAAACAACAATGGCGGGTTATGGTGGCGTGTTCGTTTCGCAGAAGCTACTGAGCTTGTTATGGCTTTTACAGCAAACCTGAGGCTCCTTTACCACCGCCGAGAACGGGCATACACCAGATACTCTTGAATCCAAAGTGGAGAACAACCAGAAGGACAACCAGAAGAAAGTTTGAGGCAGTTTTCTGTAATCTTCTCTCTTTTAGTGCATTTCCGTGGCAGCAATACAGCACCATGTATAGGCTTGGCATATATACTACAGCGTTTCCAGTCGTTTTCAGTGGTTTCATGCTTACATGGATATTTCCTGAAACAATCCCGTATTTACGGAAAACTTTTTGAAAATGAAACGGAAATATAACGTTTTCATCTGTGTGGACAAGGTTTTAGTCTAGTCTTCCTGATGGAAAAAAGACAGTCAACTAACATTTTCTTTACTCTTTGATTCAGTCGACAAAATTAACATTGCTCGAAGCTGAAAGGTCAGGGGTTCAATCCTCAGCTGCTGTAGTCAGATGTTGATGAGTCAGGCTGGGTATCATTTGGGTTTTTCGCAATACCAGCACTAAATAGACATTTAAAGAGCCGATGGCTAAACGATACCTGAATTAGAGGTGGAAAAAGTACACAACTACACTGCTTTCCACATTATTAAGCAAATGACATTTTTCTCTTATTTTTTTAAATATTAACGCAAATGACAGAGTATTTTTCAAGTCATCAGCCATTAGAGCATCATTCCAATGTTTTTGAACAGACTTCATAATGATAACCATTATGTAAAATGTCATTTGCTTAACAATGTGGAAAGCGGTGTATTTTACTTAAATAAAAGTACTGTTACTCTGGTTAAAAATTTACTTAAGTAAAAGTAGAGGAACTGTTCCACTACTCAAGAAAAAGTAAAAAGTATCTCATTTAAAGTTTACTTTATGTTCTGAGACGCTTCTGAGAAGTTGTAAAATATGATCTTTATTAACAGTGACAACAACAGAACAGATCTTCAACCAGATTGTTCGGATAAAGTCACACCTCTATAACAAAAGTAAAATACGCTGCGCCATTGACTGTTCATTAAACTAATACAGATTTGAATTTAACACTTTAAAAGTGTCTGTAGTAGTCCACACTACATATAGTTAAGCTACACTTTTTAAAGTGTTAAATATTTTACAATATGGTAGAGCGGCAGTAACTCTTGAAAATCTGTGGCGAGGTGGGTCTCCTCTGGGAAAAACAAAGAGAGTAAACCACATAGCAAGGCAATATACTGACAATACACAATCCGCAACATTAAGAAGCACCTAAGGTCATCGGAAACTAACTCAATGGATAACTTCACTCGTGGTGCAAATGTGTCTCACATCAAATCAATGTGATGTTGAATCATTCTCTACATATGTGCTTCTGGGTGGAAAAAGTAAACATATTGCACTGGGCCCCGGCTTGAATCAATATTTTTAAGAGAAGAGAAAGTGTATTAAAAGTCAGTGGGTCAGGAGCCAAGCCCCTCTAAAGCAAGACATTAAAGGTCTCATATATTACCCCTCTAAGACAAGTTTATATTGGTCTCAGAGGTCCCCAAAACATGCCTGAGAAGTTTGTTGCTGAAAAAACACTCCAGTACTGGATTTTTGCATGTCAAAAAGAACCCTGTTTCAGCCCTGCCTAGAACAAGCTGTTTCTGTCTGTGGCTTTAAATGTAAATGAGCTGTCTGACTCCGCCCCTCTCAGGAAATGGAGGTGGCTCTCCTGAGCTGAGAAGAGTATCAGGAGAGGAGTGCAGAACCTTCTTCTAAGAGGGGAGGGCCAATCGAACCTGGGGGCGGTGCTAACTCTCCACATGACATCATGAGGGGAAAATCTGAGAACGGCTTGTTTCAGCACTCTCTGAAAGGTGGCAGTGGTGGGGGAGGGGGGTTGTATTTTGCATAATATGTGACCTTTAAAGCCCAACTTGCTGCAAGCTGCCAGTTTATCACAGATGAGGACCAATGTTGGAATGACTGGAAAATACTTGTGGTCACAATAACATTTCCATGGGAGGAGGACTGTGAAGAGACCCATGAGAGAAAGGCCTTGACATACCAGCCCCTAGTCCAGGACTGCAAGGACAAGGACTGGCAGGCGTGGCTGTTCCCAGTGGAGATTGGCTCCAGAGGGTTCCCAGCCAAGTCAGCTTGGCGTTTGTTTGTAGCTCCGGGCCTAGACAAAAAAAAGCAAGAAACAGGCAGCTCTTAGGATGGGGAAGGAGGCAGAACAAGCCTCATGTTGGCTGCGGAGTAAGAGGGAGGAGAAAAGCTGGAGGCACAGGGGGAGATAGGCAGTGAGTTGGCCTCCACTGGGTCGAAACACTGTGAAGGTTTGGTACCACCTGATGATACCTGCTTCTGGCTAATGGTTTAAATATGTAACTTGAGCACACATATAATTTTATGTGTTTATTTTTCGAATAAGATTTTATTTATGCTGAGTAGATGGGACAGAATAATTCTGGGTGATTTTGGTGGTGCTGAAAAGTCTTTTATTATGAGAAATTTAGCAACCTTGCCACAGAAAACCTTTGTGTGTGCTCTGAATGCTGCGAATATGTGATTTTGAACCTCGTAATGTTTGCAGACCCCTAATTAGCCACTAAATGTTAATAGATAATCTGGATTACACTGACTGTTTGACTGTTGTTTGCCGCTAACAGAGAAACCTTAAAAATCCCTCTTGTACAAACAGTAACAAAGCCTTACCTCAATGAAAAAAGGTTCAATGAAACTTTAACTTTAAGCTCTCTTTGAGTTCAGTTAAAGTAATTTTTGACGAAAATGGTCAACAGTAAGCATATTTGGGGATAAGATGTGTTGCCAGTCATTCAAAGGATGTTTTCTTTAACCCTTCCATGCATAGAAGTCACTGTCAACTGTTAAACCATTTTCTTGCATATGCATGGGTTTCGATGACGTTTTAAATCAACCACTACAGTAGACACCAGTGCATCATCCTTTACACTGACACCTTGTGGCAAGTCATTATATGTGAATTTCTTTCTTCTTCAAACCAGGTTGGCCAACAGCCAGTCAGGTATAAATATACCTCATAGCTTTATCTTTGCTGATATGCATTGTCAGCAGGCCTTCTGCAGAGAGGTGTGCCTCTCCAAATCATGTCCAAACATTTTAAGTTAACACAGGTGGACTCCAGTCAAGAAACATCTCCGCAAAGATTGTGAGAAATGGGAGGAACCTGAGCTAAATTTCCAAGAGTACCTGGATGTAGCTGAGGACCTCCACTTCACACAGGATGTCGGAAAATCGCCACTATATCTCTTCTTCTAATACCAGAAGTCACTAGAACTGAATGTCTTTGCTGTTTTCTCAGTGTGTCACCGCCATATTAATAGAGGAAAGTCTGCCACATAAGGACTTACAAGTAGACAAAAAACATCTGAGTTTTCGGGTCAGCAAGCACAATGATAACTTTACATTAATTTTAATGAATCAATTTATGATCCAAAGTCACATATCACTGAACACAGACATAATATGCGACGGGAGATTGGCTGGCTGGCTGGACAGACTGCCATCAACGTTGCCACCATGTTGCCAGAGGCAAGTCTGCTACGTAATCCAATACAGTGCAAAGTGATACTTGACTTTGGATCATATATCAATTCATTAAAATTAATGTTTTCTAATTGCCATGCTTGTTAGTCTGAAAAGTCACGTATTTTTTGTCTACTTCTATTTCCTTTATGGAGGACTTGCCTCTATTTATATGGCGACGACACATGGAGAAAACAACAAAGAAGACCTTCAGTTCAAGTGTCTTCCAGTATTAGAAGACAAGATATGGCGGTGCTCGTCTGACGTCCGGTATGAAGTGGAGGTCCTCGGCTGCGTCCAGGTCCCTCTCAAATTTCAAGTGTTTGCAAAGGGTCTGAAAACATATTTCAGTGTGTTATTTCAGTTTTTTATTTTCAGTACATTTACCAAAAATTCTAATACTTTTCCTTTGCCATTATGGACTGAGTGTAGATTAATGAGAATACATACTGATTTTTTTTTTTAACTGTAGCATCAGGCTACAAAATTGGAAAAGGTGAAAAGGATCCTCATACTTTCTGAATGCTCTGTATATTTAGGAGAGTGAAATGCAGTATTCCTTGGCTGTGTTAATATTAAAAATATATGTATTTTATAGTTTTAATATCAGTTCATTCATTAAGACACTGTTGCTATGTAATTATTGTATATTCATTACAGTTTCTCTTCAGGTGAAATGAAAAATATATGTTGTCCATTCAAGTGGACATGGAATTCTCCTTAAAAAATGGGTTACAATTTTTGAAAAATACTGTCTGAAGATTTCATAACTGAGTGAATGAAAGAGTTAAATTTATGCAAGAAAGTTCACAGGAAACTCTAAACTCGTCCTAATAGCCTGAATTCCCCACACATTATCAACTTGTTAAGTTGACTTGTAGTGGCTGTTATCCTTCTCTAATTTTATTCTTAATTTAAACGTGTTACATATCCACACAGAGCAGACTTATGAAACTGCTTCTGTCTGTATTTTTAATAGGAGAAACAGCCGCTTTGATAATCTGTATTTCCACTATTGTCCTGTAGAGTGCGCCGTTACACCTTTAAACCTGCCTAAAAACAGGAACGCTTCCATGACTTAGCGGAAGTTTTCATAATGAATTCATACATTTCATAATGTACAGTTATCAAACATACAGACGAAAACACTTTTTTTTACACTTCCCGTTCTCTTTCCTTTATGACGTCTGTTACGTAGCTCTGGGCGTTAACATACGGTACTTGAAGCACGTGAAGCCATCACTCGGACAACGTGCTTGTGTTTGTTTCTCCGCCCTTTACTGTGGCAGTTAGCTAACGGAGACAGCTTAAAACCCCGGGGAGCACAACACTAGAATTTACAGTAGTTAGCCAAGATGAAGGCGAACAGTGTACCTCGAATTATCATCATTATTTTGTGTACGTTGGTTTTTGTGGCGGTGCTGGTCGTCAACGCTTTGGCTGGAGCTGGACAAGGTGAGTTCACGACACTCGGACACATATGTTTTGACGGTAGACTCCAACGGTTAGATCTAACGTTAATTGCTGTAACACCCTCTAGCACTCTATCTAGGCGTATATGTAGGTAAAAATGCATATTAAAGTTAAAATCCTCGTTTCCCTTCCAAGTTGTACAACCGATTACGAAATAGTTAAACTTAGAGACTTCCAGTCAATGATGAGCTGCTGGCACCGCAACACGCCGTTACTGTTAATACCCCCAAAACAAAGGAGGGTCTATTTCCATGGAAGAGCCTGCGTTACCAGAAGCTCTGAGTGTGGGTGACATTAGTAGGCAGTCTCTTCCAATAACTGGAACACAAGAAAGCACACATTATGCTATTAAAAGACACTGATGCACTGCAATGATTCACTGTGAATTAAGTGTAATTAGTCAGGCTTTATGCCCCGCACAATGCTGTATTTCTCGGTTCTTTTGTTTAGTTTTACCTTATTTTATCACAAAAGTTTTACAGGAGTGCCTGCTTGGTTTTCTTATGTAATGAAAGACTCTCCTCCATGTCTGGGTGTGGCATAAACATCCAAATTTAAGACTCCCGCAATGATGGCAATTTTTCCTTTCTGAGAGCCTGCACTGATGATTCATATTGCCAGCCCATACTTCCTTTTTTGGACAAGTCTTATTTTATCTATTTGTTTTTACAAGTGTTGTTTTTTTATCAGTGAATCTGGTGTGGTTTATTCTTTGTAAGCATATTTTTATTTTTGGATTAAATAATAATTTTCAATTTTGTTACGTTGCAGCCAGATGTTACAGTCGGTTTTGTACATTTTTTCATAATCAAACCACATGTAGTAGCCCATAATGACAGTCAAAATAGAATTTTAGTCATTGTTGCAAATCTATTCAAAAGAAAAACAGGTTCTTCCCATTTCTCTCAATCTTTGCTGAGATATTTCTACACCTTGTTGGAGTTCACCTGTGTTAAAGGGGACATATAACCTTTTAAGACAAGTTAATATGATTAGGTCTCAGAGGTCCCCAGAACATGCCTGTGAAGTTTGCTGCTGAATTAAAACCCTAGTATAGGATCTTTGAATGTCCAAAAAAACAAAAAAAAAAAACACTCTGTTTCAGCCCTTCTCAGAACGAGCTGTTTTTGTGGCTTTAAATGTTACTGATCAATCTGACCACACCCTTCTCAGGAAATGAATGTGGCTCTCCTGATGTTACAATGTTACAATGTTACAGATGCTTTTATCCAAAGTTAACTGGGATTTGAACCATCAATCTCCCAAACCTAAGTCAGCGGTATAACCCACTGAGCTATCCAGCATCTCAGCTGGCAGCTGAGAGAAAGTGGTGAGGGCCAACTCGAACCCGGGGGCGTCGCTAACTCCCCACATGAGGTCATGAGGGTAAAATCTAAGAATGGTTTGTTTCAGCACACATTTTCTGAAAGTTGGAGAAAGAGAGGGGAGGTAGGGATGGGTTTTTCCAGTACTTGAGGGGATTATGGATAGGCCAGGCGCACGTATTTTTATTAGAAAAACCTGAAAGAGTGATTTTTGCATAATATGTCCCCTTTAATAGATTCACAAATCATTAGGCTAAGTTAACGGTGATAAGATGTGTTTTGGAATGCAAAATAATAGAATTACAATTGTAGGATTACAATGGGGTTAGTTGTGATGCACTACAATAATCTGATTAATTTTTGATAGCCCTATTTTTTCCAAATAGGTGAAGAAAAAACAGAAACCACCAGCAGATGATTTTTTAAACAACCTTGAAGCAACAGTAATGTTTGTTTTTTTCCTGCTTTAACAATGCCCGCTGCTCAGAGCCAGCTCAGGAAAGAGACAGTTTTACTATTTTAGTGTTAAAAAACTTGGCTGGCCTTCACAGATTCCTGACCTCAGCCCCACCCAAAACCTTTAAATGAATACCACTGTGTTTATACCCACCCAACATAACTGTCTGCTGTTTTCCAGGTCCTTTCCACGTCTCCACAGGAAATGTGTCAGCTCGCTATGACACCAACATCACTCCAGCCGCCTGGACCTTCTCCATCTGGGGGGTCATTTATACATGGCTTACCCTGATGGTCTTATACCTCACATCATATGTATTCAGAGGGTGAGTAAAAAGTTGTTTTGATTTTCTACACATGCACACTGATGATGTCTTATAGGTGGGAATGACATGAAACTGATCTGTGTCTCTCTGTGAATAGATCCTGGGCTCAGAGCCTGCTGCCTTACGCCTTCTATTTCTGCTGGCTGTCCAACATGGTGCTGAACATGATCTGGCTGGTGCTGTGGGACAGAGAGTACGTCTTTTTCTTCTACTTTAACTTTCAGCTTAAAGTAAAAAAAAAAAAAAAAAAACAAGAGCAATGACAGCAAAGAAGTCTGAACGTTTAGTAGATTTACAGTCCCATTTCCTTAAATGTTGGGACATTTTGTAAAGTGTACATGAAAAACACAACATGATGATTTTATTAACACTGAACCCCAAGATGAGATTCTCCAGGGAAAACCATACCATTGATATTGACAGCATGATTATTGAACAGGATTTCTAATCAGTTTTAAATTACCTGCATTTGTGCATGAATTTCAAAGGTTTGAATAACTGTTACATTGCCTTGGGAGACCGCCCCATCTGTTACACATTCTCAAAGTTCCTTTGCATTGTTCCTGGTTGTATCACATTGATATTTCACATTTTAAATTCTGAACTCAGTTCTCTTCCAAAAAAAAAAGATGTAATTCCCTTTTTTTCTTGCTTTATGTCTGCATTTATATATTTTTCAGAAAAAATAGCCCCTTCTTGCACAACTTTCTTGCAAGTTTTACCCAAGTTAGGGTCATAAATTACAGTCGTGAAATAAAGCTGATCGCTCAGATTTCGTGCCATAAGGTACTGCTATCAGCAACTGAATTTTTTAACCCCACTATCTCTGCTGCTGTCACTGTCAGCAGGCAACAGCAGTCACAGAGACACCGCCACAGTTATGACAACTACTGCTAGAAGGCAGCGCCCACAAGCCAGGTTAATTTTGTATCTGGAAATAGTACAAAAATGAAATAACAAATCTTTCTTTGAAAATCATACACCCATTTCAAATTTTTAAAAAGTTCTTGCAGTGTCATGTTTACAACTCTTTACCTTCCAGAGTACAGATGAAAAAACCTGTTAATAGAGTGCTATTATTGGCCATATCAAGGTCTACGGCTTGATTTGTAAAAAAAAAAATGTAGTTTCCAAATGTTATTAGAGCATAAAAACCCTGATATGCAGGACCGCCCACAGAGTTAGGTGGGCCCCTGAATAGGCCCTACTCAGCTCCTTTTTGACCTGCTAACATTTGTGGTAGCAATCTGGTTAACAGTTATCTCATTTTGGAGCTTAAAAGTGTGTCAGGCTGGTATTTGTTGGGTGTCAAAAATGTTAAATCGTGCCACTTTTAACCCCTTTTTAATCCTGACCATTTTTGCCACTTGTAAACTGTTTTTACCATGTTTTTTTGATACCTTTAACCCATTTTTGCTGCTTTAGGCCAATTTTGATACATTTTCAACACTTCTTGCAATGTTCAACCCATTTCTGCTACCTTTTTTAGACACTTTTTTGCCACCTTCTACCTTTTTTTTTTTGCTACTTACTGCCGCTTTTGACTTTTTGACCCATTTATGCCACTTATTGCAACTTTTAACCCAGTTCCTCATCTTTATGTCACTTTCAACCCATTTTCACCACTTTTTTGCCATATTTTACCACTTTATATCTCTTTTTACAACTTTTTTTTGCCACTGTCTGCTTTTCTTAATCTATTTCTGCATCTTTTAACAAATTTCTGCAACTTTTTAGCCACTTTAAAACAAGTTTTTGCCACTTTTTTACCACTTTTAACACACTTTCACCACTTTTTGTGTAATTTCCAATTATTCAAATTTTTTTTCATTACAGCTGTCTCAGTTTTTCTACTTTATTTCCTGGCATCCTGATGTCTGACATTACTTTCCAACTCATTTAGTACAACATGCCCAAACTCACTCTTATTATTACCTTACAAAGGTAATTCTCTTTTAAGTGAGCTTTTTAAAATGGGTATAGATCTTCTAAATGGCTATATTGTTCTACAGAATAGATAAATAAAATGTTTTTTTGTTGAATGGTTATTTTTAGTTTAAAAATAATGTATGGTTATCACAGATTAACTTTGCAATGGACTACGATTTTCCTGATCTCTATGGGCCCCCCATTTGGCAGGGCCCTAGAAAGCACTCCCCTTTACCCCCCTGGCTGGCCTTGCTGATATGTTACATTCATATGATGCATCATATTCACTCTGTCTTCTGTGTGTGTGTTGCAGGGCGATGCTGGCTGCTTTAGTGGTTTTAATCCTGGTCACAATTTCCAACTACAGCGCTTTGTTCTTCGTTTGCTATGCCACCGATCATTACGGGCTGTGGCTACAGGCGTACCATCGCAAGGACCTGTTCTGTCTCAGAGCTCTGGTATGCCTTATGATTATGTGTTTGGATGAGTAATGTGTGTTTATAGCTGGATATATAGGCTGATACTGTCTCTTCATTTGAGTTTCTACCTCTTCATTACTGCTGTTTTTGTTACGAAAGTCTTGTAGAGTATTTTAGAAAGTGCTTCACTGTCAGCATTTATATGGCGTTTCAATGTGCAGAGGTTAAAAAAAAAACTCTTCTAAACAAACAGGAGGAACACTGAAGCATCGGACTGGATCATTTCGGTCAAATATTGGGGATAATTCTTCTTCCTGCAACCTAAAGTCTGCTTTGACTCTACCTTTTTTAAACACAGAATCAAAACATATCTTTTGCACAAGCTTTTGGCTTAAATGTTTGCAGTTTGGGTGCATCTTGCATATTTATTTAGGGAATTAAATTCCTGTTTAAATGTTATTCCTACTCTTATTTATTATGTCATCTTACAATTTCTGTTCCTTATTTTGATCTTTTTGTTTTTTTATTATGTTTGGTGTTAACTTTAATTATTAACGCACATTGAATCTGTGCTTTTGATAAGAAATGTTCTATTTAAATATGTTTGACTTGACTCATGCTGCCAGTAATGCTTAAAGGTTTTAATTAGCCAGTACAGACACAGTCATTTAGTGGTTAGATATCAATAATCATGCTTCACATTGGTAAAATTTTCCATTTACAAGGCAATAAAGCAGTGATCAACCACAATTTGACATACAGTTTAAGAAAATCCAACATTTTGCGAAGATTTTTGGTCATTCATGTACTGCATCCCCCCAGCTTTTTGGGGGCTACATTGCCTGATTTAAATCACTGCATATTAAAGTTTATAGCATGGAAAACTACAAAGCAAAAGATGAGAACTGAGAAGCAGAGAGATTTCAGTCTTTATTCAGTAGACTTTAAGAGGTTAGTGATATCATACATGTGCTTCTGGATGTTTCTATTCCCAGGTCCAGAATGGTCTGGCTCTCTATGCTACATGGACGTCGATCGCCTCGCTCCTTAACTTCTCTGTGGTTCTTCACCTGTGGGGCGTGGATAAGAGCACGGCAGCCACAGCCTCTCTGTGCATCTTGTTTGGAGAGATAGCAATATGGTAAGCTCTGATTGGATCAATACAATGGCACATTCAACATGTGATACCAGTAGTTAAAAAACTCAGTTCAAAAAAGTTGAGACACTGTGTAACATGGATGTAGTAGAATACATCCATCCATTTTCTATAGTGCTAATCCCATCAGGGGTTGTTGGAGGAGAACATGCAAACTCTGCACAGACCATCTGCTTTGCCAGGTTACTTATGCAAAATGAGAATAAAATTGCCTTGCCAAAATTTTTTGGTTTGTGTTGCAGGCATCAAATTTGGAATCTGTTTCCCCCCCCCCAGAAAAAGTTCATAAGTTTGAAAATTACATATCTTGTCTTTGTATGGTACTCAGTTGAATATCAGTTCAGAAGAATCACTGTTTTCTGTTTGATTGACATTTTACACAGTGTCCCAACTTTAGTGGAGCAGGGTTTTGTACAAGCTTATACGGGACGATATTGCAGTGGTGAAGGATGCAAAAGATGCTGAATAAGCATGACTTCTGTAGTTATGTAACAAAGTGATGAACATTAAGCTAGAAGTGACTGTGTTCAGACTAAAGGGTGAAGCAACTCGAATGCTTATTTCCCCATGCATTAATCATTATTCTAAAAATACATTCAGCATCAAGTACATGTGTTGTAAGGTTGCAGTGGGAGTGTTCTACTCATCTTTGATGATAAAGCACTGACTTTAACTTTGAATAATTTCTCTGTAAAACAGTGACTGTTCTCTGATTCATTCTCTGACTTGTTGCTGATCTGTTATTGCTTTCAGGTTCATCCTGGAGAACTGGGTACTGGATCGCTGGGTGCGGTACATCCTGACAGTCTACCCTGTGGTGATTGTGGCTCTGGTCGGAAACGTCATGAGACATTTTAACAGAAATGATCCAACTCCAAACTCTATTTTCACTGGTAAGTTTAACATGGTCTCCTCCACATTAATACTTTGTCTTCACCAGCTCCAGAGCTGAAATAACTGGTTTGGCATCTGACAATTGCCATCTAATAATCGCGTATTAAGCCCATTTGAAACATAACATATGGCCGGTCAGGATTAGCATTTCATTGCTAAGAGTTATTGCTAGTTATTTCAAGTTGTCATTAAGCAAACAACTAAGTGATGCCTTGGCAGCTTGTGAACCGTCAGCACCTTTTAAACCACAGATAACAAGACATCATTAACTATTTATCAGCAGCATGAAGGTAGCAAAAATGACAGCTTAAGCTTTCTTGAGGAACTAATCCACATCTTTAACTGTTTTTGATCAGTTTTACCTTTATTATACACATAGGAAGTTTTACCATAAGGCAAAGGAAGGCAATCAGCCTGGGACTTTTTGCACAAAGGCACAGGTAAAAGTGTGCTTCAACTGTGAGATATACAACAACAACAAAAATCCATAATCAAGGCCAGCATTTAGTAAATAAAGAAAAATTGGCATACATTGGCATCAAAATAGAATCTCATAGTAAAAAGAAACTGCTAAGGACCCCTGGCCACCCTCTCCAAAAGCCCCACCATGTCCCTATAAAAAGTAAACTAGAGTAAGGCAGATCTATGCAGTAATATCAGATCCATAAGCAGTGGATTTATGTTATAAAATGGAATCAAATATTTTTAAACTCCTACTTTGTTGAAGAAGAGCTGATATTACATCTAATAAGTGCATACATTTTACATTTCATGAGTTACACCTTGCTTCATAGGTATGTTTAACAATAATGTGTAGACTTGTTCTCATAGAAAGTGTTGAGAAAGTACTGCTTCCTCAGATTTGGATATGTCCTGTAGCTATGTTCTGTGACTCTGTTACTGAAGATAAATGCCCCAAAATGACAGAATTCAATAGCTTTGATTGCTTTGAGCAAAATGACGAAATGTCCCTGGGGCCCGGGGGCCTCCAAACTACTAAAACCACTCCTGATTATACACCAAAACAACAGAATGTGGTAGCATGTCATTAGATGTATATCATAATTGCAGTAAAAACACAGTCCTTAGCTTCCTGATGCAGTAAGACTCTAGCTTTAACAGTTTCTTACTAAAATAAAATGTTATCTGAAGGAATTTGAACTCTCATTCCCCCTCAAAACCACTTGCTACATGTGTTCTCTACAGTTTTAAAACCAGGTTTTTAGAATGGCTCACAGCACTGAATCTGCAGGAGAGAAAATAATCAAGGATGTGAAACTCAACAGCAATTCCAACAAACTTTCCATCTTAGTATTACTAGACTTAAGTTCCTCTTTGATATGGCTGATAATAACATCCTGTAACAGACTGGAAAACTACTTGGCCTGTCAGGATCTGTCCTTCAGTGGTTCACATCATATCTTAAAGATGGAATGTTTTCTGTCAGTTACCAATTATGCATATGATGATCTCAGCATTCATTTTGGAGTGCCACAAGGCATAGTTCTTGGTCCACTGATATTCAGGCTGTACATGCTTCCCCTGACTTTCATCGTCCAAATCAAACATGTCTGCCACCATACGCCGTTGATACTCATTCCCCTGACGATCGTAGTTTTGTAGATAATCTAGTAAGGCACACAGATGAAATCATCCATTGGATGCCTCAGACTTTCTTACAACAAACTGAAATCTCAATAATAGGCACATAAAAGCAAAGGCAGGAGTTCATATCCATTTCATCAGTTTTCCCTACAGCACAGTGAGCATGTCAGAAATCTTTGTGTCAATATTGGTCCTCATCTGAAAATTAAAAAATCAGCTATTAGAAAAACAGTTTTCTATCACCTGAAAAAACTCAGGCACTGTGTGCAGATTTGTGTATGTTCCCTTGTAGGAAAGGGTCAGCTACAATAAGACACCAACATTAGTGTATGAAAGTAAATTCTACAGAGATTGGTGCCAGTTGTGTCCAAGATCTTAGATCATTATGCCTGGAATTTCATGTTTGTCTTGACCTGTTTATGTATCTTTATTTCTGTTTTGTTTGTTTTTATCTTCTGTAAAGCACATAGTTAACAACGACTATCCCTATATTTCCTCCAGTTGACACTGATATCTTTATTTCCCACCCCTGTGCTCTCAGTGGTCCTGCTGGTGGTGGCGTGTGTGCTGCTGGTTTTCCGAGTGTGCTCTGTCATCTGGAGAAACTACTGGCGCCCTCTCCTCTCTCCCGGCTCAGCACGGCTGATGGTCTCTCCCCTTGATGGCAGGAAATTCAGGATGTTCTCTTAAACAGAAGGAGCTTCTACAGAACCACCTGTAGCAGCGCTGCCTTGAAACTTTCTGCATGAAGCCTTTATTTTGGGATGTTACATTTTTTATTTCTTAGTCTGCATTATAACACGGTTTAAGAAGTTAATTTCCATCTATAAAGTGTTTGGATTTAGCATGAGAAGGACAAGACAGACAGAAGGACCTTAAACTTAACTCCTCTAACCTTTATTGCCTCTTAAACTGCACTTAATGCAATGAAACATTGTTTACACGCCATCTTTGACATTTCTTTGAAGAATATTTGATGAGATCTGCGTATCATTTCTTAACCAATTGTGTGATCTTTGTTAGAAGCTTTTTATACAAATAAATGCCTGATATTCAATTGTTTTTCTTTTGTTTTTTTAAGAAAGTGTTAAGATATTGTGGCCCATTTGTTAAATGTATCTGTAATAGCTGACAGTACATGTGTTTTTGTTAGAAGGAATAAGTTATACAAGTAAATTGCTAGTAAGTGGTGCCATACCAATAGATGTCTTATGTACAGAGCTGTGGAAAGTATTTTCCCCTTTTGATTTTTCTTTTGTGTGTTTGTCATCTTTAAATGTTTTAAATCATCAAATAAATTTGACTATTAAAAATGGTAACCTGAATAAATGCAAAATGCAGTTTATACATGATGATTTCATTTAATAAGGGAATAAAGCCTTCCAAACCTGCGTGAAAAAGTAATTGACCCCCCTTATTTAATCATAAATTAACTGTGATTAACTATTTTTGTTCAATTCCACAAGGCACACCCAGGCCTGATTGCTGCCAGACCTGTTGAGTCCAGAAATCCCTGAAATAGAACCTGACAGACAAAGTGAAGAAGGCTAAAAGATCTCAGAAAGCAACACATCATGGCGCCATCTAAAGAAATTCAAGAACAGATGAGTGTCAGTGACATCCATCAGTCGGTAAAGGGTTACAAAGACATTTCTAGGGATTTGGGACTCCAGAAAGCCATGATCCACAAAAAGAGAAAACTTGGAACAAGGGATGGTAATCGAGAACTGGTTCCAGTTAGTTCAGTCCATCAAAATCATTTACATTTAATCTTGACGTTCCCTTATCAATGCCTTACTTCCATGTGCTTTGAAAAACATATTCTTGCAAGAGGCAGTCAGCGTTAACAAGAACAGAGAAGGCGAGGTAAACATCATGGCGCGTTCAACGTCTGTGGAACAGTGTCTTCATGCAAGGTGTGCATCTTTTTGCACAAGAACTGTTAATTTTGTACAAGATTTCATTCATTTATTTGCATACTTCCAGAGTTCTAGGATCCAGAGACTAGTTTAACTATTTATTTTAAGGTTTCATTTCAAGAAACTGAGCTATAGTGTTGTATTCTAAATCAAGTTCAGAGATTAAAATTACAGAGAGCAGTTTGTTTTAACTGAGACACTGTTGTTTAACATTTTTAGTTATCAAAACTGTTTCTTATAGCCAGTGATTAAAGTGTGCTTGTCATTGACGCTCACTGAAGGTGTCATACATTTTGTTCAGTGTTCAGAGAAAGGGAAAATAAATCTGAGTAGTTGGCAGTGAAAATCTATAATCTACTTCTTCCAGAAAGAAAACTCACTGGAAGGACTTGATTAGGTAATCGATAAAGAATTGTAACGATAAGCAGAATCAATCATGGCATTTATTTCAATAATATCTCATCATTTCCCACCCCTACTTGGAACTGTGGTGACCAAAAAGAGCACTCATCTCACATTTGCCAAAAAAAAAAAAAAAAAAAAACTCAATGACATTAAAGACTTTTGGGAACATATTCTGTGGACTGACCAGGTAGAAGATGGACATTCTGGAAGGTGTGCGTCCCGTTAAATCAAGAACATCATACCAACAGCCAAACGAGGCGGGGGTAGTGTGATGGTCTGGCGCTGCTTTGCTGCTTTAGGACCTGGACGACTTGCTGCAATTGACAGAACCATGAATTCTGCTCTCTACCGTAAAATCCTAAAGGAGAATGTCTGACCATCAGTTTGTGAGCTCAAACTGAAGCACACTGGGGTTCTGCAGCAGGACAATGATCACACACCATAAATCCACCTCTGACTGGCTTAAACTGAAAGAACGTTTTGGAGTGGCCAAGATAAAGTCTGGACTTAAATCTGATTGAGGTGCTGTGGCATGACTTAAAACAGGCCATTCATGCTGGAAAACCTTCCAATGTGGCTGAATTAAAACAACTCTTCAAGGGAGAGTGGGACAAAATTCCTCCACAGTGATGTGAAAGACTTATTAACAGTTGTCACAGATGCTTGCTTGCAGTTTTGCTGCTGAGAGTGGCTCAACCAGTTGTTAGGGTTAGGGGGCAATGTGGAATCGTTATTTTAAAATCTGTATTTCATATTTATTGGGGTTATCTTTGTCTAAAATTAAAAACTGTTTTGATGAACTGAAACATTTAAGTGTAACAAATACGCAAAAAAGAAAAAAGAAATCAAGAAGGGGGCAAATACTTTTTTACAGCACAGTAGACGAGTCCACACCTACAGTCTTATTAGACCAGCATTACTAAGCCCTGGACAACCAAAGAGCCAAATTGTTGAAAAATACCTTTGCAAGAGCCACAATCTAAGTGGTAAAAAGTGGCAAAAAGTGGTTAAAGTGGCAATAAAAATAAGAGGGGCAAATAGTCAAAAAGTGGCAAAAAGGGGTAAAAAGGGACAAGTAGGCATAAACTGCCAAAAACTGAGTGAGAAGTGACAAAAATGGGAAAATACGGTGGCAAAAAGGGCAGAAAATGGCAAAAACATGACAAAAAAATGAATGAAATGAAAATGGATTATTTCTGAGGTCAAAGTTTCCCTTTTTTAAGGTTTTCTGGGGGAACAATATTTCAAATTAAAGCTGCAAGCATCGATAACGGGCCCTCGCAACCCATTGCATGTCAAGGTGTTACCCTAAAGCGGATATGTAGCAACTGTTGCATTCCAGCAACAAGGCATGCTGCACCCATGGGTTATGTGAGCTTTGCAAGACTCACACTGTCAAAGAAACAGAGAGTGATACCCGTCATTAATTTCCAGAGCTTGCCATCATTTTGGCAGTAAAACTAATGGGAAGGAGGCATGCACCCTGAAAATTTTGACTGCAGCTCCAAATTATGAACAAATCACTGTATTGTCATTTTCACAGCTCCTCTTTCTGCTCTGCTTGGCTCAGCCTCTGTTTCTCGATCTCTCTCTCCTGCATGCTTGCAGCCTCACTCCCTCTCCCTCGTGTGCACGCTCACTCCACAGGAGAAAAATTACCAAGCTGCTAAAAACATTAACTGAATGTTCCAATCAATGGTGATGAAGATTAACCAGAGGAGCAAATAGAGAGCTCAAGATGTGTACAAGATTGTTTCATCATTTTTGTCAATGCTTTTACATCTATTTATATCTCCTCTCAAGAATGAAAACGGTCTTCAGAAGCAAAGATTATCACTCATGGAGATGTGCAACTCTAGTATGAAAATGGTAGTCAGCAGCAGAGATTATCACTCATGGAGATGAGCAACTCAAGATATGAAAATGGTCTTCAGCAACAAAAATCACTACTCATGGAGATGTGCAACTCAAGATGTGATAACAGTCTTCAGCAGCAAAGATTATCACTTATGGAGATGTGCAACTCTAGTATGAAAATGGTCTCCAGCAGCAAAGATTGTGGACCATAGAGATGTTCTACTCCAGATGTGAAGTCCCAGAGAAACGGCAGCTACCTTTAGCCTGTGTGTTAGCTCAGTTGGATAGATAACTGACCTGGAATCATGAGGTTGTTGGTTCAAATCTTCTGTGGATTTTTGAAGCTGCTGGTGTAGATTGCTGACTCAGGAGTAAAGAGGACTGCCATAGAGTTGGAAGGTTGTGGGTTTGATTCTTGGTGCATTTTTAAGTCCAGTCCCAAAAGGCAGAGATCAGATCCTCTGAGAAACATTAACAGGTGTCTGTCTCAGTGGATTAGTGGAAAAGCTAACTGACTGTGAATCAAGGGTTCACCAGTTAAAATCTTATCATGGGTTCATCTGTTTTAAAAGTCTGAGTCCACATATAGACTTCAGGAGACCTGGAAAGGAGTTGGCCTTTCAAATCTAACCAATGTCTAAAAGTTTTCAAGATTTAGATGTGCAACTCATGATGTGAAAATGGTCTTCAGCAGCAAAGATTATCACTCATGGAGAAGTGCAACTCTAGTATGAAAATGGTCTCCAGCAACAAAGATTATCACTCATGGAGATGTGCAATTCTAGTATGAAAATGGTCTCCAGCAGCAAAGATTATCACTCATGGAGATGTGCAACTCTAGTATAAAAATGGTCTCCAGCAGCAAAGATTGTGGATCATAGAGATGTTCTACTCAAGATGTGAAGTCCCAGAGAAACTGCGGCTACCTTTAGCCTGTGTGTTAGCTCAGTTGGACAGGTAGCTGCCTAGGAATCATGAGGTTGTTGGTTCAAATCTTCTGTGGATTTTTGAAGCTGCTGGTGTAGATTGCTGACTCGGGAGTAAAGAGAACTGCCATAGAGTTGGAAGGTTGTGGGTTTGATTCTTGGTGCATTTTTAAGTCCAGTCCCAAAAGGCAGAGATCAGATCCTCTGAGAAACATTAACAGGTGTCTGTCTCAGTGGATTAGTGGAAAAGCCAACTGACTGTGAATCAAGGGTTCACAAACTCAAATCTTACCATGGGTTCATCTGTTTTAAAAGTCTGAGTCCACATGTAGACTTCAGGAGACCTGCAAAGGAGTTGGCCTTTCAAATCTAACCAATGTCTAAAAGTTTTCAAGATTTGAGTCCAAACAAAGAAGAAAAAGTTCCTCTGAGGCTCTGCTGCAGGTCTGGCTCTGTAGTCGAAAGAGATAGTGGACTGACTCAGAGTCTGGAGGTTCCAGGTTCAACTCCCATCTTGGTCTCAGTGAATTTTAAAACCACATCCTGAACAAAAAGGATAAATGCGCCAGGAGAAGAGATGGTAGTGTGAAAGGTATGGCGGCAGTGGCACAGAGGACTGGACTAGACCAGTTCTGCAGGGGATGCTGGGGTTCAAACCCCACTGTGGCCGGTACCTGGATCAAGGCATGCCTGATGGAGAAGGGGGGATGCGGTGCTGCGCCCCCCCTGGGGAGCTGTCAGAGATGTAAGTAAGGGGTTATGCAACAAAAATGCAGACACAGCAGGAGTTTTACAGGATGAGTATTTATTTGCATGAATGGATGATCACTGAGCCCTCATGGGGACTTCATCTCCTCCGCTGTAGAAACAGGAAATACTTACCACGGTTTCCTCCAGGGTCAGGGTACCAAAGTATCATTTATTTTGAAAGGGCAGTTGAATGTACGGAAATCCAGAAAACGAACAACTTCACTCGTTTTTTGATTTGTGTCCAGAATCGAAAAACGAGTAAAGTTGTCTGTTTTCTTGATTTCCGTACGGTCAAATGCCCTTTCAAAATAAATGATACTTTGGTACCCTGACCCTCCTGGCCCTTCAGGTCCTCTCTGGCCTGCTCCCTCTGCTCAGTCAGCAGCCTGCCAACAAAAACCACATGAACTCACATTTCACATAAATAAACGTACGGATGAGTCCTTTACTCACATGAGTTTCTGCAGCTTGGCGTCCTTCTCCTGCTCTTCAGTCTTCAGTTTGTCATAGTCTGACATCAGCCTCTCCTGCTCCAGCAGCAGACCCTGGTTCAGACTGAGAGGAGATGCTCGCTAAGCTCTGATAGGGCGCTTTTTAATGGCAGAGTAACTGGAGAAATGTCAACAAACCACATCAACATACAGTGCTTAACAAATTTATTAGACCACCCTAACCAAAGTAAGGTTTATGCCACAGCTGCCCTAAATTAACAGCACTGGTAATTACCAAAATCATTTTTTATGTTTCTGCAATGGTTAAAACACCAATATGTAGAAGCTCTTTAACCAAAATGATATTTTCAATGCTAAAATACAATTATTATTATCCATGAATTTTCAAATTTATTGATTTACAAAAAAACTGAAAAATAGTAAAGCTCATTATATATCTTGATTAATATGTCAAATTATAGTTATTTACTTGCATTCCTGAACAGAAAAATGAGTTTTAGTGCTTGAATGTTATGCTAATTAATTTCTGACTTCTCAGAGAAGCCCAGTGAGCCGGCTAAAATTTTGGTGAATTCAGTTTGAAATTCCTCATTCCTGTTCAAAATGGTAAGTCTGCATTAAAGCACTTCATGATTCTGGATGGTCTTTGAGACAAATATGACAGGTGGTCTAATAAATTTATTAAGCACTGTATATTCATTTTGTTCATCTGGTTTGTGGAAATTTCTCCAAACAGTTATTTGGCTTCAAAAATGGTACAAGGCAGAACATTTCTGAAATGTTGGAGCTTTACATCAGTGGGTCCTAACCTTTTTTCTTTGGGGTCCCTCTACTCTAGACACTCTAAAGCCCCCCAGGACAATCTCTTAAAAATTAAACATCATTTTTAATTGTTTTATTACAAAATCCCAGCACAACAGGCCTGCATAAATGAGTTCTTCATACACATCTGCATATAAACTATCCATCATGACTTTTAGAGCCAGTGTAAAGCCAGACTACAGTCGTATGCAGCTAAAAGTTCCTGGCTCAGTAAAGAGGAGTGGTACGAGGATTTTACATCCTTCCTCATGAGGGTCACACACAGTAGACAGTCATAATGACTGTGACTTCTTTTGTTAGAAAAAACAATAAAAAACAAACTTTAGGATCATTTAAACAGCATAAAGTGGTTCAGTGAGAACCAATCACATCTGTGGAAATATCCTAGATCTAAAAAACATCAAGCATGAATAGGTTTGTTGATTCTTCTACTGCTTCATTCGTCTCTGTGGACTTGAAGTCAAAATTTTAGGCCTGGTTTAGACAATTTAAGACTAAATTCCTGATCCAGTTCAAGTCTTGCCACAAACAGTTATTAGTCTAAATGAGTAAAACTCAACGTGTGGCTTCATTGGGATGGTTTGTGGCTCTTTTATGTCTTCATTTCAAATATTTTTCCCCAGAAAACCTTAAAAAACTTTCACCTCAGGAATGATCCATATCAAGTCACATTAATCAGTTTGTTCCCACTCTTTTACAGGAGGCTTTAACTGTCAACCTTTATTTTTTCTCTTAGTTTTTTTCATTACCCTTATTTCTAATTCTTCTCCCTTTTCTGACACTTTTAATCCATTTTTGCCTCTTTTAGCCCATTTTTGCCACTTCTTCTGGCCAGTTTTGTAGTTTTTGCCACTTTCATCCTGCTTTTTGCTATTTGCAACTCTTTCCCCCTTTTTTGCAATATTTTGGCCACTTTTCACCCAATTTAAGCTGATTTTTGACATTAAATAACACTTTTACGTTTTTGTCACTCTTTGCAGCATTTTGCCCATTTTAGTCACTTTTAACCATTATTTTACCACATTTTTGCCACTTTCTGACCATTTTTATCATCTGTAACTCCTTTTCTATGTCTCTTCTCACCCATTGTTGCCATTGTTCACATAGTTGTTGCCATTCAATGCCTATTTTTTGCCTAATCACCAATTTTTTGCTGCTTTTAGCCATTTTAGTCACTTTTCATTCATTTTTGCCCATTTTAGTCACTTTTCACTATTCTATACCACATTTTTGCTGCTTTCTGACCATTTTTGTTATCTGAAACTCCCTTTTCGACACTTTTCACCCAGTTTTTGCCATATTATTCCAATTTTGAACCTTTATACCATTTTTTTTCTGCTTTTTGACCATTTATGCCTCTTTTAATCCATTTTTGCCACTTCTCACCACTGTAAATGTGGCTATTGCAAAGGTATTTTTCAACAATTTGGCTCTTTGGTTGAGCAGTTTTCAGTAGCACTGGTCTAAATAATTAGTTTACTTATTTTACTGCAGACTTTGATTCAAATATTTCATGCCATGTGTTTCTTCTTATGTCTGTGGTCTCTAACGTCTTTAAAAATGTAGTTGGATTTAAAACAGTCAGACTTACTCTGTGAGCTCGTCCAGCATCCTCTGCTCGTCTTCGATCTGGTCTCTCAGTGGGCTCAGCTGTTTGTGGTGAGCCTCTCTGTGGTTCTCCAGCTGCTCCTCAAGAGTTTTCTGTGCCACACAGACACAAAAACATTCAGCTATTTCACATTTCTGTAACAGAGATTCTCAGTGACGTGTTTCCTCATCACCTGTATGTCCCCACCCCCATCATGTCTTCCGATGTCCTCCTTCTCTTCTCCTGACATCTCGTGTCTTTTCTCTGATGAAAAACAAAGAGGAAAATTCCATCAAGTTCACCTGTTTTTACTTGAGCTAAGATGTTTTAATGGTTAATATAAATGTGCAAACCGTGAGCCTGCAGCTCAGCGAGCTCCTCGGTCAAAGCGTCCTGGCTCTCCTCCAGCTGTCTCTTCTTCTGCTCCATGTTCTGCATGTAGTCTGTCAGAGACTTGATCTTGGCCTGGTGCTGCACAGACCACACAAAAATCTGCTGTTTTTTGTGCTGCTCACTTCCTGCCAATGTTAATATGTTCCCATCTTTTAAATATCTATTTATTTTGTGACTGTCACTAGGAAGCAACCCGACTTCATCTGTCCACAACATTTGTGTGTCAGCCATGTTTGTCTGTTGACACCACCAGGAGGAAGGAAAGGTGTGCATGCATGTGTTTCATTGTCAGTCATACTGCCAACTACTGGCCTGACATGCATACTACAGCAGTTTCAGGCACATTAGTGGATCTGATTGACATTTAAACACCAAACCTTATTTTTTTTTTTAAATGTTCTAGGGAGCTAATAGGCCATGATCACCTACAAAATGAACACCAATCATCTAAGATTGCTAATGAGATTTTTTTTACCAAGTTTCATTGCTCTAGATGTCTTTTAACCTTTGAAAAATCTACTTCCTATTTCATGGTGAGCAAAAAATCGCCATGGCCACGCCTTTTAACGTAGACGTTTGACCATTGTATATGTGTAAGGCCAACTCCTTGGGAACTGCCAGAGTGAATTTCAGAATGATTTGTTCAACCATGTAGGTACTGCGATGTGAAATTCAGGAGTAGTGACTTTCTGTTGCCAGAGGGTGGCGCTGTACAATTTTTCAAAATTTCAAGTATGGATGTGTTCTGGCCTGGACTGTTATCAAGTACATGAAATTTGTCTCAGATATGACCATATATACTTGAGTTAAGAATGTTTAACAATTTTTGGTGAGACAAAATGGTGACTCTTGACTTTGTCGCCCTGCCGAGTCCACGCCGTCTCCACGAAAAGTCTATTTTATTTTTCACAAAGCTAAATCCACTTCTTTAGTCCTTCCTGACACAAATTTGAAGTGGATATCTAGGACAGGTTTTTAACTGTAGCTTGCACCATAAACCTTGACATTTCCTGTCACCACTAGGTGGCGCTTTGATCTGTAAAAAATCTGACCATATGAATGGGTGCAGGCATTGACCGTCAATATTCCTGAGCAATATTAGTCCAATCGGACAATCCACAGCTGAGTTATAAACTACTTCCTGTTTACCAAAGAAATATACAAATTTGAGGGCTCACCATGGCCACCTTTCAGCTAAGGAGAAAACCCCAGATAACTTTTCATCATCCATGTCTCATGTAGCTCTGTGCCAAAGTACAAGTCGATTGGATGAAATCCCTCAGAGGAGTTAATCCAGATATAACCCCTGGAAAAGGCCAAAAAGAGCCCCTTTTTTGCATATTTATTCAAAATGGCGGATTTCCTGTTGGCGATAGAGTGTAGGCCCAAGAGGCTTTTTTGTAGATCTCCCCATCCCGCACCTGCACACAAAATTTCATGAATCTACGACAAAGTCAAAGGAGGGGGCTTTAACTTTGAAAACTGTTAGGGGGCGCTATTTTTGCAGTTCTGAATTTTCATGTTGGAGACCCAAAAAATATCAAAATTTTCAAGAGATGTACGTGCAAATTTTCCCGCAAATTCAGAAATGTTAAGGGTCTAAAAAGTCCATGCAATGACGGCATATGCATAATTAAAATAATCCTGGCAAATACAATTAAGCCATTAAAGAGCCACGTGTGTCTCCAGAGCCACGCGTTGAGTATTACTGTATTAGACCCATAATGTGTAAATGTGTTGTTCCCTCAGTAATCCACTGCGCCACGCGATAATCCAGCAGGTGGCGGTAATGCGCCTTCGAGCTGGCACTCTCTCCATTCCGTTGATTTTTACCCGTAGAAGAAGAAGCAGAAGCGGAAGTTTAGAAGTGAGGAAGAGCCCGCAGCTCTGGGAACCCCACAGCAACGTTACAGCAGATCGTTCCCTCTTCTGTTAGTTGTCGTTTTTTCTTAGTTTTATAAAATGTCTAAAAACACAGAAAGTGGTCGCTTCAGGAAAGTGGACGTGGATGAGTACGACGAGAACAAGTTTGTGGATGAAGAGGACGGAGGAGAGAACCAGAGCGGACCAGACGAGGCGGAAGTGGACTCTCTGCTCAGACAATATCCTCACATTGCCTTTAGTTATTACTAATCAATGCAAAGATTCTGAATTAACATGCTTTAAGGCGGGAATGCTGACAGAAACTAAAACCTCTTAAAAGCCCGATGTTTGCCTGTATGTGAACAGGTAGGGGATCGTTTCCGTGGAGAAGCTCTTATTTCCGGGTGGCAGTTCTCAGGAGGGTGTGGTCGCTCACTTTGAACAGTAGATTTAGTTTAGATCGATATAACTGCAGATCAGCTGTGATTCTGTTTAATAAGGTTATTCAGAGTAATCTTTTTAGTCCTGATTGATCTTAAGCCTAACATAAAGAAACACAAAGAGTAGGAAAACATCTGTTTTGCTCATGCAGTTCAAAGATAGTCAGTGTTTTACTTGTAAGCTTGAGCCTTGTGATATTTTGTGTTTCATGTAAGTTTGTTTCTTCTCATCCCCTTATATGAAACCTGCAAAATACCATCTCACAGTGATACTAGGGCTGGGAAAGATGAACAAAAATAATCTCTCAAGAAGATATTCACATTCTCTTTACTTTGTTCAGTTGTGTTGTGGTCGCCTGATGCTACCGTGGAAAAAAAAAATCATTTTTATTCTTAATAATCCACCCTCAGTAAAATGAAAACAGAATTTTAGAATTGTTGGCAAATTTATGAAGAATATAAAGACTAAATTAAGACTTAATTACACAACTTTACACAAATATTTAAAGATTTAAAAACTTAGAATTGGTACTTCCCATTTCTCTTGCTAAGATGTTTCTGTACCTGGATTGGAGTCCACTTTGGAGTTGGCAAGAACCCAGGCAGGCTTTCATGTGTTTTGCACGGAGGAGAAGCTTCCATCTCGCCACTCTGCAATGAAGTCCAGATCGGTGGAGGGCTGCAGTGATGGTTGTCCTTCTGGAACTTTGTCCCATCTCTGCACAGGATCTCTGGAGCTTAGTGAGAGTGACCAGCGGGTTCTCTCTCACCTCTTATACTCAGGTCCTTCTCCCTTGATTGCTCAGTCTGGCCAGATGAGCTGCTGGAAGAGTCCTGTTTGTGCCAAAGGTCTTCCAGTTGAGAATCATGGAGGCCACTGTGCTCTTGGGAATCTTCAGTGCAGCCAAATTTCCCAGATCTTTGCCTGTCAACTAGGGCTGGGCAATTAATCCCAAATTGCAATATGACATGCTGCAATATTCAAATCGCAGACAGTGCGATATTTCTTTAACCTTAAAGTGTCAAAAATACCAGTTTGATACAATCTTTTTTTCTTTTTTTATCCTTTATACCAGCGTTACTCAACTCTGCTCAACCGAAGAGCCAAATAGTTGAAAAATACCTTTGCAAGAGCCACAATCTAAGAGGTTAAAAGTGGCAAAAATGGTCAAAAAGCAACCAAAATGGGTAAGAAGGGGCGAATATGGGGAGGAAAAGTGGAAAAAGGGTCAGAAAGTAGCAAAAATGAATGAGAAGTGACAAAAAAATTAGTTACATTTGGCATGAAATGGTCCAAAAGTGGCAAAACTGTAAAAAAGAAAGAATGAAAAGTGACTAAAATGGGAAAAAGCAGTCAAAATGGGCTAAAACTAGGAAAAATTAGTATTTAATGACAAAAGGTAGCTTAAATGGGTGAAAATGCAGAGAAAACGGGGTGAAAATGGGCAAAAATGGGATACAAGTGGCAAAAAACAGGTAAAAAGCTGCAATAAAAGTGTCAAAATGAGCAAAAAAGTAATGAAGAAGTGGCATTAATGGCAAAAGATAGCCCTAATAGGCAAAAATGGGCAAAAAAAATAGGAAAAAAAATGGTTTCCATAGGCAAAACATAGCTTAAATCGGTGAAAAGTGGCAAAAGATGGTGAAAAAGGGCAAAAAAGTTTTCCCTTATTTAAGGTTTTCTAATAATATTTAAAATGAAGACAAAAAAGAGCCACATGTGGCCCTAGAGGCACGCGTTGAGTATCACTACTTTATACGTTATTCAAACCTTCAAGTATCTTTTTTTAATCTTATTTTATTTTTTACAAAAATCTTACTTTTCTTGCTCATGCATTTATTTTTCTTCATCAAAATGTGAATAATATGAGAAATGATCATCCCCTTCAATAAAGCAATTGATATCAAAATTTCTATATGAGCCAAAAGCGCAATAAGATATTTTTATTCTAAATTTAGCCCTAGTTGAACTTATCTAATATTGTACTTGTTATAATATAATATGATTTTGTTTGTTGAACAACAGAAAAAAATGAGGAACCTAAATAATTGCATTTCAAATCGCAATAGCAATATTGCAGGAAACAATTGCAATTAGATTATTTATGCATATCGTTCAGCCCTACTGTCAACAATCCTGTCTCTGAGCTCTGCAGGCAGTTCCTTCCACCTCATGGCTTGGTTTTTGCCTTGATATGCCTGGTCAGAGCAAAAACCTTCTCTAGAGCGGTGTAAGCCTTTCCAAATCATGTCCATCAATTTGATTTAGCACAGGTGGACCCCAATGAAGGTGTAGGTCATCTCGGCAAAGATCAAGAGGAACCTGAGCTAAATATCCAAATGGTTATACAAAGGGTCTGAATACTTAAGTCCATGTGATATTTCATTTTTTTCTTTTCAATACCTTTGCAAAAAATTTCTAAAATTCAGTTTTCACTTTGTCATGATTGGTCACTGACTGTGAAATTAAAACTATTTTTAGAATCAGGCTGCAACACAGCAAAACTAAGGGAAGTGAAGGGGCAAAAATACCCAAACTTATTTCTCATCTAATTTTATGTGAAAATGTTTTATATATATTATAAAAATATTATATTTATGTGCACATTCAATGTAGTCCAGTTTTAGTTAGACAGAACTGTTGACATTTTAAAAGCCTAGATGTTTTGACCAACACAGTAATTTGACTATTCTAACTGCATGTAAACGTACTGACTGTGATGAGTTTATCAATTAGGAATCTTTTCTTCTATTTTAGTTATTACACAGTTCAAGAAAGCACATCTCTTTGGATTTGTGAATATTTAGTTAAGAATACAGTGAACGCCTATGCATCTGTGTCCTGTGCAGCTGTTTTGTCCTTGACGGTTGTTTTTAAGGGGAACATGAATGGAGCTCTCACCGCTGTACTGAAGAACCCCCCCATCAACACCAAGAACCAGAACGTCAAGGTACAAAGGTTTTTTTTTCTTTACATGTTTGTGTAGGAATAATTTTTAGGAGGGTAATGGCAGCTGCTCTTCTTGTATTTTCGTGTTATTTGACCACTGTTTGTATAAGCCCATTTAAAGTATATTTTTGTGTTCCTTCAGTCAGCGGTTTAAAAATAAAAATAGTCATCTGAAGAGAAGCCTCAGTTTACTTTATTGCCCTGTTTTTCATTTACATGTAGTTTTATGTCCTCACTATGTCTGTGCACGTGTAGGATCGGGCAGAGCTGCTGGTTGTGAAGGTGCTGAGCAGTTTTAAGAGCAGCGATATAGAGAAGGCAGTGAACTCTCTGGACAAGGCCGATGTGGACCTGCTGATGAAATACATCTACAGAGGCTTCGAGAAACCGTCTGACAACAGCAGCGCCGTGCTGCTGCAGTGGCACGAAAAGGTACGCACTCATGAATCACACAAGAACAAAGATAGCCTCATGTTTACCAGAGGAATATGAGAGAATGATGCAATAAAGGTCATTAAAGTCTGGAGTAGTTCTTATCAAGCCACACTGCCACCAGTCTGATTAAAAACCACTGCAACTGGCGCAGAGGCCTGGAGTGCAAAAAGAGCTTAGGACAGTAGAAACTACTATTGACTTCTACGTGGAGCTGCAGCACCAAGAATTTTATCCTCCATTTTTTCTAACATTAACGTTAACATCAGCAGGTAGCTGCACATATACTGTTTATTGTCCACAGAATTTATAATGAAAATCACCGTGTGAAAGTGTGTCTGATTATAAATATAATAACACAAAAGAAGATGGACAAATCATTTTTTTAAAGTGGTGCAGAAATTGGTTCTATAAAGAGAGATAAGAATGCAGGAAAACAAATGTTTGGTCCTTAAATATTCTGTGATAAGACCTCCAGACTTCTACCTGATGCTGCCAACTATGAAATGGCAAATTTTAAAATATTACATGCATTGACAAACAGGTTGTGGCAGAAGAAAAAGTAATTAAAAAAAAACTTTAAAAACTTGACTTGTAAACACAGCATTTGTGCATTTAAACATTTATAAGGCATGATATAGTCATGAACAGACAGATTTGTCTTAAAAATGGAATGAGAAAAATCATAATGCTATTGAGATCGAAATCTGGGGATAAAAAAAAATCTTGATAGGATTTTTTTTTCCCATATCACCCACCCCTAAGAAAAGATTAACTTTTTAGTGGTCGCCCATTCGGGGAAATTAGACTATTACAACAGCTCACAGTAAAGGGCAAGAGTAATTAGCAATATTTTACTAAAGTAAAGAAAAAAAATGCCTTTCGTACTAAAACACAGAAGACAAACCATGTGCAGTTGAGTATCACTATGTTAGGCTGATGTATAAGCTATAAGTAACAGCAGAAATGTGTGCTGATAATATGGTGCAGCTCTAAATTCAGCCCTGCTAGGTACTGTATGTTGAGCATGTTGCATTGTACAGGCCTGAGACTGTATTCTCTTCTTAATGTGTGTGTATTTGTGCATTTTTGTGTCCTCAGGCTCTAGCAGTGGGAGGAGTGGGCTCTATAGTCCGAGTCCTGACTGCCCGGAGAACGGTGTGATGCCGCACAAGCCCAAAGAACCGACCTGGTACCAGAAATGAGTCTGACTGACACTCGATCACCGGAGCTGAGTGCAGGGACAAGCCTCTTCTTCTTCTGCCCTTATTTTTTATACTGAAACTGAGCGTCTTTCCTCTTTTTTTCTGCTCTCACGCTCTGAGCTGTGGGATTTAAAGGAGCTGGCAGTGAGACAGGGAGGTGCTGGCACCTCGCTCTGTCTCTGTCTGCCAGCCACGCAGTGAGGACAGACTCGTTTCAGACGCTTCACTTTCTCTCCAAAGCTGCTCTGCACTCTTTCAGATGGCTTCACAGCTGCTCTGACTCCTCTGCTGGCTCCTCTAACACCTCTTCCTCTGAAGCCTCCGAGTCGTCCAGGTTAGAAATGGAAAAATGTCTTCCAGATGGAGGTGGCTTCCATTTAATTTTCCAGTGCATGCTGGGATTGGGGTCCAGTCTTTTCCTGATCATTCTTTCTTTGATACCATCTTTGTTTATCATCTTTGTTTTCTACTTTCATCATGATGTTGGGGCCTACTTCTTTTTTTATATATATATATATAAAAAAATAAAGTGCTATACCTGAATATGGACTCACAGCTGTCCTGTCTATCTTTGTTGTTCTATGCAGAATACCTGTGACATTTTATATTAAATTAAGGGTAATTTTGGTGTTAGGAATCCTGGGACCCGTTTGATCTACAGATGCATCAGTAGATGGGAGACTGCAGACAACAGCTGTTGCTCTGGTTCTTCACCAGTCAAAGCTTTTTTTTTTATAAATCTGGACTAGATTTCACCAAAAGGCATGTGGGAGACTCCATGGTCAAGTGGAAGAAAGTTCTGTGGTCTGACCAAATACATCATCCCCACTGTGAAGCAAGGCAGTGGCAGCATCATGCTGCATCATGTGGGAATGCTTCTTGGCAGCCAGCCCTAGAGGGTAAAATGAATGAGGGAAAATATAGGAAGTAAGCCGGATTGAGACCTATCATACACACTCAGTGCTGTGATTGGAGCATCTACTAAATACTAACCTGAAGGGGGGAATATTTATGCAGTCACTTATTTTAAGTTACAAATTTTTATCTAATTGTTATTACTTTGTAAAAACCTGTTTTGACTCACGTTTTATGAAGCATGATTGATTTAGAAAATCAATAAAAGAGTCCAAGGGGGTGAAAACTTATTATAGGCACTGTAAACAGGGGCTACAGTCAGTGACACATGCCTGGTCTTCCCATATTCCCCGTCTTCTCTTCCGTTGTCCCATCCAAGGTTATAATAGTTTTGGATTTTTCATTAGGTTAAATTTTTATTTCGTTTTTACTTTCTGTGTTCGATTTCAGTTTAGGTTTTATTCGTTTTGACTGCTGGTTTGTTAGTTTAGTTTTTATTTTGCAAAAATACTTCGTTTTAGTTTAGTTTTTATTAGTTTAAGCGTTAGTTTTTTATGGATAGATGTCGGGGCTCTGTGAGCGTCATACATTTTTAAAAACTTATTAAAACAGGCTACTCTTCACTTACCATTTTATTTACTTAACGATGATGTTTGAATACAACTTCAGACATAAAACTACCACTGTTTGAAGTCTTAACCAATCAGATCAGGCAATTTTACTCTCCACAGACTTGGGTGTTGGTGCTAGTCAGTATGGTTGTGTCAAAGACTAAAACTCAAGATATTTTATCTCCATTTTTATTTTACTTCAGTTAGTTTTGTCAGCACGCTATACAGTTTTAGTTAGTTTTTGTTTTTTGGTAAAGCTTAGTTTTTATTTAGTTTCAGTTAAATAAAATGATTTTTGAATTTTAGTTTTAGTTTAGTTAATTTTAGTTAACTGTAACAACCTTGGTCCCATCCATTAAAGGCAAAAAGTCCATTAAAACTCTTTAAAGGAGTTCAGACTTTATTGTAAGACAAAAAAGTAAATTTTGTATAGTCAGAATTTGTACATCTTGAAATAAGAAGTCTGTGTAGGTTCTCATTCATCCAGGTCATGGTGATCCAAAGCTTGATCCAAAAGGGGCAACTGGGCTTGGTTCTTCATGTTTCATCTCTCCTATTGAAGGCCTTCTCTTCAAGTGCAGTTGTACTTTTTGTGTCAGGCTTTAATCTTGAAACTAGAGGTTTCATCTGGATATGTGGTTGAATGTTCTTAAAAATGTGTAATGAGACATTTTTCCAAGAAATTAAAGAAACCTACATAATAAGTTGCAGTGTGCTGTCCTATAAAAGCTACATACTGACAAGGTGTGTACATTTTTACACCCTAAAACTGCTTCAATTTGCGATATGGATTAAATCACCCTTAACAATCTCTATGTGCTAAAATGTATAGAATTGGTACAAAAGCCCACCCCTTTTTCAGAACCAGGTTGCAGTGGGACTGGCTTATTGAGTCCATCCAAGATATCCCTCTCCCCAGTTTGGCTTTCCAGCTCCTCCAGGGGGATTCCAAAGGCTTTCCCAAGGATTTATAACCTCTCTGGTATTTTCTAGGTCTAGGTCAAAAACCTCCAAAGGAAGACTCCCTGACCAGATGCCCTAACCATCTCAGATTGCTCCTTACAATGCAGAGGAGCAGAAAAGTGTAACATTGAAAATATATTTAATTTTTTGTGCATTGTGTCATCATATTTGAGGCTAAAGCAGAGACATTTAGTTTGTTTTTTACTTCTGTCAAAGGTCTAAACAAGTCAAATGTGACCCATACGATAAAAGGAAAGGTTGATCATGTAGATACTGTTCGTCTGACTCGAGATTTTATTAAAGGTTTGCTTATTTTCCACATAGAAAAGCCAGTAAAGCCACCCTGTTTGAAACATACATGTGTTTAATGGATATTTGTCCTGTTGGGTTCATGTGGGCACAACAGTACCGAATCAGATGCAAAAAAAAAAAAAAAAAAAAAAAAAAAAAGATAAGGCATTAAACACAACTATCACAAGTATGATACAAACACTTTCAGACCCCGCAGTCAGCTACATGGAGACTGAAACAAATCCAGCAAATTCTACAGAAATCTGGCGGTGTGTGAGACTGTAGGGTGTCGTGTTCGACTCTTTACATCGATGAAAACGTTTCTGTCACTGAAACCTTACAGTGAAGAGGGTCTGGAGATAATGAGTACTTAAACTCTGTCATACTGCGAAGAAAAAGGTCCCCCAATCACACAATTCCTTCCCCTCCATGTTACAAAAAGACATTTATAAAAGGACGAGCAGCCACGTTTCAGAGGACAGTTTGTTCCTACAGGAAACAGATCAACACAACAGCTACGACAGTCCGTCACAGCTCGGCCTGCTGTGCACCAAATGTGGACCGTGTGATCCGTGCTGATGGTGCTGCTGGTTTTTCAACAAAACAGATTCATTCACGTCTTGCAAGGTTTGGAGTTCACACAATCTGCATTCTCCAGTTTTATTTAAAGACAACAAGTTGACACTTCAACATTTCAAAAAGAGAAAACCTGCTTGCTTCCATCACGACTGGAAAACTTCCCTAGCATTATAGAAAACAAAGTATTTGAAAGCCCTTCCTTCAAGGCCCTGATAATGAGTAATAACACCCAGCTCTGTGCCGCACAAACAAATTGCATTCGACTGTGTGGCATCGTTTTGGAAGCAAAGAAACTACCGTACAAACTTTAGATTAAGCAACCAAAGTGTCAACTTTAAAGAGCATGTTAAGATATTTGATTTTGAAAACCTTCGGTTTGAAATCTGTTTATTTGACCTCTCTATCATGTGCAGATGAAAACATAGGATCCTCTTTTAACTGAGTCTAGACCAGTGATTCTCAACTGTTAGGTTTAGGATCCTAAAGTGGCTCATGGACTTGTTCCTCGAAGAGAAATGGCAAAAAAAAAAAGTCCCAGAAGCTCTTATAAAACATGCCTCTTTTGTCATGTCTCTTTGAGTTGTCATATTTTGCCTTGTATCAAGTCCAAACTGTGCAATTTTCCATTAAATTAATCTGACTGAAAACTATCAGAAATTTGGTGGGTCCTGAGGCTCAATCGGTTGAGAACCACTGCTCTAAAGCACCACACTCAAAGTCATTTGCTACCTAGACGGCACACAATCCCAGCAAAAGCTGCATGGAGGATGGGTTATGTGCCTTGAATATTTGCTTGCATTGGGCTAAAACCCTGTATCTCCATTTTTCATAATTTTGATTATTTTTATAATCAGTGCTATTGATCCTTCAAACATCTATCACTGGGGCTCAACCTAGCATAAAAAAGGTAAAAGGATGCTGACTATGACCAGTCAGTGTTAGTTGAGAAATACACTCACTCCCTGAAAAGTAGTGATTTTGGAGATACAAGGTTTTGGCCTAGCGCCAACAGTGCATTGGTGTGTTTTGGAGTAAAATTAATAAAACTAATCAGTGTACGCTCCAGTTTCTGGTTGCACTAGCTATACCTAAGTTCAAACGTAGCCTAGCCAAGGTGGAGTTAAAGCCCTACTGGCATTGAAGGTGTACCAGCTGGGATAGTTTCAATGTAGGCTGAAGTTATAACTTAAATAGTGGACCTATTCCCTACTAGGTGTGAAGTCCTCTGTAAAATGTGGCTGCTATGGTGAAAGTTTTGAAAAGTGAGGATGATGTGGAGCTAAGGATTTTCCAGTCAGCGGTGTGTTCTCTGTGAATGGAGATAATTTCACCATGTTATTGACAGTTTCACCTCTTGATCTCAGTGTTATCTTATACTGGCTCTAGGCTTAGGGTGTTGTCTTTGATAATCACATAAGCAATTGCGTGTCAACTTTTGCATACACTTCAGGCACTATTTGAGGATTAACAGCAGTTAAGTTATTTTAGCTGTTAGCCTGTTTAGAGTCAATTCGGCACAAGAGGAAGCACTGTAACAAACCCTGCGTTAAAAATGCCTGTCAGTGATTGGCCAAATTAAGGGAAATGTGCAACAGTATTTTAGACATTAAGCTCATCTCAGTAAGGTGAACATCACATTTAATTTACCAATGTAGGGTTTAGTGTGGACTTCACACCATAACTTAAGACAAAACTTACACATAGCTGGTGCAACAGGCTGCAGATACACATGCCAACCGACATGCTGGTATTCAGGGTCAAATCCGGAACATAAGACACCCCAGTGTGCAGTCTTTTTTTTTTTTTGGAGTCTCCCAAAGGAAAAAAAAAATGAACCGGGTTCTCAAGTAGTCTAGCCTCAGGACTCACCAATATCTCCAAAGACAAATTGCAACCCAAATTACCAAAAATGTCAACAATACATGTTTAGTAACCAAAAATGTTGCACTTTAGATCTTGGACGAACAGAATTTATGATAGGAAAGAGAGACAGGATAAAACTGGCATGTTGTACACCCCTTTTCCCCATGATAATGTGTAAATTTTAGCCATTCTTTCAGAGACCTTGAGAAATTACTTTATTGTCTTGGTAAAAGCAACTATATAATTGCAAGAAAATTAGATAAATGAGTCTAAATATTGATTAAACATTTACATTTAACCATTATCACAATGAACCAGAGTAAAATAAATGTATGGATGCGTGTTCTTCAGACTTTAGCCCTCATTTTTTTTTTCCCAGACACATATTCGCAACCCACTGAAAACTGCTCCGCGACCCACCAGTTGAGAACCACTCCTTTAAACTGTCCTCCTGAGTGGCAATTTCCATTTCATTTAGCCAAGTCCCCATACAGCTCTTTCAGTACCATCTGTTTTAACTGTCTGGAGCTTGCTCATTTACTAGCTATAATACGGTAGCTGAGCTCTCAGCCTTTAGTGATGACAGAGACTCATGACTCAAGTCTTTCTACCATTTAACAAGATTTAATTACTTCATGGTGAATTTCCAGTTTTCTTAAGATGCAGGATTACGACCTAACAAGGGAGAAAAGCGGTTTAAAAAAGGCGTAGACTCCCATTGGTGTGATCTGTGTCATTATGAAATCCAGCACATCAAGTAGCCAATAGCACTACACAATGAAGTGGAACACGTGTAAAGCTGTGAGCACAGACTGTGGAATTTGTAAGGTGCTGTGGTTTTCAGCATCCCCCAGATAGGATCAAGCTAGCTTTATGCCTGACTGATCTTTGTTTTAAGACAAATGGGTGCTAACAAGGGTGCAACTTCATTTTCTGTTTTACAAAAAGCATGAGCGCTCAGGGCAGTTGTGATGGCAGTTGTGACAGATAAAAAGTAGGAAGAAAACATGCTAAGATGCCAGGTGTATGAAAGGGCCCAAGATGTGCAACAGGGCACCCATAAATTAAAGAAAAGCACTATCATGTTTTGTCTCCATTGTTTTGTTAATGGACTTCTACAACGATGCTGCCTTCAACTTCACTTTCAGATCTGGGAACAACAATTTGACCTTTTGTCTCGTACAAATCCGAGTGTAACAGGGCTGTTGCTGCAGACAGAAAGAGTAAAGCCTTATTTTCTACACTCAGAAACCTCTGACTGTGAACAGAGCGTGTTTTCCAGTGAGCAGCTCGTTACCACTGTGACTGAGCTGCCGTGCTGATCTGCTTCCTTCTACAGAGAAAAAGATAGAAAGACACAGAAAGATACAGAGAATATAAAACATGTTTTTTTCTTTTTACAAGAGTCCTTCGGAGGGTTTCTCCTCTCCTTCACACACAGACACACACGCATCTCCTCTGTTTGTGTGAGCAGCTGTAACCGAGTCCATGTGTGTACTTCCTGCTAGTGTGTGTGCATGTGTAATGGCTGTGTATGTGTTTCTACTTGTGTTCTTTAGTGGGAGCGAAATACAGCTCCATGGGTTTGTTGACCTTCCAGTACTTCTCACTGACGAGCTCCAGGGAGAAAGATCCGTTCAGAACCTGCAGACAGAAAGCAACATTTTAACATCAGTGACTGACACTGAAATAGTTATGATTATTTTATTTATAGATTAATCAAGGTCAATAATGTAGCTTTTATTGACCAAAAAAACCTCTTTGATATCAAAGTGAAAACAGATTTCTACAAAGTAATGTCAATTCTAGTAGATGCTCCTTTTGGTCAACTCTAGTCCAGATTAAATCTGAGATTTCTTCCACAATGGCTTTCTCTTTGCCTCTCTCCCATAAAGCTTTGACTGGTGAAAACCCAAAGCAACAGTTGTTGTATGCCGAGTCTCTCCCATCTCAGCTGCTAAAGCTTGGAACTGCTTCAGGGTATTGATTAGTGGTAGGCAGTTAAAATTTCTGCCACTGAACTGATTTCTGTAACACTGTCATTACTGGTTTAAAAGGGTACATTCAGTCATAGTGCCCACGTAAGGCCTAACTGATGCTACCGCTAGCTTAGCAAAGTGATTGAAAACAGACTCTGAGTTTGACGTCTGTAATAACCACAACATAGCGACTGTGGTAGCTTTGCAGAGCGTACCTGCTGGTCTGTCTGGGGCTTAACAAACTGGGTTGTCCCTGTCTGTTTTTAGCCCATTGCTACAATGCTTCGGTTTAAACAACAGTTTAAAAGAGTGACTTAAACTCATGACTCACTTAATATAAGTCCATGCCAAGCCCAAGAAGCGAGCTATGCCATTAAATGAATTAAGAGATGCAGCTGGAAACACTGCAGCTGCACTAAGTCGCCTGACTGCTGAAGCAAAGTTGAATCAATGATAAACACACTACTTCAGTCGATCCCTTCTCAACAAAAGTCTGTAGCTGTTATTATTTCTTGAGTGTTTTTGTTGCGAACGCTCCCAACAGGAAATATGGCAATTTAATAGCACCTTGACTTACTTCAACACTACAGAAGTGAACGCAGAACATAGATGAACGTAGATATAATGCCGTTATCATAAAGAGAAGGAAAAAACTGAGATATGATATTTAGGCCATATCACCCAGGCCTGGGTGGATAATGAGTATGCAATGGTTTCTATGTACTGTGGTGCTTAATCATGTTTTTATGTGTGCCTCTTTTTTAATACAGGCCCTGGGAGGACTTGTTGCACTCTAGTGCAGGGGTTCTCATCAGGACAACAAATTGTGACCCAAATTGGTAACACACTTGACTGCTGTGTGTATCTGGTATTGTCTTTGTGCATTTGTACTCACGGTGAACTGGTTTCCAGCAGTAGGTATGTAGATGGTGTACTGTTTCTCTGAAGCTGCCTCCACATTAACCGGACTGGCCTCTGCATTTCTCCTCAGCTCCTCCAGTGCCAGTCGTACTGCCAGGTATTTAGACAGGTGATCCACTGTGGCGTTTCCTGATGTCTTGATGTAGCGCGGTACAAACTCCATACTGAACACACACAAGTGACAGGTGTCAAATTTGTAAGCTAAATGCTGCTTCATTCATCAGTCAGTCTAGCTCATGATCCTCACATAATCATAAAAATAACAGCTGCTTGTGTCTCTACCTGTTATGTCCGTCATCCTTCTCCATCAACGTAGGATGTGGCCTGAACACCAGCTCTATCTCGCTGGCACCGCCGTCATTGACCGAGTCCCCGCCCCCGTTCTCAGCAGCGTTGTCCATGTCCAAACCGCTGTCATCGCTCGTCTTGGTGCGTTTGATGCTCGGACCAGCCTCCTGCAGGAACACGTTCAAATACAGAAGAGTTTGTATAGATCTTTGTTGCCAACATGAGGTTTATTCTTGTTTTGAGCTTTTGAGTCATGGTGTGCTTTAACAACTTCTTGCTGAGATCTTATGCTTGATGACATGGGTAGTCTCATCATTTGTAAAATGACTAGGCTGACTGCATAACCAGACAATTTCAGGCCTATTTTGGGCCGATGATCATGGGGGACGTGGCCAAATTTAAGACAGATCACCTCCAGTCATTAGACTCTAGAATTCTCAAGTGTGTAGTGTCAATAGAATTCTCTGTCCTGACTGAGTTAGAGTTAATCTGACCTTCCCTTATCTGGGATCGTAAATATGATTTAAGATGAGAGTGAGCAGCTGGGGAGTGTCACCTACTGCATGTTGGGGTACTTTTACAGCAAACAAATATGGCAGCTTACAAAAAAACACACAGCTCTGCCCTGAGCTAAGTGAGCTGAGAGTGAGATGAGGGAACAGGAAGTACTAAAATACTAACATGTTTTTTCTCTACTATGAGAAAAAAATCTTTCGTATTTCTTTGCTTCAGATATTTGTTCTTTCGTTACAAGTCCACATAAACTAGTTCTGAGATATCTGCCAGCTCTTAAAGCCATGATGGATATTTTACCTATTAGACACAAATCTTGAAAGGGTAAAATTCCCTGTTTTGTTGCCAGGTAACAACATTTACTTGGTCTTACCTGGTTGCTGTGGACTGAGGCGTTGCTACAGTGGGAAGAGTCTCCGTTATCCTCTGCTCCACTGCCGTTCTCCACTGTGTGTCTTTTACCACGCTGCAGTCTGAAAACAAACACATGAAATAATTCCAGTGGACAGACTTTACTCTGTATTTATATTACCTGAGTGTGGTTTGTGTTTACCTGGTCATGGCCTGTATCTTCAGCCCCTCCTCTATGCTGTGGGACAGCGCCTGCTGGTTGTTGTGTTTGCTGATGCGGGCCAACACTCTCTCCTGGTGGGCTTCGTACTCGTCACGGCTTGGGTAAATCTTGCCTGAAAGAGGATAAATGAGTGTTTTCTTAATGTTTATTGCCGGTATGTTTTTACTAAAATACTTGTGGTTGAACCTTCGGTGTCACTTACTAATCAGAGCATCAAAGTTTGGGTCTGGACGCAGCGACCTCTTGGACACCAGCTTCTTACGGCAGGTCGGACACTCTTTATTACTGCAGAGACATTTCATTTATTTATCAGTATGGGATGGTTGCAAGCAGGATCCAGCAGTAGGCATCAAATGTGTTTAACTTCTAAGGTTTGTTTCAGACATGATGACTTATGCATTCACTATTTGACTTATGATGGCAATTTCCTGAAGAGTAATCAAACATCCTTTGTTTTCTTTTTGTCCCTCCGTCAATAGCAGCAGTGTCCCAGCGTCTTTCTAAGATTTTTCTTTAAATAAATTAACAGTGTTAAAACAAAAAATGCCTTTGGTATAACAATCTTACCAAGGGTTGTAGCAGGGAAAATACATTTTTTGTGGCCAGATTACAATCTCGATTGTAGCATTACTAGCTTCATTCGAGTTTTGAGACTAATTTGTACATTACTGACCAGAAACCCCAAATTTATTCACCATATACTTTTTCAAATGCACATATACTGAGTTTAAGGTGTAGCCATTTCATTTTTTCTTTTTCTTCTGCACTGGCCCGCATAAAATACTTCAATATTTACCATTTCATAGTTGGCACCATCAGATAACGGGGTCTGGAGGTTTCATCCCAGAATTCTGAGCAACCAAACATTAATTCACCTGTACCCTTATCCTTTTTATGGCACCAGATTTTGCATTTTCTTTCATCTCCCTAAAAACTGTGATTTGTATGTCCTTTTTTATTTCTATTTTAGTGCTTATCAGGGCACTGATGAGCACTTTGTGCAGATTCCCCACACAGCCAGTTTAGAAAAACATAACGGCTTTATATAGGCCAGTTAGAGTTCATTTTTAGGACTAAATATTAAGTTTTGGTTTCATTTAGAGCCACAGATCGCCGCTGCATCTCGAAGCAGAAGGGTAGGGGTGAGTAAACATAGATCTACAAGTGCTAGAGCTGATTGTATGATAAAACAGTATTAGCAAAGCTTAAGCAACCCTTCTTTTTCAGTGTGTTACAGCAGCTTATTTGCACAAATTTCAGATAAAATTTAAAAAATCTCTCTAAAATTCTCAATAACAGGAGGAAGTCACTCATGATGAATCTTGGTTTTGCTTAAAGGCATATAATGTTGAAGTGTTTTTTCTATTCTTTCAAAAGAGGGTTATCTTAACCATTCAAGCTATGTAGCTGTTCCTTTTTCTACACGAAAACATGTTACAATGTTACAATGTTACAATGTCATTTAGCAGACGCTTTTCTCCAAAGCGACGTACATTTGAGAGCAAGAACAACACAAGCAACGATCTAGACAAGAAGAAACAACATCAGTAAGTGCCATCAAGTGCTTCAGGTCCAATTGGACGCAAGTGCTGCCATGTAGAGTTTAAGGCAGAGCAGCTAAAATATACATTGTTGTTTTTGTGGAGTTTTTTTTTGTTTGTTTGTTTTTGTGTTTTTTTTTTGTTTGTTTTTTTTTGTTATTAGACAGCAACAATGAACATCCATTTTAATCTTTTGTAGGCCTGCATGACATGAGTAATGTATGGGATGTACACTCATCATCCATTATATAAGCTAACCTCTCTATCAACATGAACAGGGCACCACTTACTCAGGCAGCATGTTTGATAACTGGAGATTTATCTGATTGGCTTGCGCATCCAGGGCTGCATGTGATTGGTCAAATAATGCATTCCAAGGGAGTGCATGGCTCGTGTACAGAAAATGTGTGGGGCTGTTTTGTCATCACTTCCAAGGCATAATTTCTGATAAGCTCATCACACCTTTTTCTTCCCAAGAATGATAAAAGTGTGATTAATCATTTAGCCTGAATCTTTGAGTAACATTAGTCTCCACAGGCAGGTGACACTCTCTGCAGCTCCAACATTCACATCATCACATTATCTGATCTTCCAGTCATGGAGTGAGATCATGACAGTTAAAGGGACAGAAAGAGCTCTGCTGGTTTCTCCTTTATATCAAAACTCACCCAGATCTCAAAGCTGTGATGATACAATCAGCGCAGAAGCGGTGCAGGCATTCTTTGGTGGTCATTGTGTTCTTCAGCATGTCTAGACAGATCGGACACATGAGTTCACTGTGCAGAGACCGGGGCGACACGGCGATCTCCAGTCCGTCTGTGATTGCCTCCTGTGCCAGAAGAAAACATAAATAGGGGTTACTACTGCCTGAGGATATCAGGCTGGAAATATTTCACTCTTCAGCAGCTCAGGTTCCTAAGAACTATCTCACAGGGGAAAAAAACAGGCCCTCCAGGAACTAATGATTCACAAAATTCATGCGTAAATCCTTTGTGGCTGCTTTCCAAACTCTCCACCAATCAAAGGCTCTGACACAGGTGTGAGTCAGCAATGACCACAAGATGAGACAAACCTCCCTATGTCTTATCAAGGATTTTGTAACAATGCAGCACCTCAAAAATAAGTAAAATCATTAAACAGCTTATATTTAATGAAAGTATAAAAAAAAGATGTTTATAATCCCTTGAGCAGTTTGACAGTGTTGATGTAAATGGACACATGCTGTGCATCATAAGCTGTAATGGCACTTAACTGAGTTGCATTAATATTTAATGATTTTAATAAGACGGCTTGATTAGGGCTGCCAAAATAACATGTTATTTTGATAAATCAATTATACAGAAGATTATGCCTCAAACAGTTTCACATATTTTAATCACACTCATTTTTACTCCTTTCTATTATTTTATCTAGATCGATGAAATCAACACCGATTATTAAGACACCCAATAAAAAGGCTTTAGCACCATAAAATTGCCCCCCCAATCAATAACGAGTCATGTGTACTGGTCAAAAACATTCTACTTTACTCCTTGTGTACATGCTGCAGTTTTAAGCAGAAAATAAAATGCATTTAAATTATAAATTGTTAATTTCAGGCCATATTGTCTACTTAAGTCAATGGATGAAATATTCAATGTAATATATCTATCAATCAATCAGACTTTATCTAAATTGCACCTTTTACACTAATTCAAATGCAGTTCGAAGTGCTTTACAGGATTGTACAAAAGTGATTGACAAAAAGGTAAAATAGTAAAAAGGTTTAGAGACTAATGTACACAAAGGTAGTTCAATAAAATAATTTAAAAGATTAATGATTAAAAAGAGACAGATAAAAGACAAAGCAGTGAAGAATTTCTAAAATAAGTAAATAATATAATAATACAAATAATAAAACAATGATAAAATATTTAACATTCCAAATAATTTAAAGCCTATAAAACATAAAAACATAGAGAATCATAACTAGAGTTAAATAAAAGCCTAAAAACCCTAAATTAAGATTTAAAATGTTCTAAGATAAGAAACAGAATAAAACAGAACAATGATTGTGATAGCACATATAGTCATAAAAATTATAAAGTACTGCATAAAAGCCAGATTGAATAAATGAGTTTGATGGCTGTCATGATATATTTACGCTATAATATGTTAAAATATGCTATAGCATAACAAAATATATCAAATACAACAAAGGGCCATGTTTTGAGCTTTTTTTTTTACCATGCCAGCGTTCAAAGTACAAAAACATACACATTCTTTATTCGTAAGCTCCTTCTGCATCCTGAAGGTAGTGACAACACTCTTCAAGGCCTGTTTTCACAAAGCGGTCTAATTTGGGTCAGTAGTTTGTTATGGTTTAGTACATAAATCCCGATCTTGCCTGTGTTTCCTCAGCTCATCTCCGTCCACTCTTGTCCATTGTGACAGGATTTTACAAGATCCAGATCATTTGGCTAAGCTCAGTGGAGCTGGTAGTTTGACTCCCAACCAGCTTTTCACTTTTTAACATTTCGGCTTTGTAATAGTGGATTAAATAACAAAGAATGTAGGAAGGGGAGCTGGCTCTAAAACTGGAGCTAGCTACCACAGGTAACATACAAAGAGTTGTTTTCTAGAAAAGGCTAATTTGTGAACAGCACATTATTACTTGATCCCTCACCCAACAAGATTTATTCAGCTGTTAGTACAGCACTGATTAAATAAAAAGCATGTTTGTGGCAA
This sequence comes from Cheilinus undulatus, assembly GCF_018320785.1. Classification (NCBI taxonomy): domain Eukaryota; kingdom Metazoa; phylum Chordata; class Actinopteri; order Labriformes; family Labridae; genus Cheilinus; species Cheilinus undulatus. The sequence continues at coordinate 44,507,979 of NC_054877.1, forward strand.
AATGAGTATTTTTTTATGCGTTAAAGGATCTCAGCTAACTTCTTAGCTCAGTACAATTCTCCTCTAGACTCTTGTCTCTCATCGGGCCAGATGAGGCTGGACACAAGAAGGGACTGCAGGACTGAGTATTTGTGATACTGATAGGCTCCACACCAGGTAAATCTGTTCAACTGTGGAAAAAGTCCCTTTTTTGGAAAGTGTAGGAATCATACTCCATGTATGTAGACATTTTCTGATGAAAACTGCGGCTTATGCAGGTCCATTTAGAGCTTTAAAGTAATAACTTTCCTCTGTTGCCATTCATTACTAAGGCACTTCCTGACCACCAGGACATTCAGGATCACATGACTGCAAACAACCTAAAAGCAGGAGTCCTGCAGCTGCAGCTTTATACAAGCCGTCTGCTCAAATGTGTTTATCTTTTAGCTGTGTTTATAGACTAGTAAGAATGACAACATTTAAACAGAATCCTTACTGTTACCAAATTTTGTGACACACAGTCATGCAGTGAAGTGGTGACATTATTCATTAATTCATAAAGCAGTCAGGAAACTTTTATCTACAGGTACAGAGAGTTAGAGTCAGTCACACCTGCTTGCTCTGATAGAGGAGAGAGAGAGAGAGATGCAGCATACATGAGCTCAGTCTTCACTCCCACTTCTCTGACAACACTCAAATTAATTATCTTGATTTTCAAGGTTTAATTTACTTTTCATGACGTTTTAACGCTTTTTAAATTAACAATCGATGTCCAGAGCATTCTGATATTGTGGCTGCCCTCTGTTATAAAAAGCTGTTATTAAAAAGTTGTACTCGTGATTTCATTATTCAAACAGGTCAGCGTCGTGTAGAGAGTCAGACAGGCGTGTTAATAACTTGGTAAAACTTTGAAAGAGCAGAACAATATCGGCTGTAACAATTAAAACAGCACGATTAGATGTGCCTCTGCTGGCATGGTGTGTCTGATCTCCTGCTTTGAGTCTCACCAGACCTTTTAGGACGCTGTCTCATGAATTAATTACAAAGCTAGAACAATGAGATATGGCTGGAGTGGGCAGCTGAGTGAATGGCAGACACGCAGCAAGAGAGTGGGTGGAACAATGCAGAACAGGGCAGTTCTAGGTAGAGAGAAGCACACTAAGTGACGCAGTACATGTTATTCTCTGATTGTTTCACAGCAGTTGTGCTGTAAATAACACATTTTTAATCCAACAAAAAGATGCAGGAAGTTTGTATTGAAGAGAAGCTAAAAGTGGCTCTGCTCTGCCCTTTGTCATACCATCAACCTGTGGCCAGTTCAATTCAGTGGTCATAAATTAAGTTTTATAGTCCCTTTATCATTGCATTAACATGTAGATGTTAAGTTTTCTTAACAGTTGTAATAGTGTTAAGTAAATTCTCTGCTACAGACAGAGGGCAGAAAAGAGAAAAGGCGATGTAACCTGCTCCTTAAGCCCTGATATTTTTCACGTTAACTCTGTAAATCACTGATCATCAACTGGCGGCCCGGGGGCCATATCAGGTTCCCCAAAGTTTCCTGTCCGGCCCCTGAAAGATCATTAAATTCAGAAAAGGAGGAAAAGATGATGTTGAGGTTTTATGAGTATCCTTTGGCTTTAAATGTCTGCAGCTGTTAAATCCATTCCAGAAACAATTAATATTGAAGTAGTTTTAGAATGACTTAACATTGGAACTGTTTTTATAGAAATTTACTGTTATAATTTGTAGATATTTAAAAAAGGGTTAGGGTTGGCAGAGATGATGCAAAAATGACCAGATAAAGTGGTGAAAAGAAGTTAGAGTAGTGTTACTCAACCCTGCTCAACCAAAGAGCCAAATTGTTGAAAAATACCTTTATAAGCGTCACAATCTAAGTAGTGAAAAGTGGCAAAAACGGCTTAAGTAGCATTAAAAATAAAATAAAGGTGGCAAAAATGGTCAAAAAGCAGCAAAAAATGTGTGAAAAGGGGCAAAAATGGGAAGAAAAGTGGAAGACGGGTCAGAAAATAGCAAAAATGGGTGAGAAATGACAATAAATGAGTTACAGGTGGCAAAATAATCCAAAAGTGGCAAAAAATTGACTGGAAATTGACTTAAATGGGAAAACATGGGCAATAAAATAGGAAACAAGTGGTATTTATTGGCAAAGGTAGCTAAAAAGGGCAAAATAATTGTGAAAAGGGCAAAAATAGGATAAAAGTGGCTAAAAGAAGGGGGCAAAAAAACAAGTGGCATTTAATGGCAAAAAATGAGAGAATGGTGGTAAAAAACATCAAAAATGGAAGAAATGGCAAAATGAAGTGGCAAAAATGGGCAAATAATAGGACAGAAGTGGTATTCAAAGGCAAAAGGTAGTTTAACTTGGCAAAAAAATTGTGAAAAAGGGCAAAAGTGGCAAAAAGAGGTCGCAAAAACGGGCAAAAAATAGGAAACAAGTGTTATTTAAGGTATTTAATGGCAAAAGGTAGCTTAAATGGATGAAAAGTGGCAAAAGTTGAGAAAAAACATGCAAAAAGAAGTAGCAATACTAGGGCAAAAAATAGGAAACAAGTAGTATATAATGGCAAAAGGTAGCTCTAATGGGCGTAAAGTGGCAAAAAATTGTGAAAAAGGGCACAAAAGTTTCCCTTTAAAGTTTTCTGGGGGAATAATATTTCAAATTAAGACATCAAAGAGAAACAAATAGTCACAAAAGAGCCACACATTAAGTATCACTTGGTTAGAGAGTAGCAAAAATGTGTGATAAGTGGCAAACTGGGTTGTGGACAAAAAATGGCAGAAAATGTTGTGAAAAAAGGTCAAAATGTGGCAAACATTGGTAAAAGAGCAGAAAAGAGGCGAAAGGTATCAAACACTGGTTACAAATGACAGAAATAGTGCAAAAAAAGTGATGAAAAGGGGTTATAAAGTGGCAAAAATGGATAAAAGAGTGGCACAAAAGGGATAAAACAAGCAAGAAAAGTGTTTAAATGGGTTAAAGAATGGCAAAAATTTGGTTAAAAGAGGCAAAAAGTATCAAAAAAGGGTTAAAAGTGGCAAAAATTCATTTTAGAGTTGAAAAAAATTGTTGAAGAAAATGTAATGAAAAGGGGTTAAAAAGTGTCAAAAATAAAAGGAAAGTGTAAAGAATGACTCAATACTGGTTCTAAATCACAATTGGTGAGGGCCAGTTCTCTGGGATTTTCAGGGGCCCAGCCAACTCCGTGGACAGGCCTGTCTCCTTGTGGCCTGCTCCATTAAGATAATAGGGATAGATCTCACTGGTAATGCCTAAAAATGTCCAGTGTTTTAAAAGAAAATTAAAATACTACTACAATAATATTTCAATCAGACCAAAATATTTATTTAATTTTTGTGTATTTGAAAGTCCGGCCCCCAGAGTTTCTGTCGAGACTAACTCTGGCCCTTGTGCAAATGAACTTGATGACCCCTGCTGTAAATAAACGCTGCATGCTGTAATATATGCTCGTAATGCACACAGCACTGGCAAGAACAAGTGATCCAGTTAATGGTTATTTCTGTTTCTTTCACTCACAGTTGATGGTTAATGTGTTACAAGAAAAAAATTAAACAAAATATTTAAACTTGCACTGCAACCTTTCTGAAACGCTGGTGCAAAAGCAGGCATGTTGTTGGGATGCTAGTGGAAGGACTGATTGTTGGGTTTTGAGTGGTTACCTGTGGTGTTCTTTGCAGCTCATACAAACTCAGCTCCCAGGTCTTACTGAGGGGCTGAACCCCGTTGGTTTGAACCGTCTGAGTCATCGCTGTAACACTGAAACGCAAAGAGAAAACATAAAACATGAGCTTTTCTTAGAAGTTTATAATCTTATGATGACCTCTAGTGTTGCTTTTTTTGGTTGCATGTTACAACATGTTACTTTAAGCACATTTCCGCCTTAACAGACATAACACCTTTCGCCTGATTCAGACACGCTCGAGTAGAAATGGTGGAGGGGCTCAAGTAAAAGAAACCTTTCAACCGTGAGCTTTACTGTCCTCAAAAACACTCTGAAAACCAAAATCAGTTTCTTTTGGAACACAGGAGCTATACTGTATCCAGACTGACTGGATACAGCATAGCACATAAAGTGCAACTAGCCAATGGCAGAATAAAGCTGTTTGGCATTGGTAGCAAAGATCTGGCAAATTTTTCATGGGTGCAACCCACATTCTCAGCTCTGCTGTTCATCCCACAAATGCATGTTTCTTACAAATATGACACCATATGCTTCCTGTAAGCAGTGTCATCGGTAGATTCAAAGGAGGGTCATACCACCTGAATGCTGATGACACTGAACTGTAAATATTCTTTAAAGCCAATGACACAGATAAACTTGTTATGCTATATGACTGTTTGACCGCCATGAGGAGTTGGATAGTTTTAGTTAAACACTGATAAAACTGAGATTCTCATCACTGTCTCAGAGAAACCCTCCCATGTTGATAAATGTTGTGGTTCTCTCTCTTCTTTGAAAGAAAATTATCGTGGGCTAATTCTTGATCATGCAGTGCTTTTTGATGTAAACATGTTACATCAATTACCTGTTCTTTCACCAAAGAAACATCTAAAAACTGAAATCTGTTGTGGCTCATTTATGCTTTTATTTCTTTCTGGCTTGATTAGTTTAATTCCCTTTTACCTGCTTGAATAAACCCTCCCTTTATCATCTACAACTGGTTCAAAATGTTGCAGCGAGTTTGCCAACTAGGTCCGGCAGGACACCTCACAGCTCTCCCATTTTATGTTTCTTACACTGGTGACCAATTGACTTTAAATTCATCTTAAAATCATTGCTTCTGCTTATAAAGCCCTGCATGAGCAGGGACCTGAATACATCTTAGACCTGCTCAATCCCTACATCCCTTGTAGATCCCTCAGGTCATCTGTTAAAAACAGAAGGTAACTGTGCTTTAGAATTTGGCTTTTGAACATCTGAAACACTGATTTGCAATTTCTCCATGACGTCTCATATTTAATGCTTTGTTGCTGTTGATGATTTGTTGTCAGATCATCTTCACAGTTGCGAAGCACTTTGTAAACTTGTTCTGTTAAAGGTGCTACACAAATAAAATTAACTTACTTACATTTTAAAGGGAAATAAACCGCTTCCAACGGTATAGGACTTATTGCCAAGAAGCACTGCTACTATAAAGAAATAATCGACCAACCATAATTTCTTACTTTTTGTAAGATCTTTTTTTTAGATTTTTTGCTGCAGAAAATGTACATATTGTATCTTTTAAGTATTGATATGCGCGTGAACATTCATTTTATAATATCAGTGTATAAATATCTTGGTATTTGGGTAGATAAATCTTTTACAGTTAAACAGCATATTGAAAATCTCATTGACAAACTTCGGCAGAAACTTGGGTTTTTGTATAGAAATAAATCTTATTTTCCTCCTAATTGTAGGAAAAGTTTAGTTGAGGCGATTTTTCTGTCTGTACTAGATTATGGTGCTATCGTCTATAGACACGCTGCTGCTTCCACACTCAAACCTTTAGATTCTGTATCACTCTGCCCTCAGATTCATACCTGGGGATCCTTATAACACTCATCAATGTATTCTGTATGACAAAGTTGGTTGGTCCTCTCTGGCACAGAGGCGTGATAAACACATGTATGTTTTCATTTATAAATCCCTGACTGGATGTACACCTTTACATATAACATCTATGTCAAACTGGACTGCTGGACATTCTAATGCTTGACCTGAGGACTGCTTAATGCTGCAGATCCGAGGGTTTACCCTGAATTTTGGAAATCTGCTTTTAGCTTTTATGCTCCTAAAATGTGGAACAATTTACAGGAAACTCTCAAGATTGGCATTTTAGTTTCTCTTGGGCAATTTAAGGAAATGCTCTCAAATCATTTCACTTCAGTATGTGATTGTTTTAACTGAGTATCATTCTTCTTTTTGTTTGTTTTCTGTGTCTGTTTGTATCTCGACATCATTGTAAATGGGGGAAACCTCAACGACTTTCGAGACTTAAATAAAGGTTGAATAAATACATCAATAATTTTGCCAATTGAACATGTTTATTGAGGAAAAACATTTGGACTAAAAGCAATGATCAGAATTTAAAAACTAATTGTGACAAAAACTAATAAGCATTTTCATTTTAAGACTAAAATCTTTTCAGATCAAGGATGACATATAACCAACACAAAACTGAAAATAAGTTAACTGTCTGCCTTCATCATGCAGATTCTCAAATACATTTTGCACTGCAAAAATATGCAATGTGTCTTACACTTTCCTGAAAAACTGAGATGCATTAGTGCAAAAGATAAAATGAGGTTTCTGCCTCTGTCTATCTGGACTGTGCGTAACGGCACAGACAGGACATAAAAGCAGTTTTATTTCACTTTTAAATCCACTGTGCTGCTACCTTTTATTATCAACCAATTTGGCTGGGAGGTTGGACCAGCTTTTTATTCATTCTATAAACTAAATCCTGTTACTAGGCAAGTTTATTATGTTATGTTTATTATGTTATTATGTTTATTATGTTATTATGTTTGTTACTAACAACATTTAGGGCACACTCTTGGTTCACTGTGAATGGGGCTCACCTGTTTGTGTTAAGGACTGGTCAAAGGAGTCATTTTAGGGAGCTGATTGACCCGGGGCAGTGATTAGCCATATGTCTGAGGTAAGAGGAGACTTTGTTGTTCAGTGTATCAACAGAAGTCCTGTTTTGGTTGTAAACAGCTCCAGCTGTGCACATAACACATTTCTGTTCACAGGGACAGTGCCAGGCTGTCTGCTGCCTGTCTAACTCTCTTGCCAGGCTACATAAAATCAAATTACAGACTAATATAACTGGTCACTGACTAGAATAAAAAATTCATATGAAAAGAAAAAGAGGAGAAGGTTTTGCTCCTGTCTGCCACAGAACTCTTCTACCATCGGAAACAATGAGTGTTTTGGGTGGTCAGATATGTGCATGTCAGGGCAAAAGCATTATTTCTCACAGAAAAAAAACATGTTTGGTGTGCAAGGGTCTTAAGACTTAATCTAAACTAGCTGCCAAAATTAACACTGCATGTTAAAGTTTATGATTATAGCCATCTTTACAATTACACCTCACAAAAAGGAGCATTTTGTTGTATGTGCATGATGCATTCCTGTTTTACCTGAGAATTTATCACTGAAAACAAAACGGAAAACTCCTGGGATATTATCTTTAGATGTGTATGTTAACACTGTAAAGCCATGTTAAAAAAAAAACACTGATAAAATCACCTGCTCCAGTTGTGTGGCCGTACAGACACATGTGACAGAAATGGGGAAAATGTGGGGGTGGATTATGTGAAAACACTGAGTAATGTCCCTACTAACGACACTGTAGGAAAATAGATATTTGCAATTTAAGCTTAGCAAAAAGCAGAGCAAATACTGGGACATGAGCTGTCTTCTTCACAATTCATTTTAATAAAGCCATTTGATAAATAACGCCCACTTATGTGTTAATAAACGGCTAATTAGTCAGATGTGATAAATGTGGTGGCTCATGCGTATATAGAATTGGCTAACATGCAACGGAAGATAAATTAGTCTTTATTCAGTCATTTTTTCAAATCAAACTAACCCACATCAGTGCAGACAGAGACCCCCGCGAACGGGCTGCATGTGAAATATGTGGGTTCAGCTAATGCTAGGTAGCTAACAGGCGCTAGCATTTCTTCGTAACGCTGACAGTAGAGGCTAAACTGACTCCAGACCTTGAAATAAAAAGGCCTGTGTCTTAAATTGGAGAATAGGCAGCTTCCACATGTGTATAATATTATCTTAACTGAATAATTTTATCTCAAACAGTGAAGGAGTCGTGCGGGTAATTTGTCTCCTCAGAAGGAAAAACAACAACAGAGCAGCAGCCTCCGCACCAGCCTCCTCAGCTAAGCTAGCATGTTTTAACCGTTATTCCGTGATATTCAAACAGCTGCAATCTCACCATGACAGCTATCACTATACACAGCTACACGTGAGGTTCATTTTTCTTAGTTTGCTTTAAAAAGTGATAAATTGCGTACTTACATTTTTATTTGAGGGTACGAGCCGATCTAGCTAGCGCGTTTAGGAGAAATCAATATGGCAGCTCCTCAAGACGCAGTGCACTCTGGGAAATTGAGGCTTATTGTAGGAGGAATATGATAAGATCTGTATGATATGTGGGAAATAATGGAAAGTAGATTCATATACCGCCAGCCGTCTGCTCTATATTATATGTTTTCTCAAACCAAATACACATTAGATCTCTGAACCTAATCTCTCTTTGTTCACTGACATTCTCCCTGATTCAGATTGGAGTAGCTCATATGGCCACCGTACATTACAATAAAAACATCAACTAATATTATTTACCATGTATCCACATATAATATCCATATGTATAAACATATAAATTCTAGTGAAACAGATATTTCACGACATACAATGTCACTTTGGAAAACATGCAAAAACATATATCTAAACACAAACATGTGTCGCCAAAAAGTTTTTGTATTTCATTAAATGTTCTTGCTGTTGACCTTCTGGGCCACCGTAGGATACGGAGTGTTACTGAAATGAAAAACAGAACAATGAAAAGAATGAAATTTATGAGAACAGATGCCAAATGCAAAACTGATTTATTAAATCTACTGTGAAATTGTGACCTGTTTGAATCTGCATATTTCATTAATGCAACACACAAGTGTATTTGTCAAATGGACACCATATCATAAATATTTTTTCTGTTAATCATTTTCACATAATGAAAACAATTTACTTCCTTATTCCCATTTATTTCTCCCAATTCTGTGTCCTTGTGTTTACTCCTTAAATTCTAAGCCGTCCTTTAATGTTCACTGGGCAGGTCCTTCTGAAACTATTACTTTTATAAAGACTGGGGTAATTCAAGTGGTGTGTTTGAATCAAAAGGAAACATATTTATGACACAAATCAATACGATATGCTTTGGTACAGTAGCTATAGGAGCGAAATGATTCTACAGATATAAGATACATATGATAAGATACAATATAACAGCACATATAAACAATACAAACCATAGATATACAATGGATACAATACCACAGATATAACATAATATACAATAGCCTACAATAGCAAAATGATATGATGCTACAATACGATGTGATACAATAGATATGTGATAGGCACAATACTATAGCACTGACATAATAATACAATATAAAACAATATGATAAGATACACTTTATTGTCAACATGGGGGAATTTTGTATTCGTAAAGTAAAAGCACATGCTTGGATTTATTTATTTGATATTTGTGTGTTTAAAAAAGGATAAGAAAAATTCATTTAATATATATATATATATATATAAACAAACATAGTCCATAAATAGCAAGAAGAACATAGCTGTGCAAATAAATGAATAAATAAATAAATAAATTTTATCCATTTTTCACAGAACCACATTAAACACAATTTGAATAAGAGAAAGAAATAAGAGAGTAAAACAATAATAGCCAAAAACCCATACAGGCTACAGAAACATTATTCAAACCTTCGATTAAGGTGGGCATAAAGCAGTTTTTAAAACAGTTTGCTTCTTTATTTACAGTCTTGATATACATTTTCAGATATAGGCTTCATAGACTAAAGAAACTTCCTGAAATAACTGGAGTCAAACAGTATCGTTTTCTTTTATGTGATGCATGTATTTTGTCTTTAATAGCACGTTTGTGGCTCTGAAAGGGGTTTTTATTCTCGCAGTGGAAACTGACAAAACAGATGTATTTTTGCATTTTTGCCACTAGACGACGCCAGTGATCCAGTGTTAAAGAACTAGCAGCAGGTGATACTGAAAACAGCTTTTCACTGATTTAACTGCTAAACACAGTGCAGCAGTTGTGTTATATGTCAGTGATACTGGGTCTCAGTGGTCAGGCAGGGATATGTATATGTGTCTTTTGGATGGTAATTTATTTGTTGACTGAGTGATGATTGTTGATTTGTGTAAAGTTTGATCTGCTGCTGTTGTAAAACATTTCATCCAAGAAAGTTCAAAATGATCAGGACAATTCCCTGTAAGATAAATATTAGGCCAAACAGAAATCAGAAAAGTGATTAATTACTGGAATAAAAATGAATATGCCTCCAAAGCAGTCTAAAGACATGTAGCATATAAGAGCAAGAACTGTGGGGTCTTTAGAGCTGTACTCTCAGAGGCTGTTTTAGTCATTTGTAGGCCCCAGGAAAAGAACAATATGAGGTGCTTCCCCATTCGGCTAAAATCAATCATAGGAAGTGAATAAAATATTTTGAAGCATCTCTTTTCAGGTAATGAAGTCAGAAAACTACCGAACATGAATATCAAATATACTTGATGTTTCCAAAAAAGACCTGAAGAAGTACCCAGGGTGAAAACAGCAACATCCAAGCCCCTCAAAATGTCTTCACATTAAACAATGTATAGATTAGTTTAAGTTTAATTGTTTGCCTTTGTTTAATTTTTTATTTTTTTTTTGGAGGGCTAATTTTCCAACTTGAAGAGACAGCTGTAACATAGGTTTTCAGAGAAAAGCTACACTTTAAGTCTGTTCAGAAATCATTTGAAAATCTCCATTACCAGTCCTTCTCACATCAGGGCTCATAAATGGGGTAATTGTGGTTCAAAAATATATCAAAATGTATAGACATTTGTAAAACATTTGTTGCTGGCTAGCAGGTTAAGGAGGGCCCTGTGTAATATTCCCTCTGGGGGCCCAAAATATCTAGCTATGCCCCTGACTGCAGCTGTCCCAGGAGTAGGTAGTTTTACCATGGCTGTGAGTAGGAGTGGGTGGTCAAAAAATCCCTGTGGGTCCCGTATGGTCCATCATGAATAATGGATTTAACAAATGGCATGGGAAAGGAGATCAATGTTGTTTTTTAGAGCACAAAAAAGCAAGTCTGACACTTCTAAAAATAATGACAGGAGAGGATAAGAAATTGACTTTCTTTGTTGCAACAATTGTGGAAAACAATCTGATATATAGCTGAGAACAAATCTGGCCCTTAGAGGATGAGATAAAAGACATTCCGCTCTGTTCTCCCTGATGTAAGCTCTTCTTTAGTAAAGGACTCTTCCCTTTATATTAAACAGCATGCAAATGTGTGCCACTTTGTCAGAGACATTCATAAAGACATCAGGGTCTAAATGTTCTTACTATCGGTCCATTTTCAAATTTCAAAGAATGTAAAACCTTAGTACTACATGGTGGCGTGTCTGTCTTGATTTGCATGCAACACCATTACTCCAATCATCCTTGATACGACTCAGAAGTCTTCTTGTTTATATTCATTTGAAACCGCAACCATGAAAAAATTATAAATATGTAGAGATTTTCTTTGAGAGCCCAAAATGTTGTAAAGAGTCGTCATTCAGGGACTTCTGGTGTGTTCCATTTACCTCAGAAGTCGAAGGTTGGCGCTGCTTTTCAAGCAGTATCGGACGTATTCCTGATACTGGTATCGAAATCGGAACAACCCTGGTAAATGGTTAAGGTGAGGTTTGGGACATTTTGAACTGCTGTAACGATTTTCACTGAGAATGCATGGTTTGAATATATTTAAATATGGGTCAGTCTCTGCCTAGCCAGCGTCACACAGCAGGTGGGCCATGTGGTGTCTTGTTAAAGCTTCACAATAAAGTGTGCAATAATGTTCTGTAAATAAGTCCAGAGGCACAGCTTTAATGCTTCCCTTATTATGTTGTTGGCCTCTCAATGCAAATACGCAACAGCACACAGAGACGCTGAGCCATTATGCAGTTATTTAGGGAAAACACCCCTTTCCATGCAAATTTTCTTTATTGCAACAAGCTAACTAATAAAGAGGATGGTAATAGTGGAGCATAAATAAAGATCAGCCTGCGGTTTGCAAGAGCTGATGGAAGAACGCTACAGTTTTTATGGCATGCGAACTTTCCAGAGATCAAGAAACAATTCCACCTCTGTATGACTTTAAGATAAATGATATGTACATAAGGTTGTGTACATAAACCATAACCAAGATCCATGAGTGGCATCCTTATGCATGACGAGGATGTGGTTTTTCTTTAGGTTTCCTTCATTCACAGCTGAAACTTCATCATGGTCGTGCTTATGTGAACACATTGCCTTTCGTTAAATGCATTGTCTGTTATTCTATAATAAACATGGGTTGTTAGAATCCATGCATGATGCAGGTGGAATTGGACAGATCTGTTGCGGGTGCTGGCGGGAGTGGATGGCACGTGCTCCGGAACGGATGCTAATGGTCAGAAATCCAATGTGGGTGGGCAAGAGGCGGGGCTCTGGTTAATACAATGAGACAACACGGTTATATAAAACAGTTACAAACAGAGGTTGGGAGATTTATAAAGATGTGAGTAAACTGAGAAGTATTTTAAAATGTGCCGAACGACTGGTGCTGAGAGCTTCAGAAAAAAGGGGTCCTAAGTCTCTGCTCCAGCAGATTTACTGTGATCAAATTTGCTGGAGCAAAGTAAACAGAGCATCCTGAATTAACATCCAAATAGATGGGATGTAGGGTAAAACAGGAGGAGCAAGAACAAATTGTTAGTCATTGGTTAAATATACTGAACTAACACATGATAAAAAGTTTGGTTTACTGAGTTTACCGCGGCTGCTTAGAGCGAGATGATAAAGAGGAGTGTCCTGCAGCCAACAGAGGGTATTTACTGATGCCACTTTGAGCAACTGCTCAGCCAGGCTGAGTGGCAAAACATTCTGAAACACACATGTCTGCTTAATGGGGAATAGATGAAAAAAAAACTAAATCTGCTCACTTGAAAGAGGTCCACACTGTTTACTAAAGACAGTGGACAGCTGACTTTGAGATGTGGTCATATATCAAGCTTCCTGACATTTTCATTGCAACTATAAAGCAGAGCCTGAAGGTACACGAGTCTGGTTCATGGGTGATGGATGTGAAATTGAATTAATGCCAAATTTTGGGTCACTGTGAAGTTAAAGATGAGTTGTTTCTGTGTATTTCAGTGATGTCTATGTACAGGTATAAAACATTATCATTTGTTTTCAGATGCCTTGCCACCTTCGGTATTATTTTACCCTGTTGTTGATCTGCTGAAATTTAAGCTCTTAATTTTCCTATAAGGTAAAAACACGAGGATAGAAATGGAGAGGTGTTCAGCTTCTATTCATCACTAACTGAATGCTTGTGGTACAGTAATACTCCAGCTTCATCTTGTGTCTTTGTTAACATAACATTATGGCTCCAAAAATTCCTATATAGACATATTCCATCAGCTGAGGATCTAAAGGGCCCAAGGTGAACATCATCAAACGTTACTTTTTAAAAAGACAGCACTTTTAGTTTTAAAAGTATCTTTCTCTGCCTCTCAGTGGCTGGAACACCAGAGACTAATACTGCCTGTGAAATCATATGCATACCCTCTGTATAATGAGTCTGAGGAGATTACCCACAAGTGAGGTTTCTCAGTCATGCACCGCATTTTCTTTAATTTGATGAAAAAACTACCAATACTACTGATACTAGCATTCTTTAAATTTTCCCATGATATTTGGAAATTTGTTTGAAAGGTTGGGGGAATTTGTGTTTTTTAGGCATTTTCATGGTTATTTCTGAAATATATTGTAATTTTTATCATTTGGATTTTGGGGAACATTTTTAGGTTTATGGAAACAGGGAAATGTGTTTGTAAATTTCGGGGAATTTAAGTGGTAAACTTGGGCGGGGTCTTGACATTTCAAGAATTTTCATGGAAATTTAGGGGAATTTTCTCTTATTTTCATGAAATTTTTGAGGGATGTATTTAAACATTTTTACGTATTCTTTTTAGAAATTGTATTTGTAAATTTTGAAATTTGTGGGGGGGATTTTTTTTGGCATTTTTTCATGGAAACTTGGAAAATGTATTTGATTTGGATTTTAAGGGGAAATTTGCTTTAGAACTTTCAGGTATTGTTATGGAAATTTGGTTAATTTATTCCTACCTTTTAGGAATTTGATTGGTGATGGGGGTCTTAAAGAGTTAAGAATTGTTAGGAAAATTTCAGAAAATTTGGATGTATGAGGGAATTTTCCCTCCCTTTCATGGAATTTTAAGGAATGCATTTGTAAAGTTTGGAGGAAATAAAAAAAATTAGGGTACTTTGGAAAGTTTGGGTAATTTGTTTGGGATTTTTTTCTGCATTTTTACAGTAAATTTGTTTCAAAGTTTGAGGGTTTTTTTGTAAAATTTAAGGCATTTTCATGCAAATTTTGAGAAATTGTGTTTTTCATGGAAATTTCAGGAAATATTTTGGATGTTTGGGGGAATTTTCAAGGAATTAGGGGGATGTTCTTGTAAAATTTTGGGGAATTTGTTAAAATAATTTTAGGGGAAACTTTTAATGAAAACTTGGGGAATTTACTAGAAAATTTTAAGGAATTTATACGTAAATTTTGATGGGAATTTGCTTTAGCAGTTTCAGGTATTTTATGGGAAATTTATTTCTAACTTTTTGGGAATATGATTGGTCATGGGGGGTCTTAAAAATGTGGAATTGTCATGGAAATTTCAGGAAATTTGGATGTATGGGGGAATTTTCCCACATTTTCATGGAATTTTGAGGAATGCATTTGTAAAGTTTAGAGGAAAAAAAATGGGGGTACTTTTTTTGGAAGGTTTGAGGAATTTGTTTGTGTTTTTTCTGCATTTTGAAAGAAATTTGTTCTTATGTTTGAGGTTTTTTTTTTAATGTACAGCATTTTCACAGACATTTTGAGAAATTGTGTTTTAGGGAATTTAATGAGAATGGAGCCGGGTGTCATAATTTTCATGGAAATTTCAGGAAATATTTTGGATATTTGAGGGAATCTTCATGGATCTGGATGGATGTTTTTGTAAAACTTTGGGCAATTTATAATAACAATTTTAGGTGGAATTTTTTAATGAAAATTTTGGGAATTTGCTTGAAAATTTTAGAGAATTTATACGCAAATTTTCATGGAGATTTTTTCATTCAATGGTTGAGATCTTGCTATAAATTCTCCACTGAAATTTTTTGATACTCTTTATGTATATTATCAAATATGTTTCATAATTTTCACAGAAACTGTATTTTTTTTAATTCTAGTGAGACTGTGTGGATTTTACAAAAGATGATTTCTAAGAATTTCATGACTTTAGTGTAAATGTAGTTGATGCTTGACCTCCGCGGTCCATCATCTAAATGACTCCCCCGTCCTTCTCTGCATTACTCTATTTTTGACTGAAGACCCCCAACAACTGACCAACATCTGCTCTAAAAATGATCCAGTGCTGTAATTTCTGCAGTAAAATGACCTTCAGTAGATTTGTGGGCATCATCTGAAGAAAAAATACTCCCTGCTCAAAGGCTGAGCTTTTGAAATGTTACGGACTGATCACAAGTAAGTGGGAGAAACTGCAAATATTTAATGTCCCATTCAGTCCCAGTCACCCTGAATGCACCCTAAATATTTTACAGCAAATATCTAAAATAACGTTGAAGTGTACTCGGTTTACAACGTGTCTAAATGAAACCCACAAAGCCTTAAACACAGCGGAAACCCTACTGTGGAGGAGTCAGACCAAAATGTCTCGTGCGTCGTGAGTGCGCAAAGTCGTGTGAGCGCGCGAGCAGGAGCAGAAGGCGTATCCACATCAGAGGAAGGGGGTCGAAGTGGGAGGAGGAAGGAGAGGAGGAGGAGAGGAGGGGGTGAGGGGGGGAGCGGAGGTAAGGAGAAGGGGAAGTGTTGTCGGTCCGTGACATGAATGAACCATGTTCGGTAACGGAGGCTTAGCTCTCCCGGTCTGCTCCTTCCTCCTGCTGCACCTCCCGGTTCTCCCGCTCAACAACAACTGGCACGTTAAGGTAAATAACTCGCTGTTTGTCACCCTTTTCCCTCTCTTTTCTTTGCTGTTTGTGCTTTTTAAAGTGGTGAAAAAGTTACGGAGGGGACTGGGGAGTTTGCTCACAAAGTCTGTCACAGAGCTTCGACCCCCTCTATCCCACCTTTACTTCATTCTCGGAGGCTTTTTTCCTGTTCGACCAGGTTAGAATGAAGCCAGCAGCGACAGTGTCTGAGTTTAACAGCCTCCAGAGAAGCAGAACCGTAGAACCACAGAGTAAGATTCAATGCAAGGAGAGCTATCTGTTACCAAATGCGAGAATGACACTGTCCCCCCCGAGAAAACGGTGATACTTTGTTGAATTAACGGGATGCATGAGTGCTGCGTCAAGGACTCAACGGTAACCACGTTTAACACCACTGTCTGCTATCTGTTCACATGAGTTCTATTAACTAGAGAGGGGACACGGGTCACAGGCTGAATGGTGAGTGGTGTTTTCTGCTTAAAAGCCGTTTAACTTTGAAAAATGAGAGTGCTTGCCTAAAAAAACACTCCAAATATCCTAAACCTGCTTTTTAAACCATGGCTGCTCTGTTCATTATCAAAGTTGCAGGTTTAGACTCCCACACTCCCAACCCCACTGCCCCGCTTTGACTCCCTGTTGAGTAGGTTATTGCTATGATGTAAAATAGCATTCTTTCTACCAAAGCATGTTTAATTCTTCTGTTTTCACAGTGCTGTTCAGAAAACATGCTCTGTGTCTGTAGAATAGATTTAAGATAAATTATGGATGCCAAGGAGGGACATTTTGTCATCCTGGTTAATCAGTAGTTGTAGTTAAAGCTACAATATTTAGGAATTTTTTACTAAAATGTTTATATCAGCGTTACTTAACCCTGCTTAACCAAAGAGCCAAATTGTTAAAAAAATACCTTTGCAAGAGCCATAAAAGCTTAAATGGTAAAAAGTGGCACAAAAATGGGTTAAAGTGGTAAAAAAAATAATGAGTTAGAGGGGGCAAAATGGTCAAAAGGCAGCAAAAATGGGTGAAAAGGGGCAAAATCGGCATAAAATGCCAAATACTGGGTTAAAAGTGACAAAAATGGGGAAGAAAACATAGCAAAAGGGGCAGAAAGTGGCAAGATTTGGGCGAGAAGTGACAAAAAATGAGTTACAGGTCAAAAATGGTCAAATAGTGTTAAAAACATCACATAAAACTGAGTGTAAAATGAGTAGAAAATTTGGGAAAAAATAAAAATTTTGAAAAAAGTGGCATTTAATGGCAAAAGGCAGCTTAAATGGGTAAAACTGGGCCAAATGGATAAATAGTGGCAAAAACAAGTGATGAAAGTGGGCTTAAATCAGCAAAAATTGATTGAAAGTGTCAACAATATTGCAAACAAGGGCAATGGAAATATACAGACAAATTTAGAAATTGAAAATTAAAGCATGGGAAACTGACTAATGTGACTTACAATTTCTGAGGTCAAAGTTTCCCTTTATTTAAGGTTTTCTGGGGAATAATATTTCAAATTAAGACATAAAGAGCCACAAATCATCACATAAAGCCATGTTTTATTTACAGTAGAAAATGAACAACATATCTGATGTTAAAACTCAGACATTTTACAGTTTCATAAAAATATTAACTCCTTTTGAGTTTGATTGCAGTAACATCTTAAAAAATTCAGGACAGGGCAACAAAAGGCTGGAAAAGTAAGTACAGCTGGAGGAGTGTTTAGCAACTAAATGGGCTAACTAGGAACAGACGTCAGCAACATGACGGGGTATTAGAGGAGCATTTTAAAGAGGCAGAGTCACTCGCCTCCAATTTCCACTTACAGCAACCACACCGCAATCCACGGGCGAATCGTACTGCAAAGCACATCGTTCCCTCTCTAGTCTATCAGAGCATTTCCACAGCTGGCGCTCCAGTCAGGCAGCGGTTCGTCTCTGGAGCACCACTCCGCTCCACCTCTTTTGAGATAAGCTGCAGGTCTATTTTCAGTGCTGGCCGCTGCCAAACCACGTCAATTACCGTCAATCAGAAAGCTCCAAACAGGAAGTCACAAGTGTAGAATATCCGGTTCTTTCAAAGTACAACACAATGCAAAGAGTCCTGGTCAATGCATTGGTCAATCAATGTTACGTCTCATCCTGCAGTGAGAGCAAAGGGTCACTGAGAGGTCAGTGGGTCACAGAGCTACAATGGCGCCATTGACATTTAGGCAAAGAATTTTACATAAAACAAAGATCCTTTAAGCAAACATTAACCTTTTAAATTCCTAATGTACTCACCCAGTGGTGGAAGCAATAATTTAATGGACTTATACTGGAAAGGATGATAAATTAACCCAAAAAGGTAAAATAGTCCGCTGTTGACAAACTGTTCCTGCATGAACTCACAGTTCTCCCGTGATCTCTGCCCACTGATCAGGGCGAGGTCACTCGCCTTTGGTCAGAGCAAACCCCTGGTGCTTTGGTGCGTCATCCTATGTGTCCTATTCTCCAGTCTGCAGAAAACTGCATGTAAATTTGTGGAACAATCTCAGAAAAAAAGTTCCTCTGCGTAAATTTGCAAAGACCTTGAATATTCCACAGTCTACAGTCCATAAAATTATCAAAAAAGTCAGAGAATCTGGAGAAATTTCTGTGCACAGGAGCCAAGGTTGAAGGTCATTAATGGATGGCTGTGATCTTGGGGCCCTCAGGGGCCACTGCATTTTAAACAGGCATTATTCTGTACCAGAAATCACTTCATGGGCTCTGCTTCCAGAAATGATTGGCTGTTGATGCAGCTCACGGTGCCATCTTCAGAACAAGTTAAAGCTGGATCATGCAAAGAAGAAGCCATATGTGAATACGAGCCAGAAATGCTGCCATCTTTTCTGGGTCGAAGCGCATTTAAAATGGAATAAGAAAAAAAAAAAAAACCTGGAAAACTGTTCTTTGGTCAGATGAATTGAACTTTAATTTATTTTTGGAAACCGAGGACACCTAGTTCTGAGGAATATAGAGGAGATGGACCATCCAGCGCACAGTTCAAAAGCCTGCATCTCTGATGGTATGGGGTTGCATTAGTGCCTATGGCGTGGGCAGCTCACACATCTGGAAAGGAACTATCAATGCTGACAGGTAGATTGAGGTTTTAGAGCAACATATGCTCCCATCCAGACAACGTCTCTTTAAGGAAGGCCTTGATTATTTCAACAAGACAAAGCTAGACCACATCCATCACAACAGCATGGCTTCGCAGAGAGTCCGGGTGCTGAAGTGGCCTGCCTGCAGTCCAGACCTTGCACCAATTGGGAGCATCATCAAAGGAAAAATCCAGCAAAGAGGACCCAGGACTGTTGAGCTGCTAGAACCCTACATCAGACAAGAATGGGACAACATTCCTCTCCCAAAACTCCAGCAACAAATCTCCTCACTTCTCAGGTGTTTACAGACTGTTGTTAAAGGAGAGGACATGCTACTCAATGGTAGACATGGCCCTGTCTTTACTCTTTTGAGATGTGCTGCTGTGATCAAATTCAAAACGAGCTAGTATTTTTTTTTTTATGAAATGGCAAATTTTGTCATTTTTGACATCTGATGTGTTTTTTATGTTCTACTTTGAATAAACTATGGGTTTATGAGATTCAAAAATCATTGCATTTTCCTTTTTTCTGTTGACATTTTACACAGCGCCCCAACTTTTTTGGAACTGGGGTTTGATTGGTTTGATATTTTTATTGGCATTTATTGGCCCTGTTTACAATCGCAGCAGGTGCAACATTTTTTTGACCTGAAATTTGCGTCAAACTACTAGTTTAAACTTTTTCGCAGCAGCAGAGATGTTATGCCTGACATATTATGCAAACATTCAAGTGCCAGTTTTTTAAAGAATATTCAACAAAAAATTCTACATTCTTAATTTTTGTACTTTATTCTTATTAAATATGAGAATGAACAAACTTTTCCATGCAACAATTCATATCCAAACGGCAATACGATTCAAAATATCAAAGTGTGATATTTTTAAAGAATGCTCCAGCCCTTGTTTAGGAATAAAAGAAAGTTAACCCTTTAAAGCCTATTGTATTATAGTTGATAAATACCTTAATGAGACCTCTATCTAATCAACGGGATCAATAAATTACTAAAAAAAAAACTTTTCAGTACAATCAGATAAATGATAAAAATTTCCTTCCAGTGGATTATCAGGTCTGATGTATCAAATATGATACAAAAAAATATGAGAAATTTTATGGCATTTTTTCTTTTTTGGGGGGATTTTGGTAGAAGGTAAAAAAAAAAAAAAATTCAGTTCCAAAAAATTGGAATTTTCTGGCTAATATTTGAGTTATTAGACTTAATTAGATAGATTGTAGATAGATAATTAGATAAAAAGTCTGGAATTGATTTGTGTTTTCATTTCATATTTTCATTTTACATCCAAAGCTTATGACTGAAACTTAGGATCATATTTTGACCTTTTAAATTCATAATTTTGACCTTTTTTTCCTAATATTGTTAACTTTTAGAGTCACAATTTTTTCTTTTAAATCAAATCTTGACCTTTTAAACTCTTTGCCTTTTTTTTTAAGCACAACTAATGGCCATAACTTAATGCTACCCCAATGTGCAATACTGACAGGCTAGATATTTATTATATTTATTACAATTGCAAATTCCTACTTTTTCTCAGGTATAGTAACTCAAATAATGTCCAATAACATGTCCAATTTCTTTTTTTTTGTTCACTGTGTAGAACAGTTTTAGTTTTTGTGTTGGTGATTGCTTACATTTTTCTTCTCTTTTTCTTGTATATTAGAATTATCTGTGCACTTCATGATGAATGTACTTATTCTTCTATGTTTGCTATGCTGATCCTTTGCTGCTATTAACACTGCAAATTTCCCCACTCTGGGATGAATAATGGTTCATCTTATCTTTTAATCCCATGTTTTCACTTTTTAAACTCCTGATCAAGAATTTAATCTCATATTTTGACCTTTTAGAGTCACAATTTTAAATTGTATCTTCTAATTGGACTTTTTAAACTCTTCATTTTGTATTTTATTTCATATCTTGTTCTTTAAACTCATTATTTTACCTCTATCTCCTATATTTGCCTTTTAAAAATCTTATTTTGACTTTTGATTTTGTATTTTGACCTTTAGGACTTGTAAAGTTGACTTTTTATCTTAGATTTTTATCCTTTAAACTCATTTATTTATTTAGCGTTTATTTGTCATGGAAACACAGTAACACTGATGCTGTGATATTTAATCATTTTAACTTTTTTTTCAGAAATCTTAAAATCCTTCATCATCACTGTTTAATTTCCCCCAAAATTCATTACTTGTGAAAACATGGTTGACAGTTTTAGTTAAATCTTGACCCTGTCAGGCCCTCAGGTTAGACCTACATTCAGATTTCGGCCCTCCTGTGATTGAGTTTGACACCCCTGATCTAAGTATTATATCACAGATTGTTCAGTATAGTTGCAATCACGCATTATTACCAGATCGTGCTGCACTTCTCCTCTGCTCTTTTTGTGTGCATCACTGCCTGAATGTTGTTCGCTGACATCACTGACCATTTGGCTCACTGGGGGCTACATGACCAAACTGATCTGCCGTCTGACCAAAAGGTCTTCACAGCCCGACTGTTTAACAGAATGAAGACGTCAGCACAGTGATAGCCCTCCACTGAAGGCTGATGATTCAGCTGTACCCAGAGGCTCTTAAACCTCCTCTAAATCAGCCCAGTTTGGCTTCTTTGCACATTAATTGACTAAACATGAAAGCCTGACAGATAACTAATAAAATGCCCCATCTTTAAGAAAGCACGGATCCAGCTGATATAGAAAAAACGCTGACGTCACATCTGTCTTTTTTGGATGTGAATTCAATTACACATAAAATTGATGGCAGCAGCAGAAAGAAAGTTGTGAAGCGCACAACAACTGGCAGAACATCTGAGACACTTTTCTTGGCAAGGACGCGCAGAGTAAAGCTCTCTTTACACTTTATTACACACAAACACCATGATGCAGCCTAGAAACAGTGATGTAAGGCTTTCTATAAAGATGCTTGGTTGTACTGTGGTGACAAAGTTTGTGGGTTTTAGGATGAACAGCTCAGTTCGTTTACAAAGAGTTCTCTGATGTTTTCTTTGGGAAACAAGCCAATAAACAAAGGCTCATGTATGCTCTTTTTAAAAAGTATTCACAAGTCTATTAAGAAAGCAAACCAGCCAGATCTTGCT
Organism: Cheilinus undulatus; assembly: GCF_018320785.1. Lineage (NCBI taxonomy): Eukaryota > Metazoa > Chordata > Actinopteri > Labriformes > Labridae > Cheilinus > Cheilinus undulatus. Next base: position 44,530,094 of record NC_054877.1, read on the forward strand.
CTTACAGTGTCACAAAAAGTATCCCCCCCCCCGAATGTTTTAGCATTTTATTGATTTTATAAATCAATCATGGTCAATATAATTTTGCTTTTTTGGACAAAAAATGAATTAAAGCATCTTTAATGTCAAAGTAAAAACATATTTCTACATTCCCCCCCCTTTAAGTCAGTATTTTATTTACTTTTGGCTGCAATCTCAGCACTCAGTCTGTGTGGATAGGTCTCAATCAGGCTTGCTCATCTGGACACTGATATTTTACTCCAAGCTCTGTCAGGCTGCACAGGGATCAGGTATGAGCATCCCTTTTCATGTCCATCCACAAGTTCTCTGTTGGATTGAGGTCTGGGCTTTGACTCGGCCACTCCAGGACATTCACCTTGTTGTCTTTTAACCATTTCTGTGTAGCTTTCTCTGTATCCTTAGGGTCATTGTCTTGCTGGAAAATAAATCCTCTCCCAAGCTGTAGTTCTCTTGCAGACTGAGTAAGGTTGTCCTCCTGGATTTTCCTACATTTGCCCTCGGTCATTCTGCCCTCTACCTTTACAAGCCTTCCAGGGCCGGCTGCAGAGAGGCATCCCCACAGCATGATGCTGCCACCACCGTGCTTCATGTGTTTGAGGTGATTTGTGTTTGGTGTTTGGTGTCTTGTCTGATTGGCCAAAAAGCTCCATTTTGGTCTCATCAGACCAAAGAACTGTCTTCCACTTGACCATGGCGTCTCCTTCATGCCTTTTGGCAAACTCTAGCCCAGATTTAATCAGAGGTTTCTTCAACAGTGTCTTTCTCTTTGCCACTCTCCCATAAAGCTTTGACTGGTGAAGACCTAGGCAACAGTTGTTGTCTGCAGAGTCTCTCCCATCTCAGCAGCTGAAGCTTGGAACTCCTTCAGAGTAGTCATAGGTTTCTTGGTGGCCTCTCACACTAGTCTCCTTGCACAGTCACAGAGTTTGTGAGGACGTCCTGATAAAGGCAGATTTACACATGAGCCGTATTCCTTCTATTTCTTGATGATGGAATTAAATGACCTCCTAGGGATGTTAAGAGGCTTTGAATTTTATGTGAAGACCCCATGACTTTTATTTTTTAATAACCTTTTTCTCTGAGTTGTTTGGAATGTTCTTTTGCCTTTATGGCGTAATGGTAGCCAGGATTATTGATTAACCACTGACTGGACCTTCCAGACTCAGGTGTCTTTATACTGCAGTTACTGGACTGGACTGGAGACACATTCACTGCACTCAGGTGATCTCCATTTCACTAATTGTGAGATTACTAGCACCAGTTGGCTGGACCTCTGGTGAATTGGGTCAGTCACTTTAAAGGGGGTGAATATTTATGCAGTCACTTATTTTACATTAAATATATTTTTTATTGACATCACTTTGTAGAAATCTGTTCTCACTTTGACATTCTAGAGTTTTTTTATTCATTTTTTGTAAAAAAAAAAAAAAAGCCAGATTATGTTGAGCATGATTCAAAATCAATAAAGGGGGTATAACAGCCAAGGGAATATATTCTATAATGTATGCAAGAGACACTGTATAACATTTAAGCACAGAGTACTCAGCTTTATGTAGCTGATGTGTCATAAATTGCTGATATCCATTTGGGGAGCTTCTTTTGGGATTTGCCATAACTCCAGGGCATGATGAAGTCTGTTAGGGTCCTGTCTTTAGGAGAAAGAAAGAATCGGAGAAAAGGAGTGGGAGGAAACGGTGCTGGATGCAGGAATGGATGCTGAAAGAGGCGTGGTTGAGGTGTGGTCCTAAAACATAGCATAATGTCTTTTACTATATCTCATTTTAAAATGTATCAATATGTTATAAAAACTCGATATATCGCCCAGCCCTACTATAAAGTCATTTTATGTTCTAATGAGAACCATATTTCTTTTTTTTTTTTTTTTATGGATTTATTATAGGCCAATCCAAAATGACCAAGGGCCACAGTTGGCCCATGGGCCCCAGTTTGGATGCCCCTAATATACATTTAACCCTTAAAGCCTGTTGTATCATATTTGATACATACTTTTATGATACCTCTTTCTAATCAAAATGATCAATAAAATACTAAAAAAAATCAGAATACAGTATGATAAATGATAAAAATGCCCTCAAGTGGAGCCCTATAATTTGTGTTTTCAGGCTTTAAGGGGTTAATGGTACTAAGGCCCTGTCCACACGGAGACAAAAACGATACATGTCTGTTTTGTTTTGAAAATGTTTTCCGTAAACACGAGATCGTTTCAGGAAATGCCCGTGTAATCACTGAACCACTGAAAACGCTGAAATCTTGTAAATGAAAATGTAACGCTGCCATGGAAATGCACCGAAAGAGAGAAGAAGATTACAGAGAATCTGTTATAATATCTCTGCGGTGGGTCTAAGACCATCAGGTGTGTGCTGTTCTCGGTGGTGGTAAAGGAGCATCAGATTTTGCTGTAAAAGCCATGATAAGCTCAGTAGCTCCTGCAGCATGAACACAACCCTGTAACCCGCCATTGTTGTTTTGGCCTGAGCCATGCATGGGACTTAAGTGGGCTATGCTATGTGTGATGTAATTGTTTCAAGAAAGATGCGGTTGGCTGTCTAAACAGAGACAAAATGGTAGGCTTTTATAGATTTGTTCACTCTGGGACCTGGTTTCAAAAAGAAGTGTTACGGACTCCCAAAATGCCGCCTCCATGTGGATAAATGCTGATAGGACAACAAACATACTGTACTTTCTCACTGGGTCATAATGTAGAGGTAATGTAAACAAACAAATCCCTCTATTCTCTCAGATACAGTATAATGATAACAAAGTAGATATTGTAATAAAGAGTACAAAATAAACTTGCTACCAAAAACGTGTCATTAACAAAACACATGAAGTTTATGCGGCCCTACTACAAATCAGAGTGGCTCTAAGTGTCTTCTGAGCAAATCTTGGAGGGTAAAATCCGTCTTAACATGCCTCACACTGCAGGAAAATCTGCCTAGAAAATCTTAAAAACCACGAGATACATTTTTGATTGGGAGGGGAGAATCAGGACAATAATCAGCAAGATTATCTTGTTTTGTGTACGCCACTGTAGCTATTTTGGATGTTTTTAACACTACTATTTTAGCAGATTCTGATATTACTGTATGAGTTTGATTTTTTTTCTTTTATTGAAAACTGTGTTCCTGATCTTCTTGATCAGGTCTTTCTTGAGAGAGAGATCTCTTATGTCAATGTGAAGAATCTGGAAAAAAAGACTCACTTAAATAAATGTGGGTTATGTTAATCCATCAGATTATCTGCATCAGATCCTTGCTGATGATAAAAGTTTGTAAACCAGTGTGTACCAGTGACTAAAACTGAGATGCGTGAGATGTAATTGTATCCGCTGGTTTAATCTAAATACTTGAAGCTCCTGTGTGAGTGAATGTGAGTACGAGTGTGGTTGTGTTGAACTAGCCAGAGGCTAATCTGACAGAGTACGGAGCCTGTGTGGGCTTGTTAATGACCCTGTTGAGACAACACACTATGTGGACTATAAGGCTTGATGAACGTTCATGTTTGTGTGTCTGTGTGTGTATGTTGGTGGTGAGATGAGCTGCCATAACGAAAAAGAAGAGACTTAACTTAAAGGTACAATATGAAGATTTTTTTGGGCTAAATTACTAAACCATGATGTGTTTGTACAGCTTTAATACTTAAAATATCAATTTAAATTACCAGGCAGCCATTATGTAAACCTGTCTTGGGCTCATTTCGCACGGGATTAGTATTACCTAGGGTCCTCTTGTAATTTGTAATAATACCTCAGAACTGCAAGATGTTCTTTTTATCAAATGCTGTATTATTTTTACTCCAGATGTAATGGGCCACACACCTTCCAAAAAGTTCAACTTATGTCTCGTCAGTCCACAGATTATTTATCCAAAAGTCTTGGGGATCATCAAGATGTTTCTTGGCAAATGTGAGATGAGCCTTTGTGGGGTTTTTTTGTCAGCTGTGGTTTTTGCGTTGGAACTCTCCAAAGAGTCATTTTGGTTGGCTGACCACTCCTGGGAAGGTTCACCACTGCTCCCAGTTTTCTCCATTTGTGGATAATGGCTCTGACTATGGTTTTGTTGGAGTCCCAAAGCCTTGGAAATGGCTTTGTAACCTTTTCCAGACTGATAGATTTCAGTCACTTTGTTTCTCATTTGTTCTTGAATTTCTTTGGATCGTGGCATGAGGTTTTTCTTTTTGAGATCTTGTAGGCTGACAGCTTCAATTTAAGTGAATTTTTTTTTTGTTCAAAAATTCTGGCGGTAATCAAGCCTGGCTGTGGCCAGTGAAACTGAACTCAGCTTTCCAAGAACTGTGGTTAATCACAGTTAACTCATGATTTAACAATGGGGCAATTATTTTTTTCACATAGGGCCAGATAGGTTTGGATTTTTTTATTAGACATTGGCAGTTTGCTACAGGTCTAAAAATTGTTAATATATAAATTGAAAGAGGGAAAAAACACTTAAGCCTTTTTTGTCCATTGGAAACTGTGGTTCACAGTAAGTTTTGGACACATGCACGAAAGGTCACCTGCAGAATGCAATGTGCATGACATTTTTTGTATGAATTTTAGAAATAAAAATCCACTGAGTTTTCATTGATGCAACAATGCAGCACCCCTATGTTTTCTCTCAGAAATGTCTGTAAATTTGAGTACATCTCAGACTTCACTTGTCCAGTGCAAATGCACCACACCAAACACTGCCGTCATAGGGTAAATGACAAATTATCACAGGTCCACAGGTAATAGTTGTTAATTAGACTTCAGACTATTTGAATTGAGATTTCTGTGTACAGAAATTCATCGTTAATCCATTCAGTTATATGTGTTAAATGTAGATGTTTGTGTGTTGTTGGTGTTTGTCTGCCAGGACAGAAGTGGAGGGAGGGGGGAGCAGAGGGACACCCATCCACAACCACACAGCACCGGAGGACAGAATGTGAAACAGACGAATGACAAGGTGATCAGTCACACATTTGATTTTGAATAAATGAATCAATCATCAACTATGTACTCGATGATGATGTTGCGCTGTGACAGACTACATAACAATAACACAGAGCAAATACACACCTGCTGCTGTTACAGAAATATTTAATTGTCATGCAGCACTCCTTGCAAGCCCCATGTGTCATGTCCATGTTGTTCGTGCCCTGCTTGCATTCCTAATGTCCTTTCCCTGGTGCTGCCATGTTGGTTGTATTAACTTTCTCCTGCTGTATGACCTCTGCCGACCTCACTGGACAAAGGGTGTAGTAGCATCATCAAGGGGACAGAAAAGCAACTAATGCTATTTATTCAGTATATAATTGAACAATTCTTATTGAATTTTCAGTGAGTTGCAATAAGATATTTTTTCCAAATTCCTAAGCCTTAGTTTAATCTACTAAACATTGTGTGCATTGTAATATAGAATGACTTATTGCTTGCTTGTCAAGAATAACAAACACAGTTAGGAACTTAAAAAATTATCACATATTGAATCGCACTATTGGGAGAAAAAAAAAAAATACTGGATTATCTTCTGAAAGCATTCAGCCCTGTTTGGTACCAGATTTCGATTCTCATCCCTAGTGCCAGTACTTGCTCTGTCTACAAGGCTTCTCAGACCACCTACATATGCTGACTGAGCTGGTGAATATCAAACTTTTTACATTATGTAATGACCAGGAGTAATTTGGCAGTTATTTTTAATTTTAGTCTTAATCTTAAGATTAAAATGTTCATCAGTTTTACTTACATTTTAGTCAGTTTTACCCTTTCCACAGAAAGTGTTACATGTTAGTCTTTAATTTTAGTCAAACATTTATTCTCTTTGCCCTGAATCTGGTGTCAAATCATACTAGTCTGCTCTTGAGTCCGAGGCGAGACCAAGACATTCAAAATGTGGTCTTGAGACCGGTCTCCACATTCGCCCTCTTGGATAAAACATCCAAGGGGGTGAAAAATTTTTTATAGCCACTTTAGTTCTAATCTTTCTGTCTCAATATCATACTGCTGATTTTTTATAATGTACATGCAAGGCTATTATTTCTCTGTGTTGCACTGTGTGTGGTTTCTCCCAGGAGGAAGTGTTTCAGTGGTGGGGAGAGTGGTCCAGTTGGTCCTCCTGCTCCAGGAGCTGTGGAGGAGGAGTAAGGAGTCAGGAGAGACACTGTCTTATACAAAGGTAGGTAAAACATTCATGCTGACAACAAGAGGATTTTACTTTATAGCCTTGTTTGCCATGTTTTGATTAGAAATTAAGGAGGCGCTCACACAAGGCAGTCTGTACCTTTCCCCTAGAGCTCTGTTGGTTTGGCCTGTGTGAGTGCTCCATACCTCACTCAGGAACGATACACTTCCTTAGCACTGGCACAGATGGAAGAGGTCGGCTTCAGCATGGTACGATTGTCCTTGCATGCTTAACATGAATGGGTATGGGTGAAAGTGACTGTTTCTGTTAGACAATCAGTTTAAACGTTAGCAGTGTTGGGGTGCTTATCCAACCAAAATGACTCAAAATAAGCTGCAAAGTCAGTAGAGTCATCGTGATGTCTGTGTGCTTTTCCATGGTGCTGTCCATGGGGGTGAGGGTGTCTTGTAGGCTACAGGGGACATGCTTCAGCATTGTACCAGGCAACTGGGTGACTGCGCTCTAAAGCCCAGTTCAGACCAAAGATTGGCAAGAAGACAAGACAGTTTTGGAGCGTTGCTGGCAACAGTCTCATTGGTTTGAACTGAGCCGTTGCAGCTCAAATCAAACCTTCTGATGCAGTTGCTGTGATTAAACTTGGAAATATGAGTGCAGAGGGAGGCAGATAGAGATCATTGATGAGCTATGGCCTTTAATGAGAGAAAGCAACATCTCAGCTCATCTCAGCAGAAAAGATAATTCCTAAATGATCAGTCCGGGCAGGAACTTTAAGCACCACCTCCTGTCTTTTCTATGTTTATTTCTTGGATTTGTCAGTCTCCCTATAAAAGCAGACAGAGACGCTCTCAGCAGGAGACATGCACATGCACCACCTTGGTTTAATAAGCTTATTTTTCTGATGTTTCATAATTTTTCTGTGTGTGTGTGCAGTAGCCCAGTCTGGAGGGGTGAGCAGAGACACCGCCATGCACAGAGGGATGTTAGGTTAAGCGTGTTTGTAGCCATCTTGTTACCTTTGACCTCCCCCAGTCAGACCTGCGGAAGTTTCTGTCAACCATGATTAACACCACCCTGCCCTCACTTTTGGCCTCTGCTGCTCCCCTCCTCCTCCTCTCCCACTTCTTCCCCTTATGTCTGCCCCTTTTACTCCTCTTTTCATTTTTTTTACATTTTTTTTTTCTCCTCTCCACTTCCTTCTCCCCACGGCGCTCACCTCGCTCCCCTTCCTCTTCTGCCCTGTCCTCATCACCTTCTGCCAATTAGATGTGACACTCTCACATAGTGACCTCCCGCTCACCTCCTCCTGCTGTCTCTCTCTCCTCACCATCTAAACAGAGCGGGAGGATGGACTGAAGACAGAGGCGGTGATCGACAGAGCTGCTGTGTTTGTGTGGGGTGGGGGGTTAACATGCTAATGAAAGACAGATGCATTAACTCCATGTTGGAGTTCTGCAGTGACAACCCCTCCACAGCGCAGAGGGCTTGCTTAATAATCGACGAGCATGATTCATGAGCAAACCAAAGAGCAAGAAGAGACTATGACAAAAAACAATACATCCCTTATTATTAAACAACCCCAATGCCAAAAAGTAGGGGCATTATCTAAAATGTAACCCATATTTTATGAGAATAGAAACAACATATCAGATGCTAAAAAAACATTACCTCATTTTGAATTTGATGGCAGCAGCACATCTCAAAAAAAGAAGGACAGGGCTATGATTGTGTAGCACCCCCTCTTCTTCTAATAACAGTCTGTAAACATCTGGGAAGTGAGGAGGCTAGTTTCTGGAGTTTTGGGAGAGAAGTGTTGTCCCATTCTTGCCTGATGTAGTATTCTAGCTGCTCAACAGTCCTGGGTTATATTTGCTGAATTTTTCCTCCTATGATGCTCTCAATTTGGGAATAGTCTAGACTGCAGGCAGGCCACTTCAGCACCTGGACTCTTCTACTGTGAAGCCATGCTGTTGTGATGGATGCGATATGTGGTTTAGCATTGTCTTGCTGAAATAGTCAAAGCCTTCCTGGAGAGAGATGTTGTCTGGATGGGAGCATATACAGTATTCCTCTTAAACCTCCTTATACATTTCAGCATTGATGCTGCCTTTCCAGATGTGTAAGCAGCCCATGCCAGAGGCACCAATGCAACCCCTTACCATCAGAGATGGAGGCTTTTGAACTGTGCACTGATGGCAAGCTGGGTTCCTCTCCTCTTTAGTCCACAGGACATGGAATCCATGGTTTACAATTACAAATTGTGGTTCATCTGACCCCAGAACAGTTTTCCATTTTGGCTTAGTCCATTTTAAATGAGCTTTGGTCCAGAGAAGATGGTTTCATTTCTGGATTGTTCTCACATATGGCTTCTTCTTTGCATGATACAACTTTAACTTGCCAACTGTGTTGACAGACAATGATTTCTGTAAGTGTTGGACTTCCAGTACAGAACCATGCCTGTTGTAAATGCAAAAATTCTCGATAGCCCAAGATCACTGTCATCCAGTACTGACTTTCAGCCTTTTCCCTTGCTCATAGAGATTTCTCCAGATGCTCTGAATCGTTTGATGATATTAGATGGTGGGATATTCAACATCTTTGGGGGAACATTTTTCTGAAATTGCTCCACAATTTCTAGACACCAGATCATCATCAGATTCAGCTCAATCAGAAAAAAAGTTCACTCTGATTGAGAGGGGTGATTTATGTTGATAGTTGTTCAGATCAGTGTCCATGAAAACACCCAATCTGATCATCTCTCTCTGTTTGGGATGATTTTTGTTGCATGTGTGTCCTATTGACAGAACAGACAGAAACATGGTGTGAGCAAAAAAGAAAAAAACTGTTCTGTTGCCATGACAACTTTGTTTTTACTTGAAAAATACCTTCTTCTATGGGAAATTTTTGGTAGATTTGCCCGGTGGGATGATGCTGTGCATGTCAGAGCAGTTTTGTTCAGATCAAATATATGATGCATGAACATGCATATCTGAATTAGATCACATCTTGTAGCATCCATGTGACCAGAGAAGTTTCAATGTCCAATCAGAATAAATTCTCTCACATATTGGAAAAATAACTGCAGCCAATGAGTTGTATAGATTGACCACACAGAATGGGACTATGGATTGGCACATGGTTGCAGTTAACCAGTCTAGCTATTTGGGTTGGATCAGACAGATGTCCAAAACCAGGACTGGATTGGCTCTTCTCTGGATATGTTAGTGAAACTTTTATTGAAAGACAGTTCTTTGAGAAGAGAATCTGAATCAACTTTTATAGAGGTTAAGTCAGGTAAGGTCAGGTGTCGGGGCATATGCCAGTTTGTCATTTCGCCAACTGCTCCGGCCTCCTGATGGCCGTTATCCATGCCCCATCTCTTCAGGTTTCTTTCCAGCTGACCTCTCCATGTTGCACACAGCCACCCCCACAGTCTGGACCAGCCATGCAGGTCCTGAGCACCCAGTATGCAGTGAGCCGGATCAGGGCCAGGAAAGCGCGCCAGGTGTCCATAAAAGTGCAGCTGCCATTTTTAAAACAAGCAGCTGACCCTTCCCATCCCATCATAAATTTAGGGCTAAGCAACATAACAAGGTTATCAAGCTAAATCACCCACCTGTCTTTGGCTTTCAGGATTTTCCAAGAGTAAAGGTTTCACAGTGTGATAATTAATCCATAATAACAGTACTTGGGATTAAATTTAACACCTATCTGTTATATCCTAACCCTGTTAGGTTACTTGTATAAAAATTAATAGTCATACTCCAACTGTAAGTTTAATTATTTATTGCTAAAAGTTAACAGCGTGGTGGTACAGCAGCATTCTCATCCTGAACCCAACGTACCTTGCATAGCTCAATCTACGGAAGCCACAGCTGGCCAAAATGTGTAACACTATCCATTTACTAAATCATGTTTTATTATTTCTACAGTTGCAGTGACAGATAAAACGGTTGTTTGCACCACCGTGGTGACACACGGATGAAGAGCCTCCATGTTGATGTTGTATCATGTTCTGAAGGGAGAGATTTTGTTTGGAGAAGTTCCCCTTCCTGTCGTTGAGAGTGCTGTTTATGTTGGTGAGGATCTGATGCAGCTAGAGCTTTTTTTTTTCTGTAAACAGTTTTTCTGCTGCTTGAGAAGATGTTAATGAGTGCAGAGCTTGTGAGACTTCAAACTAAAACAATAAGCCAAAAAACAGCTATAAAACAAGTGGAAAAGGAAGAGTAGAGCTTTCAGCTCTGACTCCATTAGAGTTGAGAAATATTCAGCTGAGCTAAAATCAGGGGAAGTTTGGAATTAAAAAACACATTAGCATCAGTTGGTATGAGGCTCTCTGAATGTGTTGTGTGATTTGTGCCAAGTGTCTCTGAGGTATATCTAAGTACTGTTTGTTCTTTGTGGCAGCTGCTCCATCTACTCATTATAGAGTCAAACTCTCTTCTCATTATGAGTGCAAAAAGTCAGTGAATCACTGTTTAGAGGAGAAATAAGACAGACTTAGGTGAGGAAAAGAAAAGGGAATGCTGATTTTGATACTGCTCCTTCCCCAGGGATCTTTCATTTTCAAACAAGCCCTAAGAATTAACTCAAGACCTTATTGTTGCTTCAGTTTCTTGTAATAAGGATGAGATATTTGACTATTTCACCAGTTTGTAGTTTTAAATGATGCACCAATGGAAGATCGGCTTTGGCTGATGGTGACCCTATGAACACTCATCGATCCACTGATGACAGTTGCCGATATGTCTAATGTGTAAAACGGACAAATCTAAAGTGCATGCTGTAGTGAGACAAAATGCTAAAATATGATAACCTGACAAGCCAGAAGGATTTGTTTCACACATCAATCTGATAAACCACTCATAGACAGTGTTTGGGAAAGGGCAGAGCCTTTGAAAAAAACTTGGGGGGTGATTGGATGAACATTCTGTCTGTCACATCTTTACGGGCCAATCAGAGCAACAAAACACATGACATAGCCCCTACCAAGGAGTAAACTCCATAGAGAACTGCATTACGGGAACAATTGTGACTGTAGACATGTCAGTACACGACTTTTGTTGTTTTTTGAAATGAAAACAACTCACTGCTGTTCTTTGTTCTTCTTTTAATGAAGAAATATCGTCAAGTTCTGATAAAACTGGCGCTTTAGCAGCATCCATGCTAATGTCTTACGCCATAATTGCACCGGCCTCTTGTCACTGCTTGCTTACGTCAAGACTCTGCCACGCCTGAAAGTACTGCCCCTCGATGTAATTGGTCCTGTCACTTTCTAACCGGGCCCAAAGGGTTCAAGCGGGAGCTTTGCAAAACGATTTCGCCAGTGAGAATCACAGAAACAGGCGTATCCAAGCAATGAAAGTTTTTGCTTAGCGCACCCTGCAGCTGACTTGTCCAGATCATCTGAGTTTGCAGTGCACAGTATTCTTAGATGTGGCTGGAATGAAAACAGGACACTATCAACATTCACCTGATGCCTGCTTGTGCCTCCTTTAAAGTGACTGATCTAATTCCACAAAGGTTCAGCCATTTGGTGCTAGTAGCCTCACAATTAGTGAAATGGGGATCCCCTGAGTGCAGTGAATGTGTCTCAAGTGATTGTAGTATAAAGACACCTGTGTTTTGAAGGTCCATTCTCTGGCTAATCAGTACCCCTTGCTACCATTACAGCATGGAGTAAACAGAACACCCCAATTATCTCAGAGAAAAGGCTCTGAAAAGAACAAGTCAGGGGATGGTTAAAAAAAAATCCAAGGCACTGAACATCTCCTGGAGTTCAGTTAAATCTATCATCAAGCAATGAAAGGAGTATTGCAATATTCCTGGAAAAAATGGTGGCAGAAATTTAATGGCGGAAATTTCTCTTTGATTCTTAACTGCCATATTCTTAAAAATGTTTGGATTTGATTGAACAACTTCAGAAATTAAGGTTGGGATTTGGTACTAGACCAGTTAAGAGTCACTGCTATAAATTTCACTAACATAGAAACCATCTGATTCCATCCCTTCCTCTCTACCCACCACTGTTCTTTCTCTGTCTGGCAGTTGTGTACCTAGCAGAGGCGTATAACCACCAGGTGGAAGTTCTAGTTATAACAAGGCACTGTGTTACTTTGTCTTGCAGACATTGAGACGCCTAATACGTAATGATTTTTCCTACGAGTTTACAGTAAGAAACTATAAGTTTTACTTGTCTCTGTTTCAGGCTGTCCACCACCCAGAATGTAAACAGCTCATACTGTGTGGGCTCTCCTAAACAGTACCAGCTCTGTCCAAACCAGGTATGACTTGACAAAGATTTTACATTAATATAGTCTCTATTTAACCCTTAACACTGGAACATGAATCTGTTAGAAATCATGTGTTGTGTTTTCCAGCCCTGTCCCAGCCCCAGTGTTAGCTTTAAACAGCACCAGTGCTCCCAGTTCAACTCCAAAGCCTTTGGAAGGAGATACTTCCAGTGGATACCTCTTTATCCAGGTACACCTCTCTCTATTCAGGTCTGGACACTATTTAAAACATGCATGCTGTCCTTTCAAGAAAGGATGAAAGTAAATAGTCACAAACTAATGGAGTGGGTCTGCTCAGAGAGAGAATTTGTGTCACACTGAGTACAGCGAGAGAGAAAGGCTGAGCTCACTCATGCAGCTCTGCGTTTGTGCAATCCCAAATGATAACCACATGTAACTAATTCAATCTAAAGACTTCACCCCACAGAAATCCTATACTGTGATGTCAATAAAGTAAATATGGTTTAAAAATGTGTAATTTCCTGTGCAGCTGATTACATCAGCATCTCCAATAAGCCATGTGACCTGCAGTGTACAACCATCGGAGGCGAGAGGCAGCTGCTGGTTCCTGCCCATGACGGCACATTCTGCCGCGATACCAAATACCATGGAGTCTGTATAGAGGGAATCTGCCAGGTAACCCAAATAAAGAAGATTTTTTTCCTAACGCCATGCTAAATTGGTCTTACCTTTGGAAGTTTGTTTGTTCCATCGTGTTCTCTTGCAGCCCGTGGGCTGTGACGGGCAGCTGTACAGCAGTAAGACTGTAGACAGATGTGGTGTCTGTGGAGGAAACGGGACTTCATGCCATCGTGTGTCGGGAACATACAGGAAGGCACTCACACAGTTAGGTAACACACACACAAACACACATGTTAACTGACATCAATAAAACTGTATATATACAGCACTATGAACAGATATATATATATATATATATATATATATATATATATATATATATATATATATATATAGACCATGATTGATTTATAAAGCAAACAAAATGGTTATACATCCAAGGGGGTGAATACTTTTTGTAGGTACTGGACATTTTGGCTGAGTTTTTATGTAAAGAAGTTACAACTTTTTTTTTTTTCATGACATGTTCTTGTCAATACATTGACACTGCAGACCAGTGATACTCAACATGTGGCTCTAGAGAGACTTGTGGTGCATTTGTGATGATTTGTGGCCCTTTTATGTCTTATTTGAAACATTATTCCCCAAGAAAACCTTCAAAAGGAAAGTTTTACCTAAAATTAATCAGTTTGTTTGCAACACTTGCACAGAAGGCTTTAATTATCAACCTCTAGTTTTTGTCTGCATTTTTCCATCGCCCTTATTTGCAATTTTTTGCTACTTTAATTCCATTTTCACTGCTTTTTGCAATTTTTGCCCCTTTTTTAAGCCTTTTTTGCCACTTTTTGCCCATTTAAGCTGCCTCTGACAATCAAAAATTTCTATTTTGCCGCTCTTTGATGCTTTTTGCCCATTTCCCCACCATTTTTTCTGAATTTTGCCCATTTTAGTCACTATTCACTCATTTTTCTCCACATGTTTGCCACTTTTGGACAATTTTTGCTACATGTAACTCATTGATTGCCACTTCTCACCAATTTTGGCCACTCTCTGCCCTTTTTTGCCAATTTTCTCCAAGTGTTGGCCACTTTAAGCTCAATTTTTCCACTTCAGTTAGTTGCTTTTAGCCCATTTTGACAGTTTTATCCTTTTTGCAATTTTTTTGCCACTTTTTGCCACGTCTTCCCAATTTAAGCTGCCTTTTGCAATTAAATGCCACTTTTTGCCCATTGTCCCACCTTTTTTCTGATTTTTGCTAATTTAAGTCACTCTTCACTCATTTATCTCCGAGTTTTTGCCACTTTTGCCACATGTAAATAATTTTTTGCCACTTTTCACCCATTTTTGCCACTTTCTGCTCTTTTTTGCCACTTTCCTCCAAGTGTTTGCCACTTTAAGCCCATTTTTGCCACTTCTTTTTAACACTTTTTTTCCCTTTTGACATTTTTATCCTACTTTTTGCCACATTAATCTGCCTTTTACAATTAAATGCCACTTTTTGCCCATTTCCCCCCTTTTTTTCCTGATTTTTGCCCACATTAGTCACATTTCACTCATTTTTTTTGGACAATTTTTGCCACTCTTAACTCATTATTTGGTCACTTCCCACCCATTTTTGCCACTTTTCTCCCAGTGTTTTCCACTTTTTGACCATTTCTACCACCTTTAACTTATTTTAATTGCCACTTTTCACCACTTAGATTGTGGCTCTTGCAAATGTATTTTTCAACAACTTGGCTCTTTGGTTGAGCAGGATTGAGTAACACTGCTGTAGACCATAGTCCACAGACCATTATACCTGTATATAAAATCTGTGTTTCTTCCATCAGGCTATGTGTTTATCGCCAACATTCCAGCTGGAGCTTCAGACATTCAGATCATAGAGAGACACAAGACTGAGAACATCCTGGGTGAGAACCTACAACTTCTTTAAGGTCATTAAACTGAATATCAAATCAACAGATTTGAATTACATGTGCTGTGAGCTGGAAGTTTGTACCACGTTTGTTTATTATTGATGTTATAAATGAGATGTTTAGGAGATTAGACAGGCTACATTTGTACTCATCCATACCCTAAATGATCCAGTATTTTTCTCTCCTCTGTAGCCCTGTCTGATGAGGCGGGGCACTTTTTCTTTAATGGACACTCGGTTTTTGATAACCCTCAAAACTTCCGAGTGGCAGGAACCGTGTTTAAATACCGACGCCCCAGTAACGTGTTCTCTGATGGGCTGGAGTACATCATTGCTCAGGGGCCCACTCATCAGGGCCTGAATGTGATGGTAAACACAAACATGTACAGCGCTGATATTAGAGTTTATGTGAATTTAACACCTCTGTGAAGTGTTTAATTTGGGATTTTCTCTGTGAACGTTCAGTACTACAACTTGAACGGGAAGCTCCCCCATATCACCTACGAGTTCACTATCCCATCCCGTGACGTCACAGCGGAACACATCACCACAGGCCCCGCCTACAGCACCCTTAACCTCACCCATAATGTGGTCAACGAGGGTGTCAGAGGGGATCGATTTCAGACGTCCAATCAGAGCAGAGGGAGTGCATCGTCCTTTCATCACTACAACACCCAGCTGGGAGCCGATGACCGATCAGACGTCCATCTGCAGGAGGAAGAGGAGGACGGAGAGGAAGAGCTGGTGTGGGAGATCAGGACGCCCAGTCCACCACCACCGGCAGCCATGTTGGTCTACAGGCCTGCTGATGTCACCAGTCATGTGATCAACCATAATGACGTTGAAGAGCTGGGACCACCAGCACCATCTGGCTACAGTGAGTCACAGATGTCATCAGCTTTCTTGGTCTGTGTATCCATATTTGACACCCATATAAGCATGCACAGCAGTGTGTAAGTATGCTATAACCACCTCCAGGGACAGAGGGGGTCTGACAAGTTTGGGAACACCTGATACAGAGCACTCAGACAGGTTACACAAACTGGACTTTTCGGGACAAGTGCACATGGGCCTAGACTGAGTGCACCCTAAAGTTATCTGGATTACTATGATCCAGACCAATGGTTTGTAGTCATAAGTTGCTGTGTGGCCACATAATAATCAGTTTGACACTAACTAATGTTTCATCTATTTCTGTAAGAAATACAATAAATGTTATGTATGTTTTGTAGGTTCATATTTTCACTGTTGGCTTACTAACAGCTTCAGAAAGAGCAATATTTATGTGTTAAAGAGGTAAAGAGGAAAAGTCTGGTGCTCAAGAGGGGTTTTGTTTCCTTCCCTGCCAGTAGGGGGTGCTGCAGCACAGACTTTAACCTGAGTGGAAGTAAGAGAATGAACCATGGAGCTTTCATTTGAAATTAATACATCCAAGAAATAGACTTTGATTTTTTAAGCCAGCTATTCTAGTCTCACTTAATATTTTGGCTTTTTGAAGCTGTATTAAGCGCCATATTATTTTTAGTTACATTTTGGCCACCAGAAATGTACTTCAGGACAAAAGTTAGGGCTTTCTTATCCTTGAGTCCAGTTCTTAAAATTATTCATAACTATGCCTGCTTATTTTTGAGCTTTTGTGGGATATACAGGAATATTGCAAGTTTAACTCTGTTGTACTGTCTGACACAGTTATACAAAAGTAAACAAAGCACTTTAGAGATTCTGAACTAAACCTCTTTAGGTCAATAGGCTGGTTTTACCTGGTTTGAGTAGTTTGTCTCACTTTATATTTGATTTTCTTTATAAGGAGGATCCTCTAACTCCATTGATGAGCCATCCACTGCTGATGACAACACTCTGCTGCTCTCCTTCCCAGGTACGGTTCACAAATGCACTCTTAAAAATCTAGCATGAGAATAAAATTGCCACTGAAACAGTGTTAATTTTGGCAGCTATTTTTCATTTTAGTGTTAGTTTTAGTCTTTAAATGAAATGCATTTTAGTTTAGTCCCATTTTAGTCATTTCTACCCTTTTGAGTTTTAGTCGACGAAAACTCAAAACATCTAAGTCAAGTTTTAGTCCATAAAAAGTCCTCACATTTTAGTCTTTACTTTTAGTCCAAGCATTTATTTTCTTGCCTAAATCTGGTGCCAAATCATGGTAGTGTGTTCTCTGCACTCTGCCAAACCTGGGGTCCCTGCTTTCTACAGCTGAGAGGCAGAATAGATAAGGATGCATTGTTTTTTGACGGATTTACCCACAGTGGAGAAATATCAAAGATTTCGAATGTCAGACGAAAACTATATTACATTTTAATCTAGTTTTAGCCATCTTGATGAAAACTAAACTTAGTTTTTGTCAGTTTTATTCATCACAGATATATTTTTGTTAGTCTTAGTCTAGTTTTTGTCATAAACAAAAGGCTGTCAACAGTTTAAGTCATAGTTACAGTCTATGAAATTAATGCCACTGTGTCGCGCTCTATGCTGTTTTTGTGTAGGTGACGTCTCAAGCATGTTTAAAGGAAATGTACTCAAGTCTAATACAAACTTCCACATCAAACATGAAAGGATATAACTTGTGTTTTTACTGGTTGATCTATGAAGATAACTGAGGAGCAATAATTTTAGTTTTTATTAGGATTGGGCAATTAATTGGAAATTTGATGAAATTGCAATATGGCCTGCTGCAAGTTTCAAATTGCAAGAGGTGCAATATTTTTTTGACCTGAAATTTGTGTCAAAATACAAGTTTTACACTTTTTTTGCGGCAGAGATGTTATACATGACATATCATGCAAACATTTAAGTGCCAGGTTTTTTTAGAATAGTCAACAAAAAATTCTACCTTCTTAATTTTTGTACTTTTTTCTTATTAAATATGAGAATGACAAAATCTCTTCAATGCAATAATTCATGTCCAAATGGCAATATGAGTAAAAATCATCAAACTGTGATATTTTTAAAGAATTCTCCAGCCCTTGTTTGGGAATAAAGGAAAGTTAAGGAACATTTGTGTATCAAATCGCAATTACAGTATTTGGGGAAAAAATTCGCAATTAGATTATTTTTCCAAAATCTTTCAGCCCTAGTTTTTATTAAAGTACAGTCAAGAGAGTGCAAGCCTTTTTAAATGAACTGCTTTAGTTTGGGTCACTTGGGTGTTTTAGAAAAGCCTCTTTCTGTTCCATTACTCCACAGGCAGTCACAGTGTTCCTGCTGCATCTCTGCCCGAAGACGCCCCCTACCTGTTCCTGGAGGAATTACACTACAACCAGACACAAATAAATACACACTCCCTCACCCAGTCCAATACACACTCCATCAACTACACAAACACTGATGCACATGTCGAGACACCGTCCTCCACCGACAAAGAAATACACACAAAAATACACACAGAAAGTGACACACACTTGGACGCACACCCTGCTGTGGTGGTGCGGCTGCAGCAGGTGTCAGCCGTCCAGGCAGCCGGTACAGAAAGGTATGAGATGGATGGGATATTTCAATATTTACTTAAGTTTTCATTTAAAAAAATCATTTAGAAGTTAATCTGTATGAAACTTCATAATGACAGTCTAGATCAGGGGTGTCAAACTCAAGGCCCGGGGGCCAAATCAGGCCCGTGGTATTGTTGTATCTGGCCTTCAAGATCATATCATATTTTTATTGTAATTGGCCCACTGATATGAGGTCTGCAGATTTACAACGGTATAAAAATGTAAACTTAACCTTTGAAAGGTGAAAAAGTAACGAGTAAAAGTCTTTGGATAAAAAGTCAGGAATGTGGAAAAGAAATCAATTTGTTTTCATTTCATATTTTCAATTTTGCATCTCACAATCAAATTTATTGGTTGACTTTTTTATATTTTGACCTTTTAAATTCACAATTTTGATTTTTTTATATATAATTTTCAACCTTTAAATTCACAGTTGTGAATTTAAAGTCATGTCTGGACCTTTTCAACTCACTGTTTCAAATTTGATCTCACCTTTTGACCTTTTTAACTCCTAACTTTGACTTTTAATCCCAAATTTTGACCTTTTAGACTCAATTCAAAATTTAAACTCATGATTTTGAATTTTATGTATTATTTCCAATCTTAAAACTCCCAACTTTGACATTATTTCTCATATATTTGCTCTTTAAAAGCATTATTTTGACTTTGAATTTTGTGTTTTGACCTTTTGAACTAGTAAGTTGGACTTTCATCTCAGATTTTGAGGTGTTAAACTTGTGATTTTGACTTTTTAAAATCTGAAAACCATTTATCATCAGTGCTCAGTTAGTTTTTTCCCATTTTTTTTACTGGTGCAAATGATAATTATGGTTAAATCTTGACCCTGTTTGGCTCCCAGGTTAGACCCAAATTCAGAATCCGACCCCTGCTGTGACTGAGTTTGACACCCCTGGTCTAGATGTTTGTTTAAATGAAATTTTATTTACACAACCCTCCTTACCTCCTCCTGGTAAACTACAGTCTTTAAATGTTAGCTTTTATAATATAGAGCAGTGAATATAAGGTCTCAAATATGTGCCTTTCTGTCTTTGTGTCTTCAGTAATGATTTCGACGTGGGTCTGGATCCTGACGTGAGCCTGGCAGACATGTACCGCTGGAAGGTTTCTGCTTATGCTCCATGCAGCTCCACCTGTACAACAGGTAAACACATGCAGGAATACCAACAGGATAATAAACACATCGTAGCTGACGTGCACTGTCTTAAAAAATGTAACCATGTATTGAAACAACAAAGACTGCAAGCCATGTGATTGGTCCACTGGGTAGCACAGGTGACTACCAGTCTCTGAATCATGCCTACAGGCATACAGGAAGGAATTAACCCCCTTGGATGTTTTACCCTTCTATTGATTTTATAAATTATTCATGGTCAATATTATTTTGGCTTTTTTTTTTTTTTGACAAAAAAGAAATTACTGGGGGCTCACATGAGTGCCGTGAATGTATCTCTCAAGTGGTTGTCTGCAAAGATAAAGCCACTGTTGAAGAAAACTCAGATTAAATCTAGGAGTAGAGTTCACCTAAAGATGTGGGAGACTCCATGGTGAAGTGGACGAAAGTTCTTTGGGCTAATTAGACCAAAACTGCTTTTTGGCCATCAGACTAGACTTTATGTTTGGCATACACCAAATACTGCACATCACCACAAACACACCATCCCCACTGCAAACCAGAGTGATGGCAGCATCATGCTGTGGGGAAACTTCTCAGCAGTTGGCCCTGGAAGGCTTGTAAAGGTAGAGGGTAAAATGAACGCGGCAAAATATGGGAAAATCTTGGAGAAGGATCTTATTTAGTCTGCAAGAGAACTACGGCTTGGGAGTAGATTTAAAGTCAACAAGATGAATGTTCAGGAGTGGCCGAGTCAAAGCCCAGGCCTCAATCCAATAGAGAATTTGTGGCTTGACTTGAAAAGGGTTTTTCATGCCTGATCCTTGTACAACCTGACAGAGCTGTTTTGCAAAGAAGAATGGAGTAAAATTGCAGTGTCTAAATGTGCAAGCCTGATTGAGACTTATCCACACAGGCTCAGTGCTGTGATTGCAGCCAAAGGTGCATCTACTAAATACTTTCTTGAAGAAGGTGAATAATTATGTAGTCACTTATTTTAGATTACATATTTTTTTCAATTGACATTACTTTGTAGAAATCTGTTTTCACTTTGACATTGAAGCGTTTTTGTTTTTTTTTTAGAAAAACAAATCTGTGTACTCTCTGTAAGCATGTATTTGTATCTCCAGGTATCTCCACTAGTTATGCCCTCTGTGTGCGGTATGATGGAAGTGAAGTGGACGACAGTTACTGTGACTCTCTGGCAAGGCCTGAGCCAACACATGAGTTCTGTACTGGGAAGGAGTGTCCTCCAAGGTACCGTCTTCCCTTCATACATGCACTGTTAAGAGTAGCTGTGGTTATCAACTGTGGCTGATTGAGTTTTTAAGAATAAATTAACTCCAAGCAGCATATTCAAGGCTTTCCTTAATTTCCACAGAAAGGTCTAAGGTGCCTTGGTCAGAAAGGTGCCTTGTTAGGTAAGCCAGTGATTTATTTGAAACTGTTCCGTGTGTTAACACCTGCATCTCCTCCTGTCCTCAGGTGGGAGACAAGTGGATGGAGTGAATGCTCTCGAACCTGTGGAGAGGGCGTCCAGTATCGAACCGTGCGCTGCTGGAAGATGCTGTCACCTGGTCTTGATTCATCTGTCTATGACTCGCTGTGTTTGTCACATGACCTCCACAAACCAGCCAATAGGAAGGTCTGCGTTGGCCAGAGCTGTGGACCACAGTGGGAGGTGTCAGAGTGGTCAGAGGTAATGCAGCAACAGCAAATGGCAGTGTTTCTGTGTGAGGGATGTTAATGTTAAATGGTTACTTTTCAGGGAATATATCTAATGCTTGTCTGCTCAAACCTGCAAAAAGGGACAACAATGGGTTCTTCCAATGCATATCAAAACTTTAATTTTAAATGTCAGACAAAAAAGACAAATCATATTGGCATTTTATCCATTGATTTTTTCATTTTTTTAGTTATCTGGGAAAACAGCACAATATAGCATGTCCTTTGAAAGTGTCAGCACACTGCAAAAATTCTTATCCAAACAAGTGTATTTGTTTAATTTCTTGTCAAAAATATCTAGTTAAACTCATGACTCAGCCTTAGATTCCTTACAATTCCAAGTAAACATCATTTACATGATATTACATGCAAAATTTAAGCCTGTATTGCATTTGATAAGTAAAAATATGTATTGGGCTGCAAGCAGCGCTGTGCTTGCTCTCGCATCTTCCTGCACGTTGGAGCTTGGTGCATGTCAGGTTGTTGCATAGCTGGAAAAAGGTTGGCTTGCTGCAGTGATGTCAGTCAGAAACTGAACTGTGAAACACATCTTTTTTGAGATAAGTGAAGTCAAGTTAAATGCCTCATTTTACCCTTTTTTAACAAACATTGAAAATGGTGAACTTCCCGTTGGTTTTACAAAATAGGTTAAAGAGTCTTTTTTTGTAGGCCCTGCCACGATGCACACGCCTGCCAAATTTAACAACTGTATTGTATTTTTAAAAAATGTAGGGGGCAGCACTGTCATGCTCACTATAATAACTCAAACAATCCCAACAAGTTCTTGACTGGGCTCATTTCTACCAATTAAATGGCAGTAGATGCATTTGCGTCCTGTTTACCTGAAAATTATGCAAATTTGAACGCTCTTTGTGGAAACACCCTTTGAGTGTTGTACAAGGTTTTAAGAATTTGTCATCATTTAGGGTACCTCTAGCTGCCTACCAAAATTAAGCTCGATTGGACTAATGCCCTTAGATCAGTTAATCCCAGAAGAATCCTCAAAAATGGCCAAAAAACACAACATTTTGACAGTTTTTCCAAAATGGTGGAATTCCTGTGGATGATTCATTGTGATGACCTCTGACTGTTATTTAGGTCTCAGGATGCTCTATATCAGTGGCTTTTCAGCCCGTGACCCCCAAAATAAAGGTGCCAGAGACCGGAGACCCCCACTGTACCTGGAGGTGGTTTTAACTGCCATGAACATTCAAGAATAGTTGTGTGCAGACAAGGCTGTCCATAAGGAGAGATAAAGGGGAAGGTTTCTGGGACCCAGCCAAATTGGGGGCCCATGGAGGTCAGCAAAACCATGGTCCATTGTGAAGTTACATTGTGAAAACCATATTTTATATTTCACCTGAATAATAACCACTCTTACCAAAGAACAAATATCTTTATTTATTTAGTTCGCCTTCTTTAGATGAAGAAAAAACTTTTGTTAAAAACACAATTTAAATGGGTTTAAATATGCTAAAATTGGTGAATAATAGGAGAAATGGTGAAAAGGTGGTGAAATTGGAATTTAAAAGAACATAAATGGGTTAACAGTGGCAAAATTTAGACAAAAGTGGCAAAATAATAACCAAAAATTAGTTAACGTGGCAAAAACAGGTACAAAAAAGTGGTAAAAGGGGTTTATTAAGTGGCTGAAATGACTTTGAAGTTCAAAAAAAGCCGCGTAACTGCTTTATTCATGCCATGCAGGTCTTAATCAGTCTTACCAAGAAGTAGTATGACAAATATTTTTTAATGGCACACAGATATGTTTAAAAGTTTTCTGTAATCAGATATTTAAAGCTTGAGATAGTTTTCACCCTGTATGTTTGAAGAACAGTGACTTCCTGTTACATGGCAAGAAATCAAACTGATGAGCTGCCAGAGCCACGCCCCCTAAGTTTTTTACATGTTCTCCACATTTTTTTTTTCCTTACAAGATCTTTTCCAGTTCCAAACAAAAGTTACCTTGGGTTTGGGTGACTTTTGTAGGAGCAGTTAATCCCAGAATGAGGCTTGAATAAATCCAACTTTGACCAACCTTGTAACCAAAAATTTAAAATTGAAGACTTCCTGTTGATTTGGTGATGATGCTCCAAGAGGTCCTGACATTTCACATATGCTTGCCAAATTTCATAAACCTAGGTTGAACTGGCAATTGGGGCTGAATTTTTTAAACTATCATTGGTGGTGTCACTCGGCCGTTTGGCTGCTTCCTGTTTTATGGCGGTAATGCATGCATAACAGCATCTTTAGTCACAGATCTTTGAGCAGAAAGGTTTGGTATTTTAGGTTTGTGACATCCTATCCTCAGTGTGGAGGCATTAAAAACTGCCAATGGGGAGAGGCCATCCTAATGCAAGTCCCCCACAATGACAATATTTTCTCGTGTGTTTTACAATGAAATGATCAGATGAAGTGTATCTAATTAATGACTTCCTTTGCTCAATAATAAAACTCTTCTCTGAATTATGAGTAAGTCATACAAGATGCAGGCTTTCAAATGACACAACACAACAGATAACCATGGGCTGCTGGCATTGGTTCATGCTTCCTTATGTGCAGAGGTCTGTCATTTGATACCGATGTTACTAATGCATCCCTGCTGACCTGCTGTCTGTTTGTGTCTCTGTGTCAGTGTTCAGCTCGCTGTGGCTCTCGGGGGGTTCGTACTCGAGAGGTTCGTTGCTCAATGGAAATGAGACTCTGTAACAAGTCCTCTCAGCCAATAGAGAGCCAGGAATGTGAAGGCCCGCCCTGTGACAGAAGATGGACGGTTACTGACTGGGGCCCTGTAAGTTAAATCACACAAACACATTAAGCACTAAACATACACTACAGCAGACCACTTCAACAGAGTCTGAACAGGAAACCTTCAGATCCACAGTTTTGTTTGTGCGTGTGTGTGTGTTTCAGTGCTCAGGTGTGTGTGGGGAAGGGAGGATGGTGCGTGCTGTGATGTGTCGATCATCAGGTGGAGTGGTGATGTCAGAGGAGCAGTGCGACCAATCACTGCGTCCGCTGGCCATCCATCCCTGTGGAGACCCAGACTGCGCCCCCCACTGGGTGGAGCAAGAATGGCAACAGGTAAAGGTTTAAATCAAAAAACCATTACTCTAGGTCGACCAAGGTCATAATAGTTTTGGATTTTTCATTAGTTTTAGGTTTTACCTTTTGTTTTAAATTTCAGTTTGGTTGTAACTAGTTCTTACTGATGTTTCTTAGTTGATTTCAGTTTTTATTTTGCAAAAATGCTTTGTTAAGTTTAGTTTTATTAGTTTTAGTATTAGTTTTAGTTTTTACCTTTTGTTTTAAATTTCAGTTTGGTTGTAACTAGTTCTTACTGATGTTTCTTAGTTGATTTCAGTTTTTATTTTGCAAAAATGCTTTGTTAAGTTTAGTTAAGTTTTATTAGTTTTAGTGTTAGTTTTAGTTTTTACCTTTTGTTTTAAATTTCAGTTTGGTTTTAACTAGTTCTTACTGCCGTTTTCTCAGTTTATTTTAGTTTTTATTTTGCAAAAACGTTTCATTTTAGTTTAGTTTTATAAGTTTTTGTTTTTTTTTGCAATGTGAGATAGCTGCCAGGGGCGAGACCCAAAAGGGCTTTTCACTTTTCATTGTAATTGTTCAATTTTAATGTTTGCATACAACTCAAGACCTAAAATGAACATTGTGGGAAATTGTTGAATCAAGTGATTTTATTCTCTTCGGGCTTGGGTGTTCATGTCAGTCAGTATGCTATTGTTAGTTTTTTAAGCACACAATACAGTTTTAGTTAGTTTTCAATTTATTTAGTTTCAGTTAAGTAAAACGATTTTTACATTTTAGTTTTAGTTATTTAGTTATTTTTAGTTAACTATAATAACCTTGAGGTGAACAATTTCTATTTATTGATATTTCAACTCACAACATAAAAAACAGGAATATATGCAATATGGCTCTTAGACAACAGAAAAGAGAAAAGTGCTTTCTATTATATTAAACACGCCAAAAGTCAAAGTTTGTTTTACCTCTGAAACTCTCAGATTTTTCCTTTAACTGAGCTTGTAGTAACATGCATACTACTCACTTGGAGAGAGAAAAGCTTTTCTACTGTGCACGAGGAACTTTGTAAATAATCTATCCCTCTGTTAAGTGACCAACCACATTAAAGTGTTTTATTTGTTGTGATGCCCTTTTCTAACATACAGCGTTGGCACTGACACATTAATCATTCTGTGTATTTGCTGTGTACGCGTGTGCCAGTGTAATGCTACATGTGGGCGTGGCCTGCGGCAGCGTCAGGTGGTGTGTGCGGGACTGGAAGGCGGTGTGTTTAAAGAGTTTCCAGAAAGCAGCTGTGACTCGAGCAAAAGACCGGAGAGTAGCTCACCATGTTTCCAGAGACCGTGCTCCAAATGGTTTACCACCTCCTGGTCCCAGGTAACTAACTGCCTTTTAACCAGACTGGATATGATGGATGGACATTAAAGATGGACTAAATAACAGCCACATGGGTGGAAGAATATTTAAATCTCCCTCTGCTGACTGGCTGTACTGTAGTATTGATGAACTGCCCAAATAATAATGGCCCTCATTTATCTAACGAAGTTTGGGTATACGCTCATTTCCATGAACAAATCGTACAATCTGGTTGTGCATATGACCTCGGCTTGTGTCTGCACGTTTTTAACTCAGTGTGGGGTCGCTGTGCAGCGTGAATCTGGCGTTGATAGATTAGATATGACATTTTAAAATATAACTTTAAGCCAAAGTTTTGGCAATTCCTGTTAGCAACATTGCTTTTGGAGAATGTTGGCTCATGAGCCTTCAGCTGATTTCCACTGTTTGTGAGTTTTGATAAATGAGTGTCTCTTTGCCAGTTTGTTCTAAAAAATAAAATGGTAATCATTAAGTTTTGCAGCACACCGTAATAACACAATATCCATCCATCTATTTTCTGCACCACTTATCCTGTTCAGGGTTGTGGGGGACTGGAACCCATCCTACAAATATATAATGACTGATGGTAGAGAGATGTCACAGTGTTTTTTTTTTCACAATTTGTTGTTTTGGAGGCCCAGCTGTCTGTTTCTGTTCAGTTTCATGTCAAGAAACTCAAAAGTCCCTATCTGCTCTACCCCCTCAGTGCAGTAAGACTTGTGGGAGCGGTGTCCAGGTTCGAGAGGTGAAGTGCTACCAGGGGGAGGAGCTCGTCACTCGGGGCCACAGCTGCGACTCTGCCCTGAAGCCAGAGGCCCGTCAGAGCTGCGAGATCCAGAGCTGTCCGACTGAGCCTCCAGGTGCTTAAACAAACACAACCTGATGCAACATTTGTGCTCATTTTCAGCTCCAGCATGCGTCACAGTCAGAAAATGTTTTTCTACGACTGTTTACACTGTTTCTCTTTCTCTGTGGTGACAGCAGCAGCCATGCCGGCGGCGGCGGTGGCTGTAGATGATTCCTGCCAAGACAAACCAACAGCAAACTGTGCACTGGTCCTGAAGGTGAAACTGTGCTCTCACTGGTACTACAGGAAGGCGTGCTGCCAGTCCTGTAAGGCACCAAGACCCTGAAGTCTGAACTGAAACCACTCACCTCAAACCACTGGTACCAAAGCTCACATGGTGCTACATAAAGCCTGCTGCTAGAAATGTTCAGCCTCATGACATTTGCCCAGAGATATCTGCATGTAGGTGCTGCGTTTGGGCTTCTGACTTATCTATGTGAATGCCATTTTGGAGAGTGGTAGACATGTATTTATATTCAAGGTAATATGATCATTCAAAAATCCTTTAATTGTACAATTATTATCTCATTTATTCAGGGGAAAACAGCAGATTGGTGCTTTCTTAAGTAAAGGCAATGGTCTAGGATGGCAAATCTTCAAATGTTGGTGTGTTTTAGAGAGCTGCCTTTCCTTAACGTAGAGTTGCAAGAAGCCAGTAGACCAGGGGTATCACTCTCAATCACAGCAGGAGCCAGATTCTGACTTTGGGTCTAACCTGAGGGCCTAGCAGGTTCAATATTTAACCATAAAATGTCAACCTTGCTTTCACCAGAAATGAATGGAGGGGGTGATACTGGGGGGATGATAAATGATTTTGATATAAAAAAGTCAACATGATAAGTCTTAAGGCTCAAAATCTGAGATGAAAAAGTCCAACTTATTGGTTCAAAAGGTAAAAACATAACATTTAAAGTCAAAATAATGTATTTACAAGGCAAATGTATGAGATAGAAAGTTGAAATCATGATTCTTGATGGTGAAAATCTAAAATAAAAGTCAAATTTATGAGTTTTAAAGGTCAAATATTGTATAAAATTCAAAATTGTGAGTTTTAAAGGTCAAAACAATAAGATAAAATTCTTATTCGTTAGTTTTAAAGGTCAAAATAAGAGAGAAAAATCAATGTTAGGAGTTGAAAATGTCAAAATGTGAGAAAAAAGTCGAAATCATGAGTTTAAAAGGTCAATATATGAGATAAAATTCAAAATCATGAGTTTTGAAAATTAAAATATTGCTCAAAATTTAAAATTGTTGATCTGAAGGGTCAGAATATAAGAGAAAAATTCAAAATTTTGAGATAAAAAGGTCAAAATATGAGATAAAATTAAAAAAGTTATGAGATTAAAAGATCAAACTTTTACTTAAAATTTAAAATTGTGATTCTAAAAAGTCAAAATAACAGACAAAATTTAAACCATAACTTTGAGTCATAATTGTGAGATACATCATTGAAAATATGAAATGAAAACAAATTTCTTTTCCACGTTCCTGAATTTTAATCAAATAATTTCTACTCTTTATAGTTTTTAAGACTCATTGGGGATATTATAAATCATCAAGGTTAAGTTCACATTTTTGTACTGGAGGAATTCTGCAGAACTCATACTGGGTGGGCCAGTTCTAATAAAAATATGATATGATCTGGTGGGCCAGGTATAACTGCACCACAGGCCAGATTTGGACCCCGGGCCTTGAGTTTGACACCCATGCATTAGACAGGCAGATAGACTTCCAAACATCAGAGACTAGCCGTGCCTAGTCCTACCCAAAATAGCGTCTGCATATATATGTCTCCTGTGGCCCTGGCAGCATCTATGTGTTTATATCTGTGACATTTACTGTTCACTCTTCCTCCAGTCACTGAAGTCAAAGGTCACCCTGTGGTCACTGTCCTTACCTCTTATCTTAATACACAGTATAAATTCAGCTCTGGGGTTCAACAGCTATGTGTCAGTTCAAACATAGCTAGTCTGAACACACGTTCTACCTTATGATGGGGTTTATGATCTTAAATTTAAGGTGCTTCACCAGCTGAGACAGTTTCTACAGAGACTTAGGTTTCATGTTGGTGTAAAGTCCCAAAGTTGTCACAGTGCATCAGTTTGAAAAGTGAGATGGTGGGAAAAAAGGGTGGGGCAGAGGTGCAGCTGTTTACTTGTGCTAGCTGCGATTAATGAAATCCCCCAGAAATGTACAATGACTTTATTTTTACTTTGCATGAATGGAATTTTTTTTCTGACCAGTAATATGTTGTTGTTGTTGTCTATTTCTCCTCCCTGTGTCATCATTGTTGTTTTCCATAAAGGCTGCAGGCTTTTGTTATCACCTCAGAAACAACCAATCTATCAGCAGGCCCAACCCTCCAACACCACAGACCAAACGCTTTTCTTCCGCCTACTTAATGCACTTTAATATCTGGCTTATAGAAGTCCATAAAAAGTATTAGAAATATAGATGTTTCTGCAGTTTAATTTGAATTTATACCGTTAACTAGGGATGGAAGTGCATCAAATTAAACCAAGTGTGGCACCGTTAGCTGTTGACTCCCTGCCTGCTCTGGGAGTAGCCAGAGAAATAGAAATATTAACCCATTATTGAATTCTTTGTTAAATTGCCCGTGTAAAAGTTGATCAGTGGGCATGACAAGTAGACAGTTATGATGTGTGCCATTAAAACACTCCTCAGTGAATAAAATGAATCACAATGCATTGTGGGATATGTGGTTCCTTATCCTAGTAAACAAATATATGCACAGTCTTGCAACTTTTGCTGGTTATCTTGGTTCATGCATTTAAAGCATTGTAATATGGATTTTGTGAATCAGTGATCAGATTTTGTGATCGGTCCAGGGTGTACCTCACCTCTCGCCCAATGACAGCTGGGACAGCTGCGCGACCCCCAATGGGACAAGTGGTATAGAAAATGGATGGATGGATTTGAATGATATATTTTACTGAACCAGAGTTTCTGAAAATATGGGTGAGCACCGTGAGCTCTCTTAGAATGGGGCAGCATGGTGACACTGATTATAGAAAAATATTTTCACTGATTGGTCCAAAGAAATGAAAATTTTAACTGTCAACTTTACACCTTAACTGAAGACAGAACTTACACATAGCTGGTGCAACAGGATGCTGGTTCCTCACACCGAGAACTGATCCCAAATGTAACTGTGATGTACCATCACTACTAAAGATAAAACATCTAAATTGATCCAGATACCTCCTCACAGAGTTATCATTAGATTAGTTCTCCAGACAAAGTTACAGCTCTTTAGCACCCCGCCTGAAATGACTGTTCATCTTTTGACTCTGGCCCTGTAATGTGAACATCTGCTCACCTGTTTGTGTTACCGGAAGACAGAAGAAGCAAACCATTCTGATCTTAGAAACATGCTCTATAAATAAAGACTTTTATTATTCTTTCTAGAGGTTTGGTTTTTATTTCTACTGTTGCATTTTCCTCTGATGTCTTTCCATTTGGAGGATTCACGTTTCTTCGAGTTTTTCTTCAAAACTGAAGGAGTGATGTGGGATTTTTTTAATGTTAAAACAGTGATACTCAACGTGTGGCTCTGGAGCAACATGTGACTGTTGTGATGATTTGTGGCTCTTTTATGTCTTAATTTGATATATTATTCCCCTGGAAACCTCAGAAAAGAAAACTTTGACCTCAGAAATTAATCACAATAATCAGTTTCTTTCCCAGACTTATGCAGAAGGCTTTAATTGTCGAACTTAATCATCTCCTTTATCCAATTTATGCCCTTTTTCACCATTTTGCCACTTTTCACCCAATTATGCTACCTTTGCCCTTAAATACCACTTTTTCTACTTTTTGCCACTTTTATACCATTTTGCCCCTTTTCACCAATTTTTCACCACTTTTCTCCAATTTAAACTAACTTTTGCTATTTAACACCACTTGTTTATGCTTTTTTGTAACTTCTTTACCCATTTTTATTCAATTTTTTCCCTTTTTCACACAATTGAGCTACCATTGCTATTAAATAGCACTTTTTTCCTATTTTTTGCCCATTTTTGCCACTTTCATCCTAAATTTGCCCCCTTTCACCACTTTTTCACAACTTTACACCCATTTAAGCTAACTTTGTCCAATAAATACCACTTGTTTCCATATTTTTGCCTTTTTTATACCTTCTTTCAGCCACTTTGATTTCATTTTTGCCCTTTTTCACAATTTTTTGCCCATTTACGCAACGTTTTGCCATTAAATACCACTTGTTTCCTATTTTTTTTGCCCATTTTGCCACTCTGGACTGCTTTTTGCCCGTTTTAGTCACTTTTCTCTCGTTTTTGCCACTTGTAGACCATTTTTTTCCCCTTAAACTTGTTTGAATGCTACTTCAAGCCACTTTTGCCACTTTTCACCACTTAGATTGTGGTTCTTGCAAAGGTATTTTTCAACAATTTGGCTCTTTGGTGGAGCAGGGTTGAGTACACTGTGTTAAAACCTAAAAAGTCTGATGCTAAATCAGAAAACACTGTGATAAGCTGTATTACTTCATTCATAAGACTCAAGTCAAACACTTTTTAAATCCCAGCTCATCACATTCTGACTTTTTAGAAATTGGCGATTTACATTATTTGTCAACTGGCCATTCAACCTTTGTCTTAAGGTCTCTTTCTGATGTTTTGAAATGCCATTGAGATCTGTGGCACTGCATCGTCCAATCAGGAAGTGATATCCGATACGTGTGTCAGAGAAATGTTTTCCAGGGAATCCTGCCGTCTCTTATCCTTGCTCATCAGTCCTCAGATCTTCCTTCTATCTCCCAGATCTTCTGTCTTTAATAGTTAAAGAACTTTGGACATTCCTTACAATAGCAGGTCAAGAAATACGTCCAGTTTGACTCATTCAAAAACTTTGGATGCACAAAAAAGGAAAAAGTCAAGGAGTATCAAACTGGAAGATTTTCTTTTACTTTCCTCACTCTGAGCTTTTTTCAATGTGGAGATGATTAATAATTGTGCATTAATATGACTCACACCCATGAACAATATTAACTAGGATCTATAATTAGCTGAGCAAAACTAGTGCCCTGACTAGGATTAGTTTTTTGATAGAAAAGGCATTTATATCAGGAACTTAAAAAGCCACCGAGCTGCATTATCAAACATTTAATGCCAATTCACAATGCCAGTTTGAGGTCTGATATCTATGCCACTGTGACGTTTCACTTTCACTATGAAAGTTTGGAGATATAAAGTGGGAACAAGCTTTTCCCCAGTTCTGTTCTGGTTTCAGAGATAGTAACAGAGGCGAGACAGGATCGGTGGAGTCAGCAGGCGCATGTAG
This sequence comes from Cheilinus undulatus, assembly GCF_018320785.1. Taxonomy (NCBI): domain Eukaryota; kingdom Metazoa; phylum Chordata; class Actinopteri; order Labriformes; family Labridae; genus Cheilinus; species Cheilinus undulatus. The sequence continues at coordinate 44,561,987 of NC_054877.1, forward strand.
CACTGTGTGAGAGCATGTCTGAGCATGTGAAAGCAAAGCTCCCAATGCCTCGTACTCTCTTGAGCTCCTGCAGGGCCAAAACTGACTGTGAATTAGCGGACACAGATTATGCTGAAGTGTAATCAGTATGAGTTTCTTGAGGTGTAAAGACGGTGAATTACACTGTGAAAATATCAAACCATTTAAGCCTACCAAACAGGTGGTCTATGTCCATCTAAATCTGATACTTTTTCATTGTGGTGTTCAAAATAAGGTGGCACCGTTTGAGCCAAAGCAAACAAACCGGTTGGGGCAGCGCTGACCAGAGCCTCCTTGTTTTGTGAGAAGTGGATTTTTCTTTGTTGTTTTGTTGTAGAGTGAGACATGACATCAGTTAACAGAGCTGCAAGCTGAAGAAAAGTGTTGGGGCCATTTCACCTGAAATGTACTATATATATTTGTAGGTTGTGGCCCATGTACAGCCATATTAAGCCTGTGGCTCCTTTCCTGAACCTAGAGCAGGGGTCATCAACTACATTTTCACAATGGCCAGATTTATACTTGACAGAAACTCTGGGGGCCAGACTTTCAAATGAACAAAAATTGAATAACTATGTTTGTCTGATTAACGTATAATTGTAGCAGTATTTGTATTTTCTTTCTAAACCCAGGACATTTTTAGGCATTATCGCCAGTGAGATCATCCCTGTTATCTACAATGCAGCAGGTCACGAGGAGACAGGTCTGACAGCAGAATTGGCTGGACCCCTGAAAATCCCAGAGAATGGGCCCTCCCCAATTATGATTTAGTACCAGTATGAACTCATTTTTGACCCTTCTAACAACTTTTTGATACTTTTTGCCTCGTTTACAATTTTTTTTTTTTTTTTCTGATTTTTAACCCCTTTTAAACCACTTTTCCTGCATGGTTTACCCTCTTTGTGACACTCTTCTATCAATTTTTGCCACCTTTCTTCTATTTTTGCCACTTTTTAACCACTTTAATGACTTTTTTGCACCATTTTTACAACTTTTCAACCAATTTTTGATAATTTTTGCCCACTTTTGCCTCTTTTACCCAATTATTGCAATTTTTAACCCCCTTTAAACCACTTTTCCTGCATGTTTTGCCCCCTTTGTGTCACTCTTTTACCCATTTGTTTTACTTTTCTTCTATTTTTGCCACTATTCACCCATTTTGCCGCTCTTTAGGCCCTTTTTGCAACATTCCTGTCAATTATTGCCCCCGTGTGCCACTCTTTAACACCTTTTCACTACTTTGCCAGGATATTTTTGCTATGTTTTTGACACTTCTAACCAATTTCTGACACTTTTTGCCCACTTTTTCCTCTTTAACCCAATTATTGCCATTGTTTAACTCGCTTTAAATCATTTTTCCTGCATTTTTATCCATTTTTTGCCATTCTTTTATCTATCTTTGCCACTTTTCTTGTTTTTTTGCCACTCCAAACTGCAACATATCCATCAACTAAACATGCGTTGTTGAAATTTTCTTGGAAACTTGGGTTGTGATCTGTCATAAGACAGCCTGGTGGGTCCTGAGGCCGGACCAGTTGAGAACAACTGCTCTAAAGCACATTATAGAGACCAGAGGTTTGGTTCTGTGTCCTGTTAGAACTTATCTTTCCCATCTGATCAGAGCTGCTGTTTTTATTGTTTTCATTCAATTTATCACACAGACTGATTGAAAAAGATTAGATGTTTAAACAAATGTCTGGTTACGCTCTAAACATTGAGGACACATAAAACTACTTCCTGCATGAGGAACATGGAGGGAGACAATTGAATATCGAGGTGAAAACAGGAAAACCAAGCAACGCAGCAAACTATCAATAAGTGAGATGCTTAAATTTCAGAGTGACCTTAGAAATCCTCACCAGAGTTGAATGGTTGGCTGATTGTGGAGACAGACTATCCGCTGGTTTACCTGAAGGACTGTTTAACAGGAGGTACTAATTACACTCTCACCTGTAACCTGATCTGTTTTCAGATTTTCTATCTTATAATTTACCTTTGTGTTGTTTACTGTGAACACTTCACCTTGTCATGGTTACTGGAGACAGGATCCCAATGGATGAGCCCCCCCCCCATGAAATCACATCACACATGAACGCTCAGAGATCATTCAACTGATCGGGTCCCAGCATCACAGTCAGAGCATTTCACTGACGGACAACACGTCGTTTGAGGATACTTATAAATTCATACAACTCTCAAGGACCCCAGATAACGCTGAGAGGTTTCATCTGCAGGAAACGGCTCCAAACATGGTGAGTACTTCACAATCAGATCATCTTTAAAGAGCTGAGATCTGTGCAAAAAAAAACAAGTATTGTCTTAAAACTTTAACTTTGGTCAACTTAAGTTGACATTCAGGTAAGTTTCCAGGAAGGATTTTAACGTTTCTACTCAGATAAGATCAATGTTATTGATTTCACATAGGAAAGATTTCTGAGTCAGCAGCTCAAGAGTAAAAGCAAAGGCAGTTAGGATTATTTTTATTTTCAACTTTGATTGAGCCTGAGCCAGTGAAGCCAGTGCAATTTTACAGGGCAGGAACAATACAAAATTCTACCTGTGACTTTCTTATTCTGGGTCAGTGTGGACTAATGTCTGTCTGTGTATTGCTTTTTTTTTTTTTTTTTGTGATGAATGTATTGATTGTGAGCAGCCCAGCACTTATGTCCATGACAAATTTCCCCCTGGGGACAATAAATCTTATCTTATCTTATCTTATCTTATCTTATCTTATCTTATCTTATCTTATCTTATCTTATCTTATCTTATCTTATCTTATCTTATCTTATCTTATCTTATCTTATCTTATCTTATCTTATCTTATCTTATCTTATCTTATCTTATCTTATCTTATCTTATCTTACTTCATTTTCAATCCATAAAATGTTCTTTTTCCATGGTTAACCTCATGTTTTAATCTTCAATCTACCTATAATAAGCAGCTCTGTGTCCTAACAGGGAGTCAGATACCCTTAGTTTAAGACAGAAAGTGCTAAATGATACAAAAACAGCAGAATTTCAAAATGCAAAAGAAAGGATGTGATTAATCATGATTAACTTCAGAAGTTGTGAGGTTAAAAGTGATTTGGATTTTAATCTTTTGACAGTTGAAATGAATATATTATCTACATGATAATTATTTTTATTTTATTTTTTATTTAACCAGGTTGAGACTCACTGAGATTGAGATCTCTTTTACAAGGGTGACCCGGCCAAGAGGTCAGCAGCACATGTCATGATATATAATACATATTCAAGAGACAGAATGCAGTCAATAAATTTAAAAAATGATTTAAAAAGTGCAAAGCTTATTTGCAATTGAAGTGCAATAAATTGTTGTGGAGCGTCAAAGATAAAATGAAAGGCAAGAGGAACAAAAACACGGAAAATGTCACAAGAACACAAGGCATCGTAGCTTTAAGTTCTTTTAAGAAGAAGAAGTCCAATTAAGCCCACCGCCTACTTAAGATAAGATTAGAAACTAGCTTTTTGAGACAAAATGTCTTGAATTAGTGTCCTGTCTAGTTCTTGAAAGAAGATAATTCATCTTTTACAAATTACACAGCAGCTTAAAAACCTTATGCAATGTCACAAAAGCTTGTTTCATCTGATATATGATTCATAAGATACACTATATTGCCAAAAGTATTTGCTCACCTGCCTTGACTCTCATATAAACTTCAGTGACTGACATCCCATTGTTAATCCATAGGGTTTAATATGACGTCGGTCCACCCTTTGTAGCCATACAGCTTCAACTCTTCTGGGAAGGTTTTCCACAAGGTTTAGGAGTGTGTTTATGGGAATTTTTGACCATTCTTCCGGAAGCGCCTTTGTGAGGTCATGTTGGAACAGGAAGGGGCCATCCCCAAACTGTTCCCACAAAGTTGGGAGCATGGAATTGTCCAAAATCTCTTGGTATGCTGAAGCATTCAGAGTTCCTTTCACTGGAACTAAGGGGCCAAGCCCAGCTCCTGAAAAACAAGCCCACACCATAATGCCCCCTCCACCAAACTTTACACTTGGCACAATGCAGTCAGACAAGCACTGTTCTCATGGCAACCACCAAACCCAAACTCGTCCATCAGATTGCCAGATGGAGAAGCGTGATTCATCACTCCAGAGAACATGTCTCCACTGCTCTAGAGTCCAGTGGCGGCGTGCTTTACACCACTGCATCCAACGCTTTGCATTGCACTTGGTGATGTATGGCTTGGGTGCAGCTGCTCGGCCATGGAAACCCATTCTACGCACTGTTCTGAGCTAATCTGAAGGCCACATGAAGTTTGGAGGTCTGTAGCGATTAACTCTGCAGAAAGTTGGTGACCACTGCGCACTATGCACCTCAGCATCTGCTGACCCCACACCATTATTTTATGTGACCTACCACTTGGTGGCTGAGTTTCTGTTGTTCCCAATGGCTTCCACTTTGTTATAATACCACTGACAGTTGACTGTGGAATATTTAGGATCAAGGAAATTTCACCACTGGACTTGTTGCACAGGTGGCATCCTATCACAGTACCATGCTGGAATTCACTGAGCTCCTGAGAGTGACCCATTCTTTCACAAATGTTTGTAGAAACAGTCTGCATGCCTAGGTGCTTGATTTTATACACCTGTGGACATGGAAGTGATCGGAACACCTGATTTCAATTATCAGGTATTTGGAATGTTTGTGGAGATTATTTGGAATGAAATACCTTGAAACTGACAAAAGTAATAAATAAACCTTGACAAGAAATTAACTTGTGAAAATCAGACATTGCTTTTGAATTGTGGTTCAACAGAATCATTAAAAAAACAAACTAATGAAATCGACCTGGACTCAGTTGATGGTACCCCTAGAAGAGATGTAAAATAATTGGCTCATAGGGACATGTTAAACAAAGGTGTGTCCTGTAATTAGCATCACAGGTGTCTTCAAACTTGTAATCAGTCAGTCTGCCTATTAAAGGCTGAAAAGTAGCCACTGTGCTGTTTAGTATCATGGTGTGTACCACACTAAACATGGACCACAGAAAGCTAAGGAGACAGTTGTCCCAGGAGATTGTTCCTTTGACTACAGCTGATCATATTATTCAGATGTTTAAGGTCCACAGGACTGTAGCCAACCTCCCTGGACGTGGCTTTAAGAGGAAAATTGATGATAAATTGCAGAGACGGATGCTAGGAATGGTAACCAAAGAGCCCAGAGCAACTTCCAAAGAGATTAGAGGTGAACTCCAAAGTCAAGGTACATCAGTGTCAGAATGCAACTCTGTTTGAGCCAAAGTGGAGTTAATGGAATACAACTGAGGAAGACTGTTGAAAGCAAATCATAAAAACAGTAAGACTGGAATTTTTCCAAAGTGCATATTGACAAGCCACAAAGCTTCTGGGAGAATGTCCTTTGGACAGATGAAACCAAACTGGAGCTTTTTGGGAAGTCACATCAGCTCTGTGTTCACAAAAATGAAGCACAGAAAGAAAAGAAGACTGTAGCTACTGAGAAACATGGAGGAGGCTCGGTTATGTTCTGGGGCTGCTTTGCTGCATCTGGCGCAGGGTGTGAAAGTGTCAGAAAGCTTAGTCTTAGTCACAAGTCCTCCATTGACCCCAAACACAGAGCTAAAAACATGGCTAAGAACAAATATTTGAATAATGAACATCTGTAGAAGGAGCTAAAACATGCAGTCTGGAGAAGGCAGCCTTCAAACCTGAGACAGCTGGAGCAGAATGGTGATGAGGAGTGGGCCAAAATACCTGGGACAGGTGCAGAAGTCTCATTGAGAATTACAGAAGTTGCTTGATTGCAACAATTGTCTCAAAAGGTGGTGCAACAAAATATTAAATTAAGGGTACTATCATTTTTGTCCAGGCCAGTTTCATTAGTTTTTTTTTTTTTTAATCTATTCTGTTGAACCACTATTCAGATGCACTGTCTGATTTTCATTAGCTAATTTTAAGTAAATTTTTATTTATTATTACTTTTGTCAGTTTGAGGTTATTTCAGTGGCTGTTGTGGTTTTTTCTTTCCTTAACAGTAGGGTACCAACAATTCTGTCCACATGTGTAGTTGGACAGCTGATTTAAAAAGATGAGGCAGTATTTTTAAAGTTGTAAGACTAACTTTTGGTGTTTAGTCTCTATGGTTAGACACTGGAAGTTCCACCCATAATCAGAGCTACAGTCAGGCCCCAGAATAAGGTGGATATTTTTAACTTACTTAATGTTACAATGAACAGGTTCATGAGCATATGACACAGTAAAGTTGTCCTGGAATAGCTTGATATTAATTATGGTTATCAAATTTTCATTCATAATGTACAAAGAGAAGTTAAAGATAAAGTTTAAGACATTTTGAAGGTTGGATTTGGTTAAAATCCTACATCAGATGAACTCGAATTACTCTATTTTAATGAGTTCATTATTGTTAGCAGCCTATGTTTAAATGTGATCCAATCAGGACTCTTTTCAGAGTTGTTTTGAACTGATTTTACTAATTCATCTTGTTCTTTCTTCCTGTTTCAGATGTCAGTCTCGCTCCTCGTGTTCTTCACAGCCTTGGTGTTGGCGTGCTGCGTGAAGCCCTGTGTTTGTTTCCCTAACGGCTCGGTGGCGTTCTCTTGTGGCAGCCTGATGCCGGTACACCCCCCCTTCACTCCGTCCACCAGCAGCCCCCCCTTCACCGTGTCCACCTCCAGCACCACCTACAGGCCAGGGGGAGACATCACAGGTTAGATATTGTGTCCTCCTCCCCTGTCTTTCACTGTTAATTCTCCCACACCCCACCTCTCCTCCCAGGGGTAGGGTTATGTAAGTGTTCCCAGGTCAAAGGTCAGGTTTAGAGGAACATACTGTGACCTCAGTCTAAACTACTCCTCCTCTATCATCAGTATCAGTGTAGCTCAATCCTGTCTGTATCTTGTTAATGTGAATCTTTCCCCTCTCTGCTCCTCTTCTGCAGTGATGGTGGCGACGGTGACAAACAGCTCCACAGAGTTTCAGGGTTTCATGCTGCAGGCCAGGAGCAGGAGTGGAAATGGTAAAAACACAGTTATAATTCTTTATTGAATGTTTTTCAACTGGTTAATCCATAAGACCCACCTCTTTAAAGAGAAATTACAACCCAAATCTCAACAAATCACACAAATGTTTTGCAGGGTCTTCATGCCTTTATTTGGAGAGGACAGGAGAGTGGTCAGTGTAGATCAGGGGTGTCAAACTCACTCACAGCAGAGGATTCTGAATTTAGGTCTAACCTGAGATTCTAACAGGGTCAGCAGTAACCATAAACTGTCAACAACATTTTCCCCATTGATGAATTATGGGGGAAATATAAAACTAAGCCCTGACAATAAATGATTCTGAGATTTTAAAAAGTCAATATGATGAGTTTAAAAGCTTAATCTGAGGTCAAAAAAATGTCAAATTTATTAGTTCAGAAGGTCAAAACACAAAAGTAAAAGTCAAAATAAGGGTTTTAAAAAGGCAAATATGTTGAAGAAAGTTGAAATCATGATTTTTTTTGTCAGTATGAGAACATTTAAAATCATGAGTTTTAAAGGTCAAAATATGATTTAAGATTTTAAATTGTAAGTCCAAAAGGTCAGAATTTGGAATTAAAAATCAAAGTTAGGAGTTGAAATTGTCAAATGTGAGATGAAGTTTGATAAGTTTAAAATATCAAAATATGACTTCAAATTAAAATTTTTAATCCAAAAGTCCAAATGTTTGTAACAGGCAAATAAGAGAGAAAGTTGAAATCATACGTTTTTAAGGTCAATGTATGAGTTAAAATTTTTAAACTGTCTTTAAAAGTTCAAAATATGAGTTAAGACTTTAAATTGTGAGTCTAAAAGGTGAAAATATGAGTTCTATTTTTAAATTGTGCATCTAAAAGGTCAAAATATGTATTATAATTTTAAAATTGTGCGTCTAAAAGGTCAAAATATGAGTTATTATTTTAAAATGTGTGTCTAAAAGGTCAAAATATGTATTATAATTTTAAATTGTTAGTCTAAAAGGTCAAAATATGTATTATAATTTTAAATTGTGAGTCTAAAAGGTCAATATATAAGTTATAATTTTAAATTGTGAGTCTAAAAGGTCAAAATATGAGTTATAATTCTAAATTGTGAGTCTAAAAGGTTAAAATATAAGTTATAATTTGAAATTGTGCATCTTAAAGGTCAAAATCTGAGTTATAATTTTAAATTGTGCATCTAAAAGGTCAAGATATAATTTTTAATTTCAAATAGTGCATCTTAAAGGTCAAAATATGAGTTATAATTTCAAATTGTGCAACTTAAAGGTTAAAATATGAATTATAATTTGAAATTGTGAGTGTCAAATGTCAAAATATGAGATTTAAAATCAAAGTTAGGAGTCAAATTTGACACTTGGATTTTCTTTTTATCACATTCATCTCTGTGAATGTTCTTTGTGGCCCAACAAACTCTTCCCAAGTAGCATGAATATATTCAATGACACTGATAAAATCTTAAAACCGGAATGCAAGCAGCATAGTCGAATAATTAACAGAGTGTCATCAGTTAATCCAACACCAGTTAAACCATGACACCAGTTCCATACAACCCTGTCTTTGACCATGAGGTCAAAGACAGGGTTGTTGACAGGCACAGATCTGGGGAAGGCTGCTAAAAAGCTCTGCTGCACCGAAGGTTCCCAAGAGCACAGAGGCCTCAACCAGACCAACCAGGGCTCTTCCAAGAATTGGTCGCTTTTCTAAACTGTAGCAATCAGTGGAGAAGGGCCTTAGTAAGAGAGGTGACCAAAAACTGGATGGTCACTCTGACTGAGTTCCAGAGATCCTGTGTGGAGATGAGACAAAGTTCCAGAAGGACAACCATCAGTGCAACCAATCTCAACTTATGCCACATTTGCTAGCTGGAAGCCTTTCCTCACTGCAAAACACATGAAAGCAAAACTCCAATTGATCCAAGGCTTCACAGACTGATGCACTCAGGTCTTTAACATCATGATCACTTCACATCAGTTTATCTTTACACCACTGTTGCTGAAATTCATCAGCAAATTCATGACTTACTAACCAGAGCAACACAGTCTGCAGCTGAGCCTTAGCATTTGCAGGAACCTTTTTTTTCATATTCTCTGTATGATTGTTCCAGCTGTGCTGTGGCCTGTGGGGAAGTTCATCAACCTCAACCCATCCCTGTTCACTGCTCTGCACTGTCAGAACCAACAGGTAAAAGAATAATACACCTCATCTGAGTCTATATTACACACATCCTGGATAAAAACTTTCAGTAACTCCTCGATTTATTGTTCATTTTCTAATGTCTATGATTTATTATTTGAAAAACAAAATAAGTATAACTATTGTGTATGTGTGTGTAGAACTCGACGGTCAGTCAGGCAACTGGAGCCAAAAGGAAGATGATCCAGGTGACATGGCAGGCTCCCAGCGACGATACCTATGGAGACATTTACTTCAGGTGATCCTGATCTATCTGACGTGTGTGAACCTGTGTGTGGAGCTGTTGTGTTGCAGTAACAGCTCACCCGTCACTGCAGGCGTGCTCTGTTTCACTGACCTCCTTGTGCTCTTGCTGTTGACAGTGCGACTGTAGTCCAGGATTACACCAAATTCTGGGTTGATCTGAACAGCAGCCCTCTGAAACAGGACAGCAGCTCTGCCGCCGGAGGAGTGAGTATTCACGGACTGTTGGTCTTGCTAACCTTGTAAAGCCAGATTTCATGTCTGTCATCAGGCAGATCCATCCTGCAAACCTCAAGCCAAAATGCTTGATCCTGATTAGAGAATGACCAAAGCAATCGGTGTCATTTCAGGCGGTAGCACAGAGGCGGTAGCTGCTGCACTGCTGCAATTGCAAACGGCATTAGTGTGGATGCTGCTATAGCGTCAGTTCAAACAGTTGTTCTGACTGTAATGAATGTGACAGAATGTTTGTCCAGTCACTCTCAAAGTTCTTCAGAAGTGTTCTGTCCTTCCTTATCACCATCTTGTCCAGATGGATGTGAAATACACTAAGGAAAAAAATATCTGGCCACACCTGTTAATTACTGAATTCAGGTGTTTCAATCAGGCCCGTTGCCACAGTTGTATGAAATCAAGCACGTAGCCATGCAGTCGCCATTTGAAAACAACTGCGATACAACATGGGTCATTCTGTAGAGCTCGGTGACTTCAAGCGTGGTACTGTGATGGATGACACCTTTGCAATAAGACAGCTGGTTGAAATTCAGTCCCTTCTGGATATTCCAGTCAACTGTTATTGATATCATTAGAAAGTGGAAGTGTTCAGGAACAACAGCAACTCACCCATGAAGCAGAAGACCGTAAAAATTTACAGATTGGGGTCAATGACTGCTAAAACATATGGTGCATAAAAGTCTCAAACACTCTGCTGATTCCATCGCTGAAGAGTTAAAAACCTCAACTGGCATTAATGTAAGCACAACAACTGTGTGGCAGGAGCTTCATGCAAGGGTTTCCATGGCTAAACATCTGCCTGCAAGCCTCACATCCCCAAGTCCAATGCCAAGCATCAGATGGAGATGTGTAAATCACACTGGACTGTGGAGCAGTGGAAGCGTGTTGTATGTAGTGATGAATCATGCCTCTCTGGCAGTCAGATGGGGGAGTCAGGAGAACATTACCTGTCTGACTGCACTGTGCCAACTATGAAGTTTGGTTGTGGAGGGACCCTTTTTTCAGGGTCTGGACTAGGCCCCTTATCTCCAGTGAAGGCCAATCTTAATGCTTCAAGTATACCAAGACAGTCAGACAAAATGACTGTATGCAAGCAGCGAGAAGAGGCCAACTCGGTCACAGCGGAGGCAGACGCAATTATGCGGAAGACATTAGAGTGGAGGCTGCTAAAGTGCCAGTTTTATCAGAACTTAACAACATTTCTTTGTTAAAAGAAGAAAAAAGAACCGCAGTGAGTTGTTTTTCTTTCAAAAAACGATATAAGTCGTGTACTGACATGTCTACAGTTGCCATGGTTTGCGTTACGTAGCTCTCTACGGAGTTTAGCCTACTCGTTGGTAGGGGTGCACCTGGGTTTGGGGCTATGATGTCACGTGTTTTGTTGCTCTGATTGGCCCATAAAGATGTGACAGAATGTTCATCCAATCACCTTCTGAGTTTTTTTCAAAGGCTCTGCCCTTTCGCCAAACGCTGTGTATGGAAGTTTTTCCAGATGGATGTGTGAAACAAATCTATTAGGAGTGTCAGGTTATTATCTCCAGTGAAGGCCAATCTTTTAAAATTATTTTTATTTTTTGGCTTTTCGTGCCTTTATTAGAGAACGGATAGAGTTGGAAACGTGAGCGTGAGTGGGGTGAGACTTGGCAAAGGGCCACAGGCCAGATTTGAACCTGGGCCGCCCGTGTACATGGTAGCAACTTAGACCGCCAGGCCATCTGCGCGCCATGAAGGCCAATCCTAATGCTTCAGCATACCAAGACATTCTGGACAATGCTATGCTTCCAACTTTGTGACAACAGTTTAGGGAGCTCCCTTTTCTATTCCTACGTGACTGTGCCCCAGTGCACAAAGCAAGGACTATAAAGACATGGTTTATTGAGTTTGATGTGGAAGATCTTGACTGGCCTTGACCCATCGAGCACCTTTGGGATGGACTAGAATAGAGATTACGAGCCAATCGCTCTCAACCAATATCAGTGCCTGACCTCATAAATGCTCTATAGGCTGATTTCCTGCAGAAACACTCAAAAATCTTGTGGGAAGAAGAGTTGAGGCTGTTAAAGCTGCAACAGGGGGTCAACTCCATATTACAGTACATGCATTTGAATACAATGTCATTGAGAACCTGTTGGTGTAATGGTCAGGTAGCTGGATACTTGGTTATTAACGCGTCTTGCTGTGTCAGCAGGTTTAATCCAACAAGTACAACTGGTCCTGCAGTTATGTTGGATCAAGGTTGGCCCATGTTTTCATTACAAACAACGGGCAGCACAGTCAGAATAAAAGCAGACAGAGATCCACTTTTACATGGTGTCTCTGTAAGGGTTCTTTGGTCCACACCAGGGTTTTATTGATGGCTTTCACAGCAGCCCAAACAAACTTGAGTTTAAGTTAGTTTTAAACAGGTTAGATGTGAAAGCACCCTGAATAAGTGATGCGTCAGAGCTGACCCTGAAATGTTTCTCTCTCTCCTCAGGTCTTCTCCCGCTCCTCTCTGCTCTTCATCAGCCTGCTGAGTCTGACTGTTTACTGCTGACGTACACAGCCAAACACTATCATGATTTAAAGGCTTTTTGGTCAGTCTTTCATTAATTAAACATCATAAATAGAAGAAATGTATCACACTTTGAACAGATACAGCATAAAAGCATTATTTATGAATGACATTACACCTCCAAGGAGCTAAGTCAGTCATTACAAAGCATTCAGAAAGTATTCAGACCCTTCATTTTTTCTGTTTTGTTATGTTGCAGCCTACAGTTAAATTCAGTCCTGAGCTGAAGGTTCCCAAGAGCACAGCAGCCTCCATCATCCTCAAATGGAAGAGGTCTGGCACTACCAGGACTCTTCCAAGAGCTGGTCACCCAGCCAACCCCTCAGGTTCTTGGTCACCTCTCTTACTAAGGCCTTTCTCCTCCAATTGCTCAGTTTGACTGGGTGACCAGCTCTTGGAAGAGTCCTGGATGCACCAAACTTCTTCCATTTAAGATATATGGAAGCCACTGTGTCCTTGGGAACCTTCAGTGCAGCAGAATTTTTTGTGTACTTGTACTTTTTTTAAGTACTTTTTAAAATCACTACTTTTACTTTTACTTAGGTTATATTTTGGGGGAAGTACTGTACTTTGTTACATTTTAGAAAGAATAAAGTACTGACGAAAAATAAACACAAAGCACGAACATGAGGAGGTCTTACCTCAAATTTCCACATACAGCAACCGTGCCGCAATCCGCTGGCGAATCATACAGCGGAGCACATCGCTCCCGTCGCAGCAAACCTGCGGCACATCGGTGAGCAGTGCAGTCGTCCTATGGGGAAATCGCGGGTTAGCTTTCTGCCAACAACAAGAAAATGGTTACAAGTTTGACTTCCACAGCACCTGACAGTCGGTAGCAATTAGCGAGAGAATGATACCACATTTCATCCTGTCACATTTCACTTTAGATTAAGTAACAATTGATAGCAAACGACCTTGTTGGAGATCCATATTCTCTTATTCATATTACACATTAAAGATCATATTATATTACATATCATTTCACCTCGAAAAAGGAGGACAAGTAACTACTCAGAACTCAATACTTACTTAAATGGACTTACTCTCTACTTCTGCTTTACTAGAACCATAGAGCAGTGCTTTTACTTGTACTTAAGTGCATTTTTCCCAAAGTAACTTCTTAAACTTGAGTAGAAAAGTCCAGTACTTTTTCCACCTCTGCCTGTTTCTGAGCTCTGCAGGCAGTTCCTTTGACCTCATGGTTTGGTTTTTGCTCTGATATCATTGTCAGCTGTGAGGTCTTTCTTAGAAAGGTGTGTGCCTTTCAAAATCATGTCCAAACGATTTCATTTAGCACAGGTGGACTCCAATCAAGGTGTAGAAACATCTCTGCAAAGATCAAGAAAAATGGGATAAACTTCAAGTGGTTTTTGAAAAACTAATGCCAATGCGATATTTCAGTTTTTTTTTTTTTTTCCTAATTTGCAAAAATGTCTAAAATTCCCTTTTCACTTTGTCATAATGGGGTACTGAACGTAGATTAATGAGAAGGAAAACATGAAATTTACTGTAGCATCAGGCTGCAACATAACAAAACGGAAAAAGATGAAGGAGGTCTGAGTATTTACCTGGTGCAGCACCTTCATGCCATTCCACTCTATAACCAACAGCATTAAAAACCATGTAGAACAATAATAAAATGTATTTTTCCTCCATCCACACCTGTTCTTTTTGTACTTATTATCAGCCATGTGGTCATAAGATTAATCCAAATCAAATTTTATGACTTTTGTGTTAGAGAAACAACATGAGATGGCTGATCTTTGTTTTATGTTTATTATGTTTATGTTTATTAATCAACCAATTACTGATGAGCCTTTTGTTGACCTTTGTTTGGTTGTCATTTTTCTGTGCTGACCATGACAGTGGCCACTGTTACATGAGGTTTTTTAATTCGGAATTAATTATTCAGAATTAAATAATTCGGGATGAAAGTATTGTCCTTTGCGTATACATTGAAAGAGTAATTCAGAATTGAGGTTTACATGTTTAATCGCCTTTATTCAATTCCACTTAAGGTCTGGGGGTTGGGAAGAGTTCTGATTGGACAGGGGGCGGACGTGACGTATTTATGTCTACCAGATGAAAACAAACTCTGTCTGCTTCCATTCATCCATTCTTTTCATTATATCCATATCCTCTAAGGCTCTTATTAAATAAATAGTCTCAGCTCGAGTCCAACGCTTGCTTTGGGTGGCCATCCTGGAACATGTGCCCGCTAGCACAGGATATGTACGTCATTGCGACAGGACAAGGGAATGAGCGTGCACAGAACGACCGGAATTAATTTAAAGCGGAATGAACGTATACATGATCGAGGAATTATTCAATTCATATTGAAAATCAGAAAAAACCTGCCACTTACTTCGGATTTAAGTTTAATTCGGAATGGTCATTTTCATTCGGAATTAGGTGTTCACCAGCTCATTTTTAATCTTTTTAAAGAGGATTTAATTTTTATTCTGAATTAAAGGGGAATTAAAGCTCTCATGTAAACGTAGCCAGTGTGGCATCACGTAAAAGTCATGAGTATGACCTTGGACATACACAGAAGAGCTACAGAGTCAATCTTGAATTTGAGATCTGTAGTAGATCTGGAGCAGGGCTACACGGCAGTACAGGGGTTAATGCTGTTGCCTAACCCCAGCAAGAAGGTCTCTATGGAGGACCAAACCTGCCAAAATTAAAAATAAATAAATAAATAAAAGTAAAAATAAAACAAAAATAGAAAACAAAAAAATAAAATTCAAAAATTAAATACAAAAAAATAAATAAATAAATGGAAATAAATACAAAATAAATATATATACATATATAAATAAATACAATTAAAATAAATACAAAAATAAAAAATAAAACTCAAAAATTGAATATAAATAAATAAATAAAAGGGAAGTAAATGCAAAAATAGATAAAATAGATATATAAATAGAATTAAGAATCAATCAATAAAAGTGCTCTGCTCTCACTTTTATTTATTTCATGCTGCAGACACTGTCAGCATGAAATACAGCAGGAAGTGTGTCTTGTCTCCTAAGTGTGTCTTGAGTTGAACTATTTGCCTATTGGTTGATCAACATGTGAGTGCAGAGATCTACTTGGCACTGGAAACACGGAAGTCTGCTCTGTGAGGAGCAGCAAAAATGGGAGGAAAACAGACTAATATCTGCTTAAATCGGAAATATTTGGGATCCAGACTGTTTCCTAGTCTGTGGAAATTTATATCCTTCC
This sequence comes from Cheilinus undulatus, assembly GCF_018320785.1. Taxonomy (NCBI): domain Eukaryota; kingdom Metazoa; phylum Chordata; class Actinopteri; order Labriformes; family Labridae; genus Cheilinus; species Cheilinus undulatus. The sequence continues at coordinate 44,577,493 of NC_054877.1, forward strand.
ACAAATCATGTTTCCTGACGTTTATCTGGACCTGATTTTAAGCACACAAAGCGGAGCCCGAAGGCACATCAGCCTGGTCTATCCACGATGGATGTGAAACTAAATTAATGCTTAAGTTTTGTGAATACGAAGCCTTGGAACAAAAATGTAGACAAAAGTTGGTGAAAAGTGACTGAAATGGGCAAAAAGCGACTGAAATGGGCAAGAAGTTAGTGAAAAGTGACTGAAGTTGTAAAAAACCGTACAAAGTTTGTGAAAAGTGATGAAAATGAGCAAAAAACAGCAAAAATGTAGCAAAAAGTTAGTAATAAGTAACTTTAATTGGGCCAAAAATGGCAAAAACGTAGCAAAAAGATAGTGAAAAGTGACTGAAATGGGCAAAAAAATGGCAAAAACGTGGTAAAAAGTTAGTGAAAAGTGACTGAAATGGTTAAAAAACAGCAAAAATGTAGCAAAAAGATGGTGAAAAGTGACTGAAATGGGCTAAAAACAGCAAAAATGTAGCAAAAGGTTAGTGAAAAGTGACTGAAATGGGTTAAAAATGGCAGAAACGTAGGAAAAAGTTAGTGAAACGTGACTGAAATGGGCAAAAAGCAAAGACTGGCAAAAATGAGGAAAAAAAGTGGCATTTAATGGTAAAAGTATCTTAAATAGGTAATTGCAAAAAGCATAATAAAAGTGGCAAAACGGGGATTAAAGTGGCAAAAATTGATTAAAAGTTGCAAAAAATGGACAAAAGGTGCAAAAAAAAAGGTGCAATGGAAATATACAGACAAAAATGAAGGTTGTGAATTAAGTTTGACAATTAAAGCTTACTGTAGAAATGTTGGAAACAAACTTATTTATGTGACTTGCAATGGATAATTTCTGAGGTCAAAGCTTCCCGTTTTTAAGGTTTTCCGGGGAAATAATATTTCAAATGATGGCATTAAAGAGCCACAAATCACCACAAAAGAGCCACATATGGCTCAAGAACCATGCGTTGAGTATCACTGGTCTAACTGATTAAATTAAACGGGTACATCCACCTCTATCAGAACTCATGGGGCTGGGTCTGATCATACATGCTGATCCACATTATAAACTGGCTAGAAAAAATAAAACAAGTATTTAACTTTAAAGGAAACTCCCATAACATGACAAGAAAATTTACATTTACAGACACAGAAATGTCCGGAAACATCAGAGCAGGAAGAGTCAAAGGAAATGAAGCCAGGGATTTCTCTGATTGCCCTCTTTTCATCTCCAGACGTTTTTATAACATCCCACTGGCCTGATTTAATCTTATAAAGCTTATCTTTAATAATCCACAATTAAAATGATGAATTCACCGATAACTTAAACCCAGGAGGTCATGATATTCTCATCAGCTGGGTCCTGTTCCTGTCTGACCCAGATGAGAGCTGTTGTCTCCTCTTACATAATCGCTCCACGTTTCAGTTTCCAAAACATCAAATTATCCTTAAATCATCATTGTCTCTTAGTCTGCAGAAGAACAAAAGCAATCTTGGAGCTGCAGCAGGAAGCTTTCAGGGGAACTTGGCCTTGGATAAATGGCTTCCTGTTTGTCCCCCCGAGTTGTTAGCTGGGTCAGCACGCACAGAACAACAACAGCAGCCATCTCGGTCTGATGCTCTGATCCGTGTCTGAGCTACGACTCTGCTGCACTGTCTGTGATCCTTGTTCTGAGCTCATTTGAAAGTACGGCCTGCTTTATGGTATCAGAGCCCAGCTTTATTGTTTCCTCATTGGGACTGCTGTCTCAGGGCGAGGATGCAAATTAAAAGCAACCACGAGTGTCACAAATAAAAGGGAAATCACAGAGCTTATGGAAAACCAGATGGGAAAATGCCTGGTTCACTGAGGACGCGTTCTGCTAATGTTTTATCATCCAGGTTTGCTGGATTTTACCACCTTGTTTCCACTGCAGGGGGTGAAGCAATACAAAAGAATCATTTAATCACTGAGGATATATGTCCAGTCAGCATTCCCTCAACCTGAACAATCTCCCTGTCCCTGCTGATAAGAAACACCCCCGCAGCATGATGCTTGATGATGGTTATGGGCAGGTGATGAGAGTTGCCTGGTTTCCTCAAGACATAACATTTAGAACTGAGGTCAAACATAAACATCAGACCAGAGAATCTTGTTTCTTACAGTCTGAGAGTCCTTCAGGTGCTTTTTTGCAAACTCCTAGTAGGCTTTTACATGGTTTTCACAGAGGAGAGGTCTGGCACTCAGTCTCCGCTCTAATTCGTCCCAAAGGTGTTCTATCGGATTGAGGTCAGGACTCTGTGCAGGCCAGTCAAGTTCACCAACACCAAACTCTCTCATCCATGTCTTTATGGACCTTGCTTTGTGCACTGGTGCACAGTCATGTTGGAACAGGAAGGGGCCATCCCCAAACTGTTCCCACAAGGTTGGGAGCATGGGATTGTCCAAAATCTCTTGGTATGCTGAAGCATTCAGAGTTCCTTTCACTGGAACTAAGGGGCCAAGCCCAGCTCCTGAAAAACAAGCCCACACCATAATCCCCCCTCCACCAAACTTTACACTTGGCACAATGCAGCCAGACGAGTACTGTTCTCATGGCAACCGCCAAACCCAGACTTGTCCATCAGATTGTCAGATGGAGAAGCGTGATTTGTCACTCCAGAGAACGCATCTCCACTGCTCTAGAGTCCAGTGGCAGCATGCTTTACACCACTGCATCCAATGCTTTGCATTGCACTTGGTGATGTATGGCTTGGATGCAGCTGCTCGGCCATGGAAACCCATTCTATAAAGCTCTCTACGCACTGTTCTTGAGCTAATCTGAAGGCCACATAAAGTTTGGAGGTCTGTAGCGATTGACTCTGCAGAAAGTTGGCAACCACTGAGCACTATGCACCTCATCTATCGCTGACCCCGCTCCATCATTTTACGTGGCCTACCACTTTGTGGCTGAGTTGCTGTTGTTCCCAATTGCTTCCACTTTGTTATAATACCACTTACAGTTGACCGTGGAATATTTAGGAGCGAGGAAATTTCACCACTGGACTTGTTGCACAGGTGGCATCCTATCACAGTACCACGCTGGAATTCACTGAGCTCCTGAGAGCGACCCATTCTTTCACAAATGTTTGTAGAAACAGTCTGCATGCCTAGGTGCTTGATTTTATACACCTCTGGCCATGGAAGTGACTGGAACACCTGATTTCCATTATTTGGACGGGTGAGTGAATACTTTTGGCAATATAGTGGCAATTTTATTTACCACAGGTGGACTCCATCAAGGTGTAGAAACATCTCAGCAAAGATCCAGAGACACAGGAGGAACCTGAGCTAAATTTTAGATGTTTTTGTAAAGGGTCTCAATATTCAATGTGATATTTTGTTTTTTTTTATTTTTAATAAATTTGCAAAAATTTCTAAAATTCTCTTTTCACTTTGTCATGATGAGGTACTGAGTGTAGATTAGCAGGAATAAATATGAAATTTTTCCACTGTAGCATCAGGCTTCAACATATCAAAACTTAAAAAAAGATAAAGGGGGTCTGAATTCTTTCTTGCTTTAAATAAGCATGACAGCATTTCATTGTGAGTAAAAGTATGGTTAAAAAAATGTCACCTTTTATGGTGTATTTACTAAATAGAAAAATGAAGTTTTGTTTCCATGAATAAAGTTCTCATAATGAAGGGGGGAATGCACTTAAAAAGGCACTTCCATGTTTACGCATTCTCTCTAGTGTTGCGTACTGTGTCAACCAGGAAGTGGGCCTAACATGCCGGAGATGCTGAGTTTAGAGAAATTAAACTCGCCACCATGACAACATGTTAAAAAAAAATGAAGTTCTCTGTCTTTGACAACTTTAATAAATATTTTGAGATATTGTTGTTTAAAAAATACATCCAGGGATGGTCACTTTCTTAGTAAATACATTTCAGTGCATTTATCCTACATATTGTATCTTGAATTTACCGTTTTCATTTTCTTTATCCCTACACCTATGCAGCTTTAGTTCAGTCTGCTTTATTCCTTCATCTTTCTGCAGTCTTCTCCTAACAAACAGCTCTTTATCAGTGACGCTGATCTCAGCCATCATCTTCCCACAGCTTCCACTGACCTTTTGGGAAAGTCCAAAGCTTTGGTCAAACAGCATCTTCTTCTTTTTTGGGGAGAAAGCGCCTATCTGAGATCCAGATCTGAGAGAGGAGCTGAGGAGGGAAAACACGAGTGGCTTAGGAGGGGAATGTAGTCAGAGAAGACGAGGGGGGACAGGGGATGAAACGGGGAAGAGGAGGAAAGGGAGGGTACCTTTTCTTCCTCTCAGAGCCATTATCATTCCAGCATCTGATAATAGAGGGGTGTTAACACCACAACATGGATCATTTTACTGAAACACCCTCTGGCCTAGTCGACCCCCGACACCCTCAGTGTCATGGCAGGAAAGAACCAGCAGGACTGTTTGATTTTTTTCCTGTGAATTGTGAAATAAAGTATGATTTGTGTAAATTCTAATCCCACAATTTTTAAAGGAGGGATGGGGGGCGGTGCTCTAGTTATCAGGGTATCAGTTAGCCCCAGTGAAGACTGATGTGGTCAAAACATGATGGCTTTTTAAATGATTTTGCCACCACAATAAAAGCTTTTTAGTATTTCCGTCCTCATTTGACTATTTTTTGGAGTTTGGAGTGCCTGGTTTCCTTCTTTTTGGACATTTCTTTCCCCCAGTTCTCCAAGAGCACCCAACTTTGGTTTACTATAGATGCACCTAGTCAAACTGAGCAGCCCGTCAACCCCACATAGAGGTCTGCAGCCACATGCCTCTCAGAATTTTGTCCATCTCTTCTTTGCAGAATTGTTTTAACTCAGATACACTGGAGAGTTTTCCAGCATCGACCTGTTTAAGGTCATGCCACAGCATCTCAAACAGATTTTGGCTGAATCCCAATTCTCCCCTGAATGCTTAATCTTAACCCGCAGTCTCAAAATACACGTTTCTGTGAAGTTCAAGGGCTGTCCCAATTCTCCCGAGAGTTGAGTTGAGGTGCAAGTTTGAGGGCTTCATCTCCCTCAATTTTAGGATGTTCCTGGAGCTCCCTTATCATTCAAAGAAAGATGGCGGCGAATGTGGGGAAGAAATCAAGCTGCAAATGTAAATTTCTTTGTTAACTCATTGAGTGCCATAGATGTATATATGCATCAAAGTGTTTTTTCAGTGGCTGGCACAAAGGGGCGCTCTCACACTCCCTGTGAGTAGTTTTGGGGCTTCTGGGATACGTAGTCGGAACACTACAGTCAGAAGAGACGGTAGATCAAAGCCACAGAGATCAGAGATGGAGACCCTGAGGCTAAAGAATGACGCGAGGTCTCCCCCGTGTGTTGGAGAAATAAGGCAGCCTCTCGCCAGCTGGATGCATACAGCAACGACACTTCAGAGACGGACTTTTCTGACCCAGACTGAGGAATGGCTGCCGAGTGAGCGGATCGGATGTTGTTTTCCGTCCCAGAGCAACTCGGCCTGCCGAGAGGCTAAAGAATGGTGCGAGGTCTCCCCCGTGTGTTGGAGAAATAAGGCAGCCTCTCGCCAGCTGGATGCATACAGCGACGACTCTTCAGAGACTGACTTTTCTGACCCAGACTGAGGAATGGCTGCCGAGTGAGCGGATCGGATGTTGTTTTCCATCCCAGAGCAATGGAGGTAAGTTAATGTTAGGATCCCACTGATTATTCAGCCAGATTTGTTGAATGAAACCATGACTCATGCCCCTGTGATTTCAGAGGCAGACTTGAGAGGAGAGCAAGTTGGCAGAAAAAGAGGTAAGAACAAAAAATTCTATATAATAGATTATATATTATATATAAAAACATATTATATAGCTATTATATTACTTCTATAATATACAGGCAGTGCCAGGGGACACACAAGCAGGAGAGGACGTGGCGTATAGGGGGGTCCCGTGGAGGCCGTCCAGTTCCAGTGTGAATGACAGTGACTGGAAGCATTGCTATTTATTTTACAATAAAATAACATTTGTAATACATTTTTCAGATGTCTTTTAAGTCATCGAAGGCAAAATTATAACATTCAAATCACTGTCTTACTTGACGGACAAAAATGCATTTTTCTCAGCTTTCTAGAAAAAACGTGGTCTTTTTGGTGAAACTAGCCTCTATTCAACTTAAGATAAATGAAGAACGGAACAAGGTGCAAACAAACTTTTTTTCCATGATGAAATGGAGAGTTTCTTCTTTCATTTGAGCTATTTGGTGTTTTCAGAGTCGTAGTACAAAATATTCTGTGGGTCTTGAAAGATGACTCAAAATGGCCAAAAATGCTGGCACAAGCCACTTTCCATTTGATAAAAGGGCTGGCACTCAATGAGTTAATAGTGATCTAAAAATTACGAAACCACTCCAATATCTTTGTTTAATGTTATTTTACGGATTATTTTCCTTTTTTGTAGCATAACATTTACTTTTATTTTTACGATTGTAAGCCAGTAACCGTGCAGTCTCGTTCTTCTTCTTCTTTCTCTGAATCGACAGACTATGCAGTTTTAGCTCTCTACAGCTCCCTCAGTTTTAGCTCCCTCTACAGTCTGAAATCATAACTAATATTAAAGGTTGTCCCATTTCTAAGTCAAGGGGTGGCCCTTACACTTGGTTTTGAGGGGCGAGTTAAGACTGAGGGTTGAGCTTGAGGGTAAGATTGAGGGTTAAGGGGAGAATTGGGATTCAGCCTTAAGTCTAGACTTTATCAAAGCCACCAAAACCTGTTTTTTTAGCCATTCAGATGTGGCCTTATGGTTTTAGTCAAATGTGAGACAAGTCTACGTTATTTTTGGTCAGCAGTGGTTTTGGTCTTGGAGCTCTCCCATGGGTGCCATGTTTGAGGGTCTCTTTCTTATAGTTGAACCATGAACTCTGACCTTAACTGAGTTAAGTGAGGCCTGCAAGTATTTGGATGTTGTTCTGGGTTCTTTTGGGACCTCCTGGATGAGTAGTCGTTGCACTCTTGGAGTCATTTTCCTTGGCCGGCCACTCCTGGGAAGGTTCATCACTGTTCCAAGTCTTCTCCATTTGTGGATAATGGCTCTCACCATGGTTTGCTGGAGTCCTAAAGCCTTGGAAATTGCAAATGGGATAATTTTTCACATAGGGTTGGGTAGGTTTGGATGGCTTTTTTACCCTTAAACAAATGAAACCATCATTAAAAAATGCATTTTTCTATTTACATGGGTTTTCTTCATCTAGTTTTAATATTTATTTTGTGACCTGAAACATTTAAGTGTAATAAACATGCTTTTTTCACAGCACTGTATAAAAGAGGTGGACATGCTCCTGTCAATAAATCCATCCTTCCTCTGTGCATGTATAGTAGGACAAAGACAGTAGTCCAGTTAAACGTCATAGTTGGGCTTGAAGTTTCTTCCATTAAAGGTTTCTGTGTTGGATTGTTTTATCTGATTTCACGGTCTGAGGCTTCAGGTTGTTAAATCCCCTTCTGTTCATTTTATGGTTTTGATATCAGGAATAAAAATAAGTTCGGGTTGACGGGACTCACAATTTCCCCAAGTAAAGTAATGTTTACTCAGGTCAAGACAAACTCACTCCATCCCTTATCTACACTGCTTGTCTCATGGACTTGTTGCCAGCCAATCACAGGGCTGAGAGTTGTAAATTTGCATTTATTGCTGTTTTTCATGTGTGGCTGTTCTATGAAGGAGGAGCTGGGGTGGAGGAGGGTTGTAAAAAGTGGCCTGTAGAGGGAGCAGCAACGCAAAGCCAGGTTAGAGCAGTTTAAATATGACAGCATGAGTGTGATTAGCCAATAGCTTGCTTAAAAGCAAATCAGCTGGCCATCAGCTGACGAAGGCTAGCTGACCTCAATTATATAGCAGTGCCCAGGGGCGTAGCACAGGGAGAAAAAGGGTACTGATTACCCAGGATCCACAGTAGGGAGGGGCCCTTGGGAAGCCTGCAATGAAAAGTGTATTTTGATTAATTTTTTTTTAGTAATAAGTTACATTATTCAATCAAAACTGAATAAATCAGTGATCCTGCATGCTCATTTAAGCTGCCTTCTGCAGTTGAATGCCACTTATTTCCCATTTTGCCACTCCTGATGCTTCTTGCCCATTTAAATCACTTTCACTCATTTTTTGCCACGTTTTTGCCACTTTGGGACTATTTTTGCCACCGTCAACTCATTTTTGGTCACTTCACACCCATTTTTGCCACTTTCTGCCATTTCTGCCATTTTTCTCCCAGTGTTTGCTGCTGTTAGCCCATTTTTGCCAATTCTTTTTGTCACTTCTTTATCATTTTTGACACTTTTATACTACTTTTTGCACATTTTTGCCCCTTAATGTCATTTTTGCCACCTCTTGCCCATTTAAGCTGTTTTCTGCAATTAAATGCCATTTTTTGCCTATTTGTCCCACCTTTTTTTCTAATTTTTGTCCAGTTGAGTCAATTTCACTCATTTTTTGCAAAATTTTGTCACTTTGGCACCATTTTTGCCACCGTTAACTCATCTTTTGGTCACTTTCCACTCATTTTTTTCCATGTTTCTGCCATTTTTGCCATTTTTCTCCCAGTGTTTGCTGCTTTAAGCTCATTTTTTGCCACTTTTTTTTGTCACTTCTCACCCATTTTTGACAATTTTATCCTGCTTTTGCAATTTTTTGCCCCTTTTTGCCACTTCTTTCCAATTTAAGCTACCTTTTGTTTTTAAATACCACTTTATGCCCATTTGTCCCACCTTCTTTTCTGATTTGTGTATGTATGGATTGTATGGATTTGCTGTGCCTTGAAATGTTGGCTTCATCTTTGGTTTTTTGCCTTGGGCAAAAAAAGGTTTAAACCCACTGATTTATACAATGTACATAAATAATATCAACGGTGAAACTACTGGTGATTTGTTGGATTATATTCAGATGAGGAAGAAAATAAATCACTATAAAAATTAAAAAGCCTGCTTGTATTTAACTATGTTTACAGCAGGAGTCAAGTTTTCAATTCATGAGAATTGTTTGGTGGAAAAGTTTAATTATTATTTTGTGTTCAAAATAAATAAGAGAGTAAACAGATTAATATTAAATATTCATAAACGTTACCCATTTTGTGACTTTAAGAAAAATATGGGAAAATGGCTCAGTTTTTTCCATTTTCTGTCAAACTTGGATATATATCAAGAGTTTCTCTGGATTTCTGGCACTAGTTTTGAGCAAATCCGTAATTCATAAAAAAAAAGTCAAAATAGTCTGGACACCCTCCTCAGGCAGCATGGTTTACATGGAACCATCTTTTTTTGTTTTAATATTAACCCATTAAAGCGTGAAAACACAAATTATAGCCAGAAAATTCAATTCTTTTGGAATTGAAATGTTTATTTCACTTTCTAATGAAGTCCAAAAAAAAAAAAAAAAAAAAAAATCTAAATTTCCATAAAATGTAACATTTGTATATCTCTCTTTTGACACACTGGGTGTTTTTGGTAACTGATCATCCACTTGAGGGCATTTTTATCATCTATCAGTTTGTATTCAGAGGGTTTTTAGTCATTTATGATCATATTGATTAGACAGAGGTATCATAAAAGTATCAAGTATGATAAACAGGCTTTAAGGGGTTAAAGTTTTATTTTATTTCAGCTTGAATCATCATTAATGAGGGGGGCATGACTCGGGCAGCAGGTTAGGAGAGGGGGTCTTCTTAGTCGGTGAGGGGGGAGTATTTTTTTTTTTTTCCTTCAAGAGAGTCAAATTTCCAACTCCGTGGGTCTGAGAGTCACTCAGCTCTGAACTGAGAGAGGCTTTGTACTGAGAGAGAGAGAGAGCAGTGTGACTTCAGGTCTGAGCAGAGAGAGACAGAGCAGGGACCACGGAGTCTGCCGGAATTTCATCACGCTCATGCACTTGGAGTTCACTTCCAAACCTGGATTTTTACTCCTTTACGCACTAAAATGTCTCCGGGGTGAGTTTATTAAATGCCACCTTCACACTGAATATGCAGATTAGAGTTACTTTAAATGTTTTTTGGACCTTCAGGTCGTTAGCAGACCGTCCTGTGATGCTGCCACTTTTCCTTTTTGCGCAGCTCATCTGTGCGCAAAAGCGCAGCATCAAAATCCATGAAAAACAAGCCACTGATACGACATTTTTTATGACTTTTGAAAGTTTATAGACTACATTAAACTTGACCAAACTGAACTTTCATTCATTACGTGAGTGCTGTGCCTCCTTAGGTGGTCTCATCTCGTCCTGCTGTGCTCGCTGGCCTCTGCCCTGCAGGTTTTTGAAGGTAAGACTGACGCCGCTGCATTCGTCCTTACACCACACCTTTAAGGAACACACAGCTGTGGTGGATCCTCGGATGAGGAATACTGCATCTTTAACTCAACAGATGCGTTATGAAAGCAGTGATATACTTATCCTTTACTGAGTACAAGCCTGTGCGTTTATTAGTATGCAGACTGATCTATTGTGAAGGGATCTATTTGGTCTTTATTAGTGTAACATTACTGTCCATTTATCATCACAGGGGTCAACACATTTATAATAAAAGTGAGTTCAAAGCTCACTGCTGTCTTATCATTTAATGCAGTGATACTCAACGTGGCTCTTTTGTGATGATTTGTGGCTCTTTATGTCTGAATTTGAAATTTTATTCCCCCAGAAAACCTTTAAAAGGGAAACTATGACCTCAGAAATGATCTATTGCAAGTCGCATTAATCAGTTTGAATCCCCAAATTAGAACAGTTGGCTTTAATTTTCAACCTTGATTTTTTGTCTATTTCCATCGCCCTTGTTTGCAATTTTGCCTTTTTTAATTTTTTGTTGCCACTTTTAAGCCATTTTCACTGCTTTAACCCCATTTTTCCATTCCTTTTTGCTACTTGTGGCCCATTTTAACTACTTCTATCCAATTTTTGCCACCAGTGCCTCTTTTTGTTATTTGCAATTTTACCTTTTTGCCATTTTTTGCAACTTTTCGCCCATTAAAGCTGCATATTGCCTTTGAATGCCACTGTTTTCAGCAGTCTTGCCACTCTTTGCTACTTTTTGACTTTTTTTCCACATTTTTGCCCATTTAAGTCACTTTTACACTCATTATTTTGCCATGTTTTTGCTGTTTTTTGGCCATTTTTGCCATCTGTAACTCATTTTTGCCACTTTCTGCCCTGTTTTGCCCCTTTTTCTCCCATTTTTTTTCCACTTTTTGCCATTTTTTGCATACTTTGCCCCTTTTTGTCGCTGTTTGACCATTATATACCATCTTTAACTTTTTTATTGTCACTTTAATCATTTTTTGCCACTTTTCACGACTTACATTGTGGCTCTTGCAAAGCTATTTTCCAACAATTTGGCTCTTTGGTTCATCAGGGTTGAGTAACGCTGATTTAATGTATCCAAAAGCCTGTCATGATTTTTACTGGTCTTTCAAGCTACAGTTCAATAACCTTGCTCTCCCCTTTATCTGAGAATCTTGTTTTTCCTCAGATAGGACAATCATGTTTTTAAGTGTCTTTAGAGGCACTATGAAGCAGAGAAAGGCTTTGCATCCTGTGTATGCTTTACTTTGAATGAGGAGAAAGATTTTTAGCATTAATGTTATCGCCTTGTTTGTGTGGAAAGGTGCAAAAATACTTTTCAAGTCTGCTCAGGACTGATCAGGTTTGAGGTTACTACACACTAACAATGCATCTTCAGCTGACCTGATATTGGCACACTCACACACCTCTTCATCACCACAACTCATTTGTTTGGCTTTCTTACTCTGGCTTGGTATCCCAACATGCCCTGTGCCGTTTAGCTTTTCTCTCATGTTGTCTTGAACATGCTTTCAAAGGACAAGCTGATGCACCATTTAGCAAATAAATCTTGTGGATTACAGGATGGATTAGAATTACACACAGATGCATCATTTTCACATCCCTATCAGCCATCTGGAAACAACGTGGGCACGCCAGAGTCAAGCTGGAAAGATGCGGTCACAGATGCTAGCAAAGGCCGAGCTTGATGGAATCTCTTTTATTTGGGCCTTTTCACCCCGGTGATAAGCTGAGGGACTGCTGGCAGTTTTCAGGGCCCTTGGGACATCCACAGCACGACCAGGGGCTTGTGGCAACCCTACTACTTGCCAGGACAGTATCCTAGGCAGGGGTTCTCAACCTTCGGGTCAGGACCCTATTGGGGGTTGCGAGACACTGAGAGGGGGTCACCAGATGCCTAAAAAAAAGACAAAGAATATTTTTTAAATTACACTGTTGCCACTTTACAACAATTTTACCAAAGTTAAATCATTTTTCATCACATTTTAACATTCATTTTTTGCCAATTACAGAACATTTTTGCCACTTAAAACCCATTTGTGTCAATCTTAAACCCCTTCCACCACTTTTTCTGCCTATTTTTGTCACTTCTAAACCAATTTTTGCCACTTTCTGCCTGTTGTTGCATCATTATTGCCATTATTTACCACTTTTTGCACCCCTATTTGCCCATTTAGCTTGTTTTTATCAATTTTTCATCCCAGTCCACCTAATTTCCACCATTTTTTTGCACTTTAAAGCCATTTCAGAGACTTTTTAATCCCATTTCACCACTTTTTGTGCCCAATTTTGCCAATTTAATCAATTTTTGGTTATTATTTGCCACTTTTATGTAATTTCCACACTTTCAACCCATTTATGTTCTTTAAAAATCCAATTTCAACACCTTTTCCACCATTTTTGCCATTTAAGTTCATTTCAAGTAATTTAAGCAATTTCTTACCCATTTTAAATATGTTTCAACAAAAGTTATTTTCATTTTAAGAAGGTTATTTACTACACAAATGAATACGTCAAAGATAAAATATGGTTTTAACAGCTTGACTTTACAATGGACCATGATTTTGCTGACCTCCATGGACCCCCAGTTTGGCTGGATCCCACAAACCTCCCTCCTTTATCCCTCCTTATAGATGACCTTGTCTCCACATGACTATTCTTGAATGTTCATGGCTGTGTTCAACCACCTTCAGGTACAGAGGGGTCCCTGGTCTCTGGCACCTTTATTTTGGGGGTCGCGGGCTGGAAAGGTTGAGAACCATGCCCATCCACCCCTTACTCCGCCCTTAAGGTGTGGACTTTATCTTTTCAGCAGATTATTTTCCCATGCTCCTAGGACATCCAGAACACAGCGTGGGTTGTGTTACCCTCCTTCCTGTCATCAGGCAGCTTACTCACCACATCTACACCTTATTCCAGCCTTAGTTTTTGGACCAAACATGCTTGTTCTGAACTGCACATCCTTTTCTTATTGAAAGGCCTTCTTAATTATTAACATTTATTTTATTTTTTGTTTTAAATAGAGGAATGATGAGCCATTCTGAATTGGCTCATATAGGAAAAATAGGAGTTGTCCACTGAGCTGTCTGTGGGTTTTATAGAGTGTGAGAGACTTTGGAGAGCAGTGGTGGACTTATTTCAATTGTTGTCGATGCAGGGAGACACTGATACTGAAAGGAACACTACAGTATGAGATTTAAAAAGACTGCACTAACTGTGGATTCATTACAATGAAGACGTTAATGCTGCCTTTCTTCCCACCACCGCTGTATGCAGTCTGAACTGTTGGATATCAAACTATTTTCAGGTGTGTCCACACAAAGCATTGAAGATGATCTGAGCGCCCACACTTAAATTTCTGTTAATTCACTGCATAGTTGGGGTCAAAGACGTGTTCAGTTTTAGTGATGTTAACAGACGTCACTCACACACGCCTTCCTCATATATCCATTAGGAAGCACACGAGGTGGGTCAGCCCCCTTTGATTTCCATTTTCACACCCTGACCCCCCCCCCATTGTGCTGTTCCTCTTCTACAGCTCTGCAGGAGAGGAACGGTTTGTTTGTTTGGCAACAGAGCGGCTTCCTCTGCCCTCTTTGTCCCGTCTGTGTACAGTGAGTTAGCTGGAAGAGGCAGACGGGTCAAACGCTGCACCAGGGTGAGAAGTGAAGTGTTTAGTTTGGGTGGTAACGTGTGAAGGGGGTTCATCTGCTCCGCACTCGCTGCCTTTGATTGAAGGGACGGAGGAGGTCGGTTCACACTTCAGCTTTGAAGTACCTTGTTGGAGGAAACACTTGTCCTTGAAAATTTAGGAGTTTAAAGATACATCCATGTATGTTCAGATGAGAGATGTATGCCTGCTGCTCAGTAAAAAGACTGTTTACAGTAAGCACCACTAAGGGTTATGTGCTTATTGACCACAAGCTGAGGAACTTTTATGTTATTATAAATTCATCACTCTCCAGTCCTGCCTGTGTTTGTGCAGGATGCCTCTGGTATTCATGTGCTCTCACATGGAAGTCTGGGATCCTGTGGAAGACTTATTAGATCTGAACACACAGCTTATCACATTGTGGACTGCCACAGGCCTCATAGAGAAAGACTTTATTGTGGCTCAGAGATCATCTATTTAAAAGCTGGAACCACCTTTGGGTATCCAAGTGAGTGTTGGCTAACATTATCAGTAAAGTATTTGCCATTTCCCCCTGATGCTTAACATGAACAACATTACTTTTTGGCATTGGTTATCTCACTGAAAACATGCATGTCTTGCTTGTATCTAAAAGTTTGTCTTTAAGAAGTAGAGCTGTACTTCATCAGGCCAGTAGATTTTGCAGACAGTCATGCCACAGTGAAGACTTCCACACGGGGGTCAGGGAGTGATTTCTGCAACTCATGAAGGCTTAAAGTTTGAAAAGCTAACATAGAGTTGGCAAACATGGATGAAAAATCTCTGGGATGGAGTCAGACAATGCTGGTTCCACCTAGTGGTGAGGTTTGGTTCAGTCCAGGTCACTGGTGTCAAACTCAAGGCCTGGGGGCCAAATCCGGCCCGTGGAACAGTTAAATCCGGCGCCCAATATTATATCATATTTCTGTTGTAACTGGCCCATCACCCTTGATGATTTCAGATATCCTTAAGTGAGAAAATCTGAAAAAGTAAGGAGTAAAAATATTAAGATAAAAAGTCAGGAATGTGAGAAAAGAAATAAATTTTTGTTTTAATCTCATATTCTCAACAATTAGGACTCAAACTTAAGATTTTGACTTTATTTTGTACTTTGAGCATTTCAACTGATAATTTTGACTTCCCATGTAATATTTTGAATTTTAAGATTCATAGTTCTACATTTATAATTCACATTTTGACTTTTTTAACCAATTATTTTGTATTTTACCTCATATTTTCAACTTCAAACTTTGACATCATAATCCCATAGTTTGACTTTTTAGACTCAAAATTTAAAATTTTGAATCATATTTTGACTTTTAATTTTATGATTATACAATTTATTTCATATATTGACCTTTTAAACTCATAATTTTGACTTTATTTCTAATATATTTGCCTTTAAAAAACACTATTTTTCAATTTCAATTTCATGTTTTGATCTCTTTGAACTAATAGATTTAGATTTAGTTTTAGTTTTTATGTATCTTTTTACTTTTTAAATGTCAAAATCATTTGTCAGTGCAAAGCTTTTTTCATATTTTATTACTTGTGAAATGAGGTTGACAGTTTCTGGTTAAAAAGGTGACCCTGTTAGCCCCTCAGGTTAGTCCTGAATCTAGAATCCAGCCCCTGCTGTGATTGAGTTTGACACCCCTGGTCCAGGTTGTCACGGTAAACCCAGATCTTGCTTTTATCCACCAGCTGATGTCTGTCCAGCCTTGCTTATTGTGATTTTGTCTCTTTTTAGAGAGCTGGATCATTTGAGGTAGCTATGAGCAGAGTTTAGGTGTACTGGAAGCCAATAGTAATAGCTGGTGAGGCCATTAACTTAGATGAAGCTTTAGTGACCGATCAGATCTGGACAGCATTTTTTTTTTATTGAAACAGGGCAAAGAACCACACAAAAAATTGTCTTGATGGAGAAGATGTTGTTACATGTTTCAACTGGCCTCAGCATGAGTTTGATCCAACAAGTGTCCCAGTTTGTAAACCATGACAGCACCTGCCCAATTACTGGAGCTGCACAGGACTACTACTTCATTTTGTGTTGTCGCTCTGATTGGCCCTTAATGAATGTGAAGGGCAGAACACTGATGTCAGAAGCAGCTGCCAGTGTGTTGTGTTGAATAGTTTTAAGGCCGGGAGGCTAACAGCAGAGGTTTTAATTGGGCAGAAGAAGTCCCCTGTGGGATAAACTCTGGTTTGTTTTTTGTCAAATGTTGGCACAGTGAAGGTTTTCCTCCCTCTCTGAGAACAATCACAGATGTGCAATTTGTAAGACATGATCCAGGGGCATTTCAAGATGGGGTATTGGGAATACAGCAGTATTAATACATATAGTCACGTGGCTCATTTGGATTGGCACAGTAAAAGATGACAGTTTATAAAGTGCAATGATAAAACAACATCTAAAAATCCATGTAGTTATATTTCATTGTCACAAATAATATTAATAGTTGCTTATTATTTCTGCACACCCCTCTTCCTCCAAGTTTCTGGGACCCAAAGTTGGAGTCCTGTCCCACTTTGGGAACCCCTGGTGGAGAGCATTGTTGTTATTTTCTTCCTTTATTCTGGGGTTGTCAAATGTTCAATACTTTATCATTTTTAAACACATCTTACCAAAACTTAGCATTTTCCATTATTCTTAGGATTGATGATATGGTTAAGGAACAACAGTCTGAAAAATTCAACTTTTTTTTTTTTCTGTTTACAAAAAAAGGAAAGGCTACATATTTGTGGAATTTCAGCAGTTCAGCAGGATTGTCTTCTGCTGCTGGCAAAGCTTCACCTCCTCCACCCCAGCCTCCTCCTTTATAGCGTAAAGCTTCATATTCAGATTCACACTACTATGGATTAACTGCTTTTGAACTAATTTTATCGTATTCAGTACATATTATCATTAATGTATCTCTATATGGGTGTCTCTAGTAATGCACACCCTAGAAAGACAAAGCATGCTGTTTGACTAACTAGAGAGCATCTTTAGAGCGGAGCCTTCTCCGCAGAGTAAAACTGTAGATCCATTTTTAAATGAAATGGTAAAATGTATGACAAGAGTTTTCCTGACTCAAATATCTTTTTGTTGCTATGGCACTGAAACAGTTTGATTTCATTTACAAACTCAGATTCCCAAGAAGTTGAGCTGTTGTGTTAAATGTGAGTAACAGAAAATAGTAATATTCAATTGAATGCAGTACAGATATGAGATGTTTAATGTTAAAGTGATGAACTGTATGAATTTTTTGGATATATACACACATCCTGAACTTGGTGCTTGCAACACATTTCAAAAAAGTTAGGACAGGGGAATTTGTGCAATGCTATTTTATTCAAAACACCATCATTTTATGATTGATATTACAATGTTTGTTCAGGAACACTTCCGAAATAACCTTGCAAACAGTTGGGTACGCCCGTTTCTGTGTTTCTCATTGGTGAATCCATCTTGCAAAGCTCCCGTCTGAACCGTTTGGATTAGAAAGTGGCAGGACCAATCAGCGACCAGGGGGAAGTTCTTTCAGGCGCAGCGGAGTCGTGACGTAAGCAAGCAGCAACAAGAGGCCGGTGCAATTATGGCGGAAGAGCTTAGCGTGGATGCTGCTAAATAATAATAATAATAATAATAATAATAATAATAATATCTTGAATTTATATAGCGCCTTTCAAGAAACCCAAGGACGCTTTACAGGAACACATATACATGGACAAACTATGTGAGGGGTAGGATGAGGTTGAGGGGTGGTTTAGTGAAGACTGTAGGCTGTGGTGAACAGGTGGTGCTTGAGAAAAAGGACCATCCAGACTGATGTCGAAGTTCAAAAGCCAGCATGTGTGATGGTGGGGGGGTGTACTAGTGCCCATGGTATGGGTCACTTGCACATCTGTGAGGGCAGCATTAATGCAAAGAGTTGCATACAGGTTTTCGTGTCTTTCAGGGACATCCCTGCTTCTTTCAGTAAGATAAGACACCTACTGAACAAGTTATAACAGCATGGCTTCACAATAAAAGAGGGTGGGGCCCAGACTGGCAGGACTTGTCTCCCATTGAAAATATACAGAGCATTGTAAAGCTGATAATACAACAGTGGAATTAGAAAGAATTCCACTCTCGATACTTCAACAACGTGTCTTCAGTCCCCAGATGCTTACAGAGAGTTGTTGATAGAAAAGGAGATGCAACACAGTGGTACACATGGCCCTGTACCAACTATTTTTGGAGCATGTTGCAGGCATCAAATTTAGCATGTGTGTATATTTCCATTAAGTGATAATGTTCAGCATTTACAAAAGAGATCAGGTCTTTGCTTTAATTAACTGGTTTAAGGTTTGAAGGGTTTAGAAATCACTGGGTTCTGTTTTAATTCATGTTACAAAACGTCCCAACTTTTTTTTGCAGTATGAAAAATTGTAATCTGGTACTGAGACAATCGTACTTCATTCTTGTTTTTTTACACACCAGAACTTCTCACTGTCCCCCCAAAAGCGCTCATGCTCCTTTCTCCAGGAACCTTCACTTTGATTTACCGCTGCTTGAGTTGCTCTGAAAGGATTTCATGTTTAGCCAATATAAATGATTGTGAGTTGAGCCCAGTAGGAGTCTATTTTGAACGCAGGATATTCCCATGTACAGTAAAACTCAGTTATATTTACAGCGTAAGCACTTGCTGTTAGAAGCCGTTTTAATTTTCCTTTCTTGCATTCATTTTTTTGCTCCCACTCCCACAGAAATCCCCTCTTTGTCACTCCTACCTGTGAGCCTTTCCACTGCTTCCACTCCCGACCTTATTTAGTCTCTGAACTTACAGTAATAAAAACCTCCAAATGAGCTCTGTTAAGTGTTTTATGGCTCTTGAATCCTGGCGTGTTTGAAAGAGCCTCTACCTAAATGTCCTCAGTATATGAGCGGCAGAGCGGCGTCCTGTCTGGAATGTGCTCATTGAGCCACAGTGACTTTGATCGGAACACAGCTGGGCACAATGGGCCGACTGTAAAAGGTGTCATTGCTTCATGTGTGTAACGGTCAGCTCCATTGGATTTTAATGGGAAAAAAGTCACTCAGTGGAAAGTTGAGAATAAGAATGGCTGTTTCTTTCACTCTTTTGACTTTCAGTTGGGAAGCGGTTTCATGTTTTCCATGATGTGATGCTCACAGAGGTGATGTAGCTCTCTAACTTTGGTTCCCACAACCGTTAACAGGAAAAAAAGGCCGTGGTTAGAATCACAATCAGGAGAGAAACCAGCAGTGCACATTTTAACTTCAACCCCAGTTCCAAAAAAGTTGGGACGAAGTGTAAAAAACCACCAGAATGCAATGATTTTCAAATCTCACAAATCCATATTTGAGTCACAATAAAAAACACATAGGGACAGGTTTACCACTGTGTAGCATCCCTTCTTCTTTTAACATCAGTCTCTAAAAGTCTGTAAAAGTCAGGAGACCAGTTTCTATAGTTTTGGGAGAGGAATGTTGTCCCATTCGTGTCTGATGTAGGACTCTAGCTGCTCAACAGTCCTAGGTCTTCTTTGCCATATTTTTCCTTTTATGATGCTCCAAATGTTTTCTGTTGGTGAATGGTCTTGACTGGAGGCAGGCCAGTTCAGGACCTGGACTCTTCTCCTGTGAAGCCATGCTGTTGTGATGGATGTGGTATGTGGTCTAGCATTTTCTTGCTGATACATGCAAGGCCTTCCCTGAAAGAGACATTGTCTGGATGGGAGCATATGTTGCTCTAAAGCAGGGGTGTCAAACTCAGTCACAGCAGGGTTTAACCAGAGGGCCTAACTGTCGATATTTAAGCATAAAATGCCAACCTTATTTTCACCAGAAATTAATTATGGTGGTAAAAAACTTGGCACTGATGATAAATGATTTTGCAGTTAAAGGTAAACATGACTAGTCTAAATGCTCAAAATCTGAGATAAAATGTCAACTTTTAAGTTTTAAAGGTAAAAACATTTAAAGTCAAAATAATGTTTTTAAAAAGTGACGTATTTTAATGTCACGAATTTTAAAAGTAAAAAACTGAGATAAAATTCAAAATCATGCAGTTTTAAGGTAAAATAAATTTGATAAAAGTTCAAGTTAGGAATTGAAAAAGGTCAAAACATGAGATAAAAGTCAAAATCATGACTTTCAAAGGTCAAAAAACTGAGATGAAATTTAAAATCATGTATTTTTAAGGTAAAAAAAATGAGATAAAAGTTAAAGTTGAGATAGAAGTCAAAATCATGATTTTAAAAGGTCAGAAAACTGAGATGAAATTTTAAATCATGCATTTTTAAGGTAAAAAAATGAGATAAAAGTTAAAGTTAGGAGTTCAAAAAGGTCAAAACATGAAATAAAAGTCAAAATCATGACTTTGAAAGGTCAAAATAGGATTTAAAATTATTAATCTAAAAGGTAAAAATATGAGATAAAAAGTCAAAGTAATGAGATTGTAAAGGTTAAAATATAAAATAAAAAGTCAAAAACATAACTTTTAGTCCTAACTGTGAGATGCAAAATTGAAAATATAGAGAAAACACTAACTTCTCCTACGTTCCTGACTTTTTATGAAATTATCTTTACTCTTTACTTTTTCTAATTTTTATGACTCAGCAAGGATGTTATAAATCATCAGGGTTAAGTTTACATTTTTATACTGGAGGAAATCTGCAGACCTCATACTGGTCAATTTTACTTTGAGGGATTTTTTTTCCCAAAAATTTTCCACGATTCCATGATAACCACAATGTGGTTATTCACAGATCGGTGAAACTCTGCCCATCTTTACTTCTGAGAGACTCTGCCTCTCTCCAATGCTTCTTAAATACCCTGCTGCCAATTAGGCCTGATGATTTTCAATATCATGTTTAAATGTCTTACTGTGATTGCTGTCAAAAAGGAAACACTGAAAAACCTCTTGTATTCTATTGTTGTTGTTTGTGGACACTGTTTCCATAGCGACTGTATGAGAGGCTGACTATGACTCATAATCATTGTGTATGTGGTCGTGCTATCGATGCTTTGAGGCAGAACACACACAAAGACGCCTTTTAACACTGCTAGAATCAAACAGTTCATGTGTTTGAACATAATGTTGATATACAACAGCCTGTTTAAACTTTATAGCAATGATCTGATCTGTTTACATGAAACAATACTGCTGGAGAACATTTCTACATATAAATCCAAGTAAATCCCATAGATAGTTGTGAACTATGAAATCTAACAGAGCATGAAATAGTCCAATAAATAGGTGCAACATCCTCATACAGGTAGGATGACCCAAAAGGAAAAAGTGTGGCCTAGCTACTACCACACCTTTTCCATTCTAATCCAAAAAGCTGACAATGTCTTGGACTTGGACTGCAATATCGTAGAATCTGAGGAGACTTCAGTAAAATTCTCCTCCTCCACAGGGCTGAGGTTATCAGCTGGTGCTGCTTAGCCTGGCTTTGCTGCAACCCCCCTTGTTATGACCCCACGCCCCCCTGTGGGGGCTCATGGCCCACTTTGGGAACCACTGTCTTAACCAAAGTTCATTAAAGGCAAAATTAAGCAAGCAATTAATCATGATTAAAAAACATTAGTGCACTAATTGTTGATTGTGATTAATCTTGACAGCCCTTGTAATTTCAGTATTCTAGTTGTATTTATTGCTTGTTTTTTACAGTGTTCAGAGTGTAAGTTTGAAAAGCATGGATGCAGATTTTATACAACTAATGAGTAATTGTGTTCCACAGCTGTGATCTCCATACTAATTTATATAACTGGATTGTTTTTTGCTATGATCAAGCAGCCCTGATATTTACTATTATGCAGACAGAAAAAAAATGAGGCAAATTTAATTTTATCCTCTATGCTGATGCATCTCTGTTACAAACCCCCTCTTTGCTTTCTTTAAGAGTCGTAGACAAAGTACTGGAATGCGTGTACTTTAACAGAGAGTTGGGCCCCCTTTTGCAGCTACACAAGCCTCCAATTTTCTTGGAGTGTTTCTGTGGGAATTTGTGCCCATTCATTCTGTAGAGCAGGGGTTTTCAAAGTGTAGGGAAGTGAGCCACCCCCAAGAGAAAATAATTTATTCTGTGGACCCCCACCATCATAAAAGATACCATTTTAACAACTTTATTTTCAAACATTTATGTCTCATCTTAAAGCATTTTTATTTTGTTCAGAATATATTTTTAATCATCCATGTCTCCAAGGGAATCAGTTATTTGGTTTCAATGATTAACTTATTGCCAATATGACCTGATTTTTATGCTCTACCCTCTTATTTAGTGGATCTATGAATTTGCTTCTATGCAGTTGATGCAGGATTGCATAACCACAGATCATCCTCTACCTTCAGCGTTGCCTGGTAAGCACTTTTGGTCATTGCTGGTGCAAAAAACCTGCACTCACACAGGCTGTCTTAGTGTTTATGGCCCTAAAATTCTCAGTTACCTTCAGTAACGAAAGTTACTTTCATTTCTTGTCAAAAATTCCCCCTGGTTTGGCCACTAGACTTGGTGTTTTTGTCTCAATATGGCCCCAGGGCTGAAGCAGCCTTATGCTGTCGTTAGCGTGTACATCTTTGCTAATCAAACATTGTTGCCGTCGGGCATCATCAGGACCAATGCAGGAAACTCCTAACTATAACTGCCCAATTTTCCCCTTGCACAACAGAAGTTAGCAAAGCAAATCACCTTTTTGTGGTTTATGGTTCCGCATCTCCCCTGAAGTCCTGTGGCGCCCCCCAGGGGAGGCCCACCTCACACTTTTATGCATTTGTGAGGCCAGGCACTGATGTTGGACGAGAAGGCCTGGCTCACAATCTTCGATCCAGTTCATCCCAAAGATGCCTGGTGGAGTTAATGTCAGGGCTCTGTGCAGGACAGCCAAGTTCCTCCACACTGAACTTACCAAACCATGTTTATATAGTCCTTTCTATGTGCACTGGGGCTCAGTTATGTTGAAATAGAAAAAGGGTCTTTCCCAAACTGTTGCCACAAAGGTGGAAGCGTAGCATTGTCCATGATGTCTTGGTGTGATGAAACCTTAAGATTGGCCTTCACTGGAGATAAGGAGCCAAGAAAAAAGACTGCAGTCAGACAGGTAACGTCCACTTTTACCCATCATGTGCATTAGCAGTTGTTGATCCCGCTCTGTGATTTTACATGCCTAAGCTTCGCAGCTGAGTTGCCGTTGTTCCTAAATGCTTCCACTTTCTAAAAATATCATCAACAGTTGATTGTGAAATATCCAGCATGAACTGTCTCATTGGCATCCACCATGCTTTAAGTCATTGAGCTCTTCTGAATGACCCATTTTGTATCACAACAGATGGAGACTGCATGCAGGGGCGTAGCACAGGGGGATAAAGGGTACTGATTACCCGGGCCCACAGTAGGGAGGGGCCCTTGGGAAGCCTGCAATGAAAAGTGTATTTTGATAAATTTTTTCTTAGTAATTAGTGACATTATTAAATCAAAAGTGACTAAAGCAGTGATCCTCAATGCTCATTTAAGCTGCCTTGTGCAGATAAATGCCGCTTATTTCCCATTTTGCCACTCTTTGATGCTTTTTGCCCATTTAAGCCACTTTTCACTCTTTTTTTGGGCCATTTTGCCACTTTTGGACCATTTTTGCCACTTTTTGCCATTTTTTTGGTCACTTCCCACTAATTTTTGCCACTTTCTTCCATTTTTGCCATTTTTCTCCCAGTGTTTACAGCTTTTGGCCCATTTTTGCCACTTTCTTTGTCACTTCTGGCCAATTTTTGACACTTTTATCCTGCTTTTTGCAATTTTTTTGCCCTTTTTTGCTACGTTCTTGCCCATTTAAGCTGCCTTTTACAATTAAATGCCACTTTATGCCCATTTCCCCTCCTTTTTTCTGATTTTTGCCCAGTTAAGTCACTTTTCACTCTTTTTTTGCCATGTTTTTGCCACTTTGGGACCATTTTTGCCACCGTTGACTCATTTTTTGGTCACTTCCCACCCATTTTTGCCACTTTCTGCCCTTTTATTTCCCTTTTTCTCCCATTTTTGCCACTTTTTCTGTCAATGCTTGCCACTTTTAGCCCATTTTTGCTACCTTTAACTTTTCTTAATTTCCACTTTTCACCACTTAGATTGTAGCTCTGAATCGGTCAACAAACTAAAACCTGCATAAAATAGAGTAAAATAGAATTCTGCTCCTGCCTTAAAAATGTCCAAATGGTTTAGTTCAGTGCTGCAAAATATTGCAAGTAAATTTAATTTAACCATAGTAAAAATGTTGCTCACAAATGGGGACATTATGTTTCAAAAATACATTAATAAACATAGATATTTGTAAAAAAGACTCAACATATGTTGCTTGTGTCACTGGTCAAGGGGGGTCCTGTGTAAATTCTTTTTGGGGGCCCCAAATCCCTAGCTACACCCCTGACTGCATGGCTAGATGCCTGATTTCATACACCTTCTCAGTCACACACACTTCCACATACATCATCGGCACTCCTGAGCGCTAAAAAGATTGTCACATATAAAAGTTTTCAAATGATTTAGAGAAGTTCATGTGTTAGAGAGAATCCACAGACAAAGTGTCTTTAGTTTCTGATGCTTTAAAAGCTGCTGTGACATACAGCACAGGAAGTCTCACATCATGTTCATGCTCTCATCTTGAGGTAACCCTCAGTAACCGTCAGAGTCTGGCGGTAGAGGTTGAAGGTACACTGTTCCTCTGTGAGAGTGTTTATGCTCAGGTATGCTTTGAATGTTTGGGTCTGAGTGTGCGGCCGCTGAAATTATGACCATTTGGTTGTTTGTACACCGAGAGCACTCTTTAACACAAACACTAACACCTACACTCTCCCTGTAAGGAGTAATCTCAATGTAACACACACTTTATCACTGACTGCATCTCATTTTAACACGTTCAGTGATCACCAGAACTCCCACATTCTTATTTCCTGTGTAATAACTTTGCAAGCTGCAAGAGTGTCGGTCTGTTAGAGTGCCTCGTTTATCCTACAGCATTTATTCAACCATCAGTCAAATGGACCATTGGAATTGATCCAAAAAAGAACGTCTGCTTTGTCTTTGTGCTTTGAAGGAGAAATACCGCAAAACGATCAAGATCATCATCCTGATATTAATCTTGTTCTGCTCAGATGTACGTTTTCTTCTTTCTCACTTCTTTGTTTTAACCCTTAGAGCTCACAGCTTTTTTTTTTTTCACCACCATGTCTCATCTGGACTTTTTTCTTAAAAAGCTTAAAAAACATCAACCCTGTGGTGCACAGTCAAGCTCTATACATCTTTTTTCTTTCAGGACAACCAGGCCTTTAAGAATATATCTATTACTGTAATGTCACTTGAATTTTGAAAAAGTTATAGGACTCTAAAGACAAAATAAAAAAAACAAATTGGAAGTTGAAACTCAAAGATTTTCATTCATAACACACAGTAAAGAATAGTGACAAAGCATTTTCTTTGCACAAACTTGTTCTCCCATCTCTTGGGGACAACACAGTGAAAAAATGAACAGTTGGCAACTAATGGTTATATATATATATATATATATATATATATATATATATATATATATATATATATATATACACAAAAAAAGTCCATGCAATTTTTTGCAGTTAGATTCATTTGTGCTGTTCCTTTAAGCAGTAGAGAAGCAACTAGTCAACTACAACTCCCACAATGCATTGCATCTAAACATTGTCCTCAACAAATATGGTGCTATCCGATGAGGAAAGCCAAAGTAAAATATCGAAAATGGATTAAAAATGGGCAAAAAGACACTTGTTATCAGATCTAACGCTGTGGATTTAATATTTAAAGACCTCGAAAAGTCAGTAAAGTCCAGGCTTGCTAGAATGGTGTCCTTAAGGGCTACGGAGACATCGATGGTAGCAAATGAACAGCAAAATTGTCAGCTTTCAGAGGGAAAAAAGAGTGTTTACAATGTATGGTTCAAAAGTTATTAATGTTTTTCTAAACTGTGTCACTTTTTGTTGTATATGACAACCCTGTCTTCAGAGACCAAGTCAGCCAATGTCCTGTAAGAGCTCTGAATACATGAAGAACATATTTAAGAAAGGCATAACACAGAGCTTTCACAGAAAAAAACATGTTAGTGCCTATGACTTACAGTTCAAAAGATACCAAGCAATATACAAAGGGGTGTGGCTGCAGCATTGATCCGTGCCGTTGGAGCTCTAAGGGTTAAGATAAATCCTGTTTGGATGAATGGTTTATTGAGAATAAAACCCACCAATCACATCCTCTGTTATTCAACCGCAATTCCAAAACAGTTGGGGCGCTATGTAACTGTGAATAACAACAGAATGCAATCATTGTCAAATCTCATAAAGCCATATTTTATGCACACTTGAACATAAATAACATTTCAGATTGAAGCAACACATCTCAAAAAAGTAGGGACATGGCTATGACTGTGTAGCATTTACAACAGTCTGTAAACGTCTGGGGAGTGAGGGGATGAGTTGCTGGGGTAGGAATGTTGTCCCATTCGTGTCTGATGTAGTAGTCTAGCTGCTCAACAGTCCTAGGTCTTTTTGCTGTTTTTTTCTTTTTATAATGCTCCAAATGTTTTCTATTGGTGAAAGGTCTGGACTGAAGGCAGGCCAGTTCAGCTCCGGACTCTGATTGTGAAGCCATGCTGTTGTGATGGATGTGGTTAAGGATTGTCTTACTAAAATAGCCTGAAAGAGATGTCTGGATGGGAGCATATGCTGCTCTAAAACCTCAATCTACTTTTCAGCATTGATAGTGTCTTTCCAGATGTGTAAGCTGCCCACGCCATAGGCACTAATGCAACCCATACCATCAGAGATGCAGGCTTTAGCACTGTGCACTGATGACAAGCTGGATGGTCCCTCTCCTCTTTATTACGCTGGGCACGGCATCAGTGGTTTCCAAACAGAATTTAAAATTTTGATTTATCTGACCACAGAACAGTTTTCCAGTCCAGAGGAGATGGCGGTGCTCACGTACGGCTTCTTCTTTTGCATGATACAGCTTTTACTTGAATTTGTGGGCGGCACAGCCAACTGACAATGGTTTCTGGAGGTGTTCCTGAGCCCATGCGGTGATTTCCATTACAGAGACATGTCTGCTTTTAATACAGTGCCACTTGAAAGCCAAAAGATCATTAGTATCTTATATTGACCAATGGCCTTGTCCTTTAATTACAGAGATTTCTCCAAATTCTCTGAATCTTTTTTATGATATTATGGACTGTAGATGGTGGGATATTCAAAGCCTTTGGAATTTAACATTGAGGAACATTGTCCTGAAATTGTCTTGCAATTTTTAGATGCAGTTGT
This sequence comes from Cheilinus undulatus, assembly GCF_018320785.1. Classification (NCBI taxonomy): domain Eukaryota; kingdom Metazoa; phylum Chordata; class Actinopteri; order Labriformes; family Labridae; genus Cheilinus; species Cheilinus undulatus. The sequence continues at coordinate 44,604,808 of NC_054877.1, forward strand.
TGCATTTTAGAGAGGCACACTCTGCCTCTCTAAAATGCTCCTTTTATACCTAGCCACGTCACTGACCTGTTGCCAAATAACCTAATTAGTTGCAAAATGCCCCTCCTTATGTTTTTTATTAGGACCACTTACTTTTCAAGCCTTTTGTTGCCCCATCCCTACTTTTTTGAGATATGTTGCTGCCATCAAATTCAAAAGAGCTATTATTTTTCATGAAATGGTAAAATGTCTCAGTTTCAAAATCTGATATATAATTATGTTCTATTGTGAATAAAATATGGGGTTATGAAATTTGCAAATCATTACATTCCGTTTTTCTTATTTACATTTTACATGGCGCCCTAATTTTTTGGATTTAGGATTGTATCCTTAGATTTTATATTTCACTGTGTGGTAAATGTGCAGCAAATGAATATTCTAATTTTCCTTTAAAGTGAAAACAAATGGAGGGAGAATAGAATAGGGTTCATCTACTGCACAGGTGCCAATCTCAAGGCCCTGGGGCAATATTTGGCCAGTGGAACGATCATATCATATTTGTATTAATACTGGCCCACCAGTATGAGGTCTGCAGATTTCCTCCAGTATAGTAATGTAAACTTCAACTTGATTATTAAAAATATCCTTGTTAAGCCATAAAAATATGAAAAAGTAAAGAGTAAGAAAGATTTCATAAAAAAAGTCAAGAATGTGGTGACAGATATTAATTTGTGTTTTATATTTTCAATTTTGCATCTCAAGATTATGACTCAAACTTATGATTTTGACTTTTCATTTCATACTTTGACCTTTTCAACTCATAATTTGGACTTTATGTCACATTTTTATCTTTTAGATTCCACATTTAAAATTTCAAGACAGATTTTGACCTTTTCAACTCCTTACTTTGGCTTTTAAATCCCATATTTTGACTTTAAACTCATGATTTCAATTTTTCTCATATTTTGACATTTTAAGTTAATAATTTTTACTTTTAATATCATATTTTGACCTTTTAGACATCCAATTTTAAATTTAAGTAATATTTTTAATTTTTTAATCATCATTTTGAATTCTAGCTCATGTTCTGACATTTTCAACTTCTAATTTTTGGCTTTTTAATCCCATATTTTGAACTATCGGACTCACAATTTAAAATTTTAAGTCATATTTTGACTTTTGAACTCGTGATTTCAAATTTGATCTCACATTTTGACCTTTCAAACTTATGATTTCAACTTTCCCCTCATATATTTGCTCTTTAAAAATGTTATTTTTCTATTTTTAATATCCTGTTCTGATCTTTTGAACTAATAAATTGGAATTTTTATCTCAGATTTGAGCCTTTCAACTTATTATTTTTACCTTTTTGAATTTCTTAATGATTTATCACCAGAGCTGTTTTTTTTCATATTTTATTACCTGTGAAAATGAGGTTGACAGTTTATGGTTAAATGTTGACCCTGTTAGGCCCTCAGGTTAGACCTGAATCCAGAATCCGGCCCCTGAGTTTGACATTTCATTGAGTTTGACATCCTTGATCTTCTGACTACTTGTAGAAGCTTCTGTAACAGCATGACTACATCTTATGGTTTTATGAGTTTAACAATACAGCTCCAAACATTTGTGTTAGTATATTCCATCAGCTGTAGATCTGTGCTGCAGGCACTGAACATCATAAAGATATTATTAAACCTTTAAAGAAAGTTAAAACAGATTCACCAGACAGACAGAGGAATAAAGGCAGCACACAGCGCAGCATTTCTTTCCAAAAGTTGTGAACAACAGTGGATTTTGTTGAGCTGCTTCAGTGGGTGGATGTCAATAGATGGTACTCTGCCAGCGGGGCTTTGGAGCGAACATGAGATAATATTTTCCTGTCACATTTTCTGAAGCTTTTCTTTCATTCTTCATCAAATGTCATGACCATTCAAAGACATTCAGGAATGACAGCATTGACCTGCAGAAGTTCATGTCTCCTGTCAGAGCTCCTTACTGTGCAGTGAATGCTGCAGTGTGTGAAGTCAGTGCTGCTGTGTGGGAATCACACCTTTCCACAATGACAGAAACACACTTTCTCCACAGTCACACACGTTAAAGACCCCCCCCATTCACCGCTCCTCTTCATTATCATTCGTGTTGGAGGAGGAGATGAGCCGATGTGAGAAGCTTGAAGAAGTTGTTTGCTCCGAGTACGACGCTTGCAGCTGAGCAAACACCGCCAACACCCAGCAAACAGACACAGTACGAGGGTCTCACATTGAATGGCCTGTGCTTCATGCATGCATAATGAGGACATAAGCGGATGTAAATAGTTCAGTAACTTGTATCTGTGATACCACACGCTTGGAGGAGCTGGTATTTGAGGGGCTTGGTTGGTGCAAACAAACATGCTCACCTCAAATGACGTCTCTCATTAAACAGTATTTTCATCAGTTTATTCAATGCATTTAGTTCTGTTTTGGGTATTCTTATACCAAGTGGTAATACTTTATGTTTTCTACACCTCATGAGTACTGTAAACCAGGGGTACTCAACTTTGGGGTCTTGAGACACTGAGAAGGGGTCTCCAGTTACCTTAAAAAACCTAGGACTATTTTTAAAATTACACTTACACCAATTTTGCCAAATTTCAACCCGTTTCCATCACTTTTTCCCACCAATGTTACCAATTTTAACACATTTTTGCAGCTTTAAACCAATTTTTGTCAATATGAAACCCTTTCCACCTGTTTTGCCACTTCTAAACCAAATCTTTCAACTCTCTGCCTGTTGTTGGCTCAGTTGACACATTATTGCCACCATTAATCCCTTTTACCACTTTTAAACCACATTACATAATTTGATATGCACATTGTTGCCAGTTTCAAAATTTTTCTGCCTCAGCTAACCCTTTTTTGCCAGTTTCTATCAATTTTTCATCCCATTTCACCAAATTTCCAGCTTTTTTTGCCTCTTTAATGCCATTTCAGCCACTGTTGAATCCCTTTTACCACTTAATAGGCCCATTTTTAACTTTTTTTTATTTTGCCACATTTATTGAATTTTTGGCATTTCTAACCCATTTATGCTGATTTTAAAATCCAATTTCACCACCTTTCCCACCATTTTTGCCATTATTAACCCATTTTAGCTATTTTTATTTTAAGTTTATTCTGTTTTCAACAAAAGGATTAACATTTTTAAGAGGGCTGCTTAAATGAATTAAAATTTGTTTCTTTGATAAGAGTGGTTATTCTTCAGGATAAATGTAAAATACCACAGCTTAACTTTACAATGGACCATGATTTTGCTGGCCCCCAGTTTGGCTCGACCCCAGAAAGCTCTTCCACCCCCCCCCCCATGGGCGGCCTTGTCTGCACATGACTATTCTTGAATGTGCATGGCAAATTTATTCAAAATACAGATATCTAGTGAGTTTTTTGGCTCAATATACATTTGAGAGATACAAATATCTATCCAACAAGATGAACTTGTCTGTGCATGAAGGGTTCCTTTTAAAATGGAGAATGTGGGATTTATGATACTGCAGCCAGTCAGTAGGGGGAGCTCCATTGGCTTCACTTCCAGGCAGCCATTATATTCCTAAACTTCATTTTGTTTGTTAAGGACATAAAGCATTTACAAAGGAAACATTTTTTAAGTTTTCTAGTGAATTTCATTGGACTGGAGCTGGGATGCGGCAGCTAGGGACTTTTAGTTCAACATTTAAACAAGAAAAAGAAAATGAGAACTTCCAGAGTGCCAAGTCATGCCAGGTTTCTGCAGCTGGGGTCAGGCCAGTCCACTTCTCCCTGTCTATTTTACCTCGTAGTCCGGCTGTAACACTTCTCCCAGCATGCACTTTCTCTAAGAAAAGAAAACACAGCTCTGCTGCACACTGCATGACCTCCTTCTCTGTGTCTCTGTGGGGCAGGATGGGGTGAAATGCAACGACACTTGATGTAATGGAAACTGTCTCTGTGCAGATGTCCACCTCCGACCTCCTAACAACCCCAAACAATGCTTCCTTTTATCTCAGATATGATGTAGGCCTTTACAATGGAGCATGGAGCGAATGAGCATGTGAGTGTGTAATGTGTGTGTTGGAGAAGGTTCAGAAGTTCATCTGTGGTGTTAGTCAAGTCAATTGGTTTTGTCTTAATGAGCTTAAAAACCAGATAATAAGCCGGTAACCCATTAAACCAATTAGCTGTCATGTTAAAGAGCACATGCTTCAATCATATGACACTTTAAATTATCAATGTTTACCTTCATTTGATTGCAAAGTTCAAGTGTTTCCTGCCCCACTAACTCTCTTTGTGGCTTTCTTTGTTCTAATGAAAATTAACCTCAAAGTTGCATTTATCCTTATCTGAAATTCGATACAACACATTTAAAACAGGACTAGGCTGACTGCAACTATCTGGAATGCCTGTTGAACTGCTGGTGTGTAATTGTGCTGTCCCAAATGTCTATGGAAACAGCTAACCTGACGCACCAGATCGACTTTTTCTTCATTGCATGTATGAATTTCACATTCATCTGGGAAAGCTACCATAGAAAGTGTTTGGGAAAGGCCGGAATTTTCAAAAAAATCTCAAAAGGTGATTCTGTCTGTCACATTCATGACTGACCAATCAGGGACAAGGCAAAATGATGTGCACATGCGCTACTCTTGAGGTGACAGGCTACCGCTGCCTTAGATGGTTAATGGTGGAGCTTCTCTGTGAATAAAATTAATGCCAAGGCGGGTTGGGAGATGTGCAAAAACATCTTCTCTGCCAAGTCAAGCTTTCGGTGTGGCTCTATGGCAGGGGTCATCAAGTACATTTGCACAAGGGCCAGCTTTAGTCTTTTTGTATTTTGTATTTGTTTTTTCTTTCAAAACACAGGACATTTTTAGGCATTAAAAGTGAGATCTATCCCAACGTATAATGCCGTAGACCCACAGAATTGGCCGGGTTCCTGAAAATCCCATAGAATGGGCCCTCAACAGTTGTGATTTAGCACTAATATGAACTCGTGTGTCACACTTTTCACTACTTCACTGCTTCATTCTGCAATTTCTGCAACATTTTGTGTCACTTTTAACCAATTTTTGCTGCTTTTTGCTTTTTTCAAGGGCAGGGGTGAAAAGAAAAAAAAGGGCTCATACAGCGCATTCTCGCCACTGAAGAGGGCACTAAGTTTGGCGTGTTTTCGAGGGCACTTTAGACATGTTTATATGTTATACAAATGGCACATTATATAGCCTTAAAACAGACTAACTAGACAGACTACTCAAGTTAGTTTGTAGTTAGGATCAGCATCCACAAGAATTGTGTAGATTCAACGTTGGACTGTGAAGAACACACAGAAATAAATAAATAAATCCCTTTGGGGTCTGAGGGTCTTCCCCCAGAACATTTTCATTGAAGTAGATGCCATTTCCTGTATTCACATGCATTTTAAAACCATATTAGCACCAGATAATCCAAAATGGTTCTGTGAGATATAGTTCTGGCTCAATATAGATCAAAAAAGGGCCAACAAAAAGGTCATTGCAGCAGTAATGTTTCACAGTATTTCTTAGTCTTAATGGTCTTCTGGAGTTTACTAGTGTGTTTTTCCACCCAAGAGGGCAGTTGTGTTTTGCCAACTGGGAGGGCACTTAAGCACGTGGTTTTACCACTCAAGAGGGCGAATTATCGTGTTTTAACCAGCCAAGAGAGCAATCAAGTGTTTTTTTTCACCCAAGAGGGCAGTTTAGTGTGTATTGCCAATGGGGAGGGTACTTAAACATGCCTTTTTGCCACCCAAGTGGGCAGTTTATCATATTTTAACCAGCCAAGGGGGCAGTTTAGTGTGTTTTTTCCACCCAAGAGGGCAGTTTAGTGTGTTTTGGCTCCCAAGAGGGCACTTTAGCATGCGTTTTGGCTCTCAAAGGCACTTTAGCACGTGTTTTGGCTCTCAAAGGCACTTTAACACGCGTTTTGGCTCTCAAAGGCACTTTAGCACGCGTTTTGGCTCTCAAAGGCACTTTAGCATGTGTTTTGGCTACCAAGAGGGCACTTTAACATGCTTTTAGGATCCCAAGAGGGCACTTCAGCGCGTTTTTTTCAACCATTGGGCTGACCCCCTGCCCTCAGCAGTTGTTTTAATAAAGAAGTGCTTTCCAGTTCTGACAAAACTGCTGCTGTGGCTAAGTCCGAGCTAATCACTCCACTACACACTCCAAAAACAGATCACTGCGCCATATGAAAGGTTTTAACATAGTCTTGTTATTTTTAATGTTATACAGAAACCTGGTCCAGCTCTAGTAAAACTGAATGTGTCTTCATTGTCTTTGTTGCTTTTCTATGCAGACATGCAGCTCAGATGCTCACATGCTGTGTGTATGAAAGTGAACTGCATGTTTGTGTGGATGGGTCAGGTGTTCAGGTTAATCCTGCCCTCAGGTCAAACCCTCCCTCTGATAACCTCCCTGACTCCCAGTTTTCTTTTCTCTTATAATCATCCCTTTTTTGTCTTTCCTTTTCTCCTCTGAGCTTAAAGAAGCCTTCAGTTTACGTCTGCTTCTTTTCTTCTCCTGTCCCTCCCTCTGCCTGTTCTCCCCCTCTTTTCCCAAGCTTAAATTAGTTTGTCACAAAACATTTTATCTGGCATTCCTAAACTTTATACCAGGGCTGTCTCTAAAAATAAAAAGGGATAACAATGTTGGTGTTTAACACTACTTCTACTGACTTTAGCAGACAATTATACCTGACATGACCAGCTGGAGTAAAAACCCCAGTGAACTAGATTAATAGCCATAAAGCCAAATCCAACTGGACATACTAGCTACCTGGGTATTAACCCTCTATGGCAGTGGTTCTCAACCTTTTCAGCCCACGACCCCCAAAATAAAGGTTCTGGAGACTGGGGACCCCCACTGTTGCTGAAGGTGGCTGAACACAGCCATGCACATTCAAGAATAGTCATGTTTTTATTTATTCATTTGTTTGTTTATTTAAAAGGGACAGTGCACATGAATGTACAAACGTATGGGGTACATATTGTAAATGCGTCAGCTGTAGCAAAAATGCTATTTTGCATCTGTTGTCCCTTGGCAGGTCACAAAATTGAACAAACAATTATTTATAAGGCTAAAACGAATAATAATTCATAAAGCTTAAAATTCATGAATACAGTACAATCAATCAAAAACACAAAGTGCTAGAGTTAAAGTATTAGAGTTACCCACAGGATTAAAAGCCTCAAATCCCTCTGAGAGTTTTTGGATGGTCTTCAGTGTTCAAATGTGGGTTAAAAATACAGATACATCCGCAAAACAGAAACAGAATAAGAAACAATGATGGCATGGCTGAAGCCAGTCTCTGATGACTTGGTGTTCTGTACATTGTGCCTTTGAGCATGACCAAACATAACATGCTGCTACAATGATGCACAAGAAGGTAAGAGTAGTTAAACCAGAAGAATTGTAGTTAGAGAGAGCATTACATGTTTTCCACTCACACCTGGTGCAGGTGCAGTACAGAGCTGAACTTTATGACTCCTCATGTAGGGACTTCTCTCTGGTATGTGTAAGGACTAAAGACTCGTTTAAGCTGTTAATGCAACAAGAAATATACATGAAAAAGTCACCTTGGTGAGCCATGCCTCTTTTTTTGACTTCAAGTCTTTTTTTTTTTTATATCAATAGGGGCCTTACAGGGGGGTCCCAAGTTATGAACCATCTTTAAATGACAGAGTGTGAAAAATAAACATAATTTTATTCATTTTTTGATATCTGAAATATTTAAAATGATTAGACTAAGCTCTGCGTTATTATTTTGCAGTGTGGAGGCTATTTTACAGTACATCCATGCATCGTACATTTCTGTGGCTCTGAGCTCAATCAGTGCAATCCTACGCTAAACCAGCTACTTTATCATAAAGCTAAACATTATCTGTACTGGTGATTTGCTGGTGTCAGATGCACACAAAAAAAAACAATTGGGGCATTCCAACATGAAGATTATGTGAAATATCAGTGGAAGATTTTAGGAATTGTGCTCCTGTAACCAGAGCCACTGGAAAAAGACATATTTGGCCACTTTTGAGCTCTACTGTTGCTCTTAGAGGGTGGTTTTCACAATATTGAATGGGCACAAATCTGAGTACACTTGACCCTGAAGTTTGGTGATCACAAGTGTAGACAGTGTAAACTGTGATCAAATCCACATGAAGAGATGGTCTCCAGCAGTCTGATGTGTGAAAGCGGCCGTGCTAGAGTGCGGGATACTCATGAGGAAGCAGAACTGTGGAGGGGACTCTAAAGGTCTCCTTTCTCTTCAAAAAGTGTTGCATAAGCCAATTTCATCCTCTGAGCTGCACGGTAGATGTGAAAGTAGGCAGAAGGCTCTTCCTGGCATCTTAAAAAATAATGTAAAGATCTGTAGTCACCTGTAGGATGATCTTGGTCTGAAAGGAACATAAGCACATGGCATGGTTGAATTTGCGACTTTGTTCATAGTGCCACCCACTGTTTTAGACAGAATACATTTTCCAAGTGTCTAGGGCAAGGACAGTGTTAATGATGGGAGGCTATCGTGCTCAGCCATGGTACAGAACAAGCCTTTCTGGTGTTAAAACATCTTAAGATGCTGAGAACCAGTGTGAGAAGGAATTTTCTAACATTTATATTTTCCTACAGTCATGCTTAAATGGTTTATTTTGTTTTTTGTTTGAGCTGTTGTGCTGTGGCCTCATGAATGTGTTATTTGTGCTCACCCAGAGGAGAGCTGATGGACTCTGATAGGTTGTACCTCAGCGGGTCACACCATGTCCTCCCCCTGCAGGTAGCTCCTTTGTCCTCTCAGAGGTCAGAGGTTGATTTAGAGGTTCAAAGAGTGTGAGAGTCTGCGTGCACGCTTATTTGTGTGTGAGCACGTGCACGTCTGACATCGTCCCTGACATTCCAGGCATTTCTACGTCCCCACCTGCTGTCAGGGACACAAAGAGGATTGAATGAGACAGACAGGACCCAATCAGCAGTGAGCATTCACTGAGAGCAAAGAGGAGGTGCTGCTGCCCCTCAGTGATGCTCGAGGAGATTACATGTATGTGACCGGTCATATCTGCAAACTTTTAAATGAAAAAATTGTGTAATTTGCAAAAAGAGGTTAATGGTAACAGACATGTGCAGTAAAATTAGTGAAAAGCAGTTAAAGAACAGCAGAAATTGATTAAAGTGGAAAAAATTGGCGTCAAATGGCAATTATGGGTTAAAAAGTGGAAAAAGTTGGCTAAACTTGGCAAAAATAGGTAATGGAAATGGTGAAAAGCAGTTTGAAAGCAGCAAGAATGGATTTAAAGAAACCAAAATGTGTTATAATAGGCAAAGAGAGGTTAACACTGGCAG